>NW_028249862.1:0-675000 GCF_964263255.1 Lissotriton vulgaris | reverse complement strand
GGATGGGCGTACCTGAGGCGGGCCCCCGCCCTCCTGCAGATGGATAAATATAGCGGGAAGCCAACGAAGCTTCCTCTTGTTCCAAGGCTCTGAAGGCTGCACCACTCGTCGCTCGTGAGCCCTCAAGGGAACAAGCTGCAATTTTGAGAACTTGTAATCTTTGTTATTTCTCTTTCAGTGTCAGGCGTGTGGAAGATCGAGTCACCTCGTGGATCAAGTCGGACGGAGTAACCGAAGTCATGTCTGGCAAGAAAGCGGGAAAGAGCTCCGAGATGGAGAGGATGCTACGCACCTTGGTGAACCGAGTAGCGGTGATGGACCGAAAGATGGGTAAAGTGGATGAGCTCGGTCGTGGCTTAGCGGCCATCAAGAAGCAGATGGCGGCCCAGAATGCCCCCTCAGGGCGGCCTAAAAAAGTCATAGGACCGGCCTTGCCGTATGTGGCCCCAGGGGGTAAGGGTAAGAGGAATAAGGGGAGGGCAGGTTCCAGTGAGGTCCCAGTCCCAGAGGTAACTCCATCGAGCCCAGGCGCAGACATCCCTGTTGCGCCGATAGATAGCCCGGTACCAGGACCGGATGGGGGTTTGCCAATTCCCGTAGTGATCACGCCAATTGGGGATGACCAAATGCCCCTGGAACTGGCACTTCAGTTAGCGGCAGTATTGCCATGGCTAAAGAAAGGAGCAGGGGGATCAGTGGCTGTGGGAGACCCGGCTGAAGAAGCCAGATTAATTATTGAGCAGTTGCGGCAGTCAAGGGATGCCGGGACGGCGAATGTACCTTCTATTCCCCCGCAGGTAGCGATCGGGGTCACGGCGGACAGTCGGGCGAAGACAACGGACCCGGCTGGGAAGACGGCTGAAGCCGGTAAGAGAGCGTTGCCATTGGTGGGGGAGGGTCCAGTACCTTCAAGGCGGGAAAGTTTATCGCAGCACATTCCCATGACTACGAAAGAGATGGTATGGGGAGATAAGTACATTAACATGTTTTCACTTTTGACTGACCATCGTGAGTTAGAATATGCAAAGACCCAGAAAGATTTGTGGCACCCCAGCGTATGGCGGGCCAAGATCGCGGAATTCAGGGTCGATGAGAACATGGTGAACTGGGTCAGGGCCTTTTCTATTTTTACGGCAATCGTTGGTGAGCGTAAACCAGAAGTGTTGACTGACTTAGCATGTTATCAGAACAGGATCATGAATTTCCATGCAATGTACGGGGGAAATGAATGGAAGGGTTACGATGTTACCTTTAGAAAGGCAAAGGAGTTTAACGAGGCTTTGACATGGGATTGTCTGGACACAGTGTCGTGGCATGCTCAGCTTTTTGCCGGGACCGGCGGGTACGTCGGTACCAAGTACGAGCGGCTCTGGGACATTCCATCAGAAGCCGGCACAGCCCTTTCGGGCGAACGCCGGAGGGGACCCGCATCCCAGGTCTGGCGGGAATGGAGGCAAGCGGGGGGTTTGTTGGGGATTCAACAAAGAAACCTGTACCAGGCCTCAAGGAACGTGTAGGTTCTGGCATGCTTGTTCGGGCTGTGGGAATTCCTCACACCCGGAAGCTAGTTGCCGATCCAAGAACAATGGTGCGGGAGGAAAGGGGGGATCCAAGCAGGATTGATGTGGTGCCTTGGAAGCAAACATCTTCGCCCATTAATATCTTGGCTTTGACCCCCTGGCTGAACCGATACCCAGATCATGTGTCCGCGGGGACTTTGAGGAATGGCTTTCTGTATGGCTTCAAAATCCCGGCGGGAAATTTTCGGGGGAGCCCCTTTTGTAAAAACCAACTGTCTATTTAGCACAACCCGGCGGTGGCTGCCACAAAGATAGCGAAAGAAGTCAGCTTGGGGCGGATAGCGGGGCCATTTGTCTGTCAGCCAGTTGCGGAATTTGTGTGTTCTCCTTTAGGAGTGGTTCCGAAGAAAGACCCGGGGGAGTATAGACTCATCCACAATCTATCAGCCCCAAAGGGGGCCTCGGTAAATGAGGCTATTGACCCCGAGGTATGCTCAGTTAGATATGCATCGTTCGACGACGTAGTCATTCTGTTGAATCGCCTGGGCCCCGGTGCATTGTTAGCGAAATCAGACATTGAATCTGCATTCAGGTTACTCCCGGTACACCCTCGGGACCAGCGCCTGCTGGGATTCACGTTTCAAGGGAAATATTACATGGATAAATGTATGCCCATGGGTTGTTCAATTTCATGTGCCTATTTTGAAATGTTTAGCTCCTTTTTGGAATGGGGGTTCACCAAGGCCACATGGCATAGACAGGTGATGCACTATTTGGATGATTTCCTTTTCCTAGGCCAGGTGGGCACTCGGGACTGTGCACAAGCGCTGCAGGACTTCTGCACACTCATGCGGGAGTTTTGGGTCCCATTGGCGCCAGATAAGACGGTGGGGCCATCTACCTCACTGGAGTTTCTGGGGATTGAGCTAGACTCAGTGGAGGGGTGTTTCCGTCTGCCAGTTGAGAAGGTGGCCAAGTTCAGGGCTTCCTTGGTACAATGTCTCCAAAAAGATAAGGTGACCCTACACCAGTTGCAACAGACAGTGGGTCAGCTTAATTTTGCCTTAAGAGTGATGCTGATGGCTCGCCCTTTCTCACGTTCCATAGCACAGGCTATGGTGGGCCTTAAGGAAGGACACCACTGCACTAGACTGTCGACAGAGGTTCTACAGGACATGCGCATTTGGTTGGCATTCCTGGCGGATTTCAACGGTCGAGTGGTGTGGAACAAACCCCCAGCCTCGTCGGACGAACTGGGATTGTGGACGGACTCGGCGGGGAGCGTGGGATTTGGCGCAATCTTTGGAAACCGGTGGTCGGCACAAACATGGCCGGTGTGGTGGCACTCAAGTGGCCTAACAGGTAACATTGGATTCTTGGAGCTATTCCCCATTTGGGTGGCTCTGATGGCATGGCCGGAAGACTCTAGTGGCGGCACCTTTCCCCGAAGCACTATGGCAGATCGGTGCCCCGGACTACAAGACCTCGTGGCAGCCAGTTTAGCGCCCAGGACGAGGAAAGCTTATGAAGGAGCGTTCCGTTCATACTGCGCCTTTTTAGGGCCGGTAGGGGGGCATAGCTGGGGACGGGAAGAGTCCTTCCTCCGGTTTCTGGTGGCACTTCACAAGGAAGGCCGATCGGCGGCAACCGCCAACAGGTATAGGGCTGCCATGTCATTCACGGCGCAGCTCCAGGGATACGGGACCCGACGGGTTCATTCTTAGTCAGGAAGGCACTCCGGGGCTGGCATCGCCTGGAAGGTCGCAGACAGGATAAAAGGCACCTGATTGGGTTAGACAGATTGTCCTTGCAACTAGCGAAACTGGATGAGACATGCTCCTCGCCCAGTGAGGTAATTCTGTTCCGAGCGGCTTTCGCATTGGCATTTCATGGGGCTATGCGGGTAAGTGAACTTGTGGCGAGGAATAAGAAGGATATGGGGGGGAGGTCTATGCAGGGATCACGTCCAAATAAGGGGCGATTCTCTGCTGATCTCGATAGCCAGGTCGAAGACAGACCAGGAGGCTTTGGGGAGTAGTGTGGTGCTGCAGCGCGCCCGGGGGGAACCCCGGTTGTCCGGTAAGGTATTTGGAGGCCTACATGGCACAGAGGTTGACAACTTGGGGGGGGGGCCCTGCTTAGACACAAGGACGGCACCCCGCTGACAAGATTTCAATTTCGGAGGGTGCTGGCAATTACGATTGCAGCGGCGGGCTTGAACCCGTGTGATTTTGGGACCCACTCATTCAGAATAGGGGCCGCTACGGAGGCTACGGCTCGGGATCTGTGTCCAGAGGAAGTGAAACAGTTAGGCCGTTGGTCCTCGAACTGTTTCAAGAGGTATGTGTGACTGCACATGTTGTAAAAGACTGATGAAATGCACTCACGCTTGTTGTCTTTTGTTTGGATTACAGTTTCGCAAGCCTGTAACGCGGGGCGAAAATTGGGATCGGCCCAACACCAGAGGACCAGCGGGAAAGGATCACCGACTGGAGATCAAGTGGTATGGGTCGTGGGCCACTCATACGTGAGGCTTGCTGGGGACATATTCAAGGCAGGTGACGCGACTCACGCATCTGAGGAATATGGGTTCAGAGTGACCTTCCATGGGAAGGGAGGCCTCTGTTTTGACCAATTTCAAACCTTTGTGGAGGAACTCTTAGGGCGGCACAGGTCACCGCCATCTGTAATCATAGTGCATCTGGGAGGCAATGACTTGGTAAGACTGGGAAGACGGGTGTTAGTAGAGCACATATTGTCAGCAGTCAGCTGGTTGTCTAAGAGGCTCCCGGGGTGTACGATTGCCTGGTCCCACATGATCCCCAGAAGAATCTGGCGGGGGGGTATCTCTGTGTCGGCGTTGAACCACTCGGTAAAGAGGGTCAACAACAAGATTGAGAAACTCTTTCGCTCCACTCATTTACAAAGCATTCCCCACGGGTGTATTCGGGGTGATCACTATTATTTGAATGATGGGGTGCACCTGTCCAGGGCTGGGAATGACTTACTCATAGGAGACTTCATAGCATGGCTAGTGGCATTGAGGAGACATGACCTTTAGGAGGTGTGGGGGGGCCGGATAGTCGGTCAACTATCCAGCCTGTGGCGGTAAGGTCATGATCGGTGAGCAGTGATTTCAAGGTCCCTAGGGGGGGCGCCACCCAGTATGGATGGGAGCGCCCGGGGGAGCCGGCCATTGGCCCCTCCCACGGGGGGCGGCACCCACTACGGATGGGTCGCCCAGGGGGAGACGGTCATAGGCCCCTCCCAGGGGGAGACGGCTATATGCCCCTCCTATGAATTTCCCGGGGGCCGGATTTCCGCTCCGGCGGAAGAGAGTGTGGGGAAGGGGGGGAGTCCACGCTGTCTTTCTTACGGATACCTCGCACGAGAACTCGGACCACCTTAAGATGGCATCGAGTGAAAGGGGGCCCCTACGACAAGGGAAGTTACAGTTGGCTGCGAGGGTAAAGTCCTCTGCGCATGCGCCACTCACACCGTGAGGGCGGGAATTTGGTAGTAGGGATCTGACACCGGTTAAGACCTTGCCGTTGGCCCTTAATGCTAGGATGTACAATTTTATTTTAGAATGTTATGCATTTTCAGGATGTTAGACTCGGCTAGGAAACCTTTTGTATTAGAGATTTGTTAAGGTTAGCCAAAAACTTGTCTTCATCAAAATGTAATGGAAGATAAAATTGTACATGATTCATGAAACGTTTTTAATTTAAAGTTTTAAATTTTGTTTCATATTTTAATAAATACGGCCAGGGGGGTAACTCCCCCCAGCCTTCCAAAAGTTCAAACCTGTGTCTGTCTCCTCCCTTGGGGAATTGGTGTTGGGAGGGGTGGCGGGCATCCCGGCCCATATGGAAAGGGAAGACCACTCGGTCCCCCCGAACGTATGGATGGGTGCCCCAATCCCCCGGGAATCATTGTGGGCGGGGGCGTGTCCTGCCTGGTATGCCCGAAGCGGCGTAGCCAGAGCACGCCCCTCCCGCCCAGAAGAGGTTGTCCTAAACACCCGCCCGGAAGTCCGCGCACGGATGGGCGTACCTGAGGCGGGCCCCCGCCCTCCCGCAGATGGATAAATAGAGCGGGAAGCCAACAAAGCTTCCTCTTGTTCCAAGGCTCTGAAGGCTGCACCACTCGTCGCTCGTGAGCCCTCGAGGGAACAAGCTGCAATTTTGACCCACCCACCAGCCCCTTTTTGCAATGTTTGTGGTATAAAGTAATTGTTGGTGATTATTCGAATGTAATAAAAAGATACAGTCATTTTGCATCATGGATGTATGCCTTTGATTGAATAGATGCTTGTAGGCCTTTTTCTCCTTTGTAGAAACGTAGAGGAATGGATTAAATAATAAAAATTGTCTTGTGCTTTAGGACTTTTTTCCCTTTGTAGCAATGTGAAAGTTGGTGAATTGTCAAGCTGTTACAGATTAGGCATATTTTCTTTCCTTAGTAGGTAAAACAACTGTCGTATTTATTTTGGTCGGGCGGTAAGGTCATGATCGGTGAGCAGTGATTTCAAGATCCCTAGGGGGGGCGCCACCCAGTATGGATGGGAGCGCCCGGGTGGAGGCGGCCATTGGCCCCTCCCATGGGAGGGCGGCACCCACTACGGATGGGTCGCCCAGGGGGAGACGGCCATAGGCCCCTCCCAGGGGGAGACGGCTATATGCCCCTCCTACGAATTTCCCGGGGGCCGGATATCCGCTCCGGCGGAAGAGAGTGTGTGGAAGGGGGGGAGTCCACACTGTCCTTCTTACGGATACCTTTCACGAGAACTCGTACGACCTTAAGATGGCGTCGAGTGAAAGGGGGCCCCTACGACAAGGGAAGTTACAGTTGGCTGCGAGGGTAAAGTCCTCTGCGCATGCGCCACTCACACCGTGAGGGCGGGAATTTGGTAGTAGGGATCTGACACCGGTTAAGACCTTGCCGTTGGCCCTTAATGCTAGGATGTACAATTTTATTTTAGAATGTTATGCATTTTCAGGATGCTAGACTCGGCTAGGAAACCTTTTGTATTAGAGATTTGTTAAGGTTAGCCAAAAACTTGTCTTCATCAAAATGTAATGGAAGATAAAATTGTACATGATTCATGAAACGTTTTTAATTTAAAGTTTTAAATTTTGTTTCATATTTTAATAAATACGGCCGGGGGGGTAACTCCCCCCGGCCTTCCAAAAGTTCAAACCTGTGTCTGTCTCCTCCCATGGGGAATTGGTGTTGGAAGGGGTGGCGGGCATCCCGGCCATACTAGCTGCCAGTACCTAAGTGTGGGCTTCGGCACCGGCAACACATACTCAGGTTAGTGAGTTTCGGAGCATTTTTTGCTATGAAGTCAGTGTCACTGCCCCCTATAACTATCTCATCATTTGAGCGCAGCAACATTTATATATGGTAACAAGCTTTCATTCCTTCACGTATTTCCCAGCTGGTAGTATGAAACAATCAGGTATATTTACTAAGTTTTAGTGCCCTGCTTACATCACAAAAGTGATGCAAAATTATGCTAACCTTTTTTAGCTAATTTACTGACCAGCTCCAAACTTGTTTAGTGCTGGAGATTCACTTAAAAGTAGTACAATGCTGCGCAAAGTGCTGCTTTGCATTACTTAGCGCCAAGGGGGCTGTACCATGGGTGGGGTTTGGGCATTCCCTTGCAAATACCCATGGTTTCTGGCACTAAGCCCTATTTACTTAAAGAAGTAGATAGGGTTCAGTGTGAGAATATAGCGTCCATTTCAAATAGACGCTATTATGGAGAAATGTTTTTATCCCTCCTCTCTTTTCCAACTTTGCATGTGTGCTGCACTGTGTGGGAGAAGGTTTAAAGTTAGTCTAAGCATTGTATTTTGTACTAGAAGGTATACTTACAGTACAAAGCCTATGCTAGACTCACAGAGACACACTTGCACCATGGTGCAAAGGTGTGTCTATAGTGCAAGGCAGCTGATTGCAAGCCAGCCCTAGACAAAGGGGAGGAGGGTGCCATATTTCAGTACATTTGGCGCTCTCCTGCTCTCTCCTTCTCACGCAGTGAAGCTTTTGCTGGTGCAGCACTACGCTGCATGACAATGTGGTAAATCGGTCGATGTGTTCTGCAAGCAGTAATTTCACTGCTGGCGGTAATAGTTAATGACTAGTTTTACTCTTGTCAGTAGTAACCAAATCCAATCCCGCCAGCATCACCAGATGGCAGAGCGGTGCTCTCAAAAGGTGGACGGTTTGTAGCTCATAGCAATTCTTTCTAGGAGCGGTCCTTTTAGCATTGCAGAGATGTATATTTTGTAGATTTCTTCAATGAGTGTTCCAGTATGTCTGATTGGAGAATCAAAATTTACTAATAACATTTAAACAATAGAAAACAAAATTATAAAAATAAATAAACAATATTTAAAAAATATACATTTAAATATTAAACATATAAAATAAACACATATAATAAAAATTACATATAACAAAAAGCTACAAATATTAAATAGAAGCAATTAATAAATACATTTAAAAACAATAATTATTTAAAAGGAGCAAATATTAACAGAATGATGTAAAACATAAATGTATTTATTCTGTTTCCTACCCTAAAACACCACACCAATAAAAAACCCTTAAAACATATTATTTAAATGTATTTCTATAATTAACATAATTAATAATCAATTAAAATATATTATTAATAAAAAAATTAAACATTCATTAAATACACATGCTTTAACACTATAATATCCACAACACACACCTAAAACTAATTACACAGTTACCATATTTAGGCCCCATTAGGATGGCGGGCGGACTTTGCCCGCCTGCCATCCTCATGCATAACGGGACCGCCCGCCATAGGAGCGACGTTCCCGCCTTGAGCATTAGGATGCGCTCGCCACACATGCAGGCGCATCCTGTATTTTTATCATGCGGCGGGCGGTGCAGAAAGCGCCGCCCGCCGCAATGGTAAAAATGCACGTTGTGCATTTCAAAGCACAACATGACAGGCACCGCCCATGCGCACCCCCCGCCCCCGGACTCCCAGGGGGCCTGCAACGGGCCCCCGCAGGGAGTCTCCACATGCTCTCCGCAGCGGCAATGCCGCACGGAAAAGCATGTCTGGAAGGGCATCCTAATATGGCTGGCGGTGTCTCATAGACACCGCCACTATATTAAACATTTTCCACCCCGGCCGCAAGGCGACCGGGGCAGAAAAGCGGCAGATGGTCTTTCCGTCCGCTGCGGTCCCCCCACCATTCTAATATGGCGGGGGGAATTCTGGCGATGATGTAGGGCGGATTGCCCCCGCCAGGCCGGCGGTGGCTACCGCCAGCCTGGCGGGGGCAATCCGACCGACATAATAATGGGCCCCTTAATTTCTAATTAATTAATTAAAATTAATAAACGAATTATTAATTTATAAATTACAAATAAATTACTTCCTACCCTTCTCACCATTTACAGCTATAAACAAAACACCACAAGACACACATAAACCTATTATCAAAATTAACATAATTAATTACTAATTAATTATTTAAAATTATTTAACAACTAATTAATAAATCATCAATCAAAAATAAATTACTTTCCACCCTTCCCACCATTTACACCTATACATACCACAACACACACCTACAGTTAATTACACAATTACCTTAATTAACTGCCAATTAATTAATTATAAATTATTAACAACAAATTATTAATGAATTCATAAAAAAATACTTTTCACATTTAGCACTATAACATCTCAATTAAACAAATATTAATAAATAAAAAAATATTCAATACATTTAATATAATCAAATTGCTTTCCACCCAATTCCTCTATAAACCCACAACCCACTATGGTACTAAAAACACAAAATTCAAATTAAAAAAATTAATAACTACTAACATTTTTACACATATAATAAAAATACAAACAATTCTTATACAAAAACACATCACATACATAGAAAATATATACTAAAATACATAACATTAATTTAAAATCGTGAATTTTTACATCAATATTTTTACAAACGATATTAAACACTTCGATATTTTAAACATCAATATTCTTGACCACAATATTTTTTCTGGCGATATTTCTGACCCACGATATTTTTACCTCGATATTGGTGCAAGTCGATATTTATACATCGATATTAAGTCTCTGCACCAAGCTTGTTTTATGATGGGGGGTGCTCATCATGATGGCTTTATAAATGATGCAGTTGATTTTGAAGATGATTGTGAGAAGTTGGCCTGATATATGATGTTTCCAATTCTGGAACCACCTTGTATCAGTCCAAACAATCCCTTATGGTGTCAGGTTGTAAGGCAACCTTGTTAGACAAGCTATCCTAGGGGTAGCATGGACTAAGCAGCCTTAAAGGTTTAACTTAAGAGGTCGTGTTAAGCGAGCTGTTTTACCACATACAATCCTGTAATATCAAATGAAAGGACACCACACAAGTATATATTATAAAAATATATGAGTTTATTTCTAAAATAATCCCCAGTACTCTTTATGAGCAAAGGGGCACACGCGTTAAATCAAAAGCACAGTATAACATGCAAAGTTGCACAATTATGGATGAGGGCGGGTGGCCACTCGAACCATATACTACAAAAGTGGTATAAGAGATACCAATCGAACAGTGGTTAGGCCTAGGGCCTAGGAAATCGCTGGGAGCAGTCTGGACTAACAATGCTGAAGTCGGGAAAAGCCCGCGGGATTCGGGTGCAGCACGTAAAGTGCGGCTTGCACCAATGCAATGTCAATGGTGCGTAAAAGTTACACAAAGTTAGTTTAAGGATACTTCCGCTGAACGTAGAGGAACAAAACTTAAGACACAGACCCTAGAGGTGTGTACCAGTGTGGGAACACCGGCGTTGCATTGTTACCTCACCCACAGGAAGCGGGTGCACAGGGTCGAAGTGGCGTCGGGTTTTGACACGCAGGCTCTTGGTGCTTGGAGCTGAAGATGCTGCAGGCGATGAGAAGCAGAAGTGTCTGGTGTGATCCAAGGGTGGATTGAAGTCGAAAAGTACCTGAAAGCAGAGAGGACAGAGTCTGGGTCACTCAGCAGTGACCAGGGTGGAACCAGGACGGAACCAGGCAATGTCGGGCGCAATCAGATGGTTGTTGAGGAGCTTCTCTTCTCTGTCACGTGGGCTCTGGGGCATCTGCGATGTCCAGGAGCAGGTCACGATCTTTCCCACGCAGGCTCTCGCCGTCAGAGCCGTCGGCTTCAAGATTGGAGCTAACAGCAGTTGGCAAAAGCAATCCACGCGGAACCGGGAGATTGCTTCTCACTCAGATAAGGAGGGTCAGAGCGGGGGCTCCTTTGCACAGGAGCTGGTGCAAATCTGGAGCAACCAGAAAAGCAGGTCGGTTTAAGGTCTTCATTGGCACAGGGGCCACAAGCCAGCTGGCAAGTGACCGGGCCAACGCGTCGAGCCAACACAGGCAGAAGGGCTCCACGCAGCACTCGTCAAGTGTGGAGGGGGTAGCTTCGATGCAAGAGTAGTCAGGGTTCGGGCTTCTAAAACCCCGGTGCACAGCTTCGAGGGTCACTCGTGGGCTGCGCAGTTAGCGTCTTGTGGCCTTTTCAAGATGGCGTGCCCCACGCTTCCGGTCGCCTCCACGGGTCTCAGCTCTGCAGGGACTGTGGATTGGGCTGGAGGAAGGCAGGCAAGCTTAATCTCGTTGATCTCTGTCGCTCGAGTTCCGGCGGGAACTGCAACAAAGCAAGGGTCGAGGTGCTGGATGGTGCCTGTAAATGTAATGTAAATGTATAGGCATTTATATAGCGCACTACTTACCCGTAGGGTCCCAAGGCGCTTCGTCCACTGCGAAACCCTTCCTGGCTTCCCTGAGAGATGGTTCCTTAATGGGTATCTCCAGGGTGAGACCAGGCATCCCCGGCGGTCTGGTGGGGCCGTTAGTGAAGATGAGGCAAGCTAATGCCCAGAGTTGCCGAGTGTGATCGCTGATCAGAGTGGGCACCGAGGCGAGAGAATCATCGAGTCCGCTGACCCTGGTCCAGAAACCTGCCGCGCCGGGAATCGAACCCTGGTCCCGGGCCGTCCTCTGCTCTCGGGTCTGCCGCCTCTAACCAGTGAGCCACACTACTTCACATCCTATTTGCACAGGGTGGTCACTCCTTGACCACAAGGGAGAGTCTTCAGTCTTCTACGTTGAGTAGGATGTCGAAGGGTCCAGAGTTTCGTTTCTTATGTTTCTTCAGGATAATCTGAGTTGCATTGGCACTGCTCCCACTCTTATTCGAATCTGGTGGGCTGGATTACCTGCTAGGTCCGCTCCTATGGGTGGGACCCAGGAAGGGGGTGGATACACCCCTTTCCTTTGATCCTGGCTGCACTGGGACAGGGGCTGGTGTGCCCCAGAACCGGTTTGGCCGGATTATGCAAGGGCCAGCATTGTGCTCCCCAGGCAGTATCTGGTTTCTTTCAATCCTCCCTGCTACAATCCACTATCTTCTGTCTGGGGTGGTGTGACACCGCCCTGCGACAGGAAACCCTTTGTCCAGGCCACTATCTGCTGAGTTTCGGTCAGCAGCAGGAGGCCAGACCCGTGTCTGTGGCAGAGGCATTCATTTTGGGGATCTGAGGCTCTTTTAAAATCAACCGCGTTTAAGTAAAGTAACATGTCTTCTCCCTCTAGAGGGGTGGAATGCTACCCCCGTTGCCAGAACTGGCGAGGGGGTAGTATTCCGATTCGTATGACACCTTACACGACATGTTTTGATAAAGCCAAACCAAAGTTGCTATATAACTGCGAGGATTATAAGGCACTTAATAGTATATGGTATTGCATTATCCCGGAACAGCTTAGGGAGTTGTTCCCGACAGCTGCAGACAGGCTCAGCTCATGCCAGAGCTCCATCTCACATTAAACCATGCACTCTGCCTCCAGGATTGGTAAGGCCTTCCATAGGAGTGGCTCACAGGTTTATATGTGTCCAGATATAGGTTTAGATATAGGTATACTATATCTAAGCAAGGGGTGATTACACCCACTTGCCCCAGCTGAGTGATCAGCCAGTTGTGTCAATTTAAGAACCAGCCAGGGGTGGCAAAAGATATGCTGCAGCCCCTGGTAGGCATTGGTGGCACCTATGCCCTGAGCACCTATAGTGCATGGTACAGGGGCTGACAAGGAGTCCATTTCCAATTGTGGTATGTACCTAGGGTACATGGAATCCATTTTACAGAGAGAGCAGATAGCCTGGGGTCCTGCTTAGCAGGGAACCAGGCCAACTAAGTCGGAAACCAGCTAAACACAAGGCAAAAAATCTGGGGTAACCATAGTCAGGTAGCCACCTTCCTGCAATGATGCAGCCAGAGAGGGGAGCAACTAGAGTTCTATCGCTATGGGGGTGAGATGATCGTATTTGTAGAGGCCTTGGATGACGCCTGCCTATGTAGGATTGCCATAAGGGGTGCCAGTGTGGGGTCTGGGAGGCCATAGAGCAGGATATTACCACTATACAGATGAGAGAGTAAAAGAACAACAGTTCTGAAGTTGCTTTCTGGAAGAAATAGTTTGACTTTCTTTAGAAGAGAGAAATGGTAATGGGCCATCTTTGGTTTTTGGCAATGAATTCCTTGAGGTTGAGATTAAAGTCCAAGATGAATCAAGTGACTTTGCATTCTGTGAAAGTTGAGGTTTAACGCTTTCAAGGTTCATGAGATTGAGCCAGGTTTGTACTGCATTTTGTTTGTTCTTGGCAAATAGAAGAAGTTCTGTCTTGGTTGGATTGAGCTTCAGATAGGTGCTGGACATCGAGATCCAGAATCCAATTATTTCCCCATGGTTATGCGCTTGGCTACTACACCTCTCAGGCACCAGAGCTAGCACAGCTGTCTCAAAGAGGCCTCTATAAACATGGAGCTCAACATTACCATTACATGTCATTCCTAGAGGTCCTCATAAGTCATGAAAATAGCACAGCAGAAGAAGTCCAGACCCTCTTGACTGTCTCCCACAACAACAGGCCTTCGCTTCAAGCATTAGTGCTAAGAATAAAGTTCCAGTAAGCATTGGGGTTAGGGAACGAAAGTCATGAGGAGTAAAGACTCTACAAAAAAAATAAAGTGGTATTTAATTTTGACCCTGGTTCACATATGATCAACTAGTATGGAAGACAAATGAAAAAAACATTCTTGAGGAGAGACCATTTCAAAAACTTTGGATTCTTAAATTCATAGGCTGTGAGTGGTTCTATTCAGGGCAGGTTCCCAGTCACTAGCATATTTGATGCCCCCATTATTTTTGACATTTTACTGATTGATTTAAACAAATTAAAATGAGGATCTTTCAATAGTGGCGGGCAGTATAGTTAACTCTCTTTCCAAACTTTTAGCATGTATAGGAACCTAAAGAGTAAATCCTTCTCTGCAAGTTCTTTATGAAGCTGAGTTATGGGAATCATCGAAAGAGGACATCTTAAGAAATGCTGAGAAGGTGTTGCTCCCTTCTGGACTGCTTAATTCCACTTTACTGAAATTAGAGCTTGCTTTGACATACTGAATTCCCAGTATTGAACCGTTCCAGGGATGCTGTGCTCTTACATCAGTAGAATGTTGTACTTACCTTATATATTTAACAAGGTAGACCCAAAAGCTGTAAAACTTTCTTTCAGACTGCATTCCTTTTAAGGGCCCGATTCCGATTTCGGACGGAAAGGCTCCGAACGATGGTCCGAGCCCTTCTGCCCGAATCGGAATGTGCCGGTCGGATTCCTTTCTGACCGAGCCATTCCCATGGGCTCGGTCGGAAAGGAATCCAATTCGGATTTCCAGATGGCTTACGACAGGCTCGGAGAGCCTGTCCACTGTCTGGAAATCCTTCAGTACTCCCCCAGTCGCCTCTTTATGACTGAGGGAGTACGATGGCCGTTTTTCACTACCTTTTTGTGCCGGTGTATCCGGCACGAAAAGGCAGTCGGAAACTGTCTTTGGAGGCCCCAGTAGGGCCCCCCTGGGTACGAGGCCACCGAACGGTGGCCTGGCGGCACCTATGGTGCCCCACTGTTGATCCCTGCACCTGGTGGCAGGCACCTTGGAGTGTAAGCCACAGGGTGCAGGGATGAACTGCACCCCTCCATTTCACAATGAGGGCATGCATTCCGCTAGGAATGAATGCTCCCATTGTGAAAGATACGAGTGCGACCGTAATTGCAGGGCCGTAACTGATGACAGTAGGTCATTCAGTCACGGTTCGTGACCGATGTTGGACGGACTCAGGTCCGTCGAACATCGGAATCGGGCCCTTAGTGTTTGACAACAGTGAAGGTTCTATGTTACAGAAGTTTTGAAGATACTATTTTCAACTAACGCTTAACATCGAATACGCAAACGAAGATCTCTACACAAAGCGGTAAAGCCGGGAATCAACCTGTTGTGGCGGGGGCGCTGGAGAACGCCGGTGGAGGTGAAAGCAATGCAGCCAGTGGATGTGAGAGTACTCAAACCACTTCCTTTAGCAATGTTCAGAAAGGTGCGGTCTCGTCTGCTAAAAGCCATCGCAAGTCCTTATCTGGGATTTACTAAGCAACACAAAGTCTCTTTGCATGGTTTAGATAAGATAAAGTGCTGCAAGGCAGCACAACTGTGCTGGCTGCCCTGTGTTGCCAGCAACCTCAGTAAATATGCCCTTTAGAGTGGAACCAATGAAAAGAGGGCTTTGAGACATACAATTAATAGTCAGAGGTGGCATCTTTACCACTAGCTGCAAGTTAGCTCTCCTTTAACACTGCTTCAGAGCTGCAGGCATAAGAGCTCTCAAAAATCTGCAACAAATGTTAAGGAAGAAGAACTAGGGATGGTTCTTGTTTTATAGGTTGACCTCAACAAAGCGATCTAATGATTACCCTTGACCCCAATCACCCAAAGCAAGTATTATGAGGGTAACATTAAGATGATCAATAGTAGATTGGTTAAAAATGTTAAAATGTATCAAAAAAAGGGTTAGGATTACTAGGCTGAGCAATGAAAGGTGTGCAAGCTTTTAAGACTACTTTTACTGTATTTTTACATTGTCCTGATTACGGGGTGATCTAGTAGTAAACTCACCTGCGCTCTGCACTTCATGTTCCACTCCCTGCTGTCCCCGGTCCACTGCGTTTTTTTTCCGTTAGTGTGGAGAGACTGGAAGAGAGGAGGCGGGGCTTGGGGGCTTCACTTTCATGTGCCCGGTGGATTCCTTTCTGACCGAGCCATTCCGATGGGCTCGGTCGGAAAGGAATCCAATTCGGATTTCCAGATGGCTTACGACAGGCTCAGAGAGCCTGTCCACTGTCTGGAAATCCTTCAGTACTCCCCCAGTCGCCTCTTTACGACCGAGGGAGTATGATGGCCGTTTTTCACTGCCTTTTTGTGCCGGTGTATCCGGCACGAAAAGGCAGTCGGAAACTGTCTTTGGAGGCCCCAGTAGGGCCCCCATGGGTACGAGGCTGCCGAATGGTGGCCTGGCAGTACCTATGGTACCTCACTGTTGATCCCTGCACCTGGTGGCAGGCACCTAGGAGTGCAAGCCATAGGGTGCAGGGATGAACTGAACCCCTCCATTTCACAATGAGGGCATGCATTCCGCTAGGAATGAATGCTCCCATTGTAAAACATATGAGTGCGACCATAATTGCAGGGCCGTAACTGATGACAGTAGGTCGTTCGGTCACGGTTCCTGACCGATGTTGGACAGACTCAGGTCCGTCCGACATCGGAATCGGGCCCTTAGTGTTTGACAACAGTGAAGATTCTAAGTTCAGAATAAAATGTATTGAGTAAGAAGAGGTGTCAATACAATTGAACATGTATTACAGAAAAGGAGCAAAATAAACTAGAGAAACATTGCAGAAATAGCCATACAAAAAGTACGTTGAATATGAAGATCAGATGAAAGCATACATTGGAAAAGAGAGAAGGAAAACAATAGTACAATCTGTTATATATGAAAATAATTAGGAACTATAAGGTAAATCAAGGAGGTTTGGGAACTTCTTGCTGAGTAGGTGACAAATGAAATGATTTTTTAGCAGAGGCATCAAGGTATACTGTTATAGGGAGCCATAAAATAGTACGCTTCATTGCCATCTGAGGAGGAAAAACAAAAGCAGTATCCAATCTATGATTATGACAGACATTATACCACCATGCTTTAATCGATATCTTCGTAAAATCTTTCCAATTAGTGGTGATTTGTTGGAATACAACCGCTATCAATAAATCAATATTTCGTTCATCAAAAGTAACATGATCCCAGCTTGGAGAGAGACTACCAAGAAAAATGTGGATAAAAGTAAAAGGGATTTGAGCGTGAAAGATGTTATTAATTTGGGTCCAAATTTGCTTCCAGAAGTCATGAAGAATAGTGCAGGAGAAGAGCATGTGGAACAAAGTAGCAGTGGGAGTAGAGCAAGACCAACAGAGGTCAATGCAAAATCTCAAAATTCTAGTGTGAATAACTTTGGCTTCGGTTGACGAATCTGCCTGAAAATTTCCTCAAATTTGCCTCCCGGAGCTCCGGTCCTCCCCTGAAGGTTTGGGGGGGGATTCGTCAAGCGCGGGCCTAGATAAAAGCGGGGTCCCAAAACGTGTTTTCCCCAAGTTAATTTCCATAGGGTGGTCGAACTCACTTTTAGCCCGAACGGCTGAATGGATTTGCACCAAACTTGGCTAAATTGTAGGGACTGGTAGCCCGATGTGCCTTTGCTATGTCTCAAGATATGTGCTCCAGTGGTTTTTACAAAAATTAACTTTGAAAAAATATATATTGGGCTACATTGGGCTATATATATGTTAGAGCCCAAATGTAGCCCAATGTAGCCCAATGTAGCCCAAAGATGGCCACCAGAGACAAAAAAAAACAAATATAGCCCAAATATCAGCCAGATGTAGCCCAACTGTAGCCCAATGACAGAATGTCCCAGAGTGTTCTAAAGAACAACTAGAGCGCTAACAGTCTTACTTATGCTTTTTATCTCCACCCCACTGTTTCTATCCCCTCCTTTCTTTATGAAGTTCGTGAATACTCGCTGATTTCTGGGTATAAGCTAAACAATGATAAATGTGAAATGTTACCCCTCACTAAATATACCTTCAAACCTGATTTTATTGTTTCTAATTTCACCTGGAGCTCTTCTCATATCAAAATTTTAGGTATGCACGTCACTCCCTCCATCACAGACACGGTTTCACTTTGCCTCAACAAATGTATCCAGAAGCTGACTGATCTCACTGCCAAATGGCACCCACTCTATCTTTCCTGGTGGGGACGCCTTGATACTAATAAAATGATGCTTTCCCTCATTGTTTTGTCCACCATTTCTAATATTCCGGTCTCTATTCCCATGAAGCTTTTTAGGAAGATTAACTCTATTCTTACTTCCTTCCTTTGGTCAGGCAAAAAACGCTGGATGTCTCTTTTCAGATTGACACGTCCTAAATCTGAAGGAGGTGTCAATTTTCCTGATTTTCCGACCTTTCACAAGGCCTTTCTCTTACGCTAGGCTTCCTTCTGGCTGTGGGACTCTGATGAACCTTGTCCTCTTTGGGTTACTGTAGAACGTCTCTCTCTTTCACCTTTTACTTTTGCTGAATTTCTTTCTTTTTCTCGCAAACCGCAGATTCCATCCATCACCATACATAAATTTACAGCCAAGCTACTTTTAGCCTCCTCCCCAGCCACCCCTTCCTCTGTTGCTGATTTTTTATCCTCTACTATCTGGCATAATAACAATATCCTTAATGGCAAACCTTTCTATTGGAAATCCTGGAGACAAAAGGGTTTAATTTGGGTTTCTCAACTTTTCTCTCAATCCACCATTTAATCTTTTCCATTGCTTTGCCTCTCTTTTGATTTACCTGTTTCCTTTGCTCGTAACTATCTTATATTGAAAGAAGCAATTATGCCCACTTATACCCAGATTCTGCACTCTCACAATCTCTCTTTATCTCCTACTCCTACCTCACAACTTCACTCTTTTCTGGCTGTTCATTCCAAGGCTTCCCTTATTTACACATTCCTTCGCTCCAAGCCTTTGCCTCGCCCAAAATCTAAAGTAGAGGAGCAATGGGAATATGACTTTGCTACCTCTTGGTCTACCTCATTCTGGGATAAGTTATGGGTTAAAATCCGCAAATCTTCCAGATCTGCCACCTTAGCTCAAACTCTATTTTTCATTTATAATAGACTACTTTTCACACCACATTTGCTTCACAATAGTGAAGATTCTATGTTACAGAAATTTTGAAGATACTATTTTCAAATAACGCTTAACATCGAATATGCATTTTACAAACTTACATGTCAAATTTTGTCAGAGAAGTCAAATCCTCAATATATATAAAAGAATATTCTATTTACTGCACTGTCAACAGTATATTATATCTGCTTCAGTGGATCCCATTATGGAAGGTATATCTTCTCCTAACACATTGCTGCCATTGCCTGGTGATCTTGATTCAGAGGCAGGTTTACTATGGACTTGTGCTGTCTTCGTGTGATGTAAGCCATCACAAGTCCTTATCTGGGATTTACCAAGCAACACAAAGTCTCTTTGCATTGTTTAGATAAGATAAAGGCTGCAGGGCAGCACAACTGTGCTTGCTGCTCTGTGCTGCCAGCAACCTCAGTAAATATGCCCTTTAGAGTGGGACTAATGAAAAGAGGGCTTTGAGGCATACAATTAAGTAGTTCAGAGGTGGCATCTTTACCACTAGCTGCAAGTTAGCTCTCCTTTAACACTGCTTCAGAGCTGCAGGCATAAGAGCTCTCAAAAATCTGCAACAAATGTTGAGGAAGAAGAACTAGGGATGGTTCTTGTTTTATAGGTTGGCCTCAACAAAGTGATCTAATGATTACCCTTAACCCCAATCACTCAAAGCAAGTATTATGAGGGTAACATCAAGATGATCAATAGTAGATTGGTTAAAAATGTTAAAATGTATAAAAAAAGGGTTAGGATTACTAGGCTGAGCAGTGAAAAGTGTGCAAGCTTTTAAAACTACTTTTACTGTATTTTTACATTGTCCTGATTACATGGTGATCTAGTAGTAAACTCACCTGCGCTCTGCACTTCATGTTCCACTCCCTGTTGTCCCCGGTCCACTGCGGTTTTTCCGTTAGTGTGGAGGGACTGGAAGGGAGGAGGCGGGGCTTGGGGGCTTCACTTTCAGGCAGCCTCTGCTTAAGCCACATGGTAGCGCGGACGCGCTGCTGGCGCACCTCTCTGCACCCGTCCGCGCCCGACCAGACCAGGCGTCAGCACCCCTGCCCCCCCAATGATAGGAAGACTGGTACACCCAACACCCCAAATTATATACAGCTAAAGGACCGGGGTAAAGACAAGTGCCACCACTCCATGCACTTGGACAAAAACAATTTGTCATGTGCCCACACTGCACATTTAGGCTCCAACCGATAGGGGATACTCAGCAAAATACTGATACCCCACACACCTACAAAAAATGTTGCTTTGAATTGCAGGTCACTACCCAAACACTCGGTCGAATTAAAAATATTTCTCGCAGAGGAACGACCAGACGTTCTGTTCTTCACAGAAATCTGGCTTCATAAGGACTCCGCCCCAGAGGTGATTCAAACCTCCAGGGTATAGTATCCAGCATAGAGATCGCAAGAAGAAGAAAGGGGGCGGTATTGCAATCATTTTGAAAGAATCCTTTAAATGTTGGGTTAAGCCCAACGCAGTATCCGACTGTGAAAGTCTGATCTTTTCATTTTTATTCTCGGCAACGTGCTCCTTCTGAGGGGTACTTTTATACCGCCCTCCTTGAGAGTTGGGGCAATTTATTTACTCTCTCCCGGAAGTGGAAGCGTCTTTAGTAAGCTCATCCACCAACATCACATTGCTAGGAGATTTTAACCTACACTTTGACAACCAAAATAACCTAGAGGTCTCAGAACTTTCCCAAGACTTAACAGCCGTCCAATTGAATCAAAAAGTCGCAGGCCCTACACACATCAAAGGCCACACCCTCGACCCTGTGTTCCCCCATAATATTAAGCTGTCGGTGGGGACACCTATTCCCCCGCCTTGGTCAGACCACTCACTAATTCCCTTTTTCTTAAAATCTACTATGCAACACACTCCCACAGAATTCAGTATCACGAAAGACCCCCTCTGGGCAAAACTGTCCATAGAGTCATGGTCTAGTGTACGGAAGAACTCTAAACCCATCTTAGACTCTAGCCCTATTTCATCATTAGAAAGATTCTCCAACTGGATAGAATCCTCACTGGACAAAGTGATTCCTGTTAAAGAGATCCCCCATAGGATGAGAGAAAGGACAACACCATGGTCCTCGTCCCCAGCTTAAAGTGCTCAAACAGACCTGTAAACGGCGGGAAAGGAAATGGAGGAAGGATTATCGTGAGACCAGTAAAAGGGAGTATAGAGTGTCAATTAAATGCTATCAAGTGGAAATTAAAAAACCCCAGGCTCTATATTATGAATCAAAAATCAATTCAGCAGTCAATTCACCTAGAGAAATCTTCCGCATAGCGAAGACCCTCCTAGAGATACAGGCCCCCGGCACTCTGACCACAATCTCCACTGATTTGCATATTACTTTCAGGGAAAAATTCAGCCCATTTACAATACATTTCCTGTCTCCCCATTTCCCAATGTTCCTCCCATCTCAGCCCTCCTTCGGGGCCCCTCCGATATCACCAGGCCTGCAGACCTCATTCGGGTTTCCTTTGAGAAATTCCCATTGCTAGACCAGCACACGCTCTCAAAAATCTTTGCTCAGATAAAGTCGGGCTCCCCATGTGACCCAGCCCCCCTCACTACCAGGGCAAGGTCAAAGAGGTGGTGCTTCCAGTAATACTGGAAGTCATAAACCTCTCCATTACCAATGGCCAGGTTCCACCTCCCGGGAAACACACCATGGTGAGAGCACTACTGAAGAAACCGAGCCTCCATCCGATGTCTTGAGTAGTTATCGTCCATTTTCTCTGCTACCATTAGCTTGTAAGGTCCTGGAAAAACATGTCAACTCCACCTTCTCGGCCTTCTGAGAATCCCACAATTTCCTACACCACTCTCAGCCAGGCTTCCACTTCCTTTTGGGAATGGAACCAGCTCTTATCACCATAGTGGAGGAATCAAAAAAGATAATTGACTAGGGAGGAGCAGTAGCCATCATTTTCCTCGACCTGAGTTCCGCCTTCGACACGATCAATTTTGACACCCTCCTTAACAGGCTTTGGAGTATAGGAGTGTTGGGCGGAGCAATTTCATGGATCCAATCTTACCTTAGTGGCAGAACATTCCAAGTATTTGATGGAGAATTCACCTCTAGATGTACTTCAAGCATCTACCTTATTCAATGTATATATGAGGCCGCTCGCGGATATCGTCCTGCCATTGGGGATACAAATTGCCACCTCTGAGGATGATACCTAGCTGATAGTCTCCCTGAATCACCCACATAATGCTCCTTCTGACCTTGAATCCTGCTTGGGGAAGGTGGCAACCTGGATGCAACACTCCTGCCTCAGCCTTAATGGAGACAAATCTGAAATAGTGTATTTGGGCAATCGGTCCAATGCTGACCTCAAACTGGAATTGCCAACATGTCTGGGACAAGCACCCACCCCAAAACTAAGATTAAAAGCCTGGGGGTATGGCTCGATAAATCATTAAAATGTGATCATGAAGCTGTGGAAGTGGCCGGTATTTGATACGGCATCCTCAGAATTCTGAGGAAAATTCTTCCTCTCCTCCCTATGGGGGCAGGGAGAATTATGGTCCAGGCCCTGATCCTCTCGCGCCTGGACTATGGCAACTCATTGTATCTGGCTGCGCCTAAATTTACCATAAGGAAACTCCAAGTTGCCCAGAATTGCGCCGCTAGGATGCTTCTTGGGACTCCCAGAACTCAGTCAGCGATTGGAGAGGATCAAATTCAAATCCCTCTTTCTAGCCCACAAAACCTTAATGGGCAAAGACCCCTACATCTATAAGTCTCTCGTTACTTTCTATCATCCCAGAAATTTTAATTCCACATTTGATCAAATATCCTGACCCTCTAACAACTGAGTTCAAACGAAGTCCAATTACACAATAAAATTATGTTCATAAAATGATTTTCTTTTCATTGTGTATTCCAAAATAAGTGTGACACACAGACAACATGTTTTGTCCCACGGGGAGGGATTTCTTCAGGGCGTCAATAAACAAATCATAGAAAAGACAAATAAAAAAAACATAACATGTTTATAATCTAACAACTTGTTAGTCTACGTAGCAAAATGATATATTGGTTTATGGAAGGAATGCAGAGGCACATGAGTATATGTTGAAGAGAGTGCAGGCCATTTTAGAGGAGAACGGTCTAATGATTAAGAAAGAAAAATGTAAGATTGTGATGGAGACTGTGGAATATTTGGGAAGTACTATTGGTGGAAATTAAGTTGCTCCCAAGGCAAGACTAGTAGAGGTGATAGTGGAAGAACTGAGTCCCAAAATAAGTGTTGGACCTGACATCCTTGGCCTGGTTTTCCACCAACTTTTTGACTTCCATTCTCCTCTTTTTGTTGATCTCATGTTTTTTAGCCTGAGGAGGCTGCACACTTCACAACTGCTAACCAGTGCTACAATGCTTGTGCTCACTGTCTAAACCATAGTAACATTGGCTTCCACCCAAATGGCAAATTTAATTTACTTGTAAGTCCCCAGTAAAGTGGTGCTACATGTACCAGGCTAGCACTTATTGAGTATAGTGACCGCCACCAATGACCTGCAATACAAAAGCTGCATTTCGTACTACAGCATCAACAGTCTGTGGTGACCACCAGCACGAATCTCCAGCAAAGACAATCTGCAATGCCCACCAGACCCATGTCAGTGACAACAGGATCTGCACAAAGCAAAGGCATGATACTCTGCACCTGTGGCAACCTCTCCGAAGTGCATGATTGTGACTCATCCTAGACCAAAACCATGTGCCCCAAGATAGAGGGACCCCTTTGAAAACCAAGTCAACACCAGACTCCCCTGGCCTAGTGGCACTAGTCCGCTGTACACTGCAGGCAAAACAATGTACCAGGACCAAAGAATCACTGGCCATCGGGCTCTTCGAGGTATTGTCCAGACGTACATGACCCCGTGCATTCTGGGAAATGTAGTCCTGATCTCCAACAAGTTCTTGGTGGCTACTGTTTTCTTTCTGATGAGCTTACCGGTGCCAAGCAAGTTGGTCGCCAGCAAGGCAACTACCCCCTTTACTCAATGCTGTACCTCGAGGGTACTCCACAAAACCTTCATCCAATGTCATCAGTGGCTTTGTTGTTGATTTTTTGCATTGGGTTCCCCCCCAGCACTGTGTAAGTGGTAAAACGAGCTCTCCCACTTTTCCTGCTTCAGCACCAAGGACAGCCAGGCCAACTTTGCACTCTGGCTTCTCATGCCAGGGTATATCGAACTGACTGTCATGGCTTGATCCTGGGACCCTCATCACCTTTACCCTCCTTGTGTTCCACACAACTAGACCTGCAAGTGACCGATTGTAACTAGTGCTTTTTCCTATTAACCGCAATGATAATGTTTTGCAATACTGTTTTGCAGTGATTTAATTTTACTACTAAAATCCACAACTCTAATTATACTTATTCGTTTGACTTTGTTTCGTCTCTAAATGTATATAAAAATCAGCTTTTTTTTAAATAAATTGGTATTGATTTCTTTCAAGTCATGTTAACTACTTATCATCCATATTGGTACTCTGAAATGCTTGACCTATGTTCCTCTACAAAAAGCCTGACTGCTCTTTGCCACTCTACCAATACTGAGCCAAGTATATATTATTGTGAATTCGAGGACCATCTTTGGGATATTCTGATATTATTGCATGGTAAAGCCTAACCATCCTCACCACATAATACTCCATCTTCCTATACTATAGTGCCAGACTATGTTATTGTTCAAAAGTTGTATGGTGGAGAGGATACAAATTTGAAGTGCAGAGAAGATGCGGTATGGAGAAGTAGAGATCTGAACAAAATATCTTGACTGAAAGATTATACGAAGTACAACTCTTCTTGTTTTGTCACATACATTACTGCATATTCTTACTCAATGTTTGTATTAGGTGTTGATATATATTAAGAAATGTTTTCAAATGCATTCTAGTGTTGCTGCAGCCGGAGATGTGTTATGCAGTACTTACCTTAAATATCTTACTCTGTTACATCTCTACGCTGTAGAACTTTTCTTCCATCTACGTTCCCTGTGAGTGACTGACTGCAATGAAGATTCTATAATATAGGCAGTTATGAACTGACCCCTCTCTTGCATGCTTGTATCCTGTGTTAACATGCAATTTAAAAAACACCCAGACCTGTATTGGGAGCATCTATATTCAGTATGAGAGTTAGTATGAGAAGTTACCATTGTAGTCAAAAGAAAGTAGGCGAATTACCAGAATTCTACGATCAGTGATGTTGGATGGTTTAGTCTCCTGATGATGAAAAGATGACAGGCGTTAGGACTACAATGAAAGTCAGAATGGTAAACCTCTGAATCATCCTGGACAGCCAACTAAACATTAAGAACCAAGTCCACGCTGTCTCCTCCTCCTACTTCCACTCACTCTGCAAGCCCCACAAGAACTTCCGCTGGATCCTCATCTCCACCAGGAAAACAATCACCAAAGCCCTCATCTCCAGCCGCCTCAATTAAGGCAATGCACTCTAAGCCCAAACCACCAAACAACTGCTCAGCCACCTGCAGACCACCCAGAACACTGCAGCAAGTCTCATCCTCAAACTCACCAGGAGGACCTGCACCACCCCCTCATCAGAGCCCTCTACTGGCTCCCTGTAAAGAAAAGATGCCTCTTCAAGCTCCTGACTCACGCCTACAAGGCCCTCAACAACTCTGGGCCTGCCTACATTAACCACCGCTGAAATGATCCATCGACCTACCAGGGAACTCCGGCTCACCTCCCTCGCCCTGGCACACACACCTGCATCCGCCGGATCCGCTACCCTGGCCTTTAAAAATGGTAACATTTGCTAATAGCCAATTGGCATATTCAATTAACTGGTATGTCCCTAGTAAAGTGGCACTACATGTACCCAGGACCTGTAAATTAAATGCTACTAGTAGCCACCTACAGCCACCTACTTAAGTAGCCCTTTGAACATGTTTCTGGCCTGTCATAGAGGCCTGTGTGTGCAGTTTAAACTGAAAGTTTGAACTGCCAACGTAAACCTTTTGCAATGCTGAAACTTTCCTTTTTAAGATATATAAGTCACCCCAAGGGAAGGCCCTACACATTCCACAGGGCAGGGTGGAGTGTATTTAAAACGTTGGACATGTACCTTTAAGTTTTACATGTCCTGGTAGTGAAAACCTCTTACATTTTTTTACCACTTTTGCAAGGTCTACCTCTCTCATAGGATAACATTTGGTTACCTTATTACATTTAGCAAGTGGTAACTTTCAATTGGGAGTAGGTAGGAATATTGAGTTTGGTGTCTAAAGAATTAAACTTTAAAACTCTTTTTAATGATAGTCGGATTTTAAGTCACAGTTCTGAAAACATTTGGTGCCTTCAGCCTGTATCCTGGGTCACAGTGCATGGTGGGGTTGTAGGGATATTATTAATGATGTCAAAGACCATGTCAAGAGTGATGTAATATGTGGGGGCAATTAGCACTGCATGGCAAGGGCACAAGTTATAGTTACCTTAGGGCATATGTTAAAGTTACTTGAGATACTAAAATATGGGAGAAAAAAGAATACTTCATCTTACAATACATTAGTCACTCGTGGAGTTTTGCATACATTCGTGCCCCGTGACTGTGCAAGCTTCACCCAATAAAGTGTGCATGGTCCCACAGTACAGCTCCCATGGTAGTACCACAGTACAACAGCAATTTTAGGCCACTAGATGTTGGCACCTCTGGGTCCCCCCGTGAGTGCCAGGGTGTTAGGATTGCCTTACCCTGCCCCATTATATGCTTTTGCTTTTTACAAGCTTGCACATGGGGACCGAGTACCTACATCCTGTAATGGTCAGCTGCAACATTTTTCTTCAAGTTGTGGACAGCCAAAGAGATTGTCTGATAAGGCCAACTGGAGAAAAAGCACACTTGGCTAACTAGAGGCCTTTATTTTTTTAATTTACCAACCATCTAAATTTCACTATAATTTGAACCCATTTTTGACAACCTGAGCACCTCTTTAAAAGTTAATTTCTCGAAAACGGCTGAACAGGTTTCCAGAAAATAATGAAAATTATACTTTTGGGGTTTTGTTCTAACTTTCTGCCAGATTTGTTTTTCCGTCCTGCTTCCCAAAATTACCAATGGGGATCACAATGGGAAAATGTTTTGGGTCCTCCCACTTTTCCGGAATTCTTCAAGTGAAGGACAGGTGCCTAGGTGAAGGGGGAGGCGGTTCCAGGACTTGGCGGCGAGGTAAGACAAGGGACTTTTTCTTGGCCCCCTCTTAATGGTTCACCCCAAAACTTTCCAGGAAAAAGCTGAGGTGGATGAATTTTTGGAAAGTTTTGTGAAGGGTTCTTCAAACACTGGCAAAGCTATTAGCAAAACACAAATTGCTTGCAGGCCGTCAATCGTGCTGGGCTCAGCTATTATTTGAGCACAGAGGAGGCTGGCAACATGGCCTAGTGTTCCGTCATACCCGGCATACCCAACAGCCACTCATTCTGGGCGTAGTATTTTTTCTAAATGGAGGAGCTGTTTGTTGTGCTCTTCCATCAACTCATCGCCTATGCGGACATGTATCTAACACTCCCTACAAATTGAGAAGACTCGCAGGCGTGGATTTATTCAATCCTTTTGTTTGTCTGGGATATCTTGTAGCACATTTGGCTTTCGCCATGCACTCTCTCCCTCTGTCACCCTCCATACTCCTTTTCATGCTTTGATTTCAGGTGGGGCCTCAGGTTATGCCTCGTTCTCTACATACCAAAGGAGTAGTGATCCGCCATTTCTCTGCTAAGCTTTTGGTCACAGGTATTTCACATGACCGCTGAATCTACAGTGCATCTATAACCTGAAATAGAGACTTTTATATCCTAATAAATCTAATCATAAAACCTACGCCACCTGCATACAGAGGATCTTTCTTTGATTGTAACAATGTAGATGAGTAAAAACGAACCTACGTTTGATCACATTTGAAGAGGAAGATCAAGTTTACCTGAAACAAGTGAAAGGATATGGGAGAGAAAGATAAAGTCTAGAAGAAACAAAGAGAAAAGAGATTAAGATAAAGTGAATTCTAAAACAAAATGAGAAAAGAGATTGATCCCTACAAGAAAGAAAAAAACGCCCTTTAGGCCCACCAGTGTCATCTCCAACTGACAGCTCGCAGTTTACTTAATTGTGAGGGGCGTTTTTTGTTTTTCAAATGTATTCAGTCTCATTATCATGATTCTGGAATATGGATTATACAATGTCATATAGCCCTGTGACAACAGAAGTGTGTGTTCATCATTTTACCAAGATATGCCTGTGTGGAGTGAACCGGTAACACTGACATTGATGGACACATGATGAGGCATGGATGATCGAGAAAAAAAAAGAATATTATTAGCTGGCAATGCTGGTAAAGAAAGTAATGAAGTACACAGCAAGCAAAGTGAAGTGGCTGTGAGTTTGTTCAGCTATTTTGCGGGCTATAGGGCAAATTTAATTGGTGCACATATTGGAATTGCTTTTGCCGTGAGGGTCTTCTATAGATTGGACAGGTCGTGAGCAACATGGCAGCACCTGTCTGGATTCAAGCGGTGCTATGAGTTGGAGTACAGCCTGGAAGTGTACTGAATCAAGCTTTGTCTTGATAGAAACTAAACTTGGCAGGAAATTATTAACGTAGACCACGGTGGCCACTTTATTTATTTTGATTTATTGTGTTTTCCGGTGGACTTTGGTGTCAATTTCTGATGAAAAGTGTCTTTTTGGGGTACTGAGAGTGTTTCGGGTGAGAGTTCGCACACTAGTGTACTCAACATTGTGTCACCTACAATGTTTTGTTTGTTAAGTTTGGTTTGAGTAAAGTTGTAGTAATATTTATAGGGTTGCATGAGATTTAATGCAGGATAGTAGTTATATGGTAATTATATGCTATATATGCATGTGGAGTATGGTGCAATTTTATGTGAAACAAGTAATTTTATATTTATGCCATGTTTGGAAATCCAGAAATTGTGTTGTAGTGAAAATGCTGTTTGTGAGAATAGCATTGAGTTTATAATGTCCTTAGTCCTGCAAAGTTTGTGGGAGAGGGAGAGTGCCTTATGTTGGGTTGAAGTTTATGTAGTATCCTGTACGGATGAGCGAGGGTGAGAGATTCCCAATGCCTACTAAGATTAAGTTTATGTAGCATCCTGTTAGGATGAGCAAGAGTGAGAGATTCCCTCTGTCTACGGAGTTAAGATTTATATAGTATCATGTTAGGATGAGCGAGGGTAAGGGATTCTCTCTGCCTACTGCTCAATCAATCAATCAGGGAATTGTAAGTGCGCTACTCATCGTGAGGGTCTCAAGGCGCTGGGGGGAGGAGGGGAGGGGCGCAGATCTGTTTAGCCAAAGAGCCCGGTCTTGAGGATCTTCCTGAAGGTGTTCAGGGAGCGGGCACGTCTGATGTCTGCAGGTAGCTCATTCCAGGTCTTGACTGCAATGTGAGAGAAGGATCTTCCACCTGCTCTGGCTCTGTAGATGCGTGGGGTTTCGGCCAGTGTGAGGTTGGAAGATCGGAGCCTTCTTTTGGGTACGTGGAAGTTGATGCTGTCGTTGAGATATTTGGGTCCATTGTTGTGTAGGCATTTGTAGGCGTGAGTGAGGATTTTGAAGGTGACTTTTCTCCACAGGGAGCCAGTGGAGACGTCGTAGGTGTTGGCTGATGTGTTCGTGTCGGGGGATGCCGAGGACGAATCTGACGGCGGTGTTCTGTATTGTATGGAGTTTGCGGAGTAGGGACTTGTTGATGCTGGCGTAGAGTGTTTCCATAGTCCAGTCTGCTGGTGATAAGTGCGTGGGTGACTGTCTTCCTTGACTCAGGCGGTTTCACTTCAAGGTGTTGCGGAGGACGGGGAGGGTGTTGAAGCAGCTGGAGGTGACGGCGTTGACCTGTCGGTTCTTGGTGAGTGGTGAGTCGAGTACGATCCCGAGGTTCTTGGAGTGGCCTGAGGGGTTAGGTGGACTTCCGAGGGCGGTTGGCAACCAGGTGTTGTCCTATGCAGAAGGAGTGGTACCAAGGACGAGGACCTCTGTCTTCTCGGCGTTGAGTTTCAGGCAGCTGTTGGTCATCCAGACTGCAACGTCTTGCATTCCTTCCTGGAAGTTGAGGTTGGCAGTAGTGGGGTCTTTGGTGAGGGAGAACATGAGCTGGGTGTCGTCGGAGTAGGATACAATGTTGAGGCCGTGTTGTCGGACAATGGCTGCGAGGGGGGCCATGTAGATGTTGAAGAGGGTGGGGCTCAGTGATGAACCATGTGGGACTCCGCAGGTGATTTTCGTGGTGTTGGAGAGGAAGGGTGGGAGTTTGATCCTTTGGCTTCTTATGGTGAGGAATGATCAGATCCGGTCCAGGGCTGTTCCTTGTATGCCTGCGTTGTGTAGTCTGGAGACTAGTGTGCGGTAGGAGACGCTAGCGAAGGCCGCTGATAGGTGGAGTAGGAAAAGGGCTGCGGAGTGGCCTTGGTCCAAGAGGGTGCTGATATCGTTTGTGAAGGCGAGTAGGGCAGTCTCTGTGCTGTGGTTGCTTTGGAATCCGGATTGGGACGGTTCGAGGACGGCGTTCTCTTCAATGAATCAAGTCAGTTTCCTGTTCACTACTGCTAAAGTGAGTATTTTGTTATGCATGATCGTTGTTTGCCTACGGTTATGAAGAGTGAGTGTAGGTTGAGACAGCCTTTTCTTTGGTCACAAAATTCCCAGGCTGGGCTGAGTGTGGGTTGAGAGACATCTTTTTGCTTTGTTTACTGTTGTGCTCACCAGATTCCCTAAGTTGAGATGGGTGTGGGTTGAAAAAGACCCATCTTCTGAGTTTTGTAGTGTCCTGTTGCAGGGATGAGCTGGGGTTGTGAAATACCCTATGCCTACCATAATTGTGTGTGTCATTGAAAGAGAAATTCAGAGTTTTGTAGTGTCCTGTTGCAAGGATTGGTTTGGGTTGTTAAATGCTCTGTGCCTACTATTTTTGTGTGTGTGGTTGAAAGAGACCTTTTATGAGTTGACAAGATACCCTCAGTTGGGATTGAGTAGAGGTTGATAGATACCTGTTATTTACTTTTTGGACTACAGTCATAATATACCCTTTATGATTGCTTATCATTTCTAAGGAGGGAAATGTGTTATATGTTGAATTCGGCATGATGCATTCCCTCCTAGGTTCTCTGCTACCTGCTGCTCAGCCAGAGTGTGTCTGTGTGTGTGTGATGTCATAGAGTTAGAATGTTTATGTATGCTTGAGAGATCAGTTGGAGTGAGCAGGCTGAGCAAAAGGATCCTGCTCTCTCCTGGTGGGACATTGACCTTGAAGCATAAGCAACAATTTGCTCCTTACCACTCACACCAACTTGGGACAAGACAGAACCCAAACCTTTAATGCTGGCATCGGTGGTGATAATAGAATGAGCATCAGGGTTGAAACTCTTTAAGGAAGCAATATTGGCAATGCAGCTTTTGATGTCATCAAAATCTTGTTCACATTCTACTGACCAAGTAAACTTTGTCTTGTTCTTTAGCAACTGTCTAATGTTATATGTTCTGGTCGCAAAGTTGGGAATGTATTTCGAGCAAAATTCAGCTAAGCCAATAAAGGATCTGACATCATCTTTTCCCTTGGGGGAAGGAGCACACCTGATAGCATCAACTAAATTGGGTTTAGGTTTAATACCATTACAGTCAATGACATGCCCCAAGTAAGTTACATGATCACTGGCAAAGGTGCATTTGGTGTATTCAACAGTTAACCCTTTGTCATTGAGAATGCTCAAAACCTCATTTAAGGTATTGTCATGATCGGCCCTTTCCTTACCAAAGATGAGGATGTCATCCTGAAAAAACTTGGTGTTTTTTACAGTGGAAAACAGTCTGTGCATTAAACGCTGAAAAACAGCTGCGGCCGAAGCCAAACCAAAAGGCATCCTTTTAAATTGGTAACAACCCTGTGGGGTTATGAAAGCAGTGTATTTCCTGCTGTCTCTAAACAAAGGGATCTGATGGTACGCAGACGATAAGTCGACTGTAGTGAACCATTTAGCCCCATCCAGCAAAGCTAACATTTCATTGATCTTTGGCAGGGGAAATTGGTCAACCACTATATTATCATTTAAGTGGCGAAGATCCACACATAGTCTTAATTTACCGTTGGATCGTTTCACGACCACCAAAGGGGAAACCCAAGCAGATGCTTCGATTGGTTCAATTATGTTGGATGAAACCAATCTCTCAAGTTCTGTAGCCACGTCTTTTCTTAGAGCAATTGGCACACTTCTAACCTTATGGATCTTAGGTGTGGCAGAGTCCTTCAAAATTATCTTGTGTTCGAAGTCTTTCAACTTGCCAATTGTCTTTGAAAAAACTGCAGGGAATCTTTTTAACAGTTCCTCACCGGTTTTGGTGCCCTCATCCATAACCAAAACTTTCTCCACAGAGTTGGGGTCAAGAATAATGTGTAAATCCCCTTGGTCCTTCCACCCTAAAACAGATGGACCCTTTTTTGATACATATAACTTGCCATAAGATTTACGGTTCTTGAACTCAAATTTCAGCCAGCGAAAACCAACTATGTCAATCTTGCCACCATCATAACCTTCAGGGTCAATATCCGAAGGAGACAGTTTTGAACCAACTTTGTCAATGAAAGTGTTACGCCATACATCTTCGTTTATGATAGTATAAGGCGAACCAGAGTCAGCATAGACCTTAATGCGCACACCCCCAATATGTATCCAACATTCAGGTTTGTTATCGACAAGTAAACAACCATCCCTAATATTGAGGAGTAATTTTTTCTTTAAAACTACAGCGCAGTCAGATGCTTGGTCATCATCACTAGAAGTGTTCTCATCCGAAACTAAGTCTTCTTGAATACATTTGACAGTCTTTGTCTTCCTTCTGCATGCTTTGGTGTAGTGACCATACAGTCCACACGCACCGCATTTACTCTTTTTTGCAGGACAAGACTTTGCAAATGCCAAATGTTCGAAACTCCCACACCTATAACATTTGGGAGATTCAATACTGTGCTTAGGCTTTGCCCATGTTTCACTTTTTTGTTTAAAATTACCGGTTCTTTTTGAACTAGCATCTACTTTAGCCACAACATCTTTGCTGACATTTTCAGATTTTAAAGCACTCGCACATCTACTGGATGACTCAGCTTTACGAACTAAGGCTAGGATATCTTCTAAACAAGCATCCCCATTCATCCAAAGACGTTCCTGAATTGCAGGATTATTAGCGTGCATTACCACCTGGTCACGAATTAAGTCCTCAAGTAAACCGCCAAAGGCGCAATCATCACCCATTTTTCTCAACTCACCAACGTAGTCATCCACAGACTCATTTTTAGATTGTTTCCTTTGGTAAAATTTGTAACGCGTGATACCCATACAAACCTTCGGGGAGAAATATTTGTCTAAATTGGATAGAGCCACAGTGAATACATTACTATCACCTCCCCCTACAATAGGCTTGTTCATTTGGTTATAGCATTTAAGACCTTTTGGACCCAATGAGTGTAAAAGAATACGTTTCTTTTGATCAGCAGACATTTTCCCATCAGAATCTACAGTGTCAATATAATTGAGAAAGTAGTCCTTCCATTCTAGCCATTTTAGCGTTGGTTCAGAACCTTTACACCAGAATTCCTGAGGATTACTTAGAGAAAATGTTTGTTGACTCATGTTGGTGTGAAGTAAGGCAAAAAAAAATGAGTTAAATGATATGAAAGAAGATTGCAAAGGAAAGTTATCCGTAAGGTGTACAGTTTGGTGGAATTGTTCAGTGAAAACAGGATCTTTCTACACACTGTCCGCTCTTCACCACCATAAAGTGAAGAAATTGCAGAAATTCTTGAAAATGTCTCCAAATTAGGCAAAACGTTCAGTTCGAGGCTTAAAGCAGCGATTACCTGTGACCGCGATGAAAATCCGACTTGTGGGTGTCGAAATAGGTAAAAGAATCAAAAAAAACGACTTCCGTTTTTTTTTTCCGTTTGACGAGTAGGCCTGCCCAATCCAAAATGGCCGCCACGCACCGTGTGATGCGTCACGTTCTGAGTGAACGTATGACGTTACAGAGATGCAACGCGAGTAGGAGCGAGAACCTCCAAGCTTGAAGACACGCGCGTTAGAAGCGCGTAATGAAGAACAACGGTAAGCGCTCGAGCGCGGTGTAGCAGCGCATCCAAGATATCCAAAACAAGGATTGGAATTACAGTTTTAGCAAAAAAATAAGGCGTCGCTCACCAGGCTTGTTGTGCGCAAGAATAATTATTGTCCTCCATGCGTTGTTGCAGTGAAGTAACGTCGTCTCTGCTCCACTTGTGGTCTCGACCATTAGGGAGGTCGGAATTACCTTGAAAGCGGTTCACAGGTTAAGAAAATCATCCCGATCGTCGCCAATTGTTGAATTGAAGAACCACACATGGAATAGGTGGAAAGTAGATTTAATGTATACAGCAGAGCAGGTACACAGCCAGACAGGTTAGCAGTCAGGAGTAACTGACTACCTTGGAATACAGCACATAGAAACACTCTAAGCAGAATGTAGAACGAGCATGGTTAAAGCAACATGACATAATTACACAACATAACAATTACATCTGTAACCTGAAATAGAGACTTTTATATCCTAATAAGTCTAATCATAAAACATGCGCTACCTGCCTACAGAGGATCTCTCTTTGATTGTAACAACGACCTTCTTGGCATTTATTTTCTTCTTACGCACTGAAGAAGAAATGTCCGGCCAAAGAACTCCCAGACATTGGAGTCCTTGAGCCCTCTGTCTCCCTCTTCTGCCTCTCCAAGGCACTACAAATCTACCTGCTCCTCCTATGCTGCTACCCTTAATGGCCCTGGAACAATTTACTCATCTGACTTTGCCATTTCTTTGTGTGCTGGTGCAGTGAAGTTATCTAACATCCTCTCCGGTGTCTCACTTCTCCAACAATGATGCCTCTTCCAAGGAGGTGGACATTTTTCTCCTTGGGAAGGTAATCCGAATTGGTAGCCAATCAGAATGTTCTTTAAAATGTTAAAATCACAAGCACCACAGCTGACATCACTAGAAGTTTAGCCCTCTTTGCTAGGCCTACTGAGTCAGCAGTCTCGCTAGAGATTCTGCTGACTTAGTGCTCTAGAAAACAAAATTTGATTAGGGTATGAATGACCCCCAAATTTCGGAATTCAGATCCAGGGCAGATCTAGTGGGTCTTTTCAATGTACACAGAGCTTAGTTTTTCTTTTTTAAATTGTCTGCTAATGTGTTGTTAATCTGCAGACCATTTCTCAAGGGTGCAGACTTGTCACACTTGGCATGTGGAACCACAAACCTCAGATGATGCACATTTTATGCAGACTAGTTGTCAAGGCTGTGGACTATGGTGCCATTTTAACTGTGTTGAGTCCGCAGCCTACTTGTCATGGCTTCTACTGCCGCCAACATTTTAGGTGCCTACGGTCCACAGCGTCAAAAAGTTAGTCCACAGACGTTCGAGCACGGACAAATATTTTAATTTCGTTTTAATTTATGATGGGTTCCCCTCAGTTTAGCCTTGGGGGGTAGAATCTGCTTACCTTTCCCAGTTGTTGGCCTTTAATATTTATTTTCATTGTTGTCGTTCCACGGGATCAGGTTTAAGAACATGCATCTGTAGCGGTTAATGAGAGCTAATAGGTTCATAAACCAACGAGTGCCTTTTAGTTTTTTTTTATTATAGCCCGTGGGCTAAAATTATGAAGTTATACACAACTATTAACCCATGTAAGGCCAGCTGGCACTTTTTAAAATAATTTTCTCAAAAACTATTGAAGAGATATAGACCAAACCAACCAAAACACTCTTTCTGACTGGAATTCTACAATAATAACAACTGTTGTGTATATCTGTTCAGCGATTTCGCTGTCGGCGCAAACAAAATTTCATATGTGAGTTAAAATGGGAAAACACATCCCCCCAACATGTTAGTGCATGAAATTTGGCGTGCTGGGCTTTATCTGACTACACCAATTTACTGGCAAATTTTGTACAGATCCATATGGGGGGAAAGTTATAGGCAATGGAAAGTGAGGTAGAACCATGTGTGTGGGGTGTACATAGATAGACAGACAGACAGACAGACAGACAGACAGACAGACAGACAGATAGATAGATAGATAGATGATAGATAGAAAGATAGATAGATAGATAGATAGATAGATAGATAGATAGATAGATAGATAGATAGATAGATAGATAGATAGATAGATAGATATTAGTTAAATGATGTCAGTTGCAGGTATTGTGAGATGTGCATACTAAATGCACATATGCACATACGGCCTTTCTGTTGTATACCATCCATGCTGCATACATATTGAAAAGCCCTTGCTACCAGGCCGGCCGGGCCTTTCCCCCCTTCTGTTGATTAACAAAGAGTTGCTCCACAAAGGCGGTTGGTTCTTCCTGATTTGTAAAAGAGAGGTGTAAACTTGGACTGTAAAGCCACAGTTCATCGCCTTAATGTGGAACAGTTGGGGGGTGTGGATGGCTGGCGGTCCGGGGCAGGCCCCAGCGGTGGAGCGCCCATTCTGTCGGGGGGCTACTTAGTCACACCACCTGCTCCCCCTATTATGCGCGAGGCAAAACCAGTCATGGCAGCATGAACAGACGGATGTGCAGGCTGAATACCTTGGACACGCCGCAGCAGACGGTGCGAGCGGAGCCGAAGAAAGGGGAAATTAAGTGATCAATACCACGAGGGACCTGGTGGGCAGTAAATGGCGCTGACAGGCATGAATAACGCGGGTCAAGGAAGCATTTAATACCGCAAACATCGGCTGAGCCCCGGGCTTTTTAAACCATTGACCAATGGGAAGCGAGAGATTCTCTATACGTTAAGCGCGATCATACACAGAAACATTCCACTCCCGCTTTTCTTCCACGCACGAGTGTGAACTAATATTGAACGTATTGTTTCAGTTTTTTTGTTTATAGTTCTTCATGCAGACATGTACATTACCGGCACCTCTGCTCCTGAACAGTCAATACAGCTCGCACAACATGTCGTCCTGGGTTAGAGGCCCTAATACTCGGTCAATATTTACATCCTTTTTTTAAAGTGTTTTTATTGTATTTTCATAACGACTGGTGCATAAGAGCTTCCGGCTGCTTCAATCACTGCTTCGAAAGACGTCAACCATTACCAGTGAACCTCCGCCCACAATGACCGAGCAGTGAGGCTGTGGCAGGGAACCCCTTCAAGGAAGAAAGCAGGTCGGGTGGGGATCGGTTTATAGTCCAGAACAAGAAAACCCCCAACAGCTTTGAACACCCGGGGAAAACAAGCCTTAAAATGAAAATAATACTTTTTCAAAGATGCTTCGATCTTTGCAACCCACGGAATAGATAATCTGGTTTCAAAAAACGAATTTTCACTCAAAGTAGTTGAAAATATGCAGGCTCCCGCTCACCAAGAACCTGAATTTGAGCAAAAATGTGGCGCGCTCCAGCACGCGATTGCGCGCGCCCTTAGTATGAAAGGAGCGCCCAAAGAACAGACTCTCGGATTGTATCAGACACTTGCAGAGTGTGGTGGGGTCAAAGTTCAAAATGCACCTGAAAACAAAGTTGAAATTACAGCTGGAGCATCCAGGTACGCTGCTACCTCTGGTGCAGCTGGCGCAGTGCACCGGGGCCCAGAGGGGTCCATGACACTAGATCATAGCTGTAGTTTACTACCCTAACCGTAGTCAAAGGTGCCATTTATTTTCCTTGCTTGCATTAGGGCACCTTCCATCCTTGCTGCGCTACTGGGCGCACAGCCGTGCAAAATGCAACTCCGTCACTTCCGCTGAATGGACATAAATTAGCCTGCACACTCTGCGTGTGATAGGCTATATTGAATAAAATCAAAGAAACAGTACTCATAACATTAGCCTGAAAGGGGCTGAGCCAGGAAGGTAAGACGATCTGGAGTCTGACAATAGCATCATTTCACATAAATCATCTGGGCAAAGCAAGTAACATCACACACACCCTTAGAAGACATCATAGGAAGTACATTTACAAGGATTTTGAACCATTATTAGCCCTCTAATAAGTGCGAAAGACAATCACAACTTCCCTGTGCCACGGTTACAGTCTGGCATACCATATTTTGGCTGTGATATTAAAGTAGTGTGGCATTCTATACTTAATATTCCATACCTGCGACTCCTGCCGTAAGTTGTTACGAGTTCCTTGCGGGTTCCATTGGAACCAGGTAAATGCACCGAAGGGATCCATGGAGCCACAACAGCAATCCTTGACCATCTGCTAAAATGAGAGTATTTGTCATCTCCATTAAGACACTTCCGACTTACCTCAATAAACTAATGTGCAATGGGGCATATTCACAAGGAGCCATCATGGAATTAACTGCACTTTATCGCAACCAAAGTCATGATAAATTTACCCCACCATTTACAAGCAGGTGCTAACAGCCCACAGCACCACTTTTCCCACGACAGGAGCCACAAAAAAAATCCCATAACGGACACCCACAACTATCGCTAATGAGATGCAAAGTAGGCGTTCCCGTGACAAAAGCCGTGACAACATCATACCTCAACATTCACAACGACCTGACAGATCGGCAATAAGAACACAAAACACGCGATAAGGCACGTTAGCATCAGGTATTTAACACCTGCCTCAAGCAGGTGTAAAGCCAGATGACTACCTGCAGTAGGCAATCAAGCCCCCCACACAGCCACACCCGAACAACGAACAATGCCATGGAGCTACTCATTATGCAGCTTGGAGCCCCAACAGGGCCACAACACCCACTGCCACCCCCCCCCCAGGACCGCCACCACCCCCTGGACCGGACCTGCCCCCCCCGGACCACGACAGAGGCAGCGCAGAGTAAGACAGTGGAAATACCGAAAACGCACCACTCTCACGGACCTAACGCCCAAGGAAGTCATTGCCCACTACAGGCTCAAAAGAACAACCATACAGCGCATCCTGACCCACATCGCCCACAGGCTGACGGTCCCAACACAGCGGAGTACCAACATCCCTCCGCAGACAAAGCTGCTGGCTGTGCTGCACCTGTTGGCCTCTGCTACCTTCCAACCAACAACTGCTAGAGTCGTAGGGGTCTCACAGCCAGCCCTATCAAAGTTCATCACACCTGTCCTGGATGTCATCCTCAGCTTCATACCACAGTACCTTCACTTCCCCAAAACTGCGCAGGAACAGCAGTAAACCAAGCAAGGCTTCTAGGCCATAGCCGGATTCCAGGCCGTGTTGGGGGCAATCAACTGCACACATGTCCCACTTGTGCCCAGTGCGGATACTTCTCACCACTACCGACTGGTAGGAGCTCTCAGAAAGAGCTCTTGGCGCTTGGGATCCCTTTCTGGTGTTTATCCCTCTTAGCAGCAGTCATAGCTGGGAACCTCTTTCTTAAGAGTAACTGGATTTTTCCCTAACTATTTGAGTATTTTTTTGCTCACTCATTGGCCCAAATCCTACCTTCACACGGACCTCAGAGCTCCCCTCGCTGCTCGTGCCGCTGCTCGTGTCGTCAGGAAGCAGTTCTTCTTCCCATCGATCTGCCGAGGAGAAGGCCGATCCCTCGTAGGAGACTCTCTGTTGTTCACACAGGCTTAGGCTGGGCTTGCTCGAGCGGCAGCGCACAGCGTCCCTCACACCGCAAGCCGATTAACGGAGGTGTCCACGCAACCGCAGGACATAGACCCAGGGATCACTGCTTCCGTAGCGGCCAGTCCCCATGACCCCTGCCGACTGGGGAAACAGCTCGATCGTTCGGGCGCTTGAAGCTGCGGGTCCTGGGTGTTCAACGGAGGTGCCCCCACGATTGCAGGACGAGACCCAGGGATTCCTGCCTCCAGAGCAGCCAGCACTGATGACCCCTGCTGGCTGGGGCAACACCAACTCGAACAGCTCGATCGTCTGGGCGCTGAAACTACTGGTCCCCAGTGACCTGTTATCAAGGCGGCTTGTCTGTTGGGCGGAGGCAGCGACGGGTGTCCCATGTTGCACGGCTGCCTGACTTCCATGCCCTGAAGCCCGCATGAAGAGGCAGCAGGGCTCTCTCCTTCTGGCGCCCCAGCATCGACAACACAGCGGCTAGACAGCGGCAATACATACGGACCCGTGGCAGCCTCAGACCCGGTACAGCGCTCTCCATCTTGCGTTGCTGCAACGAGAGCACGACGGCATCGGCGGCAAGACATACGAGACATCACCAGTAAGCAGACCCCAGGTGGATACTTCGAGAGATCACAAGTAAGCCTCCTACTATTACAATCGGAAAACGCTTCATGTCCCCGCCCTCATCAACAGCTGCTCTCTTTATCTCATAACAATGCCGTTAGCACGCTATCTGTAGCGTTTTTTTGGTCGATAACTATCTCTATCTTATTGGAAAACTGGGCACTGTGCGTCCATGATATCTTGACAACCCAGCCCTCATGCAACATTTGGGACTCAGAATAATACTGCAGAACATTGTGACATTGCTAGAAACGACCTCAGTGGCGACATTATATTAAGGTAATGATACCTGTGGGTCTCTTAACTTTATTTTTTGACCTTCATTCATAAATATTTCTACCTTTGTAAGATGGCAGTGGCTCTGGGTTCTTTCACTCTTAAAATGGCCGAGGCCACAAATAACAAAAACAAGGGGCCTCGCCCATCCACTGGTCAACCCTAAAGTTGTTTATTAGCCTCTCCTCTGTTTATATCATGTTACAACTGAAACAGGACTTTTTCTGCCTCAAAAATCTCATAGACAGTAAAATAGGACTACTATGGATAGCCCACTGTTTCCCCCTCAGCTCAGCAAACAGCGAAACATGACCCCATGGACTCTCCCACACCTAATGAACACAGACAAAGGACTTCATAATTAGTTAGCTAGACCTCGTCCAATGAGTCGGCCATCTTAGACTATCTTTGACTATCTGAGACTATATCTCCCATTCTAGAATCTCTTGCCTTCACCTCATTTGACACCACAACACACTGCCCTCTCTTACACCACAACTCACAGCATGCAACCTACAGACACTCACACCTTCAAAATCATTTACCCTCCCAAACTCACTAAAAAATCTGCCAAACGCTTTAAGCACAACCTTTTAAAATCTCACCCTGAAACACCCTTTGCTGACCAATATTTCTCACTACATAAAGGGATCATGTATGTATGTATGTGTGTTCTTATATAGCGCTCGACTTACCCTTGGGCATCTCGGCGCTTGCATTGGGAACCCGTCCTGGCTTTTTCCCTGTGAGATAACCCGTACTGGGCATCCCCAAGGTGAAAGCCAGGCATCCCGCCGGGGGGGGTGGGGGGGCGTAGTGGAGATTAAGCAAGCTATTGCCCAGAGTTGCAGAGTGTGAACCCGTGATTAGAGTAGGCACGGAAGTGAGAATTATCAAGTCCGTGGACACTTGGGCTCAGACCCTGCCGCGTCGAGAATTGAACCCTGGTCCCGGGTCTGACCTCTGCTTCATGGTATGCCTCCTCTAACCAGTGAGCCACACTTCTCCACTCATGACCACTGACATCATTTTCTTCACTAAACGTAGAGCTCAATTGAGGAAAGCCTTCTTTGCCTTACTAGCGATTTCCTCCACGAGGAAATCCGCACATGGGCTAATGATCTACACTGCACCACCACAACTCTTCCACCATTACAATCTACAACAACGGAACTATTCTCATTCAGTCCACGGACCGCAGTATTAAACTATTTGAAAACATCTTCCCTATTATTAAAGAGCATGTTTCTAATCCACCTACTTCCTCCTTTATGACCATCACACCTAGCACAGCAGATATCGCAACTCCTACCCTTTTTGCCACTCCCCCACCCCCTACCCCCTTGCCATTAGGGAGCTCTGAGCCTTACATCTCCTACACTGTTCTACCCCACCCGCCAGCACACTTCTCTCCTCTTCTTCTAACCCCAACATACTTCCAACTTGCCTGACCGTAACAACTAACTCACCTCTTAACCAATCTTTAAGGATCCCCGCAACGCCCACAGCCTGCTCCGCCTTTAGTGCCTCCTCCTCCATCGATCACTCATTGATCGTTCCACCCCCCTCTAACTCACCTTTACTACATTTCACTACCCCCATTACTCCTCCCCCCTACCTTCTCCGACCTATGGCACCCTCCACCCATTTAGCTGCAATTTCTACCCCTCTAACGGCACACACTACACCCTCTCTTGCGTGTCCACCATTTACTACCCCAGAACCTACTACACTCCTAGACACACCTACCACCCCTCTTCTCCCACCAGTATTCATTCCCACTTCCCCAGCATCCATGTCAACAAAGTGCCCAAAACTCTACTCAGCCCCCCCTTCCAGCCCCTTGCCACCCTTGCCTACTTCCGACATCACACCTAACCAAGCCAAACCTACCCAACTCATTTCCCTATCTACTTCCACTACCGTCCCAAACAACACTTTGGACAAGATTATGTCCACCCTTCTCCAAAGTAAAGATGAACTTCATACTCTCAAAGAGTTTATCTCAAAACAACCCTGGCACCCTACACCCCCCAGAACCCTCTCACCCAACAAGCCCAGCACCCACCCTCCTCTCTCATACAAACATAATCCTCCTTACTGGACCTCCATTCTCTCCCGTAATTCTCCCACCCGACCTCTGCGTTGCCTCAACCCACTTTCGGGGTATGACATACGCTCCCTTCTTCACTCCTATGATCTCACACTCTCGGCCCACATAGTCCCCAAACACCTTCCCATCCCCACTATCCTCCCCAACCCCCATAGGTCCTCCACACAGAATGATAGAGGTATTGTTACCAATAATCTTAAAAAAGTCACACTCACTCCTGACCCCTCCTCCTCCCTTATCACTTCCCGGCTTAAATGCTCAATTTTGAACAGTAGATCGCCCCCTAGACACACATCAGACATTGCCTCATTATCGCACATGACCTAGAGTTGACCGTACTCACCGAAACCTGGTTAACAGAATCTTCCTCGCCACTCATTGACATTCTAGTTCCCCCTAACTACCACATCATCAGATTGGATAGGATTGGCAAGATAGGGGGTGAAATCGCATGTATTTACCGGAGAAACCTCTCAGTAATGAGAGCCATATCCCATATTTTCTCCTCCTGTGAACACTTTTGCCTTGACATCAACAGTGAAGGCAATCCTGTATGCTCCCTACACATTATCTACCACCCTCCAGGAGACAACCTCACCTTCACCGAACACCTCATGGACTTAGTCACAACGAACTCTGGACGACAACACAGACAAATATTTCTTGGTGACTTCAACCTCCATTGCAATGATCACAACGACTCTGTGGTCATCAGTCTTCAAAAATGTCCTCAGCGCCCTTGACCTCACCCAAATTTGCAACAGCCCTACACACGATAAAGGCTCTATCCTGGATTTAATAATTTCCAAAGGCGACTCCATCCAACTCGAGTCAATCCAACTCTGTGACTGGTCTGACCACCACATTATCACATTCTACATCAATGAAAAAGTGAAATCCAACCTGGTTCAATCCACCAGATCTAAGGTCTGGAAAAGAGACTTGAAGAAACTCAATCCTAACTCACTACCCTCCCCCAGCTAAAATCTTCTCCTACCCCCTTCCGGCACTACCGACGTACAGGTTCTCACCGACCACTACCTCAACTCGATGTCCTCTTTAATCAACGAAGTTGCTCCCCTTCAGTTAAAGAGAGTTTCCTCTTAGAATTCTAAACCATGGTACGATGGGCTGCTTAATGAAGATAGACGAGCCATGAGACTGGCGGAACGCAACTGGAGATCAGTCTCCTCAGGTATGCACCTCAAAACTCTAAAGAAAAAAAGAAACGCATACTTTAGAAAAATCAAACGTTCGAAGGCATCCTTCTTCAGCCACCAACTTGACCAGGCAAGAAACGTGCCAAAAAAGCTGTTCGAGTTAATAAAAACTCAATCCAGGGATGGACCTCAAAGACTACAAAACACCTCTAGTACACTACCATCCTGTGTGAGAATTCTCTTCTTTCTTTAATCTAAAGACAGACAAGATCAAGAATGATCTCCTCTCTGATCTAAGACTTTATTCTAACCCCCACAGCAAAATGCCCCTTGATCTAAAAAACAATGCATCGTGGGCATCTTTCGAAACTTACTCAGAAGACACTATTGGCAAGATCCTAAGTACACTGAAGCCCTCCAATCACCTGACTGATCCTCTAACGCTGTAAAGGACTTTATCCCATTGCTTCTCTCGCTTTGGACCAAAATCATTAAAAGTATTCTGCAACAAGGATGCATCCCGGACTCCCTCAAAGTAGGACAGGTATTGCCCATACTAAAGAAACCTACAGTGGACCCCGCCGAGTTGAACAACTATCGTCCTATCACCAATATCCCTACGTTGGCCAAACTCTTAGAAAAATGTGTACACCTCCAACCGACAAAACACATCGAGCACTTTCACCTCCTCAATTCACACCAATCAGGCTTCCGAGCAGGCCACAGCACGGAATCAGCTATGACACACATAATTGATGGTACACTTCAAATTCTTGATCAGAACGGTACTTGCCTCCTCATCCTTCTCGACCTCGCATCAGCCTTTGATACGGTCAAACACGAGAACTTACTCGATCTACTGAATCTCAGAAGGGGTATATCAGGGACAGTACTCAAATGGTTCACCTCCTTTCTGCATAACCGTACTCAGAAATTCAAGATTAACAATACCATGTCTAAACCAGTTCCTATAACACTAGGAGTCCTACAAGGATCCTCCCTATCCCCTACTTTGTTCAATCTAGTCATGGAACCACTCACCACACTGCTTCAAGCATCTAATGTACAATTTCACATGTACGCAGACGATACTCAGCTCTACCTTAAAATACACACCCTTGAAGACATCAAACTTCTCAACACAACGCTTAGGAACACACAGACTTGGCTAGCAGAGAATCATCTCAAACTTAACGCTCTAAAAACGGAATTCCTCCTAATAGCTCCTCCCTCCAAAGTCCCCATCACTCAGTCCTGGCTTAACCATCTCACTGAACTTAACGTTCAGCCTACTATCAAGGATTCAGCGAAATCTTTAGGCATAACCCTCAACTGCAATCTCAATATGCATCACCATATCAGCAATGCTACGAAAGGAGCTAATATCCAAATCAACACATTGAGGAAGCTGAAACCTTTCCTCCCTGCAAATGACTTCATAACTGCAGTCCAAGCCCTAGTAATCCCTCGAGGGAATTATGGAAGTGTTGCCCTCTGTGGCCTCCTCTTATCGACTACCGCACCATTAAAAGCCTCTATTAATGCTGCAGCCAGACTTATCACTGGCTCAAAAAAACAGTCACACATCTCTCCCGACTTAAGATCCCTAAACTGGCTTCCATACGAAGCCAGAATACACCTGATAATCGCATGCATGACACACAAGGCTATACACCACAACTCACCCAGCTACCTCACTCAGAAACTGACAATTTCGGGTGGCTCAAGAGCTACAAGAAGCGTAGAAAACCTTCTTTTGAAACCCCAAAGATTCCATAAGAAAAAGACATATAAACGCTCCTCCTCTGGGATGGCACCCAGGATCTGGAATGCCCTCCCTCCAGAAATCAGACTTATCTCATCCACAGCATCCTTCAAAAAAGAAGTAAAATCTCTCCTCTTAGCTAAATTCTCATGAATTTAGACTAATGTACTCTCGTTCTCATTATGTCTCCTCCAAAAACTATGTACAGTTGACCACCTATACACCACTGCTACCTCACCTTTTTTACATTTATTTAACCTGTTTGCTCATCTTAGCATGATTTATTTGTTTAATTTTTATTCCTTTATCTGTGTACAGTTGACCAACTTTACACCGCTGCTACCTCACCTTGTTTTCATTTGTTTAACTCGTCTGCTTATCTTTGCATTATATATTTGTTTAATTATTTATCTATTTACCCCATCTGTCTGTAAAGGGATCTGATATGCGCAAGGATCTTGTTCGCGCTCTATAAAACCTTCAAAATAAATTAGAAATAAATTCCATCAATGTGCAGGCAATAGTGGACCACAGGGGATTCTTCACCAATGTCGTTGCCAACTACCCAGGCAGTGTGCCTTCATCTTCCGACAGTCCATAATCAACTAGCGCTTCCAGGATGGCACATATGAAACGAGACTGGTCGTTGGTAAGTACCAAGTCAACACACCACACATCCCAATGCCTACCCAGCGCAATGCACAACTGTGGGGATGCACACATAACCAAACCATATTCAACATGTCAAACTATATGTACACCTACCAGACATGAACACACACTCCATGGTCATCCTGGCCTACCCCTGCACCAAATATAGACTGGTGGTGTAGTTGCCAGCATCAGCACCTCCCTGTGGGGTGGCAAACACTCTCCCCCACACACAGCCAGCACAGGCGTCACTAGATTGGTGGACATGCCAATACATACTGCCAAACTCAGTATTGACTCTTTTCTCCCTGCACTGTCAGAGGTGATCACAGATATGCACTCTGCCCTTGGATGATAACACCCCTCCGAGATCCGAACACACCCGCTCAGAGGCAGTACAAAGCTGCCCACATACCTACCACCGGCATCGTTGAACGCACATTTGAGGTGTTGAAGTCACGTTTCAGGTGCCTGCACGGCACAGGTGGGATGCTCCTCTACAGCCCGGACATCGTGTGCAAGCTGATCGTTGCATGTTGTGTGTTGAACAACATCTGTGTTCGCACCAGGGCCCCATGGAACCCAGTTCCAGATGTCCTGGCCGATGATGGTGGTGATGGGGCAGGTGGCCCACATCCCACTGCAGCAGCGTCAGGAATGACCCGTAGGAATACCATCATTAACACTTACTTCTCATGAGCACGGCACACTGTTACGGTCCATGGCAATCAAGCAGCAGTAGAAAATGTCCGAACGCACTGCATGTGTGAATAAAACATTTATTTGCAGGTCTCAGCTTGTACTTGTACATTTTGATGTTACGTTTTCCTGCAATGCAGATGTGATTTGGCACGTTGGGCACATTTGCTCAACCAGTTGTGTCCTGTGTTCAAATGTGGTGAGTGTGCTGTTTGACCCGGTATGTTGACACTGCCGGAGTGCACTCCTGATTGTGTGCGCATGCTGCACGGTGGGTGTGTCACTCCTGCGGCTTTGCTCTGTTTGCCACTGTTCTCTATTGAGCGGTGTGTCTGTCGGTTCTGTTCTTCCACGGTGCTTGGATGTTGTGGTGTACCTGTTGTCCTCTGTGGCTGATCAGGGTGCATTCATCGTACTCCGTTGTTGATGATTTTTGTTCAGTGGCATTTTCCGTGTGCTGGTCTTGTACTATTTTCCTGCATTGCGTGTGAGTATTGCTGCACTTGCGCAGGTTATGACTGTTTTCTTATCGCGCTTGTGACCATTGCAGGTTTTGTCGCGTTGGGGTATGTGTTTTTATCTCCGTCGTGGTGGTTGTGTTGCGGACATTGTCCGCGAGGGCGGCAGATTATCGCATGCTACCGCCGTGTTGTAAATTCAATGTTGTCACAAGGTTATTTTCCTGCGATGGGCTGCGATGTTGAAAGTTGCGTTACGCTACTCTTGCGGAAGTTATCATACGTTCTTGTGAATATACCCCAATGTGTGTTCTTTCAGTGTTTGTTTACAAATCATCCGGTGGATATACACATTAAGGCCATCTCCGCTCATTCTCAAGAGTTGTTCTCAACCCAATAAAGATACTTCCAGCCCATTTAAAGCCCAGCTTGTGGCCCAGTAGCCCACCGGATCAGCAGACGACCTAGAATTTATTCCCCGGGTGGAGAAATTCCTGCCTTATTTTGAAACAACTGCCTTCCTGGAACTCTCACTGTCTTTGGTGCAAACACTTGGGAATGACTTGCAACAAAGGCAGAGAAGTTTGCTGAGCAGGAACTATTTGGGGATTCTGTTTTGTTTAACTGAATCAATCACTCCAAGAGTGTGTTTGTTTCAGTTAAACCAAACAAATGCGTGGCCCTGTGGCACAAGGAATTTTAACTCTGCTTTTGGGCCATTTTTCGACTTCCTATCCCGGGCAATTTTGTAATGAATGGCAAAGCAAGACAAGGAAATGCAGCTATGGTCTCCTGCTCTAAATAGGACAGGATGGACATCACTTTGACTTGACTGCCCTGTGGATGATGAACTGATGAATTAAAGGTTTATGGGCTCTGTAGTTGTACATCTGGCACTGCCCCACCTCTAAGGGGGAAGGGGCTACATTTTGGCACTCAGAGTAGGTAGGTGCCACCACATCTGCAACACTAAAAATAACTCCTTAACTCCTTTTGCCTAATGAGAAATGGGTGATTTTGACAAAGTTATAGACAGAATTACATTGCTATCGCTACCTCCCAATTGTTTGTTGTATTCCTGGCATCGACAACACATGCAGCCACAAAATAAATATATGGTTAGGTATCAGCTCTGTGGGGCTATAATGAACTCCTACTGTGAGTGTAACCATGTTTGATCACTTCAATTGCTACACACCAATGGAAAATTATTGGTGTACCAGTTGTTACGTTTGTTGGACTCGGCCTCTGCAGTCACTACCAAACATTTTGACTTTACCCCTCCTATTTTTGCTGAATTTGTTTTTGTTAGCCTAGGACTCTGTTTACTAAAGTGTTTGTTCTCACTCCGTAAAACATGCTAACATTGGCTTACACATTATTGGCATGGTGATTTACTTATAAGTGCATTGTATACTGGTAATACCTGTACTGAAGACACGTTAACTTAATACTGCTAGTTGGCCTGCAGCACTGATTATCTCACCAACTTAAGTAGCTCTTTTAAACATGCCCCAGGCCTACCATTGCAGCCTGTGTGCAGCTTTAAACTGCCATTTTGACCTGTCAAAATAAACCCTTTTGATAGTATGAATGACAGAATGCACTTGGAGTGCATTCTATAATTCATATTATTATTAACATTTCTGGCTTATTGATAGTTTGCACCCTACAATTATACTTGATGAAACAGCACATATCATTGACACGCATGTAGACGCTTTCAGTTTAGGTGATAAAAACATCAGAGATTCATTCATTGTTTAACGCTGGCTTCTCCAACGAGTATCTGATGAACTACTGGTAGCTCTCCAGCTACATGTAAATAGCTCTCCTGTGGGTATCCCAGCGTACTAAATTATAAGTTTTTAATTGGTTGAATTATATGGTAATGGATTAATTAATGTATGAATGTGAAAACTATGCATCCATGCCAAAAACGTGTGTATTTTCAGAACTCTTAATCTGATGTTTGAAGAAAAATTACTGATTTTCCAAAATGTATTTAAAGCTGTTTTTTGAGTGATGACTCGTGTGGAGACTTATTAATAATTTTCTTATTTTCATGCTTGGGCTTTGTAGCTGTGGATGTTTTATATTCCATTATATTCCAAATTGACAAAGTACTTTTTACTATCCTGCTTGCAGCCATGACTAATGCACCGAGGGGATCACTACTAGTAATCTTACAAACGGTGGCAACTAATGTAATCTTGTCTAATGTGGTCACTATTATAACAACAAAAATAATAGTAGCTCACTATGATTTTTATTGAACATAAGTAGCTCTGATTACACAAAAGTTTGGAGACAACTGGTTTAAGGTATTGAGGCCACTTAGTACTCCCACAGGAAATGTCTTACTTTTGACAATCAGTTACCACTGAAGGTACATCCATGATTTAAAATAGAAAATATGCTTTTGCATTGTTCATGTATGTTAGCATACGTGGCACCATTTTAATACAGCCACCATTTCGAGTCATAATCAAAACGAATCTTTGCCGTTTCCCAGAAATGTCCTTCCCTAGGTTATGTTTCTTCAGAGCTGAGTTTTGCTACAATAATGAATACACTGTTCTTATTAGACCATACCTTTCTTGTTAGATGTAGGCCTTCTCTCACTTGAACACCTTCACTTCCAGATCCACATCGACCCCAAGACCACACTTAGAGGCACCCTCCTCTACAGACCACCAGGACCCCGCGCAAAATTCAGTGAAGACATCACGGACTTCATCACTCCACACGCGCTCCCCTCCAAAGACTACATCCTTCTGGGAGACCTCAACTTTCACCTTGAAAAGAACAACGACCGCAACACCACCACCCTCTTGGACAACCTCGCCAACCTCGGACTTAAACAACTGGTCACTTCCCCCACCCACATCGCAGGTCACACACTCGACCCCCTCTTCACCTCCAGCAATCATGTCTCCTTCAGCCACACTACGAATCTCCTCTGGACCGACCACAGCTGCGTTCACTTCACCTACAACAAGCCAAAACCCAACAACCACCCCCAACCAACCCTGCAAAGAAACTGGAACAAAATCACCATTGACCAGATCTCCTCATCGCTCCTTCTAAACACCCCAGCCCACTCTTCTAACCCAGACCAAGCCGCCGCCAACTTCACCCTATGGTTATCCAACACCGCCGACACCTTAGCACCACTGAAAAAACGTCAAAGCAAACCAGGCAGCAAGAAGGCCTCATGGTTCAACGCTGATCTTAAGAAGTCCAAGAAACTCTGCCGCTCCCTTGAAAAGGCCTGGAAAAAAGACCCAACCACCAGCACCAAGGATGCCTTCAAAAACGCCACCCGCACACACCACCAACTAATCCGAAAAGCCAAGAAAACAGCATTCAAGGATCGACTTGACAACAAAGCCCACAACAGCAAGGAACTTTTCAACATCGTCAAGGAATTTACCAATCCCTCGGCCAATTCCAACGACATCACCCCCTCTCAAGCCCTCTGCGACTCCCTAGCCTCATTCTTCCACAACAAAATCGCTGACATCCACAACAGCTTCAACAACCAACCCGGAGACCAACCCACCCATCCATATGAAGAACACTCTCCCCCCCTGAACACCCTTAACGACTGGAACCCAATCTCCACTGAGGACACCATCCGCCTGATGAACTCCATCCACTCAGGATCTCCCACAGACCCATGTCCTCACCACATCTTCAACAAAGCAGACTCCGTCATAGCACCTCACCTCCGAGACGTCATCAACTGCTCCTTCAATTCCGCCACCTTCCCGGAAAGCTGGAAACACGCTGAACTCACCGCCCTTCTGAAAAAACCCACAGCGGACCCCACCGAACTCAAAAATTACCGCCCCATTTCGCTCCTTCCATTCCTGGCCAAAGTAATCGAGAAAGCTGTCAACAACCAGCTCGCTGCTTTCCTCGAAGCCAACAAATCCCTCGACTCCTCTCAATCTGGCTTCCGAGCAAAACACAGCACTGAGACCGCCCTCATCGCAGCAACAGACGACATTCGAACTCTACTGGACAATGGAGACACAGTCGCCCTCATCCTCCTCGACCTCTCCGCAGCCTTTGACACAGTCTGTCATAGCACCCTTCTACAGCGCCTCAGAAACATCGGAATACAAGGAAAAGCACTTGAATGGATCACCTCGTTCCTCACCGGAAGAACTCAGAGAGTCCGCCTTCCACCATTCAAGTCCGAAGCCACTGAAGTTATCTGTGGTGTACCACAAGGATCTTCACTCAGTCCCACCCTCTTCAACGTATACATGAGCCCCCTCGCGGCCATCGCCCGCCAACACAACCTCAACATCATCTCCTACGCGGATGACACTCAACTGATCCTTTCTCTCACCAATGACCCCAGCACCGCCAAAACTAACCTACACGAAGGAATGACAGAAGTTGCCGAATGGATGAAACTCAGCCGTCTAAAACTGAACTCAGATAAAACAGAAGTCCTCATCTTAGGCACATCCCCATCTGCATGGGACGACTCTTGGTGGCCGGAAGCCCTTGGAAAAGCACCCATCCCGACAGACCACGCACGGAACCTGGGCGTTATCCTGGATTCTTCACTCTCAATGAACAAACAAGTCAGCGCCGTATCCTCATCCTGCTTCAACATTCTCCGCATGCTCAAAAAAACATTTCGCTGGATCCCCACCGAAACCAGAAAAACAGTCACCCATGCTCTGGTCACGAGCCGACTGGACTACGGAAACACCCTCTACGCAGGTACTACCGCTAAACTCCAGAAGAAACTACAACGAATCCAAAACGCATCAGCCAGGATCATATTAGACATCCCGCGCAACGAACACATCTCTGGCCACTTGAAAGACCTCCACTTGCTACCCGTCAATAAGAGGATCACTTTCCGACTGCTAACCCACGCACACAAATCACTCTACGACATCGGACCAGAATCCCTCAACTCACGACTGTCCTTCTACACCCCCTCCCGCCAACTACGCTCGTCCAGCCAAGCCCTCGCCACTGTACCTCGCATCAACAAGACCACCATGGGAGGCAGATCCTTCTCATACCTGGATGCTAAAACATGGAACTCACTCCCCACTCACCTTCGCCTTACCCAGAACCACCTAGCATTCAGAAAGCAACTTAAAACGTGGATATTCGACAAGTAATCCTCCTCCCCCCCCTAGCGCCTTGAGACCCTCTGGGTATGTAGTACGCTTTACAAATTCTTTGACTTTGACTTTGACTTTGATAAGCAGATAATGTGTGCCCAGCCTCAGAATCAAAACTTAATCCTTTGTAATTTACTGTTCAGCTGCCTTTGCTTGGACAATTCCATGGCGGGCGTGCTTTCATTGGGTTCGAAGGGTACATAATATATCGTTATGCTTGCCCATGTCAGTCCCTATGCAGCACTCCTAAGCGACTGGGCTCCACTCTAAGCGTGTTTGAATAAACAAGTATCGATTGGTATTCTCTACTGTCTGACCGACTCTTCATTTAGTGTGGAAGGCTGATAGGTGGTCGTGCGTGACCCAGGTGACCCTATTTGGGCCATTTCTTTCAGTTGGTGCCCAAACTTTGGGTGGGAGACCCTTCCCCTTCCGCAGACGGGGGGTTCGAGGCCATCGTCGGGTCGGACGGATAGATCAGGGATCCCTGCACAAAGAGTTCCTGACACTCGCAGCTGCCTCTTCTGTCCCGCCGGATGGTGCCTCGCCCAGTGGTCCTACCAACTGCAGTCCTGAACGACAAAACCCTTGGATCTGATAGTTTGGTCTGAAAAGTTGGCAGTGGAGAATTAATTTGTTTGACCTGCATATATCAGGTGAGTTTGTTTTTGTTCTTTGTCAATATGTTACCATTTTGGTTTGTATTCGGTACAGTCTAAGGACCGTCTTTGGATAAAAGCTATTGCAATTTATTTCCCAGTCATAAAACAGTGAGCTTGTTTTCTTTTTAGAAATGCCTGAACTTAGTAAATTGTTCTTCTTGTGCTGTTGTTATTGTTCTACTGATGCTTGATTGGAAGAAAGTCAGCCGGTGCCTCCAGAAGGCACTCCGAATTTTGATATGTCTGTGAAGCATGGTCTTAGCGCTATTATGTTTACTACATTATGGCACAAATACACGAGGAAATCACAAACACAGAACCTGCTCTAAATCAGGACAAATATCATGAGCATTCCCGCAAGCCACATCTTGGTTCTAGTCTTTAAGTACCAGCTATTCAATGCTGTACTCACTGTGTGCTCCTATCCCTAATTAAAAAAAAAATTTCATATGTATCCGACCCCAGTACATAGAGGAACTTGTATGTTTCTCACACTCAAAGATTTTTGCACATCTTCCCAATGATGAAAATCAAAGCACACTGATGAGAACCTATAGGTAGCTCCTATGGTGGTGTTTCCGCGAAGTGCCTCCACTACCTTTACACATTTTTTGTTGATTATATAGTTTGAGTGGAGGGCGACCTGCGCTATATCCCTCTGTAGCTCCTTTTGTGAAGTACAAATATATGATGGACAATGCCAAGTTACAGTGGCCACTGACAGGTACTTTTGATGAGCAGAAGGTTGAGTATTTGCAAGAACAGTTGTTTAAGAGACAAAGTAGGCAGATTATGTTTGAATCTATCAGGGCATGGCAGAAATCAGCTAGACAGAAGCTATTAAAGGCAGAGAAGGAAGCTCGGAAGGGGAGACAGCAGACACTGACCCAGAAAGCGGTTGCTTATGATAGGGAGAAACAGGAAAAAGGTGTTCAATGTGAAGATAGAAGGTTTGGATTACAAATTTATAAATCCTATGAAGAAGTTGATATTTTTGTGGAAAAATTGTTAGACACCCGACCCCGCCTTCATATGCTCCACAACGAATACTCCCACTGTTTCGGTTCCCCCACAGCCATCCGTTACAGTTGCATCTACTGTTTCTCCTCCTTTATCTATTGCTGTTGTTTCAACGGCTGTGGCCTCGGCTCCTCCTCCTTCTCTGTCTTCTGTTTCATCGGCGACTGTGACTGTTAGTACCCCCGCCACACCCATTGTCTCAGCGTCACTCTCGCCAGCCCTTTCTCCTACAAAACAACCAATCACAACGTTTGTGCCTGACACTTCTGTTGCTTCTCCCACTATGATTTTTCATCCACCGACACTGGTAAGTAGCGGGACAATGACATGTGGATTTGAGGATAAAGATTGGTTGAAATATAAGGAGTGCATGGGACCGTTAGTGCAATCCGATGTGAGAGATGATAAGTAGCAGGTAATAGCTAATCAGGCTGCACAGTGGGCCCGGAATCCTATTTATATTGTAGAGGGCGTCTGGGCAACTATGAGAGATTTTAAACCCTTCATGCAGCAGCATTACCTTAAACACATGTGGGCAACATTAATTGGTCTTTGGCAACAGTACTTTGAAAGGAATCACCCCAAATTACACAAGAAAAGTCCCAGGGCAGTGTCTCAATTTCCGATGCGGGAGGTTCATCCCATATATCATCGAGGAATACCGGAATTAATGGATAGCCGTGGTAATGTTACTAGGGCGAGAGAGGCAGCCTGTTTTCAGAAACAATGGGTTTCTACTCCGTGGAAAAGAAGCAAAGTTTTGTCTCTTAAGACTCATTTGCCTGATCCCAGAAAAAATCCTATTGCGTATTATAAGTTGACTGAAACTGCCTCTTCTAATGTAACGACTCTTGCTGATATTGAAATGTTTTTTGGTCTACTTTTTCCAGTTGATATCTGGAGACAGGTGCATACGCGGGATCATTTCGCGGAGTTAGGAGGTACATGGGATGTGATTAAAGGATGAGATCAGGAAAGAAAGCCAGGTGATAAACCCCAAGCTGAGATACTTGTTTTGCCTGGCCATATTATTACATTCAGGCCTTCTCTTATCCCGCCGAGAAAGGTATATTGGGATAAATTGTTGGCCTATAGACAAAAGAAAGATGAGAGTGTGTCTGATTTTTTCACTGGGTTTGAAGAAACATTTTTGGATTACAGTGGGCAGGATTTGTTAATTGAGGGAGGTGTTCAGTTGTTTGTTAATAGATTTGTTTCTAATCTGCTTCCTGAAATAGCGACTCAACTGAAAGCATCTGGTCCACCTATTCCCCTTCTGTTATTCTGAATATGGCACAGTATAATGAAAACATGTATAATGAGGAGAAGGAAAGGGCAGAAAAAAGCATAAGTATTTAAAGACAAAGGTGTTGTTGCAGCAAGCTTTTAGAGGGAAAGGTAGAGGACGTGGTGGTTCTGCCCGACAGCGTATGCGCACTAGTAGGCAGCCCAATACTACACCTTTGGGGCTGAATCAGTGTGCGTATTGTAAGGAGGATGGACATTGGCATAGCGAGTGTCCCGTGCTATTGCAGAAGGTGATGGTCCCTAGGGGACGAAGTTCTCGGGACGGAGTCGTAGAGCTGGTGGGGCATATAGCACTCAGAATGCTGCAACTTCACAGGGCCATTCTGATAACAATTAATTTGATGACCCTCATGAGGCACAGTATTATCATGATGATTATTATATGGATGATAAGACAGGAATGTCTTACAGCTAGGACAGCCAGCGACAGAGTGGGGAACCAGTTCCGGCACCTGTAGATCAGTGTAACAGCGGAACTGCAAGGTTCCACAGAGGAAGTTTTGGTGACACAGGTGCAACAAAAAGCTCTGTTTCTCAAAATATGGTGCCAGGGGCGGCCCTGTCTGGCCATAATAATGTTTTGTTTTCTGGTGTACCGGTTGTGAGTCCCATTTCAAAAACTCTTGCATTGAACTATTGGTCCTTTTACTGCTGATTCGCCATTTTTACTGACCTCTAATTGTGGGGAGATTTTGATGGGTTTGGATTTGTTGAAGAAATGTCATGCTACAATTTATTGTTCTCCGTCAGGTGTCTATATGACTATGGGTCCAGATGTAATACACGCTAAACAGTGTTTGTCGAAAGATGCGCCTCTTCCTGTTGAATTTCTTGATGTGCCACCCACTTTGTGGACAACAGGTGATACAGATGTAGGACTACTGCAGATACTACAAATTTTGATACAGGGTAAGGAGGGTGCTAATTTTCCCTGTGTCCATCAGTATAAAATACCACAGGCAGAAGAGTGAGCTTTATTGCAAATTATTCGAGACTTGATTAAGAAAGGAGTGGTTGAGGAGACGTTTGCCAGTATTTGCAATAGTCCTTTTCTTCCTATTCTTAAACGGGCACCTTTGGGTTCCTCTGATGATCATGAAAATGTTTATCGTTTTGTGGTTGATTTGCATGAAGTTAATAAAGTAGTGGTTCCCCAGTTTCCAGTGGTCCCTGACATTACTGCCCTTTTGACTATAATTCCTTCCACTGCTAAATTCTTTTCCGTAATTGATTTGAAAAATGCATTCTTCAGTATACCTATTCAACCAGATAGCAGGTATCTTTTTCTGGTTTACACTAGCTGGTAGGAGTTCTAGGTTCTGTCGAGCTCCTGAGGCGTATACTGAAAGTCTTAGTAATTACAGTCAGGCTTTAAAGTCCCAATTCGATTCTCATTCGCTTCCTGCAGGTAATGTATTGGTGCAGTACGTTGATGACCATCTCATTGCTTCTTATACTGAGCAGGGTTGTAGAGATAGTACTGTTCAGCAGGTATTGCATTTGGCCCAATATGGACATAAAGTTTCTCTGTCTAAATTCCAGTATTGTTGACAGGAGGTCACCTATGTAGGTCACCTACTGTCGAAGGAGGGTAGGAGGCTGACCCCAGAGTGTATTAGTACCTTTGTTAAAATGCCTATTCACAACGACTTTGAAAGATGTACACGCAGTGGATACCTAACTACTCTTTACTAATCAAGCCTTTGCTTTCTCTAACTACTAAAGATGTGCATGAGCCCCTGACTTGGATGCTTGAATGTCAGCAGTCTTTTGAGCATTTGAAAACTGCGCTTTGGTCAGCTCCAGTACTTGCCCCCCCTGACTATACTAAACCATTTGTATTGTTCTTCCACGAGATTGCTGGTTGAGCGCTTTCTGTTTTAACACAAACATTTGGAGATAAGTAACAGCTGTGTGCCTATTTCTCTGCTGTTCTTGATCCTGTCAACAGAGCCCTCCCGAGTTGTCTGAGAGCGGTCGCAGCTGTGGTTGTCTCGATAAGACAATCGGCTGGACTCGTAATTGATACTGACTTCACAGTCATGGCACCCCCATGCTGTGGATACCCTTTTGAATAAGACAAAGACTCAGCACCTCACCAGTGCACGTCTGACTGGGTTTGAATTAACATTGTTTGCTAAACACATAACGATAAAAAGATGTGCCACTCTGAATCCAGCCTCATTACTGCGCCTCCCTTCTGAGAGTGATGCGGTCGACAAACATGATTGTATCTTCCGGACGGTAGAAGAGATGAAAGGATGGGTAGACATGACTTATTTTCCCTTATCTGACCCACAAGGGGAACTATATTTCAATGGCTCTTGTTTTAAATGACCAGATGGCACAACACCTGCTGCCTATGCTATTACCACGCTGTGTACCGTAGTTGAGACATTCAGACTCCCTTTTCAGTCAGCTCCGGCTTCTGAGCTTGTCGCCTTGTTATGAGTATGTGAATTAAGTGAGTGACTGGTTGTCAATATTTATACTGACAGCCAGTATGCCTTCGGAGTCGCGCAAAACTTTGGGCGACTCTGGGCGGGGAGAGGGTTTCTTACTTCACATTGCACAAACATACAGCATGGGCATCTTATATTGAGGCTTTTGTCTGCTTTGACACTCCCTAAGAAATTGGCCTTTGTTAAGTATAGTGCCCACCGGAAGGTTACTGATGATGTGAGAAGGGGTAATGCATTTGCAGATCAGATAGCTAATGAAACAGCCCAGACCAAAATGAAAAGAATGTTTGTAGCAGGCCCCGCCATGTGGGTTCCTGAGGTTACCATTTTTGAAGATACACTTGAGAATGTGAAAGAGGTACAAAGTGAAGCCACCATGGAAGAGTTAACAGTGTGGCAGGAAAGCACACTATAACTGAATGATGAGGGGTGTTGGATTGATGTCAGGAACACAAACATGGATGTTACCAGATGCATATGTTCTTCCTGTAGTTACAATGGCTCATGGCCCAGCCCATATTAGTGCTAAGGGTATTTGCAAGTTACTAGACCCTGTATGGCAGAATGACAACATTTAGAAAACTGGTGCACATTTAGCATGGTATGCATGATGCACAATCCGGCAAAAGGTACCCCTATACCCGCCAGGTAATTTTACACCAACCACTTTCCCTTTTGAGGTTCTCCAGATGGATTATTTCGAACTGGAGAGGTGCAATAATTTGAAGTATGTTTTGGTGGTGGTATGTGCTTACAGTAAATGGATTGAGGCTTATCCTACCAAAGATAATACAGCCGCTACAACTGCATAGGTACTCCTGAAGGAGTTCTTTCCTCATTTTGGCTAGCCCCGTTTGATTTGGAGTGATAACGGGAGTCATTTTAATGCCAAAACAATTCAAATGATTTGTGATGGGTTGTGCATTTAACAGAAGTTTGATGCTGCCAATCATCCACAATCAGCAGCTTTGGTTGAAAAGTACATTGGTACTCTCAAACTGAAATTGGCAAAGATTCAGGAGACCACAGGGCTACCATGGCCAGATGCATTTCCATTAGCTCTTTTATCGACTAGAACGACAGCTCATTCTACAACAGGATTGTCACCATACGAGGTCGTGTTTGGATGACAGGCAAATGTCTGGGGTGTCCCCCACCATCAGCAATTATCTGATATAGAGTATCCATTGTTGATAGATTACCTCTGCCAATTAACTGAAAATTTGCGTTCTATTCACCAACAGGTCAGCGAGTCCCTACCCGATATGCCAGAGGCACTCGGGCAGGATATTCAGCCTTGAGACTACATGCTCTCAAGAAATTTTCAGCAGAAGAAGAGTTTAGAACCGCACTGGAAGGGACTGGCACAGGTCTTATTATCAACACGTACCACCGCCAAGGTAGCTGGACGAAAGAACTGGATCCATGCGACTCACTGTCACAGCCTAGGGTCCCTCTACCTCTGCCCTATGATCAGTGGGTGAGGGATGGAGAAGGTGACTCTGAGGGTGAAGTGGTACCTCAATTTGTTCCCTTTAGTGACGCAAGTTTAACCTGGACCAAAACGAACAAAGAGAATGATAATGTGGAAATTCGAGTTGTCCAAGAAACCCCCTTTTTGTTGACCCTACTGTGCCTGAAGTCACTAGATACAATTCGCGCCCTTGGCTGAAAAACAGTGCACCAAAGGAGAAGTCAGATTAGTTAGGGATGGACTGTGTAAATTAAGGTGCACTTTGCTACAGTACCAACTGAGTTAGTTTAAGGTGATGTGAGAGTTGTCCACTGTGTGAATATTGGACAAGATAGCTTAAAAGTATTCCCTTGACAGAGGGGGTACCTTATCCTGATCGATGTGGGAGTTCAGAGCGTAGGAGAGAGCAAGCTCCACCGCCGGTGCTCAAGGGCAACAACGTTTTTATGAACAATAGGAGTCTGTACCAGTGAGGCTCTGACGGACACTGGGAACTTGTAAAATCCTCTTGCTGGTATTTTCTTCCCCGTGATCCACCATTTGCTATGTACCCGTTTGGCAGAAGGATTACTGATGAAGAGCAGCCAGTGACCCCCCTTGTTCATACGTGTATATCTTGGTCTACCAAAAAGAAAATATTATGCATTGTTTTTGTGATCTTGCTAATATTGATCTGGGTGGGGTGTCCTGGGTTTTGCAATGTGATCAAGATATGCCGCCATGTACTAAGAATAAGGTAGCTTTGCAGGTCCGCACGAAGAGGACAGCCCAGAGTAATGTATTTCTAAACACGCATAAAAGATTTTTTGGACAAGGTATAGCTTGTTATCCCACCGAATCTGATACAAGTTTATGGACTGCTTATCCATTATCTCTTGTTAATTACACGTATACACGCCCGTCCAACTTCATAGAAGTAATAGGTTTCCTGGCTCTTGTTTGTATTACAGAAAGCCATGAGGACGGGGGTACCCAGAACGTGACAATAATACGTATTGTGATAATTTGTACATGAGTGAGCAGAACGTCACTTTAGTGGGCTGGCAGTATCAAGATTTAACGGTAGACCGTGCCCGCATATATCCTTAGGTGTGTTAATCTTTAGCTAGTAAATTTGTGTTGTAATAACCGATGGTAAATGAAGTGTTCAAATCTGAGTCGTGCCATTCAAGAAAAGTAAAATGGCATTTAGATGGAGTCATGTAATTCTCGTTGTTCATTGCAAATGTTTAATAAAGTATCTCATATGTAATGTAATGCATTAGATTTAAACATGCACCATATTAAAGGTTTCACACGTAGAGATAATTAATTGTGTCTTAAAATGTGATGAAATGTAGTGCTTGCAGATGCAACATTTATAAATGCGTGTTTAATTTGATGTCAAATTCCTAGATGGAGTATTCACTCTTTCATGCTTTGAAAGGCCTATTCGTGTTTCTTATGTTAGCTGGCTTGTGTTGTCCTGAAATTAATTTTCCCCAGTAAAGCTCTCATTTGGAGGTAGTCCGCGAAATTCATGTGCATGCGAGGTTGTTCTGTTCTCACGTTTCTGTTGCAGAGGCAAAGGAGCTGTCTTTGCTAGTTAGACTAAAGCCTTTTGTTTTAGGAGTTAGATATGAAGGAGACCTGTTACAAAGTATTCAGGAAAGCCCACAATTGGAAGCCGATATTCTTTCTAGCTGAAGAAGCCTGGGACTCAAGGACACTCTACCAGCAGTTGGACTGAGTACTATATTTGGTGAAAAATTACCTACGAAAGGTGCCTGGCCAAAGGAGGCGTATCGTGGGTGTGTTCTATCAATTGTACATTTTTTATTAGGGACAGTGCCCCGAGGGAAGAGAGGGCAAGAGCAGTTAGAAGGACAGAAGGAGTGGATTGCTTCTAGCAGAAGGAGGTCATAGAACAAACTCTGTAGATTTGGCTACTAACCCTTACAACGTGAGTGTACTTCTTAGGAAGTCTTCAAGAGCTGACACCTTTTCTTGATCTTGTCTGGGAAATGCTAAGTGGGATGTCACTTTAGGGATAGTGTAGGGATAGATTAACGGATTTCCTTTACAGCCACTAATGAAGACTAATATAGATGTTGGGGCAGTGATTGCCTGTTTAGTATTTTTTGAGTTGCTCATTCTTTTTATGCTGCACTGGATCAGACTTAGTCATAGGATTGGCTTTGTATTAGTGCCTATGTACTTTTACAACCTCGACATGAGGTGCTTGTATGTTCAGTTATTTCTTGCTTTGTAATAAAATCCCTAACTTGGAATTTGGAGTCTGTGATCCTTTCTGAGTTTTAAATATTTGTCCATGCTAAATTGTCATGATTGCATTGGTTCTCTCTTTTACACTTCGCAGCAGGTAATAATGGTCCAGTCGACCGAGGATTCTAACTAAAAATGTTGATAGTGGATCCGGCGTCATCAGTTGGTAGCGAGAGTATGGTTACCTATGTAGTAAGAGGAGACGTAGAGAAGGGTAGTCATTGAGTCCCCATAGTTCTCAAGTGATAGTTATCAAGTGGATTGGGAGTGGAGGACGACAGCGTCTGATGGAAACGAACGGAGAGTGACGGTGTGGCAGAAACAGCAGTTTGTGGTGGAGTGAGTATGAATAGGGATCTGTGTTTGCTAGATTGCAGTGTTGTTTTGATTGTGTCGGAACGAGAGTCGAGTGATTGTGGTTTTGGGCCGAACGCATGCGGTCCATGAGATTCGATTTATTGATATCCCGGGATAAGAGATTGTGGTGTAGAAGACACCCAGAGTTGAAATTGTCTGACCAGTGATTGTGGGAGTCATGAGACATCGTTGACTGACCCACCAGTGATAGGGAAACGTGTGTGTGAGTAATTGAGTGACCGACGCAGGTCGTGGGTTGCTGCATGTGGAACATTAAGTGATTGGATCCTATCAATTAAGTACATGACTGTCCGTCCATTCGTGGGCAGATAGTCTGAGGCAATGGTCCAGTCGTTTCATGGACAGACGGTTGCAAGAGTTGAGGTCGACAATTACGTGAGACTGTCCAGTCGTTTCAAGGACAGACAGTCAGAGAAGTGACTGTTCAGTCCTCTGGTGGACAAACCGTTTTTTCATTGTATGAGCAAGATGCGTGAGTGTGAGAGAGACAAATTGTAAAGGAGGGGAACTGCTGCATGAGGAGGAAAAGTGACATAAGAGATGCAGCACTGCGATAGGTCAGTTGGTGTGAAGCCGCACTGGTATTGGTGGATTGTCATCAGGGAGTATAACGAAAACAATTGAAGAATAAAAGTTGATTTCATAATGAAATGTTTTAAAGTTTTACGAGATATGTGTAGAGGAGATAGAAGAGTGGTTACTCGAGGAGAAGAAGCTCCACCCGAGGATACCCCAGCCCATTACATGGTTACGAATGTAGGATTGCATACTATAATTTGGCTCGAAAATTGGCATAAGATGATTGAAAAAGAGGGTGAATTGGCTTTTCCGCGTTATGGTACTTTCAGATTGGAAGTGTTGTACCAATTAAAAACAGTGATGTCTTCATTGCAACCTTTACCTAGACAAACATAGTTTGAGGCACTACATGCATAGTTGAGAGCAGCACATTACAGGAAAAGAGACCGAAGTCAGGAAAAGGGTGAAAAGTCAATCAGGGCGTTTCAAGATGCGCAATGGGATGCATTGGTGAAGAGATGGAGGGTTTAAACTATTGAGGGAGATAGGCTATTCCCGTTGATGGTAAAAGTAGCAGATACCCAGAAGAAGTGTGGTGAGGAAGACAATAGTGACACAGATGACAGCTTGTTAAGTATATTACTATTAGAACGGCCACCTCTGTATAATCCAGACTCAGAAGAGAGAAAGGCAGTACCAACAGAGGGAATTGGAGAATCGCAGACTCAACCTAGTGCGAGAGTAGTTGGAAGAATCTCAACAGGAACAGAAGGGGTGGGAACACAGACACCAGCAAGTACTGAAGCTAATGGCGTTACAGTTGTTACAAGGCTACCGGATGCTCTTACAGTGCCGGTTACCATTGGTAAGGTGCTTATCAATACATTTACAGACAAGGGTTACCCCAAAAAACTGGTTAAAAGGGCCATACAAAAGAGCTAAATATTTTAATAGGGATAGTCTTTTTGAGACTAAACTAGCATGCCCGAGTCCCAACAATGACCACAAAAAATAATTTGTGTTACTAACCTTAGTAATATTAGTAACAAAATTAAAAAATGTATTAATGGAAATTGGCATTTGCATAATGTAGACAGCAATATAGTCTGATAAAAATCCTAACTTTAAGAATTTCAGTATTCACAGAAGGCACTTAGAAGTACTAAAGTTAGGATTCCTAACTTTAGAACTCCTAAATGCCTTCTGTGAATACCGAAAGTCTTAAAGTTAGGATTTCTCTCAGTTTAGGAGTAGTAAAGTTAGGACTCCTAAATTTAGGACTCCTAAATGACTTCTGTGAATACCAAAATAAGTAAGTGCCTTCTTGGAATACTAAAATGGTAGTACGCCTAGGATTTTTTCTTAAGTTAGTTCTGTGAATCGAGCCCTATATATTTACAATCTGGCTATGGAATTTTTTGCACCTATCAAAGATGGCGGCCCCTGTTTTTCATTCTTCGAACTTTTCCATGCATACTGTGATTTTGGGGACACATAATATCGCAATAACTCAAAGATAGCTTGAGATATAAAACAGTGCCGCAATCAGTAACAAAGTCTTAGCTCATCATCCGTGTGGGATCAGAATTGAACAGTCTACCGGTAAGAGATCCACTATCTTCTCCTCCCGACTTGGGGAGTTGCATTCTGTTATTACCTCTTTGTTTAGTGCTTATCGTTCGTACGAAAGCCTCATCCTTTATCGTGCACCAATATGGTGATGTGTAGAGTTGTGGTCAGAGATCCACTGCTTCTGCTCCTGACTTGGGGAGTTGCATTCTGTTATTACCCCATTGTGTAGGTCTCTTCATACACACCAAAGCCTCTACCTTTATTGTGCACTGATATGGTAACTTGTAGTGTTGTGGGGCTTCTCAAGCTCGTTTTTAGCTTCCTGAGCTCGTTTTTAGTTTCACTCTATCCAGCTCAACAACTTTGGTAGCTGGTGTTGGTCCAATAAGGACTCCAACGTAAGTTAGGCAAAAATGACCTCAGATATGTCCTGAAGTATGGATTTCTTCCTGTATTACAGAGCCGTCAACTATCCATTTATAAATTCAGTGATACACTTGTGCCCGTCCCAAATGTGAGGAATAGTGCAGTCCGGTTATCCTGTGACTTATTCCGCACCGATAAGCACTGTCATCCATTAGGACACCTATGCAATAAAGATGATTTTCAATATTTTATCTTCAATGTTCCATTCCATTCACATTCAAATTCTCTTCCCCCTTAGGATCGAGTTTTTAATAACTGGAGGCGACACCATTTGACTAGTGTCTCTGTGAGGGGGTCAGAAGGAAGGCGCAAGAGACTTCGTCGGGGTAAAGAGGGCTTTATTTTGAAGTAGTCATGCTTCTTGCGTCCTGCCAGCTTGAACATTAAAAAAATAATGGAGAATCAGGGGATCTTCCTCCCGGCTCCTCTATGGACTGGTCGTCCTCCCTTATTCTTCAGTTAAGGTGAAGAAGAGTGTACTCCGGAGTCCCCAAAATAAAAGGTATCAGAAAAAAGGTAGGGTTCAGTATAGTTATCTCACTGTGTAGCGAGGGAAAGGGAGTGAAGGAGCACTCTGGTGCACTGAGTGATGATAACAAACGGGAGACGGTGAGGAGTGATGGTGATGGCAGGGGATATTTATACTATGTACATGAGGGCGGTAAGCGGTGATGTTATTAACCCTCTGGCTTCTCCTGCATCCCGACCCAGCCAGTGAACCGCTCCTGTACCTGTGTCAGCCACGCTCCTCTGGAGTGTGGCTCGGCGAAGCGTGTTCCCTTGGCCTCCTGGCTTCTCCGTCCACTCTGGTCTCTCATCCTCTCCTCCCGGGCTGGATGTTCTCTCTGGGTGCCTTGGTTCTCCTTCTCGGTCTTCGCTCCTCGATTCTCCGGTCTCCTTCCGCTCTCTCCGATCTCCAGTGTCCTCACACACCCAGGTCCGGCTTCCGTAGTTCCTTATTGGGTCCCAGTCGATGACGTCATTACTGGAGGCGGGCCTCCCGCTAGTGGGTACCGATTAAAGGGGCCAGTGCCGATTTCTGACAAGTTCATTTCAGATGCCTGCAGCCACTCATCCTGTCAAGGAGAAAGCATAGGCGACATGACATCATGGGCTTCCCACCAGTCACCCATCAGTCCCGTTGCCTCCCCGCTTGCCTTCTTACAGTCTCTTAGAAGGGCAATTAATAGCCTCACAGTGGATTGATTTAAGAATTTGTTTAACCAGTAAGTGGGACATAGCATTTTAAGACTCATTACTTCAGAGTACAAATTGCATATCATAACTTACAACTTATCCTTGTATTCTGTGGTTTTCTTAATTTTAATTTTTAGATCGTTCATTTAAAAAAAAAAAAAGGAAAGCACCCAAAATAACTCCATTCATGCAAGGTTCATTACCTAAAGCATCCATTTAAGACCATTGGGAACAATTTGAGTCTTTAACTGGATAGTTATTTAGGTAAGAGACAGCTTACCTTCTATTTTGATGGATCCTGTTCAGCTAAAGTAAATACAGCTTTGGGTTTTTACCCTGTTTGTGATTTTCAACATTTATATGCTCGCAAACCAATGTTTCAGCATTAGTAAATTTTCCAATTGTTTAATCTTTCCCCTGCCAACATTTGGCATGTATGAGTGAACATAAAGTGAACAAATTATGTAATGTATTGTTTTTAGCCATTATAGTTATACATTACTGATATAATTTGTTCTTTCTCTTGTTTTAGTAAACGTTTTTTTCGTTCAATAATTTTATTAGGATTTAAAAGAGTATATAAACATTTGAATAACATACAGGTGATACATATGAAAAAGCAAAAAGTATGAATATATCATAAATTGATATTTAAGATAAAGTATAAAATGAAATCCAATAAGCAGTGAACCAAAGCAACGGTATCACCATAGGTTACCAAAGAAAGAACGTTAATAGAGAGAAGAAGAAGAAAGCAGGAAGAAAAAAGACAGAAAAGGAAGAAAAGAGGGAGAAACAGATGGGAGGTTAAAGAAAGAGAGAGGAAGAAGAGCAGGGAAAGGAGAGGAAGGAAAAGAAGGAAAAGATCTTCTGGGGAGCTACACTTAAACAGAAGGGCAACACTCACACAACCGAATCAAAAGGATATTCAGCAACCAAACCCTTAGAAGATAAATATATGAGTCTAATGTTTTCCAGACCCCCTTAGAGATTGAAGGAGAGAGATGAGCATTTTAACATATATTTTGTCCTGATGAAAGTCACCGAAACGCCGCGTCAACACATGTTTGTAGTCAGCCAGCTCATTCGGATTTGCTTTTTTAATAGAAATTTATTTTCATGTATTAATGTTTGTATTTTGTGAATTATCATTTCGACCTATGAAATCATGAATTTGATATGTTGAGCACTATAACTACGCAATAATAGCATCTCATGAAGTACAGTTTTTTATTTATTTTTAATTATATAAATGCTAGTATTTGTTGTCCCTGGAGGAATGATAAATATTTTATTGTGAAGCACTGAATTGTGAGTTTTGTTATTTGACTTGTCTTCTGTACTAGTTGTTTACATCATAAAATATATGAGACACAGTCTTTTTTAACAAATAATATGGCTGTTTATGATTTTTTTTAATATATTTGACATATGCTGTTGTTTACCTGTTGGTTTTTGTTCACCCATTAATGCTACTCTTGTTTAGGTTTGAGGGGACATAACGTTATTATGCAATAAGCCCTTACTAACTTGCTGTGACGTAGGATAAAATGTATTATAATCCATTCTTGTCTCTGTGGACATGGGCATATTTATACAATTTTGACAAATTCTCTTGAAAACGGAGATCTTTTATGTTCAGCGGTTTCATTACTACATTTTCTATCTCATAGTGTCTTGTTGCACAGATTGATGTCTTCCTGGTCGGACATGCTATGTGCTTTATTTTCGTTTGAAGTGTATTGGTTCTGCTATGTAATGGCCGTTTTTTGCCATATGACGAATATAAGGTGAGTTTACAGCTGGTTTATACACAGTAAGCAATTGCGATTCTCCTATTAACATGACCAGAGATTCTGGATTTCATTAAAGACACGGAGGCTAACATTATGCATTAATCTTTTAATGCAGTCACAAGCAGCTGCACTTACATCATAAATAGAAAGATCTAGAATGCAGTGACAACACATGAACAATAAAAGGCATGAGCAACAACAAAGCTGCCTCTTTTAAATGAAACGAAGCAAAAGAAAGTTTGCAAGCTCGAAGTGCAACTTGGACTAAGGAGCGAAGAAGAAACGGAATGCCAAGGAGGAAACTAAGAGAAAAGTAATCCGGGAGAAGAGGACGATCCATTAGGTTGAGTTGTCTGAAAAGAGGATGAAAAATTAAAATGTTGAAAAACCTTGCATCAAAGACAAAATGCATATTGTAAACAGTAAAGGAACAAGTCCAAGAATCAACGGCATATGAATGCAAATAATCAATAACATATAAGAATCAAAGGCATATGAATGCAAATAATCAATAACATAAATAGATACTCCGTCCAAGGGAGGGACGGGTGGGATAATTTTAGCCTCCGTGTCTTTAATGAAATCCAGATTCTCTGGTCATGTTAATCGCAATTTCATTACAAGACAGGAGGCTACATTATGCATGTTGGTATCCTTGAAGAACAACATCGGACATGTGTTCAATAGGTTTACAGCAATGACGAGCAACGGTGAAGGCATTGGACCAATCAGCAGCTTTAAGGATATCATCTAACTTACCACCAGACCAGAAAGACTTCCTAGCCATAGCACCTCTAAGAGAGTGGGCTTGAAATTTAGAAAGGTCAATACCAGCGATATTCATAACTAACTTGACCCATCTAGCAATAGAGCAGGAAGAAACTGGTTTAAAAGATTTTTAACAAATGAAATGAGAAGTAGCTGCACGCTGCCTACATCGGAAGTGTGCTGACATCGCTCTGTACTCGGAGGACACGAGTGAACCTCAAATATCTTATTGGATTGTTTTTTAATTGACTTATACGACACGGGTTGGGTTTTATACTCTTTTCCTAACCCCAAGGACTGGGCTAATGGATTACGTTAATTACTGGCAACTTGGAGAATACTTTGGATATCGTGGAACAACTTTGAAATAACCCTGACGAAGTCATTTGGTCACCAGACCAAGACGAAACACGTGTTGGCAGCGGCTACTGTATACTCTCTTGGTGAAGATTGGATTTACTTAAGAATGGAAAATAAATGAAGATAAAATGAAGATACTCTGATTCTTTGGATTCAATATTTGGACTCTGATATTGATGAATTTCTAGCTCAGGGTATATTACTTGTTTTCTCAACTTTACATTTGTGGCCTGTCTTTATGTCACATTGTCTGGTTCTGGGTGGGTGACCAGGACCTTATCCTTGGAGCTAACCAGATATTGTGTTATATTACCAGTATTTCTTCCCAGCGCAATTAACTCTCATTCACCTGTTTGTTTTGTCCTATTGAAATGAGAAGTAGATTAGCATCATGAGGGCAAAGGTCTCTTATTCTGGAATCGTATTCTTTCATACAATCAACAACACAAAGTTTTTTGCAGTAATCAAAACAAGGGTAAAAAATAGAATCTGACATGGTTTTAGTTTTTCTAAGGATTTCAAACTTAACACCAAACATGTAATACCATTTATTAGAAATATCAAGAGATTTAACATCAGATACCCTACGACAGGAAATTAAGCATAAGAGTGTGGCAAGTTTAATGGAAAGACATTTTCTATTAAGAAGAGGATTATCAGGCCATGAACAAAAAAGGTCTAGGATAAGTTTAACATCCCACAAGGATTGGTATTTGGGTCTAGGAGGTCTTCTTAGTCTAAAACATTTCAGTACTCTACAAATAATGACATTCTGACCTACCCTCTTACCGTTGACGAGAGAATGACCAGCAGAGATAGCAGACCTGTAACAATTATTGGATCTATAGGAGAGGCCATTGTCGAATAATTCAATGAGGAAATTAACTATGTTGACGATAGGAGCCTCCACGGGATCCAAGTTCCTCTCCATGCACCAACTAAACCATTTTCTCCAAATGTTGTTGTACCTGTAATGTGTCCCTGGTGCCCAGGACTCTCCGAGGAGAGAGAGAGAGCTGATGACGAAAGTCCAGACAATTCGTTAGATTACCTGACATTTTCCAAGCAAGAAGGTTCAAGCTCCCTGAAAGTATTAGGTGGTGATCTTCTCCGTTTGCGTTTGAAACCAGACCTTTTGTTGCGGGAATTAGGAAGGGGATGTCGCACAACAGCTCCAAAGTTGTCGGGAACCACGCTTGAGAGGGCCAGAAGGGAGTTATCAGGACCAGGGAGCACTGGTCTTATCTCACTTTCTGAAGGACCCTCTGAGTTATGGCAAAGGGAGGAAAGGCGTAAGGCTGTAGGTGAGACCATGGTTGGAGGAAGGCTTTCACTGCAAGAGCGCCTGGGTCCGGCATCCAGCTGAAGTACTTCGGCAGTTGGAAGGTCAATCTGCTCGCAAACAGGTGCACATCGAAAGGGCCCCAAAAATGAAACAGGGAATTGAAAATGTTCACATTGAGTTTCCAATCGCTGAAGTCTAGAGAGAGAGAGAGAGAGAGAGAGAGAGAGAGAGAGAGAGAGAGAGAGAGAGTTTCTGATCCATCTGGTGATGAACTTATAGGCATTATCTTGGGGGAACCATTTGGAACTATTGGGGTGGGAGATGTTGAGGGGGGAAAACATTCCACCACCCAGGGGGCCTAGGATAGCATCCTTAGCGTTGGGGGAAGAGTCAAGCTCAAACTGGTTGTTAAAGTCTAGATTCTTAAGGTCTTGATCATCAAAATCGAGGACAATCTCATCATATGGATTGTTGAAGACTTCTACTTCATCAGAATCGGTACCTGCGTCATCGTGGGCACTATTAAAATTCGTGTCGCTAGGGACACCCACCAAGTTTGTGCCGCAACAGACACCCATCCTATTTGTGTCACGAGGAACACCTATATCTTATGAGGCGCGGGGGCCTCCCAACAAGTATGAGGAGCTGGGACCACCCTGGTCAATTGAGGTTCCACGACCTCCAATAGTGCCTTCGCAGTGATTGGACTTCTTACTGCTCTTGGAATGTACATGATGAGGATCACGAGGAGGGGTGTCATCATGATCAAGAAGAAGGGGTCTCTTGGATGACATAACCTCCTTGAGCGTGTCCATCATGCAGGACCTCATTTCCTTTTGTAGGAAGATTTTAAAGGAGTCATTTGTATGATTAGGGGAGCTGGTGATACATCATCTGATTCCATGTCAGACATGACAGGTATTATAGTAGAGGAGAAAAGGTGGGTAAGTATTAAAAGTTTGGTAAGTATTAAAAATCTTAATAAAATGAATTAAATTAATTTAATCTAAATAATTATATATATAATTGAGATTCCCTTTATTTAATTTTTGTATATGTTTTTTTAAATATACTTTTTTGAAATAAATTATTTCTAGTTTTCCAGTCTTTTTTTTTTTTAATTGGGTAGTGCTGGGTAAAAGAATGAAGTGGTTTGGGGGGGGTTAGCTTGCTCCCAGAGTCAACTTACTCCAAGGAGTAGCTTGCAAATTCAATGGTTCAATAGTTGAAGAGGCTTGAAATACGCTCATTTGATTAAAGAAACAGCAACAGCTGATCGGCGGTGTGGTCTCCGGCAGCAGCTGGCCAGCGCGATGTAACTGACGCGCTCGAGCCAACCGCTGTAAGATGTAAGTGCGGCTGATAGTGACTGCATTAAAAGATTAATGCATAATGTAGCCTCCTGTCTTGTAATGAAATTTACTGTTAGTGCTGAAGTGACCTTTTTTAATGTTTCACATTACAGCTTCCCCTAACAAAGGGTTTATCCCAAAATGCATTGGGTTTTATGTCACAATGGGGATCAGTGATGAAGCATGTATTGCTACATCCTGCAGCAACAAGTTTGGAGTGGCATCTAGTATTAACTCAGAATACTGGAATCATCCTGTCGAATAAAGTATTGAAGACTTGACGAACAATGGAGTGCATTGGACTAATGTTATTGACTATATTGGCTGTTATTGTTATGGTAATTGTGCATCCTTGGTCTGGTGCCCCTTCTGAGCACTTACTAGTGACAAAATAAACCTTTTGCTAAGCCGGAAATTGCCTTTTTAATGAATATACATCACCCCGATGTTGGCCTTAAACAGCTCATAGGGTGAGGTGCAGTGTATGTAAAAAGTTGGACGTGTGCTTTTAAGTTTTACATGTCCTGGCATTGAAAAACTCTTAAATTAATTTTTTACTACTGTAAGTCCTACCTCTCCTATTGGATAACATTGATTTGCCCTATTAAATCAATAAGTGCTAAAGTTCCATGGGGAGCAAGTAGGAATATTGAGTTTGGTGCCTGAGAAATTGTAATTAAAAATCCTCTTTAATGGTGAAGCAGGACTGAAAGTTAAAATTTTGAAAATGTCACTTTTAGAAAGTTGGCATTTTCCGGCCCTATTAGGTGCCTGCAGCCTGTTCCTGGATCACATGGCTGTTTCATCACCTGCACCTAGAACTACCAGAGTGGCTCTGAGGGCTACTTTGATGGTCTCCTGTTCTGAGCATCAGCTACAGAAAAGGCTCCTTCCATCTTGAACCTGCACCTGGACCCAGTCTGAGTAAGTCTTAACCCCTCAAATGATTCCCCTCCAGTCCTGGACCCTTGGTGGTGCTAAAGATTCCCAGATAGCCATAATCGAAACCTTGGACTTTTTGGCTCGAAACTATTCTGAGAACCTCGTCTATCAGCCACTATGTTATTCTCCGCAGTAACAAATCCCGTTCAGCAGTCCCTCGCCAAAGGTGAAACAGGCCTCATGGAAAGCTCGGTGGCTACAGCCTCGTGCCTTGTCCTGCTGGAGATGTTCAGCTTCCAAAACAGTGTCTAAGTCTGAACGTAAAAATCTTCACTGTGACTTCATACAGTGGCTCCCCGATGATTTTGATCCCTCCTCGGACACCGCCTGCAGCCTTGCCCTGCTGAACATTACCTTCTCAGTACATTTTCTAAATTTCTTCCAAGTCCGAAGGTAAGCACCGGTAGGGCCCAATCCACTTTTTGTATCTGACCTGCGTTCTATCGTTGTTTTCCATATTTTTCTACTTTGACCAGGTCTAGCGGGACTTGATGTCCACATTTGTCCATTTGATCTTTTAGACTCTAGTTCTTAAATGCAAAAAAAATGGGGGTGGGCGGCTTCACCACTGAAAATGGTGGCCACACTTTAATAATGCTCTATGCGTTGGCCTCATATCTGAAGAGACCTTGGCCCACAACACACTATGAACAACACTGCCTTGTTAAGTGGGGAAACGTGGAGGGCGAGGTGGGAGACAATGGCGACACTCTGGGTGGGCTTGGCAGAGGCGCAGGCTCACTTCCAGCTGATGACGCTGCCTCTGCCAGGATTGGTGATGCAGCAGATCTTGTCGCTCCAATGATGGGGTCGAGTATACAGCCGCGGTAAGTGCTGGTGGGGGCCCCCAGTCGCCCTCCCTGACTGCTGGACACCATATAATTCTCACGCTGGGGGACAGTGATTAAGATTGGGCAGATGCACCGAACGGAGGCCTCCTTCCACTCTGCAGCTTGTTGGTAACCGGCAAATGGGGTGCACCTCGGACATGGGCTGTTCTGGGTCTCCTTCGCCCAGGACACTGGGAGTGCGGGGGGGGTAGTGGCGGACTCCTGAGAACAATTGGAGACATTGCGTGGCTCCCACAGCCGAGTATTAGGGCCAACGGCCCTCCCTCTTTCGGGTTACAGCTGAGATCATGCTAGCCAAACCTGTTCCCTCCATTTTCCTCTTTGTATCCCTCTTTCTGTAAATTCGGGGGGCACCCCCACATAAAATGCAGGATGGATGCTGTTAAGGGGTGGCTCCGATCTCCCACACATGCCTCGACTCCCATATTAGCCTAAAGTGAAACAGTTCCCACGTGAACCCCTTGTTGCTTAGAGGTACCATGCAGCTGGTCGTGAGGGGGGGGTCTGTACTGCCTGGTAGCATGGATGGCTGGTGCTCCTGGCTCTCCCCACTTCCCCCTTCACATCTTGTGCAAAGCTCCATGTGGTTTGGACTTTCCCATGTATTGTTCGGCGTGCATCCCTAGTAGGGGGCCATGCCATGGCATGGTGTGCTTGTTGTGGACGTGGGCAGGCCAGGTCCTTCTACAGTTTGTGGCTGTACACCTCCTGCCACTCCCTGTCTGGACATCCTAGTCTAAACTGTGACCTTCGTGGAGCCTCCTGCTCTGTAGCAGGCCGGTATTGCCTCAGTCTCTGACTGGTTGTACTGCTCCCCACACGGGCCATGGAGGGGATCAGCTCAGGTGCCTGGAATGAGGAGTAACAGTTGTTGTATCATCCATCACCATTGTCAACATGGCTAAAGATAAAGTTCCGCCAGTCACCAGATATAACACTAACGATAAATAGGCCCAGCTTGGGTGACCCTTTTCTCTTTCTGGGGCCTGTGGTCACAATGGCCCATCCCAGACAATGCTGTGCACTTGCTGCTATTACCCAGTCACGAGGCATGCTGGATGCTAAAATTGGAGCTGTGGGTATTGATGTCATACTGCTTCACCAGGACCTCAGGATGGCTGATGAGTGGATTACGGAGGCTGAAACCCAGGTTTCCAGAGTGAAACACTCCATAACTACCTTACAACAGAAGGTGTCTACACTAACAGCCATAACCAAGGAACTAACAGCAATGATGGAGGTACGGAAGGAGGGGATCGCTGAAATAACTAAAGGCTTGTGGGCTTCCCTGAGGGATGTAAGGGTCCCAAGGTGGACAGTTCAGTGGCTTTGATCCATGATGCCTTCGGAAGCCCTGTCCTCTTTTTTTGTTATCAAGGGGACCCACAGAGCGTTGGTGCGGTGACCTCCTTCCGGGCCCAGCCCGACCGGTGATTGCTAATCTCCTGAACTATATGGGTAGTGATGCTATCCTCAAATACTCCCAGTTCCAAGACAAGCTCACATACCAATCCCACACCATCATGATATTCCTGAACTATACCAGGATGGTACAGCAACAACACCAGTCCTTAATGGCAGTCAAGCAACGGCTCTGTGAACTGAAAATTCAATACATACTCCTATATTCGGCTCACCTGACGGTCATCTACAACTCGCAGACCCTTTTCTTTGAGTCCCCTGAGGTGGTCTTTCGATGGAATGACGAGAGAGTTTCACTGAAGCCGCATACCCCTCCTTGCATGGAGTCCATCTTGTCTCAAGGGGACGGAAGTGATCGTCTGGCGAAGACTCCGGCAAACTGGCGCAACAGATCTCGATCCTCCTGGAGAGGCGCCCAGCGAGATGAAGAGGATCAAACTAGAGTTAGGACACCTCCGGAACATGTTTCATTGGCCACTCTGCCCTTCATGTGACATTGCTGACAATACTTGTGTCCTATGTTGTCTACAGTAGATTGTGATGTGGTCCAGAACATTCTTAACTGCAAATTCAAAAGGGCAGCATTTCTCACTTCCCATGTTTGTGATTTTTTTTTGGATATGGGGATCCACTGCAATGGGCCTAGTGGGGCCCCGTTGGAACAGCATGTTGGTCTGTCCTGAGACAGATACTTCTTATTCTTGAAGTTTGGGGGGTGAGTTTGGGGACTTCTTAATGTTTTCTCTTACTATGTGTTCACTGATCTGCCGCGCACTCCTTTCTTCCTATATGCCCACTTTCTTACCAAGAATTCTACCCTAGCGCAGTTTGAGTAGTATTGTGACTGATTAACCCATACATGACCTTAGCGTGCTATCGTGGAACATCTTTGACATGCTCGAAAGAAATAAATGAGGGTGGTCTTGAAACATACTGAGAGGTTAGGGGCCAACATCTTGCTTCTACAGGCGACTCATCTCCTGGGCACCACGGTTCCCTGTTTGGTCCGGTTTGGTTACACTCAGGTTTTCCATTCCAGGTTTGTGAGAGGTTCAAGGTATACGGGCATCCTAGTCAAACATCGCGCCCCTTTACAACATATTAAGACTTGGGTTGATAGCTGTCACATGCAGACTGTATGGTGAACCCCTTACACTAGCTGTGTTTATGCCCCGCTGCCTCCTACTCGACCTCCAGGCGGGACTCACTGTGATGGTAGATGATTGGAATTTCTCTTAATTCAGCTTATAATCATTTGTTATTGTTCTATATTGTTTTATGTTCTGGGACCACTTTGTTTGTATCATTAATTCACCCAGGTCCCAGTGACTCATTTGGGTAAAGCCCCGTGTTCTTAACCCTATAGAATACATATAGCAAGCTCTACAGAGGACTATCATATGCTCAATGTTGGTAGTGTGTCGTCTAAAGCAATGTTGTGGGAGGCTTTAAAGCCCACATTCTGCAGGGTGGATATTAGCTAATGTACCAAGGAGCGAAGATGTTGAGTACAAGACTTAGTGGACCTTGAATCAAAAGGGCCGCTGAGGGGACCGGAGCTCGCATATTAGCAGCTGGGACTTGTGCAGCAGTAAGAGCAGACCCTGCTTGGGGAAGCCAGGCAACCTTAACTGCCAGCAGAGCCCATATTTCAATGGGGGACAAACCCAGTAACATGCTGCATGGGTTGTGTCAGGCCACTCAATGACCTTCTGCTATCCCTCTCATTTGAAATCCAGTGGGTGTTCTGCTTACCGATCCTGGGGCTGTGGCTCACAGCTTTGCTGCTAATTTTGAAGTGGACTACACTCGAAAAGAGGTCTTATATCAGGAACAAATAGCTGACTTTGTAAACGATCTTCCCTTCCAAACCCTCTTATCCACAAACTGTGACCAACTGGAGGCTGCGATCTCCGGAGATGAGCTCTTTTCAGCCCTCGGGAGCAGCAATCTGGGAAGGCCCCAGGTCCCAGGATTCCTCTGAATTTTTCAAGGCCTACATGCTCACACACAAGGAACATCTACTGGGGTAATCCATTCTGTCACTGCGGGTGATGCCTTACCGCCCAATTGGGGACATGCAGAAATTGTAGTCTTTCCAAAGCTTGGTCGACCTCCAAATGATCACTCCTCATACCTTCCGATCTCCCTCATGAATTTAGAAGTAAAGAAGTTAGAGAAAACGCTGGTGAATAGACTGGGGTGCCTCATCCCAGACCTGGTCATCCTGATACGGCTGGCTTTATGCCTCACCGAGCCACTCGCAAGAACATCTGACATTTATACAATGCCTTATACCTCGCAAATAGATTGAAGGGAACCACCGCGATTCTCCTAGCACATATTGACAAGGCATTTAAGTCAGTGAGTTGGGAATATGTGTTCCTATAACTCCGCTGGTTGAATTTCGGCCCCAAATTTTGATCCTATGTTAAGCTCCTATACACGAACCTGACGGCAATAGTGCGAGTGGCCGAGGCGCAATCCACTCCCTTTTTAATACAGCGAGTGACGAGGCAGTGCTGTCCCCTGTCCCCTGTCCCCTCTATTGTTTGCTCTTGCAATGGAGCTCCTGGCAGTGTGGGTGAGGATAGATGTTCAGGTTTGAGGCTCCGAGTGGAGAGAGGGACTGTCTGATTGACTCACCCTGTATGCAGATTTCGGGCCCACATATTCTACAAATCATGTGCAGCTTTGGCAAGACCTTGGCTTCTACCTTAACATGTCAAAATCCATAGTATTTTATGTGGGAGAATACGTTTAGGGCTACGGCTCAGCGACGAGGCTAACAATTGCTTCTTTTGGCTTCAAGTGCTTAGGTGGCTTCGAATCTATCCCCTGATATGGCGCCTGAGTGGTCTCGTAATCTGGACCCTGTCCTGACCCACCTGAGGGAGTATTTTAAGGTTTGGGCAGTACTGCCCTTGTCCCTGAGTGGTAGGTTGGCAATTTTAAAATGGTATCATTGCTTTGGTTTCTCTACCAACTACAAAGTTTCCATATGACATCCCATAAGACAGGGGTGGCTCTAGGCTCATGGGCAGGGAGCGTAGGTAGGGGCCCCGGAAGAAGGGGTCCGGGCAGGGCAGAGCGCAGAGGCCAGTGGAGAGGGGGGGTCAGGGTATTTGGAAGTGGAACAGAGCCGGAGGCCGCCAAATCCCTGCCAGGGGCCACCACGCAAATATGTATCCATCCTCGGAGGATTATTATATTAAGGATATATATTGGCGTGGTGGCCCCTGGGGTTTGGTGGCCCTGTGCAGGTGCACCGCTTGCACATGCCCAAGCCCGCCCCTGCATAAGAGTGGTTTAGGAAGCTAAACTCCATGTATTGCCTCAGTAAATGCTTTCAGTCGACCTACTGTGAAGGTATCACTGCCCCAGATATCAACTCATATTACAGTGTGTCCCCTTGCTGATTATAAATGGCTGGTGGTAGAACTTCCGGGGCAACCCCGCCTTTCTGTTAGAGAGGTGGGCAATGGGAGACGCCCCCCTTGTCTTGGTTTTGGACAGTGGGGGCACTGCCAGTGTTTTCCCTCCGGTGACTATGGTTGTCTTAAATATGTGGAAACAATCCCGTTATCAGATGGGTTGGTGGGGGAGTTTGACAGAGTGGACACCACTCTGGCTATGCTGGAAGGCTTTCGAAAATGGGATCTCATCAGAATCTCCATCCTGATGCCATGAATGGTACAGCTCTCAAGCCCTTTCAAATCACCATCGGCTGGGGAGAGGATGTGGTCCGTCGGCTCCACTGCCAACTTTGGTGTTGGAAACCAGGGTTCGCGCCTCGGGGTCGCATCCACATCCTGTGATTCTGGGGAAATCACTTCATCTCCCCGTGCCTGAATGTGTAAAGTAACCGGTGCTCATGTAAAGTGCTTCAATACCTTCGGGTATTTTTTTAAAAAAAATCTTGCAGGCAGAGTACCAACTCCACCATGTTCAATTCTATTGCTTCCTGCAGATCCGCCATGCGCTGGCTCCATATATCTTGTCAGTGCCTGATCTCCCTGTATTTAAGCCTGTTAAGAAGTAAACTCCACACAAGGTAGGATGAAGGAGAGGAGTTTATTCAAACCGAATTCTTCTGTGCCAACTACTGGAGTAAGCTCCCCAACATTCCAAGGCAAGCTTCCTCCAACATTTCTACAGGTGGGAGGGACCAAGTGGTGGAAAGGGAAAGCAGGGGGGGAGGGGCATACCATGTTATAACACACCTCCCTCTGTAACACAACATATGGGTAAATGCAATGAGGCAGAAAACATTTCAACAGCCTAGCTTAAACTAAAAGGGAAACAAATTGGGGGAAAGATCCAATTCATGCAATATAATACAGTACATTGAAATTGCATATAAAACCATAGGTACAGAACCACAAGTAGGAGGAACAACGGAGAGCACAGCAAGGATACATTACATGCTGTAGTCAGCTTGCCATGCCGGATCCCTACGTTGTCGTGCAACTCTACCTCTACTAGAATCACCTACCGCTTTGCCAGCGTCATCATTGCTAGAGGATTTGGAGACATGAACATTAGTGCAACGAGCCAATCTATCCATGCTCCACAGATTCCCATCTTCTAACAGAACAGAATTATTGTTTACTTTCCTTATTCTAAGGGGTTTTTGAGAAAACTGAAGGTTTAGACTTCACTAGAGTGGGTTTCTTGACCACCACCCAATCCCCAACCATCCATTCTCTGTCCTTAGTACCCCATTTAGCATCATACTTGTCTTTGTACTTTGCTTGATTTTCTTTCACCTTTTCTGCAACATTGTGCCTGTCAACCCACACAGGGGAGCCTCCATTTAACCAATTGGGGGTGAGCTTAGAACCTGGGTTCCTGCCTTTAAGAGAGGTAAATGGGGAGACTCCGGACACTGAATTTGGTGTGATGTGATAAGACCACAACATTTTTCTTAAACAGTCTACCACGGAATCTTTGGCAACCACAGCTAGTTGAATGGTCTCCTTCAGCATTCTATTTGCCCTTTCTACTAACCCATTGGATTTTGGAGAGTACAATGGAGATTTGATGTGAGCAATGGATAAGTCGTTCAAGAATTCCTTCATCTCATCTGAAGTGAATTGCACCCCATTGTCCGTCACTACTTCACTGGGGATGTCCTCCTTAGAAAAGGTCTCTTTAAGAAACTCAATGAGGTAAGCAGTGGAGATGGAAGGGACAAACTTGGTGGTTATCCAATGGGAATGATAGTCGATCAGAACGAACATGAACTTTTGGGAAAGGTTTAACATATTCAACGGGCCAATAATGTCCATCCCTAGTTTATCTCAAGGTTTTGTAGGCACTGTGACTGGAACCAAAGGAGCTTTACGGACATTCTTGGATTTGTCACTGGTACCACACTCAATGCAATTTTTTTACAAGTTCTTCAATTTGTGTGTCCATTTTTGGGAACCAATAACTTTGACGAATTTTACTTTTCGTCAGACTCCGACCAGGGTGACCTTCATGCCCTAACCGTATGATGTGACCTCTCAGCTGACAAAGAATTTAACGGTTGGCTCACCCACCCCCTGAACAGCCTTGTCCCACTAACCAAGGGATGCTACAAGGGACTTATTTGAAACAAATTTCAATTCACTAATGAGTTGTACATATGTAACGCACTCTTATGTATCCACAGGATAACCGTCTTGTTTCAACTGTGACAAATATATTGGTGGAAGGCAAAAGGAACATATAGAGCAAGAATCGTATTCAGTGTTCAAAAAATTCTTTATACTGCAACAGAAGTAGGGAGACAAATACAAATAAAGTAAAGCAAAAAGGTCATGAACAGAGATCAATCTAATTTTCACTACAGTTCATAACTTAGAACATCAACTCCAGGTTATTACTAGCATCAGTTGAGAGTGTGGACTTTGCATTGGGATCAAATGTGTGTAAAATAGGGGCGTTCACAATGGCTTCTTTGACGTGTTGGAATGCTTGTTGGTGTACAGTGCCCCATTCAAATCTGGTTTCTAGTTTGAGCAGTTCACAGAGAGGTTGTACTTGGTCAGCAAAGTTCTTCACAAACTTTGACATATACTCAACCAGGCCCGGGAAAGACTTCAGTTCCTCTTTATTTTCCAGAGCAGGAGCAAATTTGACTGCGTCCACCAAACTGGCCTTGGGTTTGATACCTTCGCTCGAAATAGTGTGCCCCAGATACACCACCGACTGCACCTCCACCTTACATTTTTCTTTCTGGGTGGTGACTCCCGCTTTGCTGAGTTTTGATAGTACCACCTCCAAAACTTTGTTGTGCTCATCTTCAGATGTTCCATAGATCAAAATATCATCCTGGAAGCAGATAACTTTCTCGAGGCCTTGCAAAATATTTTGCATTATGCGCTGGAACACAGCAGCCGCTGAAGCAAGTCCAAAAGGTAACCTTGAGAACTGATATGCACCAAAAGGGGTTATGAATGACGTGAGGTGCTTTGAATCTGGGTGAAGGACAACCTGGTGGTAGGCCGAGGACAGATCTAGAACAGTGAAATACTTTGCTCCTTGAATTCCCATCAACATCTCATTAATGTTTGGGAGGGGGTGTCTGTCCACCCAGATGTTGGCGTTCAAATCCCTGAGGTCAACACAGAGACGGATGCCTTTCCCCCCCCCCCCTTTGCCGCTACCACAATGGGGGCCAACCACTCTGAGCTTTCAATACGCTCTATTATTCTGTTTTCTTCCAGTCTGTTCAATTCTGTCTGTAGGGGTTCTCTTAGCAACAAAGGGACAGACCTTGCTTTATGTACAACTGGTTTCGAATTAGATTTTAGTTTGATCTTGTGGAGGAACCCTTTAAGTTGCCCTAATTTGTCTGTAAATACCTCGGGAAATTTCTCACAAATCTCCTTCCCAACCGTAGGCCTATCAATCAGCAACACTTGTTCAGGAGCATTCGGATCTAATTTGATACCTAGGTCTTTTGGTTTTTCCATCCTAACAAATTTGATCCACTTTTTGTGATATACACTTTACCCAATGTTGACCTATTTTTAAAATCAATCTGCATTAACAACATTCCAACCAAGGGAATGGGATCAGAAGTGTATCCTCCTGGTTTGATATCAGGAGGCAATAGGTCGTACTCTTTATGGCCTGAATTTTCTTTGAACGCAGACTCATTTATAAGAGTGTAAGGTGAACATGAATCAGCAAAGACATCATATGCAACATTGTCCAGTAATATTTTACATTCAGGATATGCATTCACATTCTGTTCACCAATGTTCAACACTTGAAAAATAATGTCCGCTTGCAACAGTTGGTCTAAATCTTGGACCACCATGTGAGTAGTACTTTTCTTTTCGTGGCATACCCTTGAAAAATGGCCCCTTTTCTTGCAATTACTGCAAGTGACTCCCCTCGCTGGACACTTTACATCATTCGCTAGATGGTTTGGGTTACCACATCTATAGCACTTAGGTTTGTTGGGCTGACCACTGTGTTTAATCACCTCGGGTTGGTTAGACTTATTTTTAACATCTCTCTGAACAACTTTGTTCACCCCAAATTCATTAACTTGTTTAACCTCACCAGCCTCCTTCATTTCATTCATGCAGTAGCTTGTGTGCTCAATGCTGATGGCAATATCAATAGCTCTTTGTAAATCTGGGGCTTCTGCTAGGAGTCTCTCCTGAATTTTCTTTTCACATGTGCATCTAACTAATTGATCCCTGATTAAGGACTCAGTAAGTGGACCAAAATCGCACGTGGCTGCCAAACCCCTCAACACTGCAACATAATTCTTTACTTTCTCATTTTTACCTTGAGCCCGCAAGAAAAATTTATGGCGCTACAGAACTATATTAATCCTGTCCCCAAACTGTTCTGCCAATTTTTTCACGGTAGCCTCATACACATCAGGTTGACGACTTCCATCCCCTCCCACATTGACATTAGCACCATCAACAGCTACTTCAGGTAAGTCTTCGAACACATCCCTTCCATATTTTCCCAAATTATGTAGTAAAATGTGTTGCTTCCTTAAAGATGAAAATCTATTCCCACCTATAGCAATTAAATATGATTCAAACAAATGAAACCATTTTTTCTAGGGAATAATAGGATCACCTGCTTCATCCAAAAATGGTGGTGGTGAGACATATTTAAAGCTGTCATGGTGGTAGCTAGAGAGAGAAGAATATAAGAAAATCTTTAGAGAGAGAGATAGAGAGAGAGAGAGAGAGAGAGAGAGAGAGAGAGAGAGAGAGAGATAAAATAATGAAGATTGAACACCCCAAGTAGAAATCAGAAGGATTGTAGAAACTGGTCCAATTGCTTTGAACTTAGGATAACCAACATATAATGAACTGGTCAAGGTAAAGAAAATGGCTGGCAATACTATGCCAAATAGCGAAAGAAACCCCAGGCGGCTAATCTAGGTAACAGAAATAAAGCTGAATACATGGGAATGATGGTACCAAAATAATAATGCATTTGCGTTATGTAGATGTTGAATAGATTTTTTTTTTTCCAAACACTTCAGATTTAACAGAAAACACACTAAACCTGTATTTTCCTCCCAAAACTAATTTCCATAATACATCAAATACACATTTTGATTAGTAAGAACATGTGCATACGCTCCCCTTGTGGTCAAAATCCTTGGGTGACCACTGCAACTATTTCTGACTTGTTCCGTAAGTGTTGGCTGATGTGTTCGTGTTGAGGTAAGCCGAGGACGAGTCTGGCAGCGGTGTTCTGTATTGTCTGGAGTTTGTGGAGTAGGCACTTGTTTACGGCACCATATAGTGCGTTTCCGTAGTCTAGCCTGCTGGTGATGGATGACTGTCTTCCTTGACTCTGTGGGGATCCATTTAATGGTCTTTCGGAGGATGTGGACGGTGTGGAAACAGCTGTAAACGATGGCGTTGATATATCGGTTCATGGAGAGGGATGAGTTGAGGATGATGATGAGGTTTCTGGCCTGGTCCGTGGGGGTCGAAGGGCTGCCCAGGGCGGTGGGCCATCAGGTGTCGTCCCATGCTGAAAGGGTGGTTCCGAGGACGAGATCTTCTGTTTTATTGGAGTTGAGCTTTAGGCAGCTGTTGGTCATCCAGGATGCGACGTCCTGCATTCCATTCTGGAAGTTGAGTTTGGTGGTGGTGGGGTCTTTGGTGAGGGAGAGGATGAGCTGGGTGTCGTCGGTGTAGAATACAATGCTGAGGCCATGTTGTCCGACGATGGTGGCGAGGGGGGCCATATATATGTTGAAAAGGGTTGGGCTGAGAGATGACCCCTGTGGGAATCTGCAGGTGATTTCCATGGGGTTGGAGAGGAAGGGTGGCAGTCTGATCTTTTGGCTTCTGCCAGTGAGGTATGACAGGATCCAGTCAAGGACGGTTCCTTGCATGCCGACGTTTTGTAGTCTGGTTGTGAGTGTATGGGTGTCTAAGGCTGCTGATAGGTCAAGTAGAATCAGGGCTGCAGTGTGGCCTTGGTCGAGGAGGGTGCGGATGTCGTCGGTGGTGGTAAGTAGGGCAGTCACAGTGCTGTGGTTGCTTCGGAAACCAGATTGAGACGGACCAAGGATGGCGTTGTCTTCGATGTAGGTCGTTAGTTCCGCGTTGACTGTTGTCTCCGCAACATTACTGGCAAAATGGAGAAGCGAGATGGGCCGGTAGTTCTTGAGGTCCTTGGGATTGGCCGAGGGATTCTTGAGCAGAGGTCTGATTTCTGCGCATTTTCAGTCATCTGAGAAAGTGCCGGTTCTGAAGGTGGTGTTGCTGGTTCAATGGAGTTCGGGTGCGATGGTAGATGTGTGGTAAGCAGGGGTCGGTGGGAGCCCCTGAGTTGGTGCTTTTCATGGTTGAGGCAACATCTTTGCCCTTGATTGGAGTCCAGGAGGAGATGGTGGACTGACTGGTTTGGTTGGAAGAGTGAGTTGGCTGCTGAGTTGGGCGTCTGGTCGGCGAAGTTGTCGTAGAGATTCTTTATCTTCAGGTGGAAGTAGGATCCGAGTTTGTCGCATAGGTCTTGGGACCGGGTGATGTCTGTGGGTTCACCGTGGGGGGTTGGTGAATTCCTGAATGACACTGAAGAGTTCCTTGGATATGCTGGAGTTGGCGAGGATTTTGTTGTGGACGAAGGTCCTTTTGGTGGTTCTGTTGGTGGTAGTTAATCATGGCGCCCTTGTAGGTGGTGTGGTTTTCAGGTGTCTTGCTGTTTCTCCAGTTCTTCTCCAGGTACCTGTAGGTGCTTCTGGCTTTTTGGAGGTCAGTGGTGAACGAGGCGCCTTTCTGGTGTGCTCTTTGTCGGGGTTGCTTAGCGGGACGAGTTTGTCTGCACAGTTTGCGATCCAAGTGGGGAGATCCCTGGCTTCGGCGTTGGCGACGGATGATGTGGCGTGGTTGTCTCGGCTGAGGGTGGAGTTAAGTTGCAAGAAAGAGTCGATCAGGTTCCAGACCTCAATGGCGTGTCTGTGCATTGAGCGCACATTGAGGAGGATACATCTCAGGGTGTCGGTGGTGTTGGCGGGCGGGGTGATAGTGAAGGTCTGACAGCAGTGTCGGCAGGAGAACTGGCCATGGATCGTGTTTGGCGTGGCCTGTTGGCAGCTTTTGTGTCTTCCGGGGATGAGTGCGAGGAGAGTGGCTGTGTTGTAGCTGTGGGTAGTTCGAGTTACAGGGTCCCTAGCGCAAATCGTGGTTGGGTCGCGGACTGGCACAGATGGGCTTGCCTTTGGCGCGCCTTTGGCATGCCGTTGGCGTGCCAGCAACGCAAACTCGCAGCGGCAGTCATTAAATAGGGGAGGGGGAGAGACAAGAGGCTGGGAGGCGGGAACGGAGACTGGCCGGAGGAAAGGGCCGCAGGGGCAGCAGCGACAGGAATCAGCGGAAATTTTTTTTTTTAAAAAGATAATGAGAGGAAGGAACTCCAATAGTATATTAAAATAAGAAGGTGGCAGGAGAAAGAATGGCGGCTAAGGGCTGCAGGCGAGGGGCAAGGGCGAGGGCTGATACAGGCAGGATCGTGGGCGGAGCGGGCTGCATGCACGAACCTGAACCGGAGGAGGAAAGAGGACTGGCGAGCAGGCGACTGCACAGCGGAGCTGCTAGGGACGAGAGTTGACCTAGACCAGAGAAGTCATTAATATCTTAAAATTTCTTTTTTAATTATTGTTTTGTATTTAGGTATATATTTAACATTTCTATGATGTCATTTTTTTGTTTAATAATCGTTTATGTTTCTTATTATAATAATTACATTTTCAGTAGTTATGAAACTTTATTTAATTAAATATTATTTTTTTTTAGCAGGTTGTGGCTTTATAGGGGTATATGGTAGGGAGTAATTTAATATTAATGAATTAATTGATATTTTATATTTAATATAATTTATTTAATTGATTTTTAATCAGGTTAATTGTGCTATTCATTTTTTATGTAAATGTTTTGCACATGTTGTGTGGTTTATAGGGGTAAAGGGTAAGAAATAATTCATTAATAATTAGTTGTTAATTAATATTAATTAATTGACAATTAATTATGTTAATTGTTTAATAAAAAATTTTAGGTGCAGGTTGCAGATTTTATAGGGGCAAACGGTGGGAAGTAATTAATTAATAGTCAGTCAATAATTAATATTAATCAATTGATATAAAGTTATCTTAATTGTTTAATTACATTTTGAGGCTCAGGTTGTGGGGTTTATAGGGGTAAAGAGTGAGGAGTACATTAATTTTAATTAATTAATAATTACTTGTTAGATACCATTAATTATTTAATTGTAAATTAATTATATTAATTGTCCAATTAATTTTTTGTCTAATTTTAGGTGGGGAATGTGGGGTTTATAGGGGAAAAAGGTGGAAAGTTAATTGTAATTAATTTATATTTAGTTTGTAATAAATATTTGTTTCATTTATAATTTATTAAGCAAAATGTGCAATTTTCGTTTTTTATTTTAGATGTGGGTTTTGTAGGGGTATAGGGTGGGAAGTAAATACATATTTTAGTGAATATTTTTTTTAAGTAATATTAATTATTAATTTGATGATTTATTCTGGTAATTGTGTAAATAAGTTCCTTACAGTTGCACTGACTAGAGTGGGATTAATAAATAATCCAACACTTTCCCTACTGTTGCACTGACTAGAGTGGGAATAGTAAATGTCACCCCTCCGCAATCCAACAATTTCCCTACTGTTGCACTGACTGCAGTAGGAATAGTAAATTGCAGCTCTCAGCATTCAAACACTTTCCCTACTGCAGCAGTGACTGGAGTGGGAATAGTACATTTACCCCTCCGCAATCCAACACTTTCCCTACTGTTACAGTGACTGGAGTAGGATTATTCTTTTTTTTATTGTTAACTATACATTTTATTGTTGTGGGAATAGTAAATTGTAGTATTTTGCAATGTTATATTTTATGTAATTTTATATTTATTGTAGTTAGAATAGTAAATCTTATTTTTGTGTGATGTATAATGTTTTTCTGCTGTTGCGTTGAGTTAGGTTGAAGTCATTATTTTTATATGTAGTTAGTACAAAAATGTTTTCTTTTCAATGTAGTGGGAAATTTGTATGTATTTATTTTAATTTGTAATCATTTATTTTATGTTGTAAATTACATAGTTATGTGTTTGATTTATCATAATAGTATTTATAATTTACAATATTTTTTGTTTGTAACTTATTTTTAATTAAATTGTAAAAACTGCGTGTTGTCTAATATGTATTATAATTAAATTGATTCCCTTTTTTAATATTTTATGTTTTTGGTATATTTAAATAGGTTTACATATATTTTTGATAACATCATCTTATTTACAATTATTTAAATTACACAATTAATTAAAATATTAGTGTATTTAAATGTGTTATATATGCACACACACACACACATATATAAATATGTGTGTTTACATATTTTTAAAGGAAAATTATTTGTTGTATTTGTTAATATACAACAATTTTTTTTATAAATTATTGTTAGTATTTCAATAAATGTTTAATTTAATTTTTTCAAATATATATTTTGAAAACGATATTTAATACAACTATATTATTGTAAACAATATTTTTGGGGGCATATTTGTACTTACCTTTTTGAGTATAGGGAGTCGATATTTTTGTATCCCATATTTTTCTCTATATATTTTTTACATCTATATTTTTGTGGTTGATATTCTGTCAGTAAACCCTCCCCAGTATCCTGTCAACCTGCCCACACTACGCACAGGCTGTAACAAACTTCATTCTTTGCTGCACTCTGGTCCCTGTATTTTCTGCTCTTGATTCCACCCCGCTTTCTCCTCACTTGTTCTGAACTCTTTCCATCTACCACAGTATTACCCCTTTCCTAAAACAGTGTTCTTTCTTTTCCCCCTTACTGTGCCCCAACAACGGTGACTGCATGCCATTAGGTTGAAATAGTGCTGAGTACTTGTGAATAGTATACGTGTCTCATCACTTAAATGTCCTTCATCTTACTGAACTCGAACAAGCATGTAGGAAGGCTCACAACCCCTCTGCGAAAGTGCGCTATATGAGTGCAGTGAACACCTTTCATAAAGTGATTTTCTGACAAAATCTGAGAAAATAAATCTATTCTATTGTCAACAGTCTAACAAAATCGGTAACTCTTGTTAGGCTAGTCAAGGCCTCTACTGATCAATGTAATAAATTAACCAACTTCTTTGTCAAAAAGATTAATGTCATCTACTCCCAATTTTCGACTAATGTTCAGTCTGAGGACTGTTTATGCCAGATAGGTGAGCTATGGCAAAAGGCAGAATTGAACGATTGCACCCGAGTCTTGAACATGCAGGGTGCATTTCAAGGTGCCAGCTGAGGCGTAGTGAGGTGCGCCTGGTCATCGGAGGCCGGAGGAGGCGCGAGTCTTGGGACGCGCCGGAGGTGCGTGTCGAAGGCGCCACCTAAGGTGCTGGTGAGGAGTACCAGGGAGCGGTGAGCACCAGGGAGCCAAGAAGTCCTAACAGAGCTGGAGAGGAGGGCCAATTGATCGGGCCCTCGAAAGCAAAGTGAGGTAGCACGAGCATTGTGTGGAAGGCTTTGTGGAAGGAGTTTGGGCTGAACATTGGCAGCCCGGAATGGCAGCCCGGCAGGAGCTGAACTACCGGCCTGAGCGCACCTTGCCAATGGTGACAAGGTACTGGAGGGAGGCCAAGCTGCTACAGCAGGAGAGGAGAGTGGTGTTGTGACCCCCAGGTAAAGTGGATCATCGCCTGGGGCAGGATGCAGGCCTGGAGGGACACTCTCTCGGCCTCTCGCTGCTCGCAGCTGTGTGCGCCTGTTGCTTTGGCCCAGATCTCGGTCCGTGCTGGTCCCGGACAGGGCAGTACAGAGGCTAGGGCCCAGAGTGGAACTTGGGTGTCATCTAAGCGTGGGCGCAAAATCCGTTCCAATCGCGGAATTTGAGGATTTTTGGCAATTTCGTGGTCCGCAAATCCGCAAATTTGCAAACAAATCCACAAATTTGCAAGTTGGCGGATTTTTTTCCTTGGTCGCGCTTCAAAAATACAATATCGCGCGCGCGGCGTTGACTTACCGTGATTCTGAGTTCGCCATGTTGCTTTCCTCCCAATTTGCGTGTGCTGCGCCATTTTGGATCTTGCTGCGTGATCGCGCGAGAGTTTTTCGACTGCAAGTACGTCATCGCGGCCCGCCATCTTGCACAGCGAGATTTTGACAACTCGAGTACGTCATAAGGGCCCGCGATCACCCATTGCGGGAGTAATCAATTGCGAACACGTAGATGCGGCGCGCAGCTGACTTCCGGCGGGAGATTTGAACAGCTCGCTTTCCCGAACTTGCAAAAATTGCAATTCTGCACAAGAAATCCACCGCAGGCAGCATAAACCTTCTGAAAATTATGATTTTGAATAAGTCCTCAGATTGACATTTGGCTGCACTTTTTTGTGCAAGGAGTCTTAAGGAAGTGCCCCAGAGTCTCCAACTTCCTGTTCCTGTCCAGCAGGCTCCTCCCAGTGCTTTGTCCATGTCCTGGTCACTTTTCATTTGGATCTGGAGCTGGAAGGATTACTTTTTGTGGCTGCTGCTGGATATTTGTATTTGAGGACTTTTTGGTCTTTGGAATTTGGATCACTTTTGGATTTGAGATTTTACAAGTAAGTTGGTGTTATTTGTTTGGGGCATTGCAGTTGCTGCAACTACAATTTTAAAACTTTTTCACAACTTAAAAAAATATATACCGTATTTTCCGGCGTATAAGACGACCCGGCGTATAAGACAACCCCATACTTTTGTTGATAAAATGTAGGTATCGTGCTATACTCGCCGTATAAGACTACCCCCATTTCCAGCGCAGCCCAACGCAGGATGTATATATAAGCTTAAATTCAGATGTGTGTTGCCACTGGCATTAGGTACAAGGTTAGTTCTAATCTGTCATATTTCATTGTACACACATTGTGCGGACAGGTAAATGAGGCACATGCTCTTCTTACATACTGTCGATTGAACTTTATTACATCAGTGAAAAAGGAAACAAGCTAGTAGCACATAGTTCCCCAGAATACTTAATGCTATTGAGGGCCAACAATAAGGCTTCCAGAGACTTGCGTTATTCGTCCAGAACTTCTGCAAACAACATGGCCTCATATTATGTACCTGGCACAAGTTTGCAATGCTCATGCACAGGTGGACATCACCATGTGGCAACTGAAAATCCTGTCACTTGCCACAGAAAAAAACAGCATCGGTCTTCTGTTAAAGTTAAGCTGCACCATTTCCTATTGAGAAGCGGTCTGACACCTTCGGGTGAAGTCCGCGCTATATAAAAACGCATGAAAACATACCGTCAAATTTGGTACCCGGCGTATAAGACGACCCCCGACTTTCCAGAACATTTTAAGGGGTTAAAAAGTTGTCTTATACGCCGGAAAATACGGTATTGTTGGGTAGCCACAGTATCTAGTAGGCCCTGGGTTAGTCATGGGTGCATGATACAACTGTTTCTGTGAGTTTTGTTGAACTTAAATCTCATTTATTTCATGGAATTTTAGCTCACTGTTATATGTGTTTTTAATTTTTTTTAATTTTGGGGTTGCCTGTAAAGCCTCACTAGCCAGTAGGCCCAGGGGTAGTGAGTGGTGCATGGACCAAGTCTTTCTGTAGGGTTTCTTGAATATAAACATCATTGAGGGCATGGATGGCATTGGATTGTGGTGATTTTTGTGTGTTTTTTGACTTTTTGGGGTGGTGTTGGGGCCTGGCCATGTAGGTGGGGGCCATTTTGAGGCAGTGTGCTCAGGCCTGCACGCAGTTTGTCTTGCTTTCATCCTTAATAATGTAATGTAATGTAATGCTTTACTTGTAAAGCGCACTGTTGCCGTTCGGCGTTCTGGCGCTGTATACCGCTGGGGAACCCGTCCTGGCTTTCCCTGTCCCCAAGGTGGAGCCAGGCATCCCCGGCGTTGATGGGGCCGTTGTGGAGATTGGGCAAGCTAATGCCCAGAGTTGCCGAGTGGGACCCCAGGTTAGAGTAGGCACCGAGGCGAGAAATATTGAGTCTGCTGACCCTGGCCCACGACCCTGCCGCGTCGGGAATTGAACCTTGGTCCCGGGCCGACTTCTGCTTCCGGGTCTGCTGCCTCTAACCAGTGAGCCACACCACTCCACTTAATGCCCAGAGGTACTCAGTGGTGCATGGACCAAGTCTTTCTGTGGGGTGTCTTGAATTTAAACATCATTGAGGGCATGGATGGCATTGGATTGAGGTGATTTTTGTGTGTTTTTAGACTTTTTGGGGTGGTGTTGGGGCCTGGCCATGAGGGTGGGGTCAAGGGCCCATTTTGAAGCAAGGCAGTGTGCTCAGGCCTTCACCCAGTTGCATGCAGTGGACAGCAATGGCTGTCTGGCTCTGATGAAAGCAAATGCTGTTTGTTTGTTGTGCATGAAATGAATCATATGTCTTCTGTTATTATTTAATCTTTTACAAACTAAATGTAACTCAAGGCTACTTTGCTTTTTTTTACCGTGTTTAATTCAAATTGTATTTCAACTGCAGGGGGCACTACGTTGCATTTTCCAATATGCAAAATGTCCTTGGACTCACTGTTTGCCAATATATCATGATGATTGATGATGAGTGTTGATGATCAAAGTTAAATAATATATATTTTTTCTTTACAGTAACTCACTGGGATGGACGGATCTTCATCGTCGGTTTACGGAAGAACTATGGCCAATTCGTGAGTGGCAAACAGGTAAACCAGTCTACAACAACTACTACAGCAGAACTACATGTTTGTCTAGTCGTGGTGGAGTGGTCGAGGCAGTGTAGTGTTGTTATGCCAGGCAGAGTACAGACAGCAGTTCATGTAAAATTGGGGCTATGTGGCTTGCTGCATACACTTAGATATGCTTTGTCTGTCTGTGTCAAAGAGCCTAGATATGCTACATCAGGTTGCTTCACTCAGTGGTGCCTTTCTTGACCGTCTGCATGACCGTCTGCATGGCCCTGCCGCAAGCATGGGCCAAAAATCCGTCCAATCGAGAAATTTGCGGATTTTCGCCAGCAAATTCCCAACCTGCGAATCTCCCGAAATTGCCGAAAATTCACAAATTTGCGAGCGGGCGGATATTTTTTTTTAGGCCAGCTCAGTGTAGGGTTGAGGGCTAGGTTTGAGGGAATTTGGGTGTTTTTTAGGGGTTAGGGCTGCTTTGGGTGTTCAGTGCGGTTTACTAGGGTTTTTGGGTTGAATTTGGTAGGGTTCCCGGAGTCTAGGGCTCAGGGCCCGATGTAGGCTTGTACATAATGATGTTGGCAAGGTTTTAGGGGGGTTTGGCATTTTTTGGTCCAGAATTGGCCGAATTTTGGCCTTTTTTGGTGTTGTGCCGGCGTGTGTATTTGGGTGAAAAGTCGTACACCTTCCAGTGGATCGATTTTGTTCTGCCTTGCTGAGATTCTTGGGAATTGCTGGAACAAGTGTCCTGGTCAGTTTCAAGAGGATCAAAGTAGTGGAAGTGCTGAAAATAGCAATTTTTTGTCAAGGCGCAATTTGCCATGTAATCCAATGGGCGGTTTGGGGGCGCAAGGAGAAGTGTGTTTGGGGTGTTCCAGTTGAGCTAGGGGAACGGGGCTTCTGTGAGTGGTAGGGAGGGCGAATTGGTGGTTGTGCAGGAAATTTGGGAGGAATCGATTGATGGGAAGGGTGTGTTTTGGCTAAGTCGAGGAAGGGAAAACGCTGCCATAGGCGCTCATGTTAATTTTCGATTATTGCTTGTTTTTAGGGTTCGATTGGAGTGTGTTGTAGATAGTTCTTAGTGGATTTGCTTAGCTGGGATGAGAGTTGGGAATGTCTAGTTTTGGTTGCAAGTGGTTTGAAGAAAATCCATGGTGGAAAAGGGGTGTTTTTTTTAGCAGTATTGCATGTTTTGGTGGGCTGTTTGGGGGTGTTCCAGATTTTTGGGAGTGAGTTTAGGGGTCTGGGAGCACTGCTGGGAAAATCTAATTTTGATTGCAAGTGGTTTGAAGAAAATCCATGGTGGAAAAGGGGTGTTTGGGCCTACTTTCAGAGTGCGTTTTGGCACGATTTGAACTTAGGCCTCCGCGAGGTAGCAGTATTGCACAATTTTGGGAGGGTAATTTGGGGTGTTCTAGATTTTTGGGAGTGGGTTGAGGGGTCTGGGAGCACTGCTGGGAAGGTCTAATTTTGATTGCAAGTGGTTTGAAGAAAATCCATGGTGGAAAAGGGGGGTTTGGGCCTAGTTGCAGAGAACGTTTTGGCACGATTTTAAGTTAGGCCTCTTTGGGGATAGCAGTATTGCATGTTTTTGGGGGACTGTTTGGGGGTGTTCTTGATTTTTGTGGATGGGTTAAGGGATTTGGGAGGCACAGTGGGAAGGTCTAATTTTGATTGCAAATGGTTTGAGGAAAATCCATGGTGAAAAAGGGGTGTTTTTTAGCCGTATTGCATGTTTTTGGGAGGCTGTTTGGGTATATTCTATATGTTTGGGAGTGGGTTTAGGGGTCTGGGAGCACTGCTGGGAAGGTCTAATTTTGATTGCAAGTGGTTCGAAGAAAATCCATGGTGGAAAAGGGGTGTTTGGGCCTACTTTCAGAGTGCGTTTTGGCACGATTTGAACTTAGGCCTCCGTGAGGTAGCAGTATTGCACGTTTTTGGGAGGGTAATGTGGGGTGTTCTAGATTTTTGGGAGTGGGTTGAGGGGTCTGGGAGCACTGCTGGGAAGGTCTAATTTTGATTGCAAGTGGTTTGAAGAAAATCCATGGTGGAAAAGGGGGGTTTGGGCCTAGTTGCAGAGAACATTTTGGCACGATTTTAAGTTAGGCCTCTTTGGGGATAGCATTATTGCATGTTTTTGGGGGACTGTTTGGGGGTGTTCTAGATTTTTGTGGATGGGTTGAGGGATTGGGAGGCACAGTGGGAAGGTCTAATTTTGATTGCAAGTGGTTTGAAGAAAATCCATGGTGGAAAAGGTTTTTTTTTAGCAGTATTGCATGTTTTTGGGGGGCTGTTTGGGGGTGTTCTAGATTTTTGAGAGTGGGTTTAGGGATCTGGGAGCACTGCTAGGAAGGTCTAATTTTGATTGCAAGTGGTTTGAAGAAAATCCATGGTGGAAAAGGGGGGTTTGGCCTACTTTCAGAGTGCATTTTGGTACGATTTGAACTCAGGCCTCTGCGAGCTAGCAGTATTGCACGTTTTTGGGAGGGTAATGTGGGGTGTTCTAGATTTTTGGGAGTGGGTTGAGGGGTCAGGGAGCACTGCTGGGAAGGTCTAATATTGATTGCAAGTGGTTTGAAGAAAATCCATGGTGGAAAAAAGGGGTTTGGGCCTAGTTGCAGAGAGTTTTTTGGCACGATTTTAAGTTAGGCCTCTTTGGGGATAGCAGTATTGCATGTTTTTGGGGGGCTGTTTGCGGGTGTTCTAGATTTTTGGGAGTGGGTTGAGGGGTCTGGGAGCACTGCTTGAAGGTCTAATTTTGATTGCAAGTGGTTTGAAGAAAATCCATGGTGGAAAAGGGGTGTTTGGGCCTAGTTGCAGAGAGCGTTTTGGCACGATTTTAAGTTAGGCCTCTTTGGGGATAGCAGTATTGCATGTTTTTGGGGGCTGTTTGCAGGTGTTCTAGATTTTTGGGAGTGGGTTGAGGGGTCTGGGAGGCACCGTGGGAATGTCTCATTTTGATTGCAAGTGGTTTGAAGAAATCCTTGGTGGAAAAGGGGTGTTTTTTAGCAGTATTGCATGTTTTTGGGGGGCTGTTTGGGGGTGTTCTAGGTTTTTGGGGATGGGTTTAGGGGTCTGGGAGCACTGCTGGAAAAGTCTAATTTTGATTGCAAGTGGTTTGAAGAAAATCCATGGTGGAAAAGGGGGGGTTGGGGCTACTTTCAGAGTGCGTTTTGGCACGATTTGAACTTAGGCCTTTGCGAGGTAGCAGTATTGCATGTTTTTGGGAGGGTAATGTGGGGTGTTCCAGATTTTTGGGAGTGGGTTGAAGGGTCTGGGAGCACTGCTTGGAAGGTCTAATTTTGTGTAAAAGTAGCAGTTTGGTCGTAAATTGAGGGGAAAGGGGAATTTGGCCCTGTTTCTGAGGTGCATTACGGCGCATAGGCTAACATTGCCGGTAATGCGCTATTGCAGATGTCACTGGAGACAACTCTTCTGGCACTTTACGCAGCTGTAGTCTAGGAAACGCACTATACATTTACCCAACGAGGTAGCACTTATTGGATTAGCCAGTAGAAATTACTCCAGTAATAGTTATGCCAATCGCAAAACAATCCACAAGTTTGCGGGAAAATCTGCGAATTCTCTGATTTTTTTGCAATTTCGCACAAATTTGTGGATATTTTTGCGATTTCGCGCTAATTTGCGGACCGCAGATCCGCAAAATTTGCCCATAGTTACTAATTAATATCCTTGAAAAGGAGACTCAGGGTACGCACTTTCGAAATGATGCTTGTATGTAATACTGTCACCTCTGAAATTGAAAGTGCTATTTTTGCACTACACAGCCTACCTTATAATTTTTTTCTCTGTGGTATTTTAATATCACTTCCTGTTTTTCCATCAACAATTACAGGCCGGCTTTTACCCTGTGCCATGGAACAAACGATTAACTCAGGCTTACCATTAGCGATACGCTTCAGGCAGGCAGTAAACAGTATGTCTGGTCACCAAGATTGATCGACAGAGCGCCAGATGGAATGGAGGAGTACCGCGAATAAGAGGAATGGCTGGATGCATGCAACTACACAAATTCAACAGGACAACTACAACATACAGTTACAGTATCCTCTTCACTTCTCCTTATCTTTCAAATGTTATTGTTGTGGACTTGAACTTCTACAAGTGTGACTCTGTGCGTTTGTTTGCTCTCTGCTTCAAATTCATCCCTCCAGCTATTTTATAAGTTTCTTTGCTATTTTTAAAACTAATTTAATGTACTAATAATAAGTGTTTATTCTCTCTGAGGGCAGAGAGGCAAGTGAAATTGCGTAATTACTGCAGCCCTGTACTGTCAAATTGTTTCTTCAAAGTTACTAGTAAGTTGTAGTAAGTACTACTTTTCAGTAACCTAGCCATCCATTTAGCAAACAACTTCATTCATGCAGTAGTGCACTTCCTTTATGTCCCTTAAAAGATTTATGGATATATCGGAATCCAAAAATTTGTTTTTCTTCATTTGTTGTTTGCCCATGCTCTGGTTTTTTTACCTCCCTCCACAAAACTTTCCCAAAAACCCCCATTCCCATCCAATTTTATTATTATTATTATTATTTATTTTTGTAGAGCGCGTAGTCACCCGGAGGTATCCCAGCGCTAAAAAACCTATATCCTAAGTTCAGTGGGACAAGGGAGGAAGAGAAAAGGAAGGAAGAGGACGGGCAGAGGGGCACGGAAGAACAGGGTAAAGGCCAGGGGTAATTCACTGAAGGAAGAGGAGGGTTTTGAGCTGCTTCCTGAAGCGGAGATATTGTGGTTCGAGTCGCAGAACGCGGGGGAGTGAGTTCCAGAGTCGTGCAGTATGGACTGAGAAACGTCTTCCTCCTGACCGGGCTTTCTGGAATCTGGGGATAACAATGAGGTTTTCCGAGTCCGAGCGGAGGGGTCTTAAGGATTTGTAGGGTGTGATAAGTTTCTTCAGGACAGGGGGGCCTTGATTTTGTCGTAGTTTGTGAGCTAGACACAGGGCCTTAAATTTGACCCGCTCTCTTATGGGGAGCCAGTGGAGGAGTTTAAGGGCCGGTTTGGCTGAGGCTCTGGCAGGGGTATTTGTAAGAATCCGGGCCGCGGTGTTCTGAATTCTATGGAGTTTATTCAGAGTCGCTTCGGGGGCGCCCAGGTACAACACATTGCTATAGTCAAGCCTCGAGATTATAAGGCCTTGAATTAGCAACTTTTGGGAGGTGGTGGGCAGAAGGGGCAGGACTTTCCTCAACGATTTCAGGAGTCCGAAGCAAGTCCCGGCCACTTTCTTTGCCTGCGTGGTAAACGAGAGGTCGGTGTCAAGCCACACTCCCAGACTCTTTACTTCTTCTTTAGGTTCGGGGGGAGGGCCCAGACAGGCTGGCCAGATGTTCGGGGAGAGTGTAAGTCCTTTCGGGCCGGAGAGCAGGACCTCTGTTTTTGACCCATTTAATTTTAGGGCTGAGGTGTTCATCCAGCGATGGACCTGCACAAGGCAATAAATAGATCTGCTGGTTGTTGTCTGGGGTGAGATAGTGATACAACTAATTGTGTGTCGTCGGCGTAACTGACGACGCTCACTCCGAATGGGATGATGACCTCCTCCTATGTGGACATATAGATATTAAATAGTGTGGGACTCAGGGAGGAGCCCTGAGGCACGCCACATTGGAGGGGAATTTTGGAGGAGCGGGCGTTGTTCTCCCAGATCTGATAGGTCCGTTGGGCCAGGAAGGATGCAAGCCAGGCTAGAGCAGAGCCCTTTACACCAGCTCCCTTGAGTCTTTTGATGAGAAGTTGGTGGTTGACGGTATCGAAGGCCGCACTTAGGTCGAGGAGGATCACTGCCACTGATCCTCCTCCGTCCAGTAGTGATCTGGGCTCCTCAACCGCTGCCAGGAGGGCGATGTCCGTGCCCTGCCCTGGACGAAAGCCCGTCTGGGAACTTTTTAGTATGTTGTTGACCTCCAGGAACTGGGAGAGTTTCTTATTAACCAGTTTTTCAGCAATCTTGCTGATTCCCGGGAGTAGGGAGATGGGCCTATAATTAGCCAGGTTTTCGGGGTCGAGGGAGGGTTTCTTTAACAGAGCTTTTACGACTGCCGCCTTCCAGCTCGGGGGTACAACTCCCTGTTGGAGTGAGGTGTTGATCAGATGAGTCACGGGGGGGATAATCGTGGGGGCTACCTCCTTAAGAATTCGAAGCGGGGCGGGATCCCTGGGAGAGCCGCTTTTTATGGATATAAGCGTGTTTCCCACTTCTTCGGTCGTAACTTGACCCCAAGAGGAGAGGCAGCTGGGTGTCGAGGGGTGCGGGGGGTCGTCTTCCTCGCCCGGAGTCACGGGGGGAATTGAATCGAGAATTGTTTGGATTTTTCCATGAAAAAAATCTGCCAATTGTTGGCATTTTGTCTGGTAAGCTATGGGGTCTGTGGAGTGTCTTGGACCAGATACTGGGGTTTTCAGGAGATCTTTTAAGATGGCATAGGATTCCTTGCTGGAGCATACTGCTTTCTCTATTCTTTCCTGGAAGAACGCGCTTTTGGTTTTTCGGATGGCGGTTTTTAAATTTGAGAGAGAGGTAGAATAAATGTCTTTGTTTATTTCTGATTTGTCTCTCCTCCAGGAGCGTTCCGTTCTTTTGCACTCTTGGCGCAGGGCTTTAAGTTCTGGAGTATACCATAGAGCCGAGGCTACTCTTTTGGGATGTTTGAAGGAGGGAGTTTTAGGGATGAGTGCATCAAGAGAAGAGGTGATCCATTCATTAAACTGCTTATCAGCTATGGGAGGATCGATGGAGAGCTCAGGAGTGAACTCTGCCAGAGCGGCGGCCCATTCCCCAGGTGCGAGTTTATGCCACCGTCTGTCAGTGACCTGCATTTAAGTAATTTGGGAGTTGGCAGAGGGTGTTTCCCAGGAGATAGGGACGAGAAAGTGGTCCGTCCATGGAAGAATCAGGGGAGACTTAGTGGTGATGGTTGTCGCATTAGTGAGGACGGGATCCAGTAAGTGTCCCTTCTCATGGGTGGGCTCATTGTTTACCAGTCGGATATTGAGTGACAACAGGTCTTGAAGAAGGTCAGCGGCTATCCGATCCGTAGGGTCTTTAAAGTGTAAGTTCAGGTCGCCTAGGACGAGGAGATTGCCGGCGGAAGATGCTAGTTGTGCGACTGATTCAATGAAAGCCTTAAGAAATTTCCCAGGGGTGCCTGGAGGGCGGTAGATCAGTAGCCCTGACAGTGAGTGAGCTGGGGAGGATTGAATGGAGAATTGGCAGCTTTCGCAGTCCTCGATCTGGGCGTTAGAAGTTCTACAGGTAAGTTGCTCCTTAAAAATTATGGCAACCCCCCCTCCCCTCCCTTTGGGTCTGTGTAGAGCTTGACAGAGGTACCCTGGTGGCAGAGCTATGACAATATCCGAGTCGGTGCTGTCTGATAGCCACGTTTCCGTGAGAAAGAGCAGGTCAAAGTCATGGTCTTGAATTAGCAGATTTCTTTCAAGTGCATGTTTTGGGAGGGAGCGACAATTAAGAAGTCCAATCTTAAGTCCGGGTTTTGTAGGACTGATGGGAGTCGGAGTACAGCGCATACAGTTGTAAAAAGGTTTACCTTCGGTGTGCGTGTGGTGACAGGCCAAGATTTTTTTCGGTTGGAGTGCGCAGAGCATGTCACCAGTATACACCACCCGATCATGAAGGGTATCCGACAGCGTTTCTGGGCCTGGGTCCGTCTGGGCCCGGACGGGCCCAGACGGGCTTGCCTTCGGCGCGCTGACGGCGCGCCCGCTGCGCGTACGTCGGGCGCACATGATTATGTAGGTCAAGGCGGCGTGGCCGCGAGCGAGTGGGCGTGGCCAAAGACCGGCTCACAGGCTGCTGACGCCGAAGATTAGGGCGTTCCCTCAGCAGCTGAGCTTGCTGCGTGGGTGAATGGCAAAATGATCGTGGTCTCCCTGAAGCAGTCAGGTGAGAGACTGGGTGACAGAGCAATAGTACCAACAAGTCATTTTTAAAAACACACAAAGATTCAGTGATTTAAAAGTAGCGCTCCCGGCTGTGCCTCAGTAGAAGGTTCTAACCAGAGCTCAGACGCCGCTCTGTTTATGTAGGTCAAGGGGGCGTGGCCGTGAGCGAGTGGGCGTGGCCAAAGACCGGCTCACAGGCTGCTGGCGCTGACGCCGAAGATTAGGGCGTTCCCTCAGCAGCTGAGATTGCTGCGTGGGTGAATGACAAAATGATCGTGGTCTCCCTGAAGCAGTCAGGTGAGAGACTGGGTGTCAGAGCAATAGTACCAACAAGTAATTTTTAAAAACACACAAAGATTCAGTGATTTAAAAGTAGCGCTCCCGGCTGTGCCTCAGGAGAAGGTTCTAACCAGAGCTCAGACGTCGCTCTGTTTATGTAGGTCAATGGGGCGTGGCCGCGAGCGAGTGGGCGTGGCCAAAGACCGGCTCACAGGCTGACGCCGAAGATTAGGGCGTTCCCTTAGCAGCTGAGCTTGCTGCGTGGGTGAATGGCAAAATGATCGTGGTCTCCCTGAAGCAGTCAGGTGAGAGACTGGGTGACAGAGCAATAGTACCAACAAGTAATTTTTAAAAACACACAAAGATTCAGTGATTTAAAAGTAGCGCTCCCGGCTGTGCCTCAGGAGAAGGTTCTAACCAGAGCTCAGATGCCGCTCTGTTTATGTAGGTCAAGGGGGCGTGGCCGCGAGCGAGTGGGCGTGGCCAAAGACCGGCTCACAGGCTGCTGGTGCTGACGCCGAAGATTAGGGTGTTCCCTCAGCAGCTGAGCTTGCTGCGTGGGTGAATGGCAAAATGATTGTGGTCTCCCTGAAGCAGTCAGGTGAGAGACTGGGTGACAGAGCAATAGTACCAACAAGTAATTTTTAAAAACACACAAAGATTCAGTGATTTAAAAGTAGCGCTCCCGGCTGTGCCACAGGAGAAGGTTCTAACCAGAGCTCAGACGCCGCTCTGTTTATGTAGGTCAAGTGGGCGTGGCCGCGAGCGAGTGGGCGTGGCCAAAGACCGGCTCACAGGCTGCTGGCGCTGACGCCGAAGATTAGGGCGTTCCCTCAGCAGCTGAACTTGCTGCGTGGGTGAATGGCAAAATGATTGTGGTCTCCCTGAAGCAGTCAGGTGAGAGACTGGGTGACAGAGCAATAGTACAAACAAGTAATTTTTAAAAACACACAAAGATTCAGTGATTTAAAAGTAGCGCTCCCGGCTGTGCCTCAGGAGAAGGTTCTAACGAGAGCTCAGATGCCGCTCTGTTTATGTAGGTCAAGGGGGCGTGGCTGCGAGCGAGTGGGCGTGGCCAAAGACCGGCTCACAGGCTGCTGGCGCTGACGCCGAAGATTAGGGCGTTCCCTCAGCAGCTGAGCTTGCTGCGTGGGTGAATGGCAAAATGATCGTGGTCTCCCTGAAGCAGTCAGGTGAGAAACTGGGTGACAGAGCAATAGTACCAACAAGTAATTTTTAAAAACACACAAAGATTCAGTGATTTAAAAGTAGCGCTCCCGGCTGTGCCTCAGGAGAAGGTTCTAACCAGAGCTCAGACGCCGCTCTGTTTATGTAGGTCAAGGGGGCGTGGCCGCGAGCGAGTGGGCGTGGCCAAAGACCGGCTCACAGGCTGCTGGCGCTGACGCCGAAGATTAGGGCGTTCCCTCAGCAGCTGAGCTTGCTGCGTGGGTGAATGGCAAAATGATCGTGGTCTCCCTGAAGCAGTCAGGTGAGAGAATGGGTGACAAAGCAATAGTACCAGCAAGTAATTTTTAAAAACACACAAAGATTCAGTGATTTAAAAGTAGCGCTCCCGGCTGTGCCTCAGGAGAAGGTTCTAACCAGAGCTCAGACGCCGCTCTGTTTATGTAGGTCAAGGGGGCGTGGCCGCGAGCGAGTGGGCGTGGCCAAAGACCGGCTCACAGGCTGCTGGCGCTGACACCGAAGATTAGGGCGTTCCCTCAGCAGCTGAGCTTGCTGCGTGGGTGAATGGCAAAATGATCGTGGTCTCCCTGAAGCAGTCAGGTGAGAGACTGGGTGACAGAGCAATAGTACCAACAAGTAATTTTTAAAAACACACAAAGATTCAGTGATTTAAAAGTAGCGCTCCCGGCTGTGCCTCAGGAGAAGGTTCTAACCAGAGCTCAGACGCCGCTCTGTTGATGTAGGTCAAGGGGGCGTGGCCGCGAGTGAGTGGGCGTGGCCAACGACCGGCTCACAGGCTGCTGGCGCTGACGCCGAAGATTAGGGCGTTCCCTCAGCAGCTGAGCTTGCTGCGTGGGTGAATGGCAAAATGATCGTGGTCTCCCTGAAGCAGTCAGGTGAGAGACTGGGTGACAGAGCAATAGTACCAACAAGTAATTTTTAAAAACACACAAAGATTCAGTGATTTAAAAGTAGCGCTCCCGGCTGTGCCTCAGGAGAAGGTTCTTCAAACCCTAACCCTCTACCCCCGGGCTGTGTGGTTTTTCATTGAGGTGTGACTAAATGACAACAATAAATTCCACACACTTTCTGGGGAGGATAAGATTAAAGCAACAGAAAAATAATTCAAATCAGAATTTCATGTGCACCATTGTGGATTGATCATCAACAACATCCTCCTCCTACACGTGACGAATCGAATGCTTAATTCTTACGTTGCTGTGTCCTTTGCCTTAATAATATTTCTTATAGTAGCCATACTCCACGCAACTAGTACTTATATTTAGAATACTTTAGCACTGCTTAGGCTACAATTTATGGCACTGTTCTCTACCGTACTATCTATTGTACTCTTTCTAATGCTACGTTCAGGCCACTCAATGTTTCATTTCCTTTTTTTTCATATGCTGCTACTGCCAGCACAACGATGATATTTCATCCGTCCAGGATTCAAGTCAACACCCAACCTTAATCGCCATTTGCCATGCAGCCAGCCCTGTGCCTAGCCCTATTCTCCAACACGAATCACAGATAAGCATTTTGGGGAGGTAGAATAATGGACTAGGACTCGGAGGAGAGGAGAGACTGACAGTAGTACTACTAAAGTACTAGTAGGGCAATTGAATTCACTAACTCTGTTAGTGGCACTTTTGTACATTTTTGGACGTTTAGATAATTCATGCTGGTAAGTTTGAAGAAACCAAACGTACAGTAACCCCCGCCCACCACCACACAAAATAATATGAACGCGTATACTATGCTAAGTATGTAAAATAAATGAATATATTTCCCCTAACAAATATAAACAAACCCAACTCACCCCCTCCCTAACCCCAACCAATGTCCAAATGTCCTTCTTCAAGTCCCTTTCCCCAACGCCCAATTCCCACCCACCCAACAGTCTTTAAAAAAGGGGCAAGGGACAGTCACTTCCTCCGGCGGTGTCCTGTGGACAGGTGGTCCCGCAGCTCTTTGCGGAGCTCCCGGAGCTAGCGCTGTTGCTTCTCTGCCAAGCGCTCCAGGTTGTCCAATCTCTTTCGGAGGCGGCGCAGACGTGCCATCCAGGCTCTGGGGGGGGGTAGCTGTTGTTTTTGCTGCTGTGCGGTGGCGGCAGGAGGCTGTCGGGCCATGGTGCCGTTTTGCTGGAGGCTGCTGGCTGGTGGCCCCGGGGGCACTGGAGGAGGATGCAGTAGTTGCCTCCTCTTCCTGCTCCCGAGCCCACAGCCGACGATATTCGGCGCGAATGGCCTCCAGCTTACGGGCCCTGGCCCGGACAGCCATCTACTTCCGGGTGAGCTTTTTTTGTTGCGGAGCATCTATATGAAGAAAGAAAGAAAAATACTGTAGCCAATAGTCTTTAACATTAAGTCGAAATAATTCAACAGAAAGTTGTCTCACAGTAACACTAGCAACTTGCAAGCACAGTATAACATTTTGTCATGTATCTTTCCGCTGTCTTTGTAGGCCTGTGATATTAGTGGGAGTTTCAGGAATTCTACTAGCAGTCTAATGGACTCACTACTACATAGTCAGAGAGTCAGAGAGTACACCAGTCTTCTTTTGTTTCTCTTGTTTTGCAAAAGAAATTACTTGTACGTGAACTTGTGGTAGCCGTCATAATGCCAGCTCACTCAGCTTGCACCCAAGAAAAACGGACACAAGCCATGATGACACAGACTCGCATTACTTTAAGCAGTACATGCAGGTGGGGATAGGAAGCGCTTACTTTTCTATAGGGGTGGCACTGATCATACTCGGTTACATCAAGGGCTACTGCTCAATGTCATTTATATTTCGCACTGCCCCCCACGCCTTGACTACTACAAAAGGAAAATTAAGGTTATTCATTTCTGATCATATATCCTGCCGATCACATGATCTTTGCTTATATGATGGATGACTTTAGGTGCTTTGTTTTGATAGATTGAGTGAACAACAGCAATAGTCCACCAATGACACAGCTGAAAGAAAATTATTAACATAGGGAGTGAGTATGGTACCCATAATTACCGGAGGAAGGGACTTGACATAATCTTAACTATACAATACATACACAATATATGCTGTGCTTGCAAAGTAAACTACTGTACTGTTAGTCAAGGGAGTATTTCTGAACAATCACAACTTCTAGTATTTGGATTTCCTCAGCTTTGCTACTCTGGCACGGACATGCTGTTCAAAGTAACACTGTTCATCCAATGAGCATCTGCTCTACTACATGCACCTCTGCTATCTATGAGGAAGAAGAAGATACCATCCAGGCTTCCAAAGTAAACGTCTATCATTCTTCTTACTTTCTCAACTGTACCAAGTTTACTTTTTCTCAACAACCAACTAACACCCTTTTCATTTTATTTGGTAAACCACCGTCTTGACTTGCATTTGAGTTTGACCCAAATGATATATATTGCAATGCACACCACACATGCATTTTCTGATTCACCCACACAGGCAGTCATCTTTTCTTTCTCCTCCAACCATCCTTGCTTCAAGCAGCCATGCATCTGATTCCTTCCTATCAGCCACCTCTGCCTGCATTCAAAAACACGTATCATTCTTTACAGTCATAAATGTAACGACTTGCTCGTCCTTCCTTTCACCCTTCTTTCCCTTTTCGTTCTTCACATCCCTCAAGTTCATCTGATATGACTTGGATTCACGATAAAAGTTTCCCAGCTGAGTTGAAGTCAAATAGAGGGGGCCATTGCTTACCCGAGAACGACCGCCGCTAATGCTATTACTAAGTCAAGGTTGACTGGCAAAAATGTAGATCTAAATTAGTAACTGTTCTTAACAGTACAGTGTACTTGTACTAGTGCACTCTCTACTGTACAGTACATCATACACTCCTTTGCGAGCCTACTCAAAAATGTCAATAAGTAAGGAGTATAATTACTTACCACTGTCCACTGCTGCTGAGCCATCCCCCACAGCTCCTCCCGGTGGCACTTGTGGTGCCGCCACATCACCCCCTGGAGTGGACCCCTCCGCACTGCTGGCCCCGGCACTGGTGGTGTTAGGTGCCGCATCCGATGTTGTGACGTCTAGAAAAAACATGTCATATTTTCAGATGCCATACGCCACCCCCTATTTCGTCTCGTAATGGAAGAAAATGTTAATACATAACCAATTTTTAATTATTGGGAATGAAAAAAAGTGACAGTTTTGGGGAGGGTGTTAACCTTTTATATGGTTAGCCATTAAATGCTACACTTTTTAGGACAACTGATGAATGCTTCCTTTTTAACGTGCACCATTTTTCTAATTACAGAAAGAAGATTCCATTGCCCTTCTGCCAACGGGACAAATCACCAACTACTCCTCATCACCAGCAGTACTTTAAGTACTTTAAAGAAGGTGGGGGCTCCCGCACAGTTATTCTAATAATTTGATGTGTTAAGTTGAAGTTAAGGGAATGTTGTTTAAACTTTAACGTCATCTATCACCAGTGCTCACTCGGAATACTGCGCTATTAAAAATAAAGAAATATTTTTTTTATTTCTTATTTGAAAATAAAACTTTAAAACAAACAAACACTGTGTGGTTTTTGTTCACGAGTGAGTGGGTGGAAGGGTTTGAACTACTGCACTTTGCAGGCATGTTTCTGTGACTCTTATAGGTGGTAGTCTTCTTCTGTTCTTCTGGGTCGTAATCATTTATTATTTGCTTTATTATTGTAGTCAGTCATTATTGAAGCAAAAGCATTTTGGAGCTAATTTTTGATTGAAGAGGAATACATCGGGATTGTGAACAGATACCAGAAAGGGTAAGAGAGATAGGGTGACGCCTTAAGGGGACCCATGTAGGAGATTACAGCAAATAGGGCTTTTCCCCATTGACTTTATTTTTGATGAATTGTCTTTTTCAGTCCATATATTTTCTGGATAAAAGGATTGTGAATAGGAATGAAGATTGAGGAAATAATTGGTGTGATTGCACTCCAAGTGGTTACGAAGAGTTAAAGGAAATAGGTGAGTGGGACTATAAACCCAGTTGATAGTGGGGTCTCCATTCGTGGGGGAAGGCATATTTGGGATCTCTTTTGATGAGGATTAGACTTTTCATAGGTGCTTTAGATCTATAATTACTACTAAAACAGTATGACTGGGGGAGTGTTTGAATACTTGGGGATGGGGAAGAGTTCTCACCTAATTGTTAGATGATGTACTTTGATGGTCAGTAGAATATGAGTAAACTTCCATATTAGAGTATGAGATATAACATCCTCACCTCTTCCTTATAGAGATCTGGGTTCACTTATGACGAAGGGTATGCTCAGTTATGATCATCGTCGATAAGTGTGTGGATATTGAAGGATTACTTTGAGAATTTGATCTACAGGGATCTTTGAGGAAGGTGAGCTGAGGACACCTTTTGACTTTAAGAAACAGCCACTTGATTATGAGGGAGTAAGGGATACGTTTTATTTTAGGATGTATAATAAGTAGGATTTTAGTGGTCATTTCGAAACTGTCCTTTTAATTGTTTGATTTTCTCCACACTACAACATGATAAGTTTACTGAATGATGTATATGAAAATCTGGATATTTATGGTTAGATTGTTCAATAGTCAGAATATACATATGTGTTGTATCAATAACATTAACAGGAATGTATGCTACGGGGAGTAGCAGCTAAAAATGAATGTATTTTGATTTTGCTGAAAAACACTATTGTATAGTGATTGTATGCTCTTTTTCATTGTTTACAGCCCTGATGATGGCCCAGATTGGGACGAAACGCGTCGGCTGTTAACTTTGTACTTAACACCAATACTGACTGAAAACAGCATATGATTTGAATAAAGAAAATGAATCACACATCGCTCGTCTGTAAGATTGTTTATGTAATTGATTGTATTATTATTAATGTGATATCAGAATTTTATTGATCTGCTTTGTAATTTCACGCTCCTTCTTGATTGAGATACAAGCGGCTGAATACTCTGCGGTCTCGGAGCTCGGGCTTGTGGCGCAAATCTACTAGGCGAGCTATACAGGACTGCTAACTGCCCGGGAACCCTTGAAGGTAAAGGGAGGCTACGCAGGAGGCTGAAACACACGGCATCCTGTTTTTTTGGTTTGAGGATCCACCATTTTGTGATCACCCCTGGCGGTACAGCGGAGGCGGAGGATTCTGCTGCAGCCCTGATGAGACCGCTGACTGTGCTGAGGCATGGATCAAGCATGGACTGTGGGTGCTGATATCTGGACAAGGTGCTGTGAGACCTGCGGACCACCCATTCCCGGGCAGCCGCCATGCGGTGCACACCCGATGCGGCGCAATATTGGGACTTGCGGCGGGCGCCGATATCGGAGGATTGGCAGTAAGTACGTTTGCATGAGTCGGCGATTGAGGTGTCTTCGCCGCTGTGGAGGCCCTATCTGAGTGTCCTGGTGCAGTGCTGTGGGGGTGTAGTGATCTGCATTAGTTGTGACCCTAACGGACTGGAGGTATTGCACGTGGCGCCTACGCACACTTGTGCCATCTAACTTTTACTAGGGGGGAAAATTAGCCTAAATGCTGTGCCTGTGATGCCTGGAAGCAGTGCCACTACACTTGAAGTTGGGGAGTGCTTGCGGGTTCTATCCTGTGGAGGCCATCGGAAGACATTATATGCACTTTAGGCGCCTGCCTGTAATTGGTACTTTGTGGCCGCATGCTGCTAGATTCTGAACGCTCTGTGCCTCATGTAGAGGTTAAAGAACAGTCAGGCTCATTAGTGATGTGGTACTGCACTAGCCCACAGGAGATCTGCACAAGCTACCTGTGACTACTGAAGTGTGGACAGAGTGAGGTGAGCCGCCCCAGAACGGCGGAGCGCCAGTGGCGGAGCTGGACGAGATGTCACACTTCTCTGTGATCTGGCTAGCGTGACTCCGGTCTAGACCCCCCCTGTCGTGCACCCAGCGCTACTATCAACATGGGCAAACCCGATGCTAAACTGCCAAAGTTGACATTTGAGAATAAATGCACCACGTGTTATATGGAGTCGGAGAATGAGGCCCATATGAACAGTCAGCATGACTCGCAAGCGGAAGACCAAGGTGAGGACTTGCGTACTCTCATGCTGGAAATGCACCCCAGCCTCCGGAACATAGATACAAAATTGGACACACTGACATCACAATAAACTCTGTAAAGTCACAGGTGACGACACACGAGACACCACTCGACGCACTTGAAAACCGCCATACTGAATTCCACGAGTTTCAGGTGGAAACCAAAGAGCAGCTGCTCCACATGGATAAGCTCTTGGGGATCATCAGAGCTAAGAATGACGATTTTTAGGCAAGATCGAGACGTAACAATCTCCGAATTACTGGAATTCCAGAGACAACAGCAATATCTAATATGGAGTCCTTCATCACAGATTTACTTCATGAACTATTTGACCCCTTCTGTGTTTGTAGTGGAGAAAGCCCATATGTAGCTCGGGTCGAAGCCCCCTGTTGGTGCGCTACCCAGACCCATCATAACCAAACTATTGAATTATCATGATAGGGACTGCATCCTCCGGCTGGCTAGAGAGAAAGGACAAATTCAGCACAGGGGCAACACCATCTCCTTCTGTCCCGACTTCACCCCGGCGGTACAGGCGGCGCGACAGGAATTCCTCCTGGCCAAACTTATCCTTTTGCAGGCACAGATTCCATACTCCCTGCTGTACCCAGCCAAGCTGAAAGTATTGTGTGATGGGACTGCTCACTTTTTCACATACTCGAAATCTGCCCTGCAATTTGCCAAGCACATTGGAGGCAAGAACACAAAAGGCAATCGCACAGTGGAGAAGACTACAGGAGACCACTTGAGTGACAATGATTAATTTGGGTATCGTATTGTGTTACAGATTGTTCATTTGGAAAAGTTGAAGTGTGGGGCCCAGAGGGATGTGGGTTCAGTTACTAAAATGAGGTCTGATGTTCTTTGCTATGTAGTTCCTATTTGAACTGAGTGTCTGAGCTCTTGAGCATTTGGCGCCATCCACAGAACTCCCGGCCACCTTGTGCGAGCAAGGTAGTTTGCCGGCATCACTGCACCCCCGTGGGAAGATTCCTGGTTTTATAATGAATAGCTTTGTTTCTTTTTTCTCTTTCTGGGGTGGGTATTCTGCAACCTAATTGGGAGGTTGGAGTGGGTGGTGGGGGTTGGGGGGGTTGAGGTGGTTTTCTTGTTCAATGCCAGTATGGATGTGAATTGTTGGTTAAAATGTGCAGTTCATGGTTGGAAGTAATTTCGTGGTCGCTGCACATACAGATTATGCCAGTGCACTCTACACATATCACCACTAATGCATTAAATTGCATTACATGGAACGTCTGAGGGCTCAATGACGGCAGAAAGTCTAGACTGGTTCATGCTTACCTATCCAGACACAATGTAGGCATTTGTGTATTGCAGGAGACATATCTCAATGTCACACCTTCACAGAGACTTCGACATAGCCGGTGGGGTAATGTTTATTCCTCCGTATATTCCAACTATGCGTGCGGGGTGGCTGTGTTGATTAAACAGGGAATGGACTGGAGGGAGGGGCTAGTGCTTGTTGATCCTGAAGGACAATATAGCCTCAGACAGGGGGTTTTATGTGGTGTCTCCATGGTTATTATGACCGTCTATGGTCCTAAAGTGGACTCCCCAGAGTTTTTTAATAGTATCTGGACGAAAGTCAGGGCGACGGGCTGTAGTACAATACTGTGGGGGAGCTGACTTTAATGCCATCCTAGATGGTATCTTGGACAGGCGGGGGGCCTCCCGCTCATTACATCCGGCAGCTAGTGCTGCCCTGCGAGCTACAATCACTGACGGAGACTTGATAGATATATGGCGCACCAGACATCCCCAGATTAGGGAGGGCACCTGTATTTCCGACCACCACAGCACATGGTCCCGCTTGGACTTCTGGTTAGTATCTCGAGATGTAGCCACCTGGACTGCAGATATCACACACTTGCCATGCTCATTGTCAGATCATGCTCCCTGCCTGTTGAAACTGGTTATTCCGAGTCCATAGCGCGCCTTCACTCGGCGTCTTCCGCCATATGCCTTACTTGACAAAACATTTAAAGAAGAGATACGGACCGATATCACTGAGTACTTCGATTTGAACACAGGCTCGGTAGATACTGAGGCTTCACTTTGGGTGGCATTCAAAGTTGTGATAAGGGGCCAGTGTATTGCCAGACAGGCGGGAGTATTGAAGGCAATCAGGGACACCATTACATTACTGGAGGCTCAAATTAAGGAATTTGAGGGGAGATTTTATTCCACTAATGATCCAGCCATACTTGGCCTCTTGAAGGTAATGCTACTGGACTTCTCTGAGGAGGTGCAGCGGGAGCTGAAGTTCCTTGGGAATTATACCGAGGGAAGGCGATATGGGGAGGGGGACAGGCCAGGACCACATTAGCTGGCATGATCAGACCACCTAGATCCACAACTTTTATACATGAAATACACACCGCACCAGACACTGTTGTTAGAGGCTAGGTAGAAATGCTAAATGCTTTCTCTACCTTTTACTCTCAACTCTATACTGCCACCCAAGATACATATCCCGAGGGGCTGCAGTCATTTCTGGACTCGATTGCGCTGGTCTGGTTCAATAACACTCACAGAGTCTATATGGATCTCCCATTCACTGCTGAAGATGTTGCCCAAGTTATAAAAAGCTTGCGGCTTGATAAAGCCCCTGGACCTGATGGTCTGACCACAACTTTCTATAAAACATGCATTGAGGAATTGGCGCCTAGGTTTCTGGCGGGATATGAGGAAGCTCTAGAGGGGGGGTTACTGCCTGACTCTATGAGGGAAGCTGTGATTATTACCTTGTTGAAGCCCGGAAAACCAGAATCGGAGGTCGATTCGTATAGACCACTGTTGATGATAAATGTGGATGTAAAAATCCTTGCCAGGTTGAACTATCTTCTTTGTCTTACACTATTTGCACCCGGAGGTTCGCACTGTAGTGGTGTTCTTAGACGCCACCAAAGCATTCAAAACACTTGAATGGCTATACCTCTTTGCCATACTAGGTTGGATAGGGTTGAGCCCTCTCTTCATTAACCCCATACAACTCTTATATACCTTGCCCAGAGCCCGAATCAGAGTGAACGGGCTGCTGTCCGACTCCTTCCCCATATCACGCGGTACCAGACAGGGCTGCCCTTTATCCCTACTCCTATTTGCAATCGCAATGGAACCCCTGGCTGCCCGTATCCGGCAGCACCACATGGAGCGAGGTATAGGGTTTAGAACCAGAAGCTTGCTTATCTCCTTATATGCTGACGACGTACCTCTCTATCTTGTCTACCCCGAGGAGAACCTAGACCCAATTTGGATGGAGTTTATACGATTTGGAGGCCTGGCCGGCATTGTTGTCAATTGGGCAAAATCAGTGATATTTCCCCTGACGGATGGTACGCCTCAAGTGCATTCTGAATACCCCTTAAAATGGGAAGCGGAGAAGGTTAAATATCTAGGCATATGGATCAGTCGGGATACACAAGAGGTATGGAATCTGAACTATGGGCGGGCTGCTGTATGGCTGGAAGAAAAAGTTAAGATATGGTCAAAGTTGCCCCTGTCCCTGGCTGGGAGAATAGCATTAGCAAAAATGTTCATTTTGCCCAAATTTCTATATCTATTTGTAAATAATCAAATCCCACTCACATTGCATTTTTTCACCACTCTCAAGTCGCAATTCATTTCCCTGGCATGGGCGGGTGGACAAGCCAGGGCGTCCTGGGATATGCTAACACTTCTGCTGCGACAGGGGAGATTGGGAGCTCTGGACATGCACCTTTATGCACTTTGCGCTCAGGCTCAATTTTTGCATTTCTGGGTGCCCCCGGCGCCCTTCCTGCCCCACGTGGCTGTAGAGCTTGATGCGGTTGCACCTGTTCCGCTAAAAGGTAGCCATCTATAAACCGTTGCGGCGCCCACGTGGAGATATAGATTCCGCCGGAACGCTGCGTCGGGCATAGGATGAGCTGCGTAGGCGGGCGGGAATCCCTGTGTTGTACGCTCCCTCGATCTCGCTGGCTAAGAACCCAATGATGCCCTGTGTAGGGGATGGAATTAGTAAGGCGTTAGCACAGAAAATGCAACTCCACACCTTTGCTGATTTGTTCCCTGATGACGAATTCAGACCACCTCGGACTTTAGATGGGGACCGGACGGTACCCTTCTCCGAGCTGTTCCTATACCTTAAGTTATGAACGGCTTGTCGAGCCCTTTGTGGGAACTTCCCTGCCGCCCCTCCGACTTTGTCTGCGTTGGAAAACCTACTGAAGTCCCCCTCCCCCGCAAACGTTTTACCAGACTTTACACACACATGCAGAACATTGCCCCTTTGGTGCAGCCTAAATCTCTCCAATATTGGAACGAAGACCTATCCACCCCATTAACTGAAGCACAGTGGGAGTTTTGCTGTGGACAGCTGAAAGAGCTTTTTCCCAACTACAAACTCCGACTGATCCATTTCAAATATTTGCACAGATTTTATAGAACACCTATAGGCCTGCATCGCATGGGGCTCAGAGAAGATGAAAGCTGTTGGTGTTGCAAGTATCCCCCTGCTTCTTTCTTACACGTAGAGTGGGATTGTCTGGTGATAGCGGACTATAGGACCAGAGTTTTCACCACGGTGAGCCAAATTGTTGAAGGATCGGAGGTCCCATCTCCAGTCCTTGGCTTATTGGGATATGTTAAAGGCACCCGAGTTTCCATGAATAGAAGGTGCAAGCGAAACGAGATCAACGATTGTAACATGTGTCAATGTATGTACTGTAACTAAGCCACATTTTTTAATATTATAACAACAAACTGGCCCGTTCTGTTGTTGAAGTATTTTGTACTTGTACAAAATATCAATACATTTTTTTTTTAAACTGACAGATATAGAATGAGGCCTTAGCTCAATTAAGCATACGAATATTTAAATAGTTTTAAAGCATTACAACCCACAGGACATAATGCATTTGTCCTCACTTCAGCCGAAGTGAGTGTTACTTATTTTTGCACAGCAGTTTTTTCATACAAAAAAGGCATAACAAGATGTTTCCTGCCTGTTTATTTACATTATATACATTTGCATATCTGAAAGTGAATAGTGAACCCTAGTGAAATAACTATAACCAAACCCGTGAAGTATGAAAGGTACAGTTAAAAAACTTGTAGTGGTGGTTATTGGTAAATAAAAGAGGAGCCAAATGGAAATGTAAGACAATCAATTCTTCAGAGACATGCTCCATGCTCAGCAGTCCTCCATGTCTGGGACTGCTTCAAAATAAAGCAGTTTTTTTTTTAATGCAGCCCGTTTTCCTTAAAGGAAAACGGGATGCATTTAAAAGAAGAAAAAAAAACATTTTCGTTTTATTTTTTAAGGGCAGGTCGTTGTCCCTGGGACCACTGCCTGCCCCTACAAAATATTTTCCTCTGCATTCACCCCTTCCCATTTGCGAGTGCTTTACCACCCTCATAAATAGGGAAGTAAATTGCTACTGTTTTGCGACCGCAGTTTCGATTGCAAAACATTCTTGCATAGGTCTCTGACTCGCTTTTAGGAAGGGACGCCTTTGGACCGCCTCTTCCTTATAGCGACTCGCAATTCCAATTTGGCGCGTAGCAAAAAAATTGCGTCTTGCTAAATAGGGATTGTAGAGAGCCCTATTAGACTTTGCATGCGCAAACGGGTCGCAAACCCGTTTGTGCATGCAAAATAGGGTCGTACATCTGGCCCAATATGTTTGTATCAAATAACCATAGTTGAAACCCTTTATCGTAACCATTTTAATAACCTTAGCCATTGTAATAATAAATATACTCACATGCTACAAGTTCTACCTCAAGCCCACCCTGGCGTGAAGAGGGAGCAGAAGGAAGAAGAGGTGAGGAGGAGGAAGTTAGGAGGGTTGAGGCTCGAGACAGGAGAATGGATGAGTGGGGAAAGGAGATGATAAAAAGGACAAAAGGTTAGACAATCATTAGAGGAAAAGACAGGCCTCTGACTCGCTATTAGGAAGGGACGCCTTTGGACCGCCTCTTCCTTATAGTGACTCGTAATTCCAATTTGGCGCGTAGCAAAAAAATTGCGACTCGCTAAAATAGGGATTGTACAGAGCCCTATTAGACTTTGCATGCGCAAACGGGTCGCAAACCCGTTTGTGCATGCAAAATAGGGTCGTACATCTGGCCCTATAAGTTTGTATCAAATAACCATAGTTGAAACCCTTTATCGTAACCATTTTAAGAAGCTTAGCCATTGTAATAATAAATATACACACATGCTACAATTTCTACCTCAAGTCCACCCTGGCGTGTAGAGGGAGCAGAAGGAAGAAGAGGTGAGGAGGAGGAAGTTAGGAGGGTTGAGGCTCGAGACAGGAGAATGGATGAGTGGGGAAAGGAGATGATAAAACGGACAAAAGGTTAAACAATCATTAGAGGAAAGGACATTTGCAAACTCCTTTTCTTGAAGTTTTGCCCACACGACCCTCGCCGTATAGAGGCTGATATGGCTAGATTAATGGGGGCTTGTTGTGGTCCCAGTCCTGCCCTGACCACCGGAAATGCCTGTAGTAACAAACAAGCATTTGCAATGCAATAGGTCTCGCATTAGAAAAGTTTGAGCTATTAGTATTGTAAATGGCAATGTCTTTATTTATGCGGTAGTTAAGTTTTGTTTGTATAAAACGGAACATATAAAATATGGCTTGTACAAAAGTATAACATTTTAATGATGTATAGAAAGAAATTTGATATGTACATTTGATTTTCAAACAAGGTAATTGTAAACATCACAAACATATTGTGCAAACATTGCAATAGTGTTTTAGTTTTTTTCAATATTTTTTTTGAGAACATGGCTTGTAAGAAAATTATTGGAAAAGTACAACACTCTAAATAACAAGAACAGAAGTGAAATATTAACATCTTTTTTGTGACATTTGTAATAAAGCTTGAAACCTTGAGAGAACATATTTGAACCAGTTGTTGTTGAATGGTTGCATAGATTGATGCTGTGGTGGTGCTGAGTGATGCGATAGATAGATAGAGTGAGTGCGATAGATAGATAGATAGAGGGAGGGTGATAGATAAAGGGAGGCCGATAGTGGTTGCCCCGAGTGATGCTGTGGAGGCTCTGAGTGATGCTGTGGAGGCCCTGAGTGATGCTGTGGAGGCCCTGAGTGAAGCTGTGGAGGCCCTGAGTGATGCTGTGGAGGCCCTGAGTGATGCTGTGGAGGCCCTGAGTGATGCTGTGGTGGTGCTGAGTGATGCTGTGGTGGTGCTGGGTGATGCTGTGGTGGTGCTGAGTGATGTTGTGGTGGTGCTGAGTGGTGCTGTGGTGGTGCTGAGTGGTGCTGTGGTGGTGCTGAGTGATGTTGTGGTGGTGCTGAGTGATGTTGTGGTGGTGCTGAGTGATGTTGTGGTGGTGCTGTGGTGGTGCTGAGTGATGTTGTGGTATTGCTGAGTGATGCTGTGGTGGTGCTGAGTGATGCTGTGGTGGTGCTGAGTGGTGCTGTGGTGGTGCTGAGTGGTGATGTGTTGGTGCTGAGTGATAATGTGGTGGTGGTGGTGGTGAGTGGTGCTGTGGTGGTGCTGAGTGGTGGTGTGGTGGTGCTGAGTGATGCTGTGGTGGTGCTGAGTGGTGCTGTGGTGGTGCTGAGTGATGCTGTGGTGCTGCTGAGTGATGCTGTTGTGGTGCTGAGTGATGCTGTGGTGGTTCTGAGTGATAATGTGGTGGTGCTAAGTGATAATGTGGTGGTGCTGAGTGATAATGTGGTGGTGCTGAGTGGTGCTGTGGTGGTGCTGAGTGATGCTGTGGTGGTGCTGAGTGATGCTGTGGTGGTGCTGAGTGGTACTGTGGTGGTGCTGATTGATAATGTGGTGATGCTGAGTGATGCTGTGGTGGTGCTGAGTGATGCTGTGGTGATGCTGTGGTGGACCCAAAGATGTGATTAAATAGTGAGGAAAAGTAAAAGTAAAGGAAGAAAAACGACGTGTTGCACAATCTGCATGCTCAAATGAATATGTGTAAAGAATAAAAGACTTGATCACCACCACCAAGTGCACAATGCACTATAACATGTGTTAAAAACAAGGGCATATTAGCCCATATGAATAAATATACCTTATGTGGCGCAATAAATCTCGGCTATCAAAATAGACAGCTGTGGTAATATCCTAAGCAAGCAATATCTGCTGTAATAGCAGGGAAGTATATTAGTTTGTATCCTGGCCTTAGTTATTAAAAACCAACCGCTTTCTGTATGTTACAGCCACATTTTTTATGGGCAATTAAACCCAAATAACAATCTCACCTAATGAGCAGGAACGTGCTGCCTCTATTTACGAAGATAAAAACCAGCCGCTTCCCCAATTTAAACAAAAATGACCTCAACAAAGGGTTCTACAGCCTTAAAATTGCACCCCAATTAGGGAGTCGACAAGGTCACCAAAGCAAGAGCAGGAAAAAAAGATCGCTCAGCATGAAAACAAAGTCCATCTCACACTTGTCAAAGTTAGATGGAAGCTGCGTTGTCAACATGCTGACGCACCTTACCGTTTGTGATTGGCAGGATCACGGTTCAAAATTATCACATTTTAGAAGCCACCTATAACATAGCATAGGTATAGTCTCTTCAGCGGGGGGAGTTACACCTAAAATACTTACTTAATGGAAAGAAGCATCATCCCTTTTGTGCAAGACCTCAATAAAGTCACTGGGATAGCTGTGACAAGTTTGAGAATGAGCCATGAAACTCCATCAAAAGATGCTTTCAAAAATGGTAAAGAGAGAAATTGTTTTCCTGCATCTAATTAGGCACAGAAGCTGGAGTGAGGACAGTGCACCAAGGAATGAAACCCTAACGAAGTCTATGGTGCTAACGAGGTTAAAGGGAGACAGGAATCAGAGATCTAGTTAAAGTGTAATGCGCCTTGATAGGAGTGAGACTGAGCGCAATGTTGTGAGCATTTATCAATGGCTGTTCAGGAGTGAGACTATGCACCAAGAGAGAGAACTCTTCTTAAGGCTTAAGCAATGCAGTGAGTGCAGAAAAACAATGGTTTTTGTCAGGAGTCTGCTGTCTGTGCTGTCGAGTGGCAGGGTTGACGAATTTCAGTGTTGCCTAATCTCGATTCCACCTCATGCCTCCTTCTTACACCACCCTGCACTTCCTGCCTTGTATCCTTTCTTGCTCTGTTTCTATCCTTCCTTTCTTCTATCTTTCGCCTTTTTCTGAATCGTTTCGCTCTCTTGCTCTGAGTCACATTATGATGCTGGAAAGTGAACCCTGATTTCTCAAAAAATGAGTACCAGTGCCCACCACCTGCATCCAACAACACAAATTAAGCACTATCTCAGGGGCCATTAAGCCAGTGCAGGAATAAGGCTCCTTAAAAATCAAGATGGCTGTTCAGGAGTGCAACTATTCATTTGCATGAAGCTTCATAAAGCTCTCCGGGATCACTGAAGAAGGGATAAGATTGTGCTCCAAGCTCTGAATATCGAGTAAAGGTTACTGGTCTCTAGAGTAACTCCAGGTGTGAGACTTATTTAAGGTCTCTGCAGCCATAAAAGCTAAGCAAATATCAAAATGTGACTGTTTCATATTATTTACATTTGTCTAAAATTACTCAGTTTCAAACTCAATATAGCATATATATTGTTTTCTTTTCCAACAAATTGATCTGGTCTCGAAAAGGGAGCTTAGTACTGAAGAATAATTCAATTTCAAAAACATTCAGTTTAATAACAAAAAAGGAGCAGACAAGCAATTTATCACATCAATAAACAACATGAGACAGTGAGCAAGTGCAGAAAAGAGATTTAGTCTCCTTAGGTTTAAGAAACAAATATGGGGTATGGAAAAGGAAGCCGGGGGATCTTAACATGGAAATCTTTTCGCAACCCGGGAATATCAAGCTATAGTTTACCATTTCAATGGGAAGAATACCATCATATAATATACAATAACAACAATAAGAGTGGATTTTGATTACCTTATGTGATTCAATCAATCTAATATTGGTAGAACTGTAGTGGTTTCTTCTGAATAGGTCCTGAAATACCTGGCAGGATTTGCGTGGCATTCAAGATACGAATTTGGAGGATTCAGAAGCGTCCTTGTTAAGATGGAAAATCAGGGGGTGGAAAGAACGAAGAAAGAGTCACAAATAAGAAAGACCCTTTGTGGGGAATCAAGACGGGCCTATCGATGTTCCTGTAAGGTTTGGGATCAAGCTTCGAATAGACTATATACTCACCTTTGCCGGTGGAAAGCACATCCGGAATGGGAAGTATCTCGGTGTATGAAGAAGGCGAATGGTCAAAAGGCAAAGGGGAAAGAGAACTTACGAAAGATCTCATAATCCCTAGGTTTTAGGGACAAAAAATTAGTTCGACCATCATTTCATATAATGCTATTACCGTTTGGTCCTACAGTGGAAAACAGGGTGTAAGCAATGCCGGCCTGAAGCAGTCACGAAACTAGTTTCCTGTCATAATATTTTAGAGCAAACCATAATAGTTAATGTTTTATGCCTTGCCGCAATCTAGTTACCTCAAGAGTTGGGCGCCACCCACACCAGGCAATAGGATAAGAAAGTCAGCGAGCGGATTCGGTATTTGTTCATGAGGCTGTAAATACAAAAAATATATATATCCAAATAGCAAAGTAGTCGAAACTGATATGCCAGTACAGGAATCTAAAGTATGGGTATCAGGTGTCTTAGGAGGTGAAAGTGATAAGACACAAACAACACTGGTGGGGAGAAAAAACATCCGGTCTGTTAGAGCTACTCGACAAAGATTAAAGGTGACGATTAATGCCGACAAACAGCTACATCCATGCAATGGCGGTGCAAGTGTGAGCGGGGCCGAATGGATCCAAGACATATGGCCATAGAGCGTGCATAGGTGTAGAGAGAAGATCGAACATCGCGCCGAGGAGGTGAAAGTGATAAGACACAAACAACACGGGTGGGGAGAAAAAACACCTCCTCAGTCTCCTGGCCGACTCCTGGCCTCTCCAGTGTCTGACTGCACTCCGTCAGATCTTGCCCCCGAAAGAAATCACCGCCGCAGCCCTGCTCCGTGAAAACCGGAAGTCAGGCACTTTTGGCCGAGACGGGGGCGGGCCTGCAATCCGACAGGAAGTTCCGCCCGCCGCCGAGGAAGAAGTGAAGCCGGCCGACTGATGGCCTCTCCGCAGCCCGGGGCTGCCAACAGCAAAACAGCCAGAGTGTTGCGGGGCTCCCAGATGCTGGAGGGAGCCCCGGAAGTGAAGTCCTGCCCCCTGGTGACGCGACGAGACTAGACTGCCGCAGAGAGGAGCCCGATCCCCAGCAACAGCCCGGTGAGTGCCCGACCAGCGCTGCAGAGGAGACACGGAACACGCCGAAAGAGCCCGGGGAGTGGGAGGGGAGGGGGTGTATGTTCGTGTGTCTGTGTGCGCTGATGTGTGTGTGGGGGGGTCTCTGTGTGTGCGTGTAGGTGCGCTAGTGTGTGTGTAGGTGCGGCGGCGACGGGGGGAGGGGGGTGTGCCTGTGTATGCGTGTGGCTGTGTATGCATGTGGCTGTGTATGTGCGCATGCGTGAGTGTGGGTGGCAGTGTGGCTGTGTATGTGCGCATGCGTGAGTGTGGGTGCGCGTGCACGCAGTCAAATCCAGCAGAAGAGAAGCGCGTGGCACATTCTTGTCCTTCATTCCCCCGAGTCAGACGACTATAAGTCTCCAGCCTGGACGCATGCTTCGGATGCTAATTCCAGGCGAGACCTAAAAAAAACGTATATAAAGAGATTTAACGCGTAATTTACCCGTCAGGCCCAGTGCCCCGTGTAACACCAGGGCCCCAACCATCTTTGCATTGTACCTGATATATTGCACCTCGTGTGTGAAAACACTCACCGGAAGAGCCACAGAGCTGGCATGTTATGAGGCCTTAATAAAGACTCATTTAAAACCAGTGGTTATAATACAATAACTGATCGAAAAGGGCTATTTTTAATCTGTGGTTAATTGCAAAAATTATCTAGTTCGAAAAATATTTCAAACGGGAGCGCTGTGCTAATTTGTTCGTTTCTTTTTATGCAGTAAGTTTTGTTACGAGCAGCAAAACTAATGTAGATAGCCTGTCTGTTTTAGACAAAATCTGTACATTGCATTTTTTTCTGACACAAAATAGCAACGCCTTCCTAAAAAAGAAATAATGCAAAATAGCACACCCTTACAACACGAGAGCACAAGATACAGCCACTTCTGCAGTTCATGCACTCCCACTTCGGCTCTGGATATATTGACCTGGAATCGGATTCGCATTACCGCTGATTACTTACTTGCAGAAGTTTCAATACTTTTCATCACCAGCAACCATGTAACAGACATTATGAGAGCATCTGTTGACTGATTGTTTTTCTTTATGTTACTGCACTTTCAAGTAAATTCATGTCCAGTTATGAGACAACCACACATTAATATCCACAGTGACCGGCATGTAGGTTTCAATTTATGCAATATTAAATTAAATAAGACACATTTTAATGTAAGCTTGGAATGGAGTGAAAACCAACATAAATACAACATTCTTTGCGCCACGTCACCAAATGTAATAACCTCACGGTCGTGTATGCAGTATCTGCTTTCCTTTTTAAACTCAGCCAGCCTAACTCTGGGATCCTCAGCAGTGGCAGCTGCTGGAGAACTGCAACCTCTGAAAGAGCAAAAAGATGAGCGGATAGTTCTTAAACCATTGGCATATTCATCAATGTGTGACAGCTCGATCTATAATAATGTTGTTTCCAAGAAATGCAAGTAAAACAGAAGTTCAGACTATGACAAATGCAACATCTGTTTTTTTGTCTGGTGGCCAACTGAGATCACTGCTTTGTCGGTTGACCCTACAAGTAATTATAGCATTATATGACCTCAAGGCATCATGGTCCCAATAACTGATTATCACGATGTATTAAGGAAGGAGAGGCTTGCTTGTAGTTTGATGGTTGTGTTTTCCATCTGTTGAAAACAAGTCAGAGATTAGCTCACATTTTCATCAATGAGCTAGTTGGAACAGCCTCCATGGAGTTACAAGGACAGGGGGGTCCGTAAAGACTTGCCTTCCAGAACCAAGCCAACAAACGTTAACCGGGGCCCATTCCACGCTTTTCATTAGAAGCGCAAACTGATGTAAATGCTAAAGACTGATCAATGTCTGAGAATGTTTGATCCAGTCTATATTTTAAATTCAAATGAATATTCATACAGCACTCAAAATGTATTCATGAGTAGTGTGCAACCAATTGCTCCTCAGAAAATCAGCAAATTATATTCTTTTCTATTCTGATGTTTTGTAAAGCGCATAGCTACCCAGGCCAGGTCTCCCAGAGCCAATAGCAACACCAGCCGGAATACCTCCTTAACGTCAGGTTAATGCTGGACTTTAATACAGGTGGGTTTTGAGAAGTTTTCTGAAGCTAGCTGCCAATTGTTGAAATCTGAAGGCGGTAGGGGAGACCGTTTCACAGTTTCGGGACAAGGTACGTGAATGAACTGCCGCCGCTTCTCGCTCTGCTGACCTTGGGTACCATCAGAAGCCCTTGTTTCCCAGACTGAAGAGACCTCCTGTGACATAGGGGGAGATTCGTTTCCAAATGAAAGGTGGGCCTTTCCCCTGTATGATCCGATGTGGGAGACAGAGGGCCCTGAATTTAATTATTTTTGGGATTCGCAACCAGTGCAGAGCTGGTAGGGCTGGACCATCTGATTGGTATTATGGATATTATAGAGGATCCTGACTGTTACATTCTGTACTACTAGGAGTGTTTGGATTACATATTTTGGACTTCATATATAGAGGGAGTTTTGATAATCAAGCAGTGAGCCAACTAATCCCTGCACAACAACTCCCCTAGTATATTGGGGTAGCGTATAGGAATTTTCGTAGTTCTCAGAATACCGAAACAGGACCACGCCAGTTTTTCGGCCTATGTTTCCATCGTAAGTGTGTCACGGATCCAGAAGCCCAGGTTTTTTTACTGCCTGGGCGGGCTTTGGGTTCTCTCGTGGATGTTCTGGCCATGGCAAGTCTGACCACCTTGAGGGATTCCCGATCACAAGTACTTTTGTATTTTCAACATTCAATTTCAAGGTACTTGCGTACATCCAGTCTGTGACCTCCTTTAGACAATAGTTACGTTTGGTAGATATTCCACTAACTTCAGGTGTAAGGGCCATGAAAATGTGCGTATCAACTGCGTACAATCCAAAGGCTAAGCCATGTGCATAAACAATCTCTGTCAAGGGGAGCATGTAAAGATCAAAGAGTGTGGGGTTCAGTGAAGAGCCCAAATGGGACCTCACACTTTAGAGAATGGACGGCTGGGAAAAAGCATCTACACATACCTAGAAGCTTCTATTATACAGGAAGGCTTCCATCCATTCTATGGCATTAATACATGCACCTAGAGGGCACTTCAGAGGTGCCCCCTGAAAACCTACTAACTACAAGGGTGCTCGATGACTGGTCCTCACCAGCCTGCCACCAGAGACAAAATTCTGACCCCCAGGGGTGAGAGCCCATGCTCTCAGGAGGTCGGGAACAAAGCCTCCTCCAGTAGAGGGTATTTTACACCTCCTACAGCAGGATGACCTGTAAATTAGAATTCCAAGGCAGGGAGCTTCAAAGACCCCATCGCCTTTGGTATGCAAATCTGGCTTCCCTCAGAGGTGATGCCACCATCCTGACCAGGGTCCAATTGGCACCCGGACAGGCAGGAAAATCATAAGTCAGAGAGGCATGGTCAACATCAGGCTAGTTCCACCCCTAAGGGGGGGGGGGGGAGGGGGGGGTACCTGATGTGAACACAAAATGTAAAAGTATGCTGTAGTGACCCCAGGGGTAAGTAGGCCATTCGCTACTACCCTACACTCTTCTTACACCCCTAAATCTAGTATTGTCAGGGGCCCTGGCCCCAATAAATCAGATCCTGATGACCTGAAAGAAGAAGACTGACACTGAAGAGTCGCAAAAGCAAGAACAGAGGACCAGCAACTGACTTGGCGCCAACCCTGCCAGCCTGCCTGCTGTCCCCTACAATTTCGCCAATGACACCTCATTCTGCAGCTGCCTGTCCCTCCAAAATCCTTGGAGGACTACTAACCTTCACTCAAGACCCAGAAACTCCTGTGGAGTAGTGGAGCTGCTCCCCTGCAACCTTCAAGCACCCCAGAAGAGCTGCGAGGACTCCAGACTGCCAAAACCCTGCCACCGCAAGGCACCACTGCATTGTGCCCCCTAGCCAAAGTTGTAAATGTAAATGTAAATGTAAATGTTCAGGAATTCATATAGCGCAAATCACCAACCGGTCTCTAAGCGCTTGCTTAGGGAACCCGTCCTGGTATTCCCCTGTGAGATAACCTCGGCAGGGTAACCGCAAGGCGAAAGCCAGGCATCCCGCCGCGAGGGGCCGTTGTGGAGATTAAGCAAGCTATTGCCCAGAGTCGCAGAGTGTGAGCCTGTGAATCGAGTAGGCACCGGAGCGAGCGAGAATTGTCGAGTCCATGGACATTTTAGTACTCAAGACCCCGCCGAGCCAGGCAGGCCCGGACTGGCAATGCCGGGCACCGGGCAATTCCCCGGTAGGCTGCCAGGGGTGGGGGCCGTTTTTTTGGCCGGGGGCCGGTTTTGCTGGTGGGCCGGTTTTTTGTACACACTCACTCACTAGTACAGTAGTCACTGACTCGTCAGTACTGTCCTCTCCTGCACAGCGTCCTTCTGCGTGACTCTCACTCTCCCCTCGCTCCGCGCAAAAAATCAATCTTTGCTGCTATTAATCAAATAATGCATTGGATAGTGCGAGTGCCATTTTAGGGGGTGGGTCGCACGCGCAGCGCGCAGTAGACTACGCCCGGCGCACGCCGCGTCTGCGCGGTCTCTTACTCTTCTTCAATTCCTTAGGGGGGTGGGGGTAGCTCGGGCGCGGCTGTTGGTGACGAGCGCATTAGGGTTCGCACAATAAAAAGTGCGTATGACCCGAATTCCTGAGAACTAAGCCAGACGACGAGAGAGGGCCTCTCTCGGCACAGTCCCTATAATTTAATTCTTTCTAGCCCTGGCTCCTGCCTGTCCCAGTGTTCCTGCTGCCGACTGGCTGCCGCCCGCCGGTGAGTGTTATTTGCATTTTTGCAAATTATTTGCATTAGCAGTCAGATAATATATCATACATTACCACAACAAAAGCGGCAGTAGGAGTGCGGGGTCAACGCGGGTAACAAATGGTAGGATCGAAGAACATATAGGATGTAGGCAACCGCGGGAGGGGCAGAGCTGAAGTCTTAAGACCAGAGGGCCACAGGGGGACGGACAGGAAGCGAAGCTTGCATTCTTTGTATTAGCTCCATTGTCATTTAATGGGGGCAGCTTATTGGAGAGATTATTACACATCGTGTGCTTGTCTGCGCGTTTTTATTGTTTGCCTTGACATTAAGTTCATCAAGAAGGTGTTTAGGTTATGTGCGGAGTGAACATAGCGCTAAAACGTCGAGACCGGCGGCTTTTTCTGCACAGCCGCATTGCCCCATTTCGGTTTTCTCTTTTCTCTGTTTTTTGCTGAGAGTGGCTTCTGCGCCCCGGTCTCAGGGGCTGCCGTGCCCCTGGCAGGTAACCAGCTCACATGAGGTTTGCCTTTACCTGACTCCAGCAGGCAGATGACAACACATGGGCTATAAAGGGGCCGGCATCTGGACGGTGTAGGGAAGGGGGGGGGGGGGGGGGGGGTGTGGATAGATTTGGGCCTGGATTAAACAAAAGGTAAAGGCCGTCACCCCCACCCCCCCCCCCTCCCCCTCCCAATGCCCAGGCCCGTCGGCCACTATAGCGTGCAAGAAAAACATAGATTAAGGATAGACATGCACACGTCAAGTGTATAATGCGTTAAAAAGGAGAACAATTTAAGGTGCTGAATCCGGGGCCATGTCATCATGACCACAGCACACAGAGGCAGAATGGAGCTGTGCGCCTGTTATGATCAAAATCAGACCAGCAACGAAAACTAAAGAAACTACTGCATGAGCTTCAGTTTGGAAATATTGAGCTGTGGTAACCACTGTTTTTCCAAGTTTTGCTTTCTGCACCTCATGAGCGAACTGACAAATCTTGCCTTTCTTGGAAATGTTGTACATTAGCTCATGACGTGTCATGTGCTGTAGAAAGTGTGATTACATTCAGACACGGGTGCACAGCTCTGATCTGGGCCTGCGCAGGCGTTCAAGCGAAGGCCTGCTGGGCTTCATCGTGAACAAGGCGCTGTGTACAAGAGCAGAAGAGAACTGTAGTATGCTTTTTTTCAGTTAAACTGGAAGAGTTGTAAAAATTAGAACATGAGCTGAATGACTGCATAGCTCGGAAGTACGTAGGTATGATAGCTGCAGCAGTATTTTTTTTTTTTAAGTAAATTGTTGCTGTTTTATATAGTGACCTGAAGGTATGAAAGCACTTTACATGGGGAGATTAAGTGATTTGCCCAGAATCACAGGATGCTTGAGCGTCCAGCCAAATTGAAAGCTGGTTCCCCACTGCCACGATTTCTTCTGAATTATGCTGTGCTACCTGCAGCGCATTTACTAATTCAGTGTTTCAGTGAGTTTCTAAGTCTGGTATGCTCCTTAAACAGGGCAAATACTTTCAGTAACACGCACAGCGACACAATAAGCAAGGCGGCCCTCTTTATCAGCTGCTGAACTTTATAAATGTAAAAAAAGGTTCGTATGTTACTGCAGAGAAACTATTCTGAATAACAGGAGCCCTTTATGTCCTTTCCAAAACAGGTACACAGAACTATCAAAGAATGACATTCATCCACATGGCAGACTCTCTAAATAATGTATCATAACATCTCATTTGCTTGGCATGTGTTGTTGGCACCATCAGCTTCTAAATGGTATATACTTCTGCCTAAGAGGAATTCTTCGAAAGAGCAGGAAGTTGGCTACTTGTTTAAAAAAAAAAAATGTTGCAACTCGAATGTATTGGAGCCTTTTACTTGAGCACCAGTCACATGACAAAAAAAACACATTTATTTTTGGTAGGTACAGGGAGATGAAGTGATTTGCCCAGAATCACAGGATGTTGACCTGATGCCGCGGCTCGAACCCGGTTCTCCAGCTCCAAAGTCGGCAACTCTGGCTGTTAGGCCACATCCTTTCCTTTGACACAACAATGATTGATATCCACTGGGAAGCAGCAGATTTAAAGGCGCTGTCCAGGAAATGATGTCACGATAGGTCTCAGATCTCCATCAGATGTCAACAAACAAAACAGCATTCTAAAAGGGCTACGTAGGGTTGGTGCGGGTTAGTGATGCGGACTGGATAAATACAACCATATTTTTTCCTCTTCCTTAGGCTAAAAAACAGAATGGGAGTAGACAAAATGAAATGAAAGCAGTTGGTGATCTGTTAAAAGAGATTTGAGTCGGGAAGTGCATGTTAACACTCAATTAAGACCTTGCCTATACCTTTTTGCTTAATCCCCGGCCCTGTTCTGTGCAGGCAGCACAGGTGCAGGGCGCACTAGTGCTGAAACTTGGTATATTTTAAGCAGACAACAGAGCTTTCTAGTTGGTTTTTTCTTTCTTTTTTACACAAATGAGTCCTTCTGTTTTGTTTTCCAATGTCCACTGGTGTTGTCACTGTCATTTGCCGCTTAGGCTAACATGTACATTTCTAGGAGCCCTCGGTGCATTCCCTTGGCGCTGGCTCAGTTGGTTTGTGACCTACATTTTTTAACATTGTTTGGATTTCAGTCCGGATTCCACAAGAAAGGAGTTTGCGCTGTTAAAATGCACACTTGTGTGTTCACTGTTCAGCGGATGGTTCACTTCTAAAAGATGCAATCGGGTCACAGTGACGGTAGCTGCAGTTCCCAGTGTGCAATCTGACAGAATTTTTCAAAAGAGATTTGCTGTTTCATAATACCCAATTCTTGTGTGTTCTATGATGTTTCTCTTTCAGTGTCTAAGGAATAGAATATTCAGCTGAATAGTATTCATGTTTTTTAGCCTCAGAAAGCTGAAAAGGCTGGGTCTGCCTTGCATCGATTCCAATCTGTAACAAATTAGCTGTACAGAGTTCTTTACAGAAGGCGCAGTGTTAAGCAAATGACATCAGCAATCCTCTGACAACATCACAGAGTTGATCTCTGATCCCAGCCCAAGCCCTTCAACAGCCTCCTACTTGCTCCTAAGGGCCCAGGGGCAGCAAGGGCAAGAACAGATGTGAAAGCTAGAACTGCTATCTCACACGGTCTGGCTCCCTTCATATGGTCGCGAAGAGCTGTTATCATAGTGCTAAGCCAAGGTGAGCCGGAAATTCTTGCACAGAACAGCCTTCCAGCTTGTGTGTGGAGGCTCTCCTTTGCTGACTTTCATAAAGGGGGTTGCAAGCAACCTCCCTAGGAAATTAGTGGTAGCCTCTGAAGCTCTTGCTAGAGTTTTAGGGGAGAGGGGTGTGCGGCTCTCAGACTACTCGCTAGCCATACCTCTCCTTGTTTATGTCCCCTCCTTCTCCTTCCCATCTCTCTTATAGTGAGAAGTTTTTAAAGTCGTCAGGTATGGGCACTTAACACCCTAATAGGCCCTTTAAAACCCTCCTTAGTTTATTTTATGCTCCTGCCTTCTTCATTACCCCTGGTGCAGGGGTAGAAACCAACAAGGGCAGTGCCACCACGAGTACCCAAGGTCATTTTACCACCACTAACCTGTGCTAAAGTGCTTGCGCTCTTTCCTTTCAAACATGGTAAAATTGGCTTACACCGAATTGGCAATTTTGATTTACTTGTAAGTCCCTAGAAATGTGGTTCTACATGTACCCAGGGACTGTACATTAAATGCTGCTAGTGGGCCTGCAACACTTACTGTGCCACCCACTTAAGTAGGCTATTTAACGATGTGTCATGTCAAGGCCAGGGCCTTTGTGTTAATTTGTTATGCTTTCTGGCCAGGTTGCAATGCCATTTGAGACATTTCAATGCCTTCTGTCAGCCTGGGTGGTTATGTGTGACGTTTTCATGCTTTCTGGTCTGGGTGCTTAATTATGTGTGCTATTTCCATAGTTTCTGGCCTCAGTGACCTGGAGCTGATGGCTCATGTGTGACATTTCCATGCTTACTGGCCTGGTTGCTTGCTCGCTACACACCATGTGGGGGGCTGGTCTCACTTTTACTTTGTTATCTCTGATTCACTTCTTGTGTCTATTTTTGGTCCTCTCTGAAAAAATGTCTATGGGTACATATGACTGGGTGTGTAACCTGGTGCTCTTTAAGGTCATCATCTACCATTTACTGTGCTTTGAAAGTTGATACAATTGACTATGTAATGGAAAATGTGCTGTAAAATTTACCATTTTGATCTGTCGTTTTCCAAAATTTTCTTAGGGGGGAGAACTCCCCAACCCCCCCTAGTAGCGGTCAAGCTCGCTCGCTACGCGCCGGACGGGGGCTGGTCTGCCAAAATTTGCCAGGGCTGCTTTCAGTTCCCAGTCCGGCCCTGGAGCCAGGAATTGAACCCTGGTCCCAGGCTGACCTCTGCTTCCAGGTCTGCCTCCTCTAACCAGTAAGCCACACTTCTCCACAGTTGTAGTAAGTCCACTGCACCAGCGTGATCCCAAGACCCTCTTGATCCAAAGCCCACCTTGAGTTTGCCAACTGTGGACTTCCCGAAATAGCCTTCAGCCTCTTTGTGCAGGCTTACTCTACCGCAAGAGTCTCCGGTGACAAAAACCTGATGCAACAGGACACTGCTTCACCCGGCCGCCCAGGCCCAGGGAGAAAAGGTCCAAAGGTATACCCACCTCCCCAAGCATAGTGAGACCTGAATCCCTTTTTTAGTTGAGCTGGACTTGCCCCCCAGTCCCAGCTTGCAGCCTCTTTTTGACAGGATTGAACCCCGTTGACTTAAACGGGGCACTCGACACTGTCTTACATCTCTGCACCCAGCCGCCACAGTGCTGCCCAAGGTGACCCGTTGGTGCTGGCTTGGGCCCTGCCCCTGACTCACCTTAAGTCCAGAATATTGGTCCCGTAAGTCGCTGTAAAGTACCTGGATGTAGTATATGTCTTTCTTCTGTAGGATACCATTACGGCTCCAGAAATTGCATTAACGTTTTAAAACTGTAAATATTTCCAACTTAAAACATGTTGGCCTGATTGTGATGATCTTGGTCTCTAATTTTGTATAAAGATTTGTGTTATTTTTATAAATTGGTGTGGATCTCCGCATTGTGTTGTGTGTCATTTATTGACTGTGTGAATGCAACAGGTGTCTAACACTCCTCTCTGATGGCAGACGGTCTAACAATAGATGACGATGAGTGGCGGGAGGCGGTAGCGTCCCCCCGGGAGGTGGGTATCTCTGCACGGTTGCGGCTGGTCCAACTCACATTCCTTCATTGGGTTTATATCACAGGATCACAGTTGGTACATATGGGGAGAGAGGATGGGAGTAAGTGTCATAGAGGGTGTGGACTGACAGGCGCATATATGCACATTCTTTGGGAATGCAATAATGTCCAACGGTTTTGGCAAGCAATACATCGGACCTTTAGGGCAGTCCTAAACAAAAATATTCACCCGAGGCTACACGTTACCTCCTCAACATATGGGAGCCCACTGACCTCACCACCTTCGAAAAAACCTGGGTGGCCTTGGGTCTTACAGTGGCAAAAAGGGACATCGCACAAAACAGCGGGTCTGCCACACCACCTGCATGGTCAAAATGGAAACAAAATATTGACTGGTGCATATTTAGGGAAAAGACTGTATATACTGCAATGGGATGTCCCCCAAAATGGTCCTTAGTTTGGGGCGCCCTGAATGCCTATAGAGGGGATATATGTGAAGCACCTATGTTACAAACAGATGATTCGGACCTTTCTGCCTAAGTCCAAGGTAATATGTCCTGCAGCGTAATATTGAAGCCTGCTATATATGTATAGTAGAGGATTTGTATATTGTATTTCACCATCCCAAAGTTGTTGTCTTTTCGTATTTTCAATAAAAAGAACTTTATAAAAAATTAAAAGAGTACTGTCAGTACCAAATTCAACAGCTACACAAAGAATTGGCTGTATCATACATAAGCTATGCTAACAGTATAGCAAGACTCACATTCTGGGGAGAGTTGTGGGGGAAAGAAGAGACAAAATTCACCACGGATCTAATAAAGGATTACTTGGCCCTCGATCACAGGAAAAAATCCCATGGCTAGAGTATATAGAAAATCTACTAACATATTGTATGATAGTCTATGATAAAGGGGTTCCGGCATCTATACCAGAAATTAGTAAAAATGAGTTGAAGTTAAGATATATCTCTGCTAGGTTCTATGATAGAACTGATGAGGCCAAACAAAAATATAGTGTTACCACCTATTGTGAAAAACCTTCTGTGCTGGGTATACAGACATATCTTACGATGGTAGGAAATACCCAACACAGATTTTATTTAACAAGGTAAAGATTTGGTACATTACACTATATAACCGCATTTTGTGATAAAGAAAAGGGGTCTTATAACCTACCAAATTGCCCATGTAATTAAAAAAAAACAGTCCACGCTACATTTTATATTATTTTGCACCTTATATAGCGATATTCGGAAATCTGTTTTGAAACCACTTTGCCCAACTAATAGGCTTTATAACTATAAAAATGCTTTTTACTTCCTATGTAGCTTGGATAACCTGAAGAACCTGTACACTGTTATCCGCTTTTTTAGTAAGGGCAGTTAGGAAAAGAAATGATTTAGCACATTTAGATGTATTACTATATGAGAAACCCAATGAGAGTAACTAGTTTTGTTATTAACAAGTGCAGACGTGAAATCTGTAAAATTACTTTAGTCACTTTTGTACAGTGGTTTTAATATGCAGCCTTGCACATTATGCATATGTTTGAACAACGTCTATTTTATCCTGAATTTATTGTATTTTGTCATAAATGAAGATGTAAATTCTGATTTAAATTATTTTATTGAATTTGTATAAATATACACTTTTAAATTTTTTATAATATATTGTGCATCGGTTTGCATGTAGGATACAATATATCTAGTGCTCTATTTAATAATGTTTTATAGGTTTCTGAAGCACTGATATTTTTTATAAAATAATTGTATGCTATTAGTCCCCTCCTTGACTCTTAAAAATGTTTACATTAATTAATGATCCCTTGGCATCTAACTGCATATAGTCTGAAATTTTAACCTGCATATTATACCTTTTGATCTTTTTCTTTTTTCTTTTTTTATAAGTATGCTTTTATGGCTGTACATTTTACCCCAAATAAAGCTGTTTTGACTTGACTTGAAAACACCTTCTACCGATCCTAAGGAACCCAGTAACTATCACCCAATTTCTCTGCTACCCTACTTTGAAAAGGTACTTGAGTCCCTGGTAAACAAGCAGCCCACCACCCACCTGGAGAGCTATGGATTTTTGGATCCTTCGCAATCAGGGTTTAGGGCTGCCCATAGCACTGAAACCTCGTTGGTGGAGATTGTCGACAATATAAGACTTGCCCAAGACAACGGGCAGTCAGCAATCTTGTCCTATTGGACCTGTCGGCTGCTTTTGACACTATCTCCCACAGTATTGTAGAACAACGGCTCTGGGAGATGGAAGTCAGGGGAACAGCTCTAGACTGGCTTAGAAATTACCTAACTGATCGAACCTCTGCCGTACAAGTGGGCACTCTGGTCTCCCGTAGTTGGCCGGTAAAAATGGGTGATCCATCCTAAGTCCCATGCTTTTCAATCTTTACATGACACCTTTGGCCAAAGTGATCAGCTCCTATGGGTTTGATGTGGTGTCGCATGCTGGCGACACTCAGTTACTGATCGCCCTTGGCCCCAACCCTGTCGACACAAGACTTCGATTCAAAAATTGTATGACCCACATTGATAATTGGATGCACATTAACCACCTCCAACTCAATGCTAGTACGACAGAGGTCATCCTCTTTGGTAAGTCACTCAAATTTTGGTCAAACGACTGGTGGCCCCGGAGCCTTAGTCCCTGCCCCACTCATAAGCCTATGGTGCGGAACCTTGGAGTAAGGCTAGACTACCAGTAATCTATGAAAAATCACATAAATCATATAACTTTTGCCTGCTACGGATTAAATGCTTAGCCTACGTAAAATCTTCCAATGGATTCCCAATTGAATCAAGGAAGCCGTTGGTCCAGGGTCTAATTATAAGTCAGTGTATAATAAGAAATCAGCACCCATCCAGAAAGAATTGTCTTTATAGTCTCAAATGTCCATAGTACATATACAAATGCACAGTCGGCTCAACAATGGAAATGCCCTACTAGCATCCAGTAATGAGGAATTCTACTCCAGACTTCAGTCCTGCAGAATACTGCTGCCAGGCTGATACTAGACATCCCATCGAGATCCCCAGCTGCGGCCAGTTTGAAGACCCTCCACTGGTTTTCCATCAGGAAACAAATTTGTTTTAAAGTCCTCTTTCTGGTACACAAGAACATTTATGGGATTGGGCCAAGTTATTTTGCCCAAAATCTCAAATGGTATCAGCCTAACAGGACGCTTAGGTGGAGTACCAAATTTCTCCTTACCCCTTGTAGGATCCGCACCACCGGGAATGGCGGTAGATCCTTTTCTTACCTAGCTCCTGCTTTTTGGAATGAGCTTCCATTACAGCTCCGCAGTATCACAGACCACAAACTGTTTTGTGAATTAAAAAACTGGCTATTTGATCATCTATAATGGTCCTCCCTGTTTCAGTTGGCTTTCAGCCCTTTGAAGGAGTTTTACGCTAGCGCCATGAGACCCATGGGTGATATGTGGGCTCAATAAATCTCTTTGAACTGACTTTGCACAGTATACTTCTTTTTCGTATACTATGTAAAGAGCCAGCTTCTTACACCACTTGCCAGGGAATGATTCAGAATATCCATCAGCATAGAAAAGCGGGCGCTGAGGAACTTTGCTAGAATGTCGGGAGGTGCCATATCGAGCAGCGATCCTGACTTTATTGATTTTAGAGTTGACTCCATAGTTTCGTAATTAAGTGCAGGGAACATGGTCAAACTGGGACCGGTCCATGGCATTGTCAAGGAGATTACATTAGGATCTACGGTTGCAGGGAGGAGGTTGAGAATGTTATTGACTTTGTTAAGAAAGAAGTAAGCAGACATATTGCACCATTCTTCTGACAGAGGGAGACTTATGGAGCTAGAGGGAGCTTTCATAAGGCTGTTTACTACCTTAAACTGTTCCTTGGAGGAGTAGTGGGCATTCTCTATTTTGTCCTAAAAATGTGCAATTCCAGCCTGTCTTATGGCTTGTAGTTTTTTATGGCTATTCTGTAGCTATCGTTCTCGTGATTGTCATATGCTTTTCTCCATTTTCTTTCCCTTCTTTTTGCTTTTCTTTTTAGTCTAGTCAACGCTGGTGTACTCTGTGGGGCCCTCCCTGTGTCTGACTGAATTTGCGAAGCTTGTAGGGGAGGAGTGGGTTCAGTGAATTGTTTACCATTTCTCTGATGTGTTGTACCTTTTTGCCGTGCCACCACTTAAAGTGGGAACAGATTCTATAAGTGTGTCAGTCCATTCCCTGACATCAGGGTTGGATCAAGGTCGCCTGGGTCATTGGGAGGTGTGCTGCTTACTTGTAGTTTTAGGGACTTCGAGCCATAGGGAATCTATATAGTGGTCAGACCACAATATAGGAATTGTGTCTTTGGCAAACAAACTCGAAATTTTTGTAAAAATCGGGTCAAGGATTTGGCCTTGATTGCGTGTTGGTGCATTGATAATTTGCATTAATTGAAGTGCATCTAAGTCCTCGGTTAGCACTTTAGCAGTTTCACAGCCGTTTTCTTCAAAGTGCAAATTTAAATCTCCTACTAAGGTGAAACTTATTTTTGAAGGCTGCATTTTGCTGCTGTATCTGGGAGCGCTTGAGCAAACCTGGGGGCATCTTGTGGGGGCCAGTACCTCACTATGCCTGAGAAGGTAAAGGTGGGGGAAAGCTCAAGTGAAAATTGCAGACTCTCACATCCCATCTCACATAAACAATGTTTAATACACGCGAGTGATCATCAGTGCGAAACCTATATACTTGCATAAACATCAGCAGAAGTTTACGAAACAATACCAAAGGAAGTATCATGTGAACATAGAGAGTACACAAATTATACAGTGAGATGCTCACTGAGATTAGCACTTGTTGTCTACGGTAAATCATCTAAATTTCTGTACCTCTAGAAGCTAATATGCAACTGATCATAAAATAGCAATATGTTCACAAGTGTCCTTCCTTGGGTGTCTGCTTGTGAGTCTACCACTGCTAGTTTGTAGTTTTTGCTGATGATTGTTACTACCCCATTCTTCTTATTCTGTGCCAGAGATCCTGGTGTCTGTAGTGTTGACAAGACAAAATGGAGCAAGGCTTTTAAAATATCTCACCACTGAGCCTAAGATCTAAACTTAATTCACAACTTTATTTTTAGCTAATATATTGATCGAATACATTATTGAATAGGTTCCTTATTCTGAATTCTGATGCCAGCTAGAATGCTTTCAAAGAAGCAAATCAATTTGGAAGACTGATTATATGATATGAATACATGTATCATAATACAACCTGAAGTTCACAAGATGGGTGGTTGAAGGAATAAAATGCAATTGTACATTGGAGAAGATTAAACTGAAAAAAGATGTTTTACCACAGTCTTAATCTGGGAACTAAGAATTAGATCTTCATCGATAAGCATACCTATGTTGTGCCCCACATTTACTGATTCCAAAACATAGTGTGGGTAGTACACTGAGAAGATATAGTGCCACAAATGTGCTTTGGGCCCTCATAATCTTGCTTACATCACCTCAAGATAGTCATACCTAACTCAGCCCTAACTAACCCCAACTACCTAACTTAGGAGCAGTGTTCACACATAGTGCTGAGAATTCCAGGTACACACTTACACTTCTTCACTCACTACCTCGCACTCACTTTTACTTATCTATACACTCTCTCAAACTCAGACTCTCACTCACTTTTCCTCTCAACACACACAGTCACGCTCAATCTCATTCACTCACTTTCACACCCAGCACATTCACTCACACAGTCAAGCTCAAACTCTTTCACTCTCAATCACTCACAAACTCACTCAAAAACATATACATAAATCTTTAATATTTCCTGAATTGTTGCAAAGGCCTGAAGATTCTCTTCTTTCAACCACCGTAGGATTAAAATGTTGCCCCTTTCAGACTTTTCAATACACCTAGGATCACCCACCTTACAGCTCTTCAGTAGCCGGCACATGACTTTCCATCTCTCAGTAGTTTTCCATTGGACCTGCATCAGTTGACAAGTGAGTCATGCTCACTACATACTCCCACAGCATGACTGCCTCTATAAATTCTAAATTAACATGGAGTTTTAGCAGTGACGTAGCTAGACTTACTGCCACCTGTGGCGGCCCCTACGTTTGCTGCCCGGGTGTAGATAAGGGGGAGGAGGGGAGGGGATGGTGGCCGATGGACGGCTTGTTCTCGGGGCGGGGGTATGGTGGTAGTTGACAGACATGACTCCCGCCGCCCCCAAAAACAGTGCCGCCCAGGGGGACCGTCACCCCCTAGCCACACCACTGAGTTTTCGGCATATTTTATTTGAAGAGGAGTTGGATACCTTTTATTCCTGTATCTGGTACCTGTGTGAGTAGATGCTTCTACTTCTGTGTATGCTAGAAGTTTTATTTATTTGTTTTTGATTTTTGAATATTGAGATGATTTTGGTATGATTCCTGGTTATTTATTTTGTGCTTGGCCTGTTTTTTATGGGTTTTGTCTTTGTGTACTGACACTCACCCTCCAGTTTTTTCTCTATTTTGTGATTGTCTAAATTGATTTTTTTCTTATTTCTAGTCCTGAAAGCTGTGACTGCAAAACAATTTGGGGCATATTTACAGATAATTCACACAGCCTGTGTGAAAGGGAGAGGGCATAAATGCTTCAGATTTACAAAGATATGGAACTTTTCGGGTCTCTCCCAGCGCTGGTGCACCGGTGGCCGCCTAGCGCCAATGCAGGTACCCATAGGGCAAGGGGGCCTGCGTTACAGGCAGGATGGTTGCTCTGCAGGAAGGAATACCTTCCTGCACTAAAACAATCCTCAGAGACATTTCCGCTCTCCGTATGTCCTGCAGAATGCCGCACACATAGAAAGAGGAAATAACGAGGAGATATAAAGATCTTTTTCCTCGTAACGCCCACCTGAGGAAGGTGTAACATTTTGATGCATTCCCAGGTGTACTAGCTTTAGTAAATCTGGGATTGTGCCAACACCCATGGGTGGATGCATTGGAACGCCGATGCTTCGCCCATGGAACAACTCCTATATTGAACTGTAACATAAGGCTGCACAAGCAGTTGTGTTAAGTGACATGTCTTTCCAAAGCCAATCAAGGTGGCACAAATGACTCCTTGCATGGCTGTGTAAATAATACTGAAGCCTTTGTGTTGTTCTTGCCTCACCTTGTGCAACTCAAAGACAACACAAAGGCTTCATAAATCAAGGCCCCAATTCTTTACAAAGCTGAGTAACGGTGCTAGGTCCTCTCCTAGGGGCAGATTTACAAGCCCCTTGCGCCTCTTTTACGCTGCTGTTGCGTCTCTTTTGTGACGCAGTGGCGGCACAAAAGAAGCGCCATGCTGCGGGGTATTTACAACGTGACGCATCAGGGAGATGTGTCACGTTGTAAAGACTGCACCAGAAGGAGGCCTTCCTACGCAGGGCGTGGGTTCCGGCGCAGGAACGCCTCCTAAAGGTGGCTGAGTGAAATCTGCAAGATTTCACTCAGTCACTTTTGAGGCCATGCTGCGCAGGCGCAGGGTTTTGACGCAGCATAAAAAATGGTATGCATGAATAGCAACCTGCCTATTTTAATTTGACAGTTCTCACTCAGTAAATAATAAAGTGATTGCCATAAGAGTGTGCCTGCCAATTTTAATCACATTTGGTCACATGTGGGATGTGATCTTTTGCCACTTCACTTCACCTAAACTTTTCTACTTTATCTTTCTTTGGACACCTTTCTCTTTGGACAAAATGACCAACGAGGATGAAAAAAAAGGGCACATCTGGTGAGTACCTACCAGTGACCCCGTTGGTGGTGCGCCTGTGAGGGGTCATTTTGTCCTTTCACATTTTTCACAATATTTGTGTTTATTATGGCGTCCTGCTTGTTCAGGTAATCATTTGGGTACTGATTGTACTTGGAATTATGTAACAAGACTTCAGTATTTACCTTTTTGGGAGACTGTCTTTTGAAAAAATGTGTTCTTAATGAGAGGCGGAAAACGTTTTGCGACTACCTCATAAGCAGGAAAAAAGAGGAGTAGATGTAATGTAGAAAACTACAGGAATATGCACACGTTTTATAGGTATTAATCTGAAAATAGATGCTTCAGAGACCAGGTCTTGGTGCGTGTACAACATTTCCTAGCAGCCCTTAACCTCTCACAACAGTTGGAGATGGCTGTGACCTTCTAGGGTTGCAAGTATAACTTTCCTCCTGTTTTATCTGGCCTTGCTACACAATTGAACTACAGTGTTAAGTATGTGTACAGTATTTCTATAGTTCAAGCCTAGACGAAAGGCAGCGGAGCACTGTATAGGGTCAAAATCAATGATACAGTCAGGCACGGCCGGCACAGGTAATAGCAGTGGGATGGGGGGAGTCGAGAGACGACGGGATGGGTAAAATTAAATAAAAAAAATAATAAAACCACTTACCTTGCGCTCAATTCGGCGATGTGGCTAGCGCAAGGTAAGCTGTTTTATGTCTTTTTTATTTTATTTTACCTATCCTGTCGTCTGTCGCACCCCCAGCACCCCGCTCTGGCCTACCGCTCTTACCTGTGCCGGCCGTGCCTGGATACAGTCAGCAAGTGATGAATACAGGGATGTTTTCCAGATCCAGGGAGCATAGATGCAGAAGGCCTCTTGCCTTGATTTTGTTGTTTGCCCTCTTAGTCTCGACTCTGATGGTGTCTTGACTGTGAGTGTGTAGTGAGTCGCTGGAGGTGGTGAGCTAAGAAGGGTTTGGATTGCAATAGCTTTGCAGATAAAGCTGGTTATGAAGATCATGAGGATCAGTAAGGGTAGCCAGTGGACTTCAATCAGGGTGGTGATGATGTGCTAATATTTCTTCAGACCCTGATGAGGAGAGCTTCTTTGCGTGGGATGCCTTTAAGGGAGGGCGAGTGTAGACTCTGGAAAGCTGTGGAGCAGAGTGTCACCCCTACAGAGAATCAGGAGGCTTGAAAATATGTAAAATCCATATTTGTCAAGCGCCAACCACTCACCCTTAGGAGTCTCAAGGCGCTGGGGGCCGTCGTGGAAATTAAGTGAGTTATTGCCAAGAGTCACATGGTGTTGAGCTGAGCTGCTGCCAGGGATTGAACCGTGAACTCTGTGCTCCAAAGCCAACTGCCCTGCCCGCTGCACCACATCTCTCCACTGGAGGCTTCAACAGTGGTTGTGAGAAGGCCTTGTTTGTGACTTGTAAGATAGCTGTCTGTGATTCCAAGATGGCTGGAAACAGCAGGAGGAGATACCAGGCTTGGAGTAACCATTTACAGGCAGTATCTTCACACCGGTTATGAGTAATGTGTGCTGAAACACATTTGGTTTTACCAGTTGCATTCCCACACTTAGTAAAGCTTGGTAGTGGGCCGACCGTGCGAAAGGATCATATGCCTGCTACGAATATATCTTTCCATTCCGCAAACAAAAATCCTGCATACCATCACTCCGCATTTTTTAGTCCGCAAAAACCATTACTCCTCAAGCCATAATTCCGCAAATTTTTACAACGCATATGACTTTACCACGCATGCAATTACAACGCAAATGCATGTGTGGTTAAGTCATATGCTTTGTAAAAGTACTTTATTTTTAAAAATATATATATAAATATCTATATATATATATATATATATATTTTTTTTTTTTTTAAATTAAAATTAAACTTTATTTCTTTAAAATTACATTATATTTAGAACTATATTAATATTACATATATATATATATATATATATAAAAATATAGATATATTTAATTTTTTTTAATTAATAATTACCCTATACGCCCTAAAACGAATCCCACCCTAGTCCCTTTAAATACCCCAGCACCCTTAAACACTAACCCATCCTGACCCTAAAAATACCCCTGTACCCCAAAACCCACACATACCCCTGAACCCTAAAAATACCCCTGTACCCCAAAACCTAAACCTACCTCTTATCCCTAAAAATACCCCTGTACCCCAAAACCCAAACATACCCCTGAACCCTAAAAATACCCCTGTACCCCAAAACCTAAAACAACCCCTGAACCCTAAAAATACCCCTGTACCCCAAAACCCAAAACAACCCCTGAACCCTAAAAATACCCCTGTACCCCAAAACCCAAACATACCCCTGAACCCTAAAAATACCCCTGTACCCCAAAACCCAAACATACCCCTGAACCCTAAAAATACCCCTGTACCCCAAAACCTAAATCTAACCATTATCCCTAAAAATACCCCTGTACCCCAAAACCCAAACATACCCCTGAACCCTAAAAACACCCCTGTACCCCAAAACCCACAACAACCCCTGAACCCTAAAAATACCCCTGTACCCCAAAACCCAAAACAACCCCTGAACCCTAAAAATACCCCTGTACCCCAAAAACCAAACCTACCCCTGAACCCTAAAAATACCCCTGTACCCCAAAACAACCCCTGAACCCTAAAAATACCCCTGTACCCCAAAACCCAAACCTACCCCTGATCCCCAAAAATACCCCTGTACCCCAAAACCCAAACCTACCCCTGAACCCTAAAAATACCCCTGTACCCCAAAACCCAAAACAACCCCTGAACCCTAAAAATACCCCTGTACCCCAAAACCCAAAACAACCCCTGAATCCTAAAAATACCCCTGTACCCCCAAACCCAAAACAACCCCTGAACCCTAAAAATACCCCTGTACCCCAAAACCCAAACCCAGCCCTGAACCCTAAAAATACCCCTGTACCCCAAAACCCAAAACAACCCCTGAACCCTAAAAATACCCCTGTACCCCAAAACGCAAACCTACCCCTGAACCCTAAAAAAAACCCTGTACCCCTTAACCCTTAAATACCCCTGCACCCCATAACCCAAACCCACCCTTAAAATACCCCTGAACCCAAAAAACATATACTCCAAAACCCCAAACAAAAACCATATACTTACCTTACAACTTACCTTAAAACATATACTTTTACCAATCATGCTTTTAGAACGATTTTCGTTGTAAAAGCATGCGTGATAAAAGCATATAATATATAAAGGTATGCGTTGTAAAAAAATGCGGAGTAAAGGTACCTGCGTTATCATGGAATAAGGAGTAAAGGAATGCGGAGTAAAAAATGCGCAGTGACGGTATTTTACCGCCTGCTACTATGTGACTGTCCTATGGTCAGTGAAATAATGTCAAACTCTCAAGCGCATCAAGTGGCATGCTTCCTCACAGGGTCTGCTTCTCACTCTGATTGGATGCTTTGAGTCCACACTGTTGTCTCTGGGCGTTGAGAGGATTAGTCAGCCACGAAGGGTACCCACTAAACCACCTTGTTTTTAACTCCCCTAATCCCCCCCCTCGTAGGTTCCAGTTTCTTTCTGAATTTCAACCTTTATTTTTATGATATATTTCAATAAATTGCACCGAGAAGAACAGAGCAGGTAACCCTAACCTGTAGATCATTCTCCTTGTTAGGTATCATGGCTTGTTGGTTCTAATGTCCAGCACCAGATTCCTACTTTGCTGCTGCCATGGAGCCTCTGAGTTATCAGAAAAAGGGGTTTCTGTTAATATGTGTGTTTGTTTGTGAGTGGGCCTGTGAGTGATTGAGAGTGAATGGGATTGTGTCTGACTGTGTGTGTTGAGAGTGAAAGTGGGTGAGAGTCTGATTTTGAGACAGTGAATGAAAAGAGAGTGTGAGGTAGTGAGTGAAGGAGTGTAGGTGTGTTAGCGTGAGTGGAGAGTGTGAGAGGGAGTGGGAGTGGGTCGGGGTGCAGCAGGTGCAGAGTCAATGAGTGTGAAAGGGTGATTGTGTTTGTAAGTGCGAATGAGAACCAGTGAGCATAAGTAGATAAGGTTGTGAGTCAAAGTGAGTGGCTGTGAGTACGAGAGAGAATAAGTAAGTGAGAGATTGGAAGTTGAAGTGAGTAAAGGGGAATAGAGTGAATGTGGGAAGGACTGAGTGAGTGTGAGAGAGAGTTGGTGAGTGATGAATGTTTTTGATTGTGAGCCATCCACCGGCCATTGCACACAAAGTATAATGCTGGGTTTATGGTCACACCAAAGGTAAAATGCTACCACTGGCATATTGAAGATCATTTTCGACATAAGGATGGACACCCCCGGCAAAATGCAGGCCCTGACATACTAGAAATATTTCTCGAAATAGAGACCCTGTGGAAATATGCTGATGCTTGCCTACTCGAGGAATGGCACGGGAGCCTTGATGGCAAAATGCTGACACTGGGACATTAGAGGTTATCATTGGCATAAGGAAGGACAACATGGCCAAAACGCAGACCCTAAAATATTGGAAGAATGTATTGTTATATGGGATCATCTATGGCAAAATGCTGGTTTTGGCATACTGGAGGCAATTATTTGCCTTACAGATGGTAGTCATGGCACACTGGGGCCGAGGCAGCAGGTTAGGGAAGCAAACCATCATAAAATGCCAGCTGTGCAGTACTGAAGGTCATTTTTTTGATCTATGGCATCTCATGGTATATGGGCAGTATTGTTGTCAAACTTCTGGTACTGGAATATTGCATGTAATTCTTGGCATAAGGGGGTACCCAGAACAAAATGTCAGCATTGGGATAATGAAGGCGATTGTTAACACATGGGGGTACTCTGAAGACACATTTTGAAAATAAATGGTGGGGTAAAGTCCTTGCAAGTATTATGTCCACTTTTAAAGATCAAAAGGCGCCACTGATGACAAGTAAGATAACAATGGCGATTTTGATGTTAAAACATGACTTTCTTAAACACAAACCGAAATAAACATATTTTCCCCATTGAATTCTGCCAGTCCTGATCCCTAGCTATAGCACATGCCGTAGGAGACAAAGGAAGGGTGAGGTTGATGGGACAGCTGCTTCTCTCCTCTTTAAATATCTATGTAATTGTCTTCAGTGTGTTGGTAAGTGACCTTCTTCTTTTCATCAACACTAACAGCACTGCAAGGCCGAGTTCTGGAAGCGGTTTTAACTGACATTCATAATTAGTGGTAAGTAAATACCTCTTTCTGAAAGGGTGGGTGATATTTCACTAAAATCTCCCACCCAGCTTAGACAAATTAATCTTCATCTGTTTAAGCTCTTTAAGACTGTAGGCCAGCTGACTGGCATCAGCTCTGAAGCTCTCAAGCTGAGCTATACGTTTGGCACTATACTTTATCAGAGCAGGCTGCCATTAATCAGAGTATGTGGCATGACACATTCCAGTCTTCACAGCGAGGCCTCCAGTTGTTTGTGTGATTCATGGCATAGCTGATGTAGGAGCATTAATGGACCGTGCACTCCTTGGAGCAAGAATTAAAGCACATGCCATGGAAAGAAACTGTGTTGCTGCCAGCATCTGCAATAAAAGAGATGCTTCAGGAAATCTCTGATGGCAGAATGTGTGCATGCTATGACTGCATTTTATTGGGAAGGGTTAGCTTCTTTTCTTCAAGCTTACAGAAGAGCAGTGCTCAATTTATTTAAAAAACATAAGGGCCAGGGCTCTAGCCAGGAGGCCTCTGCAGCTTGCACCACCCATTGTCACTGCCAGCTTGCCATTTTCAGTACCTACACAACTACTAACCCGCACTCTGCTACAAGTGTGACAATTCAGACAATTCCAGGCCCCCAAATTTACATAAATAGCTTGGGCTTCAGATATTACTTGTTTTAATGCATATTGAATTAATAAACAAGTGCTGTTCTACTCATCTCTAAATTATACAAACTGAACCACCATGTGGCAGCTGTCATAAGTGCTGGTGTCGACAATTAGGTGCCGGTGCTGAGCACCGGAAATCACCGTCTCAGATTAAGCACTGCAGGAGAGACTCATGTATAGGCATCAGCATGATGTCAACAAACCTGAAGAAGAGCAACAGTGAATGATCGTAAGAGGTCTAAACCCATCTAGTAAACGGTTTTCCAAAGGCTTCATTGCGAGGTGTGTGAAAAATAAAAAATTGAGCAGACTGGTTGCCCCTGAGCAAGAGGTCTTTAGAGTAGCCCTTTACACGCCCTCCTCAACCAAATAAGTCAGACGGCCCCTCTGGGTAAACTGTTTATTCCCTCTCCCAGTGCTTTAAATGTGCAGGTACAGTCTGGAACTGAGTACCGGCACCAGTTTAGTAGCTGGAGGTGGGGGGTGGGTTGTGGGGGGGCGGACCGCCTCAGGCGGCAGGAGTTTTGGGTGGGGCAGCGGACAGCTCCCCTCCCCTTCTCTTACCTGCGGCCGCTGCAAGATTTGGCAGCACCCCCCCCCCGCTCTTACCTGCGGCCATTGTGGCCCACCCCTGCTCTTCGATCAGCGCACCAGGTGGCAAGCACAGAGGCCGCCACGGACAGCCTAAGGCCAGCTATGCCCCTGACCAGTTCTACTTTATTTTGAAAAGGAGAGTACCTGTACTTCTCAGCAATGCTGCAAAACATTTCATGGGAAATTACTTACACTTTTCAGTAGCAAATAGACACTCTACACAGTGAGTGCCTGCACTTTTATATTTCTATTTAAAGCATCGCCCCCTTCTGCCCTGTACACATTGGATTGTGCCAAAGAGCAAAAGAGTTAACAAGAGAGGTCATGCAATAGATGGATAGTAGCATTAGCTCATTTGAGTTTGTGTTGTTGCATTGTACTACATTTTAGTATATTTGATTTTGGACATTTATAGTGCTTATTCCCCCTATGTTACCACGGAAACACTTGCCTATGTGGGCAGCATGCTACACCGTGTAGGGTCGGGGACCGTTGTCATTTTTATCCTATATGAAAAGTGTTTCTATGTCATGTGTGATGACCACCGAGGTCCGGTTATCATGTTATGGTATGCAGAACCTGGTTATGTGATCAACTAAGAAGAGTGAGAGACAGGTACACAGTTACAGGTTTTCAATAATCTGGAAGGTCCACTTATGATCACAGACAGCTAAGCTGAATACCACAAAGGTTTTTCCTTTCTGAGAAATGTGTTTTTATTAATGGGTTTTAGCAGGCATAGGCTGGTAGGAGAGATGGTCAGAAGATCTGGTGGAGTCAACTTAGTTACGATCATCCCTTATAGGAATGCCATTATGAGATATCAAGAAGCAGTATGTAGTTGGTTGGCACATGCAGTGGTGGTGTAAATTAGAGTCCTCTGGTTAACAGTGATATGTGGCAGATCTCTTCAGTTATTATGAGCCTGTTCAAATGATGGTGGGTGGTTTCTTGCTGTGGGCTGGTAACATGCTCGTTGATATACGTGACTAATAGCAGTTCTGTCTTAAGCAAGCGTAAGGGAGGGAGGCAGGGATGGATGGATGCTTTCTAAGGGCTACATCAACGACTGCCGTACCAGATATTGGGTGTTTCCCTGATAGGCTGGAAGGGTAGGAGGACAGTTTTGTAGTAGTGCAGCAGTTTTAAAAGCCCTGCAAATTTCCTTGTATATCCAGAAGTTTTCGGGCAATAATAAAAGTGTCAAGATAACGCTGGTGGTTAATGCACCTGCGGGAGATAGATCGGAGTTTTGTCTAGTGGCAATTTAGACTCATCTAAAGTAGAGCAGAGGGTTAATATGCCTGCTGCAAAAACATGTAACAAGCATTTCAAAGAACAGTATTTTATGTGCATAGCTCAGTGGGTTACTAAGAGATTATTCTGTTACTGAGCAGTTCATAAATTGCAATCTTAATCTAGCACGGTGAGCTATGAACAGCCATCAAAGAGCTGAATGATTGCAAACTGCATGGTGCGGGTTAAAAAGATATGTTTTTACCTAGTCTTTCATTATTCAGAAATTGATTAAAAAAAATTGTTGGGGTAGAAATACATTCTTCTTATTAAAGTCATCCCTAACCACTGTGTTATGTGTTGAATCCTGAATTTGTGCTCCTCCAGACCAAGCACTCTTAAAAAATGCCTACCAGTATGGATAACATGAAACCTACACCTTGTAATCCGTTTGCCTTATGTAACATTTTCTATACACTGATTTACACATGTATTATTCATTTTCTATGTATGTGTGTGATGTAAAGTGCTCTGACACCCTACATTGGTATGAGGTGCTATAAAACAGAAGAAATACTTGTTGAGATAGGCTATGGAGAGATGTGGGGCATTGTTAGAGGGAGATAGTGAGGGAATCAGTGAAGAGCCCCAATAAATATTGTTGTATCCTACTGCACTGTAAGTTCATCATTTACTGTGTTCTAAAATCTAATACAATTAAATGTATAACGGCATGTGTTGTACAATGCATTATTTCCCCCAAATTTTCTTAAGGGGAGAACCCCCAAAGCCCCCCTCTGTAGTGGTCAGACTTGCTCGCTGCACTCGCTATGCTGCAAAAACGGCCCTGTGACAAAAACAGCCCCCGGGGCCCAAAACCGGCCCCCACCCGTGCAGTGCACCGGGGGATTGCCCGGTGCCCACTAAGGCCAGTCTGGCCCTGGTGATACTGCCAGTTATGAACTAAATAGAAAGCACTTACCCCACTAGTGTGCTTGAGTAACTAGAGCCAAGGGAGTGAGGAACAGAATGACTCTTCCTGTGTTACCCATATGTCTTTTGTACCCAACAATCTGAAGGGAAGAGTTTGTCCACCAAGGGCTTGTTCTCAGTTTAAGGCATTACTGGGTATAAAACTCCCAGGGGTGTACTAACGACTATACATAATATTGGTTAAGATTTTGCACTCGATTATTACTTTTACAGTATTACATGGGAAATAAAAGGTGCAGGCGTTTGTTACAACTGTGATGGCATGCAGTATTACCCCAGCTGTATTTTTGCTGGCATAATTTCCACCACTTATAGGAAAATGCATGTGGAAAAATCAAGAGTGAGTGGTAATTCTGATCCTGGGCACACATTTTAAATTTGTGCACAGGGCCAGAATAGGCCCCAAAAAATGTTTGCATCAGATTTTAAACTTGGCGAACCCCTCGGAATAAAAACTTCCATAGTTTGACAAGCTACATCTGTGGTTTGCAATACACTTCCAGAGGGCGGCATCTACTCAGCTTTTTGCATTTATAGCTTTATGGAACAATACATAGTAGTTGCTTTTCTTGGCTGAAACTGAATAGATGTTCTTCAACTATCTGTATTGCATACAAGAAGCTATCATGTTTGTTTCCTCCTGTGCATATTAATGCCAAGAAGACCCACCAAGTGGGCAAGAAGATCAATAGAGGGAAATAATGGCTACAACTTTTAGAAGTATTGGGTACGTTCCTTTCCACTGCATGTACTAATGTGCAGATGTTTTGGAATGTTGTTCCCGACCATTGCATACCTAATGGCTATTTCCATAATACTGTGCATACCAGAGGTGCCTAATTAGCAGCTTTGTGATCGAATGGTAGCTCATCAACAACGTCAAAGTAGTTCTAAGAGGTGAAGCCAAGTCCAGAACTTACTTTAAGGGATCTCTGTATATTAAAAAGGTAGCACTGCTCATCTCAAGGCCCTTGGAGTGGCAGCCTGTCATACCAATGGCAAAGCCTCATGATAAGACTCAAACATGCCCTGGGTTTGGGCTGTAGGTCTGCCACCTGGTCACCTGTCCCCAATCTCAAAACTAGCTAAGTCACAAGGAGATTGGCCATGTTGTAGGTCCTGCTCTATTAGTGACTGCCATTGTATTGTAATTATATTGTAATTGCATTTCTGTAGCGCTTACTACCCCTGACAAGGCGTCTAAGCACTTTTTCGGCAAGTAGCACGCTACTCCGGAACCCAAGAAGGATTAGTGTTGAATTAGTATAGTGAAATATGAAAGTAATTAAAGTGGTGGATAGGTTAGTCAGTTATTTGTATTCGGAAGGATAGCAGAAGGATGGAAGAAGAACAAAGGTTTGTATTTATATAGCGCTTGTTACCCCTGATGGGGTGTTCAACTGCCTTTTGGGGGGGGGGAGGGCAGTAGCACGCTACTCCGGAAACCCATAAAGGATTAGTGATGAATTAGTATGGTGAAATATGAAAGTAATTTGAGTGGTGGATATTAGTCAGTTCTTTGGAGTGAGAAGGATAGCGGAGGAATAGAAGCGGGAGAAAGTTTTGCATTCATACGGAGCTTGTTACCCCTCAAGAGGTGTTGAAGCAATTTTCGGGCGAGTAGCACGCTACTCCGGAACCCATAAAAGGATTAGTGTTGAAAATTAGTATAGTGAAATATGAAGTAATTTTAGTGGTGGATATGTTATTCAGTTATTATCTGTCTCCTTGCCCTTTGACCTACTTTGCACTCCTCGTGCTCCTCTCTTTGACACTTCCATCTCTTCCCCAGGGCACTTTCCACTTTTCATTTTGCTCCTTTTCTCACTCTACCTGCTTTGCCCATTTCTCCTCCTTTACTCATTCTTTCCTGCTTTTCTGTGGCTTTTTCATTCATTCTTTGTTGTTTCCGGTGCCTTTCGCAATCATTCTTTGTTGTTTTTTGTGCTTTTCTCATTTCCTACATTGTGTGCTTTTCTCATTCATTCTTTGTCTTCATTTGTGTTTTTCTCATTCTTTCTCTGCCACTTTTCATTCCTTTCCAGGCTGCTTTTTGTTAACTTGCCCACTCAATCTTTGCCTTTTGGCTTCTTTGGCATCTCAATCAGCCTCTGCCTTTTGCTCTTTTTTTTCATTCTTCAGATTCTCAATTGCTTCTCTTACAGTGTATTTTCTCTACATTTCCTGCTCTTTCGCAACCTTCTCCCCCCTCAGCAACCTTTCCTGTCTCCTCTCCTGTGCTCTTTCCCTGCATTTTCAGATCCACCTACCGGCCCCAAAGATTCCCCCTTCCTGCTCCAACTTATTGGGACTGCAGTGCAGATGCATGGTTGGCATGCCACTGGGGCAACTTTGGTGCACCATAGGCAAGCCATCTGCTCCCCCCCTAAAAATCATAAATTTGGCTAACCGCTGATTGGCATATTTATTTACCTATAAGGCCCTAGTATGTGGTACTCTGTGTATCCAGGCCTGAAAATTAAATGTCACTGGTAGCCTGCAGAATTTATTGTGCCACCACCAACGTGATCGTTCAAAAATGTCTTCAAGCCTGCCACTGCGGACTGGATGTGCAGTTTTAAAACTGCTAAATCTATCTTGCAAAAGAAACCTTTTGCCAGGCTTAACCCTTCCTTTTTAATACCTCTAAGTCACACCTTGAGTAGATCCTACATGCTCACAGTGCAGGGTGTACAGTTATTAAAAAGTAGGACATGTGTGCTTAAGTTTTACATGCCCTGGCAGTGAAAAATCTCCAAAGTTGTTTTTCACTGGAGAAAGGCTGGCTTTAATATACAAATACCACTGGGTTATATTACAACACCTTTTAATGCATAACTTAAGTTTGGGAATACCTAGAAAAAAATATATTCAAGGACTCAATCTAATAGTAATTTAAAATTCAACCACAGCAGATTTTTTATCACAATTTTGAAAATACTGCTTGTAGAAAGTTGGCATTTTTCTTCCCAAGTCAAATGTGCCTTTCTGCCAGGGTTCAGTGTCAACTGACTGTTAATGGCTCTGCTGTGGTGAAATATGATTTGTTTCCAGACAGGGGACAAAGGGTGTGGGTGTTGGAAGAAGCATTTCCACCTGACAGAACGGCCATCTGTCTTGTGTCCAACTAAGCAGCCAGGCACCAATTCAAGTGGGAGAGGGGCTGCCTCCAGAATTGGTTTTGATTGACTACAATGGAGGGTTTACCCATTGACATAGCCGCACCTATGGATAGGCACAAGGAGCTCTGCATAAGGAAAGACAGTTTCTGACACGTTGGTTTTAGGCAGAGAGGAGCACTGTGGGATAGGTTACAGTAAAACAGTGCCCGGACAATGACATCACAGGAAATTACAACATGAAATTTGATCTAGATCAAAAACAATAATCAAATGACTTTTTATACAGATGGGATATCTAAACATAGATTGCATGCCATAAGTGAATAATCTTTGATTATTCTGGCCAGTCTTAATCTTTCTAAAACTGATTCAGTTAAGAAGCCCAACTGGAAATGAAATATTTCAATTCTTTGTATTCCTAAATTGTCCAGAAAAAAAATATTTTATGGTGTTTCAACCTTTTTTTCCAGAGGCTATTAATTGTAAACTTCCAGAAAGCACACAGTAAATTAGTATTATGGAATAAGAGAAAACTTCTTTAAAAAAAGGCTGACTTTGTTTACAGCTGAAAGGAGTTCATAGCACATAATTAGAAGACAATGTTATCTGATCTAATCGCAGGCCAGCAGCAGTCATTAAAAAGCTGTCATAATGTGTTGCTAACTTGATAGCCATTAGAAACTGTTACCAACAGTAGCCTACTGCCTTGATTTGGCAGGGTTGGCACATAAGTTATTCTCAGAATATTTTGTATCCTTAAGGGAAATTAAAGTGTACAAATGTATCACTTGCATCTCCAAATGACAGATCCTGAATCATCATAAAAATAGGGATCTGCAGACTTTCACAGTAGCATATAGCATTACAAAGATTGGAAAAACTAACTTAATGATCCTTTTATTTAAGTATAAAAAATGTTTAAAGTGTGTAAAAACCTGAGAACCCAGAAGTGGGTGAGGAATAGAGAGCCCATTTGAGCACTTTAGAACACCTCCATAATCATAGCTTAGTGTGCTTTTGCAATATTTTCAATAATTGTTTCCTCTCTAATTGCTCATAAATGTTTGGCCGGACATTTTCTGCAGGATGAAGCTAGATTTTTGCCTTCCTTTACTGAACCTGTTTTTGTTGGCTTTTAATACTCTGTTCACTTTACTCCTGATAACCAGTGGTAAATTGCTTGTGCTCTCCCTAATGGACTTGGTAAAAGTGGCCTTCACCTAATTGATACTTTTAATTTACTTATAAGTCCCTAAAAATGGTACTGTATGTACCCAGAACCTATAAATTAAATGCTACTAGTGGTAAATTTTACCCGCTTGGTTCGGTAGTCGCCAGAATTTTACCCCACTCACCGGCTGGTACTTGACATAGATGTGCCATCTAAGGGTGGCACATTGGATCTGGATCTGGACCTGGATCCGGACCTGTGAAAGACAAAATAAGGACTCCACCTGCTGTTGAACCTGTGGAAACAGACGCCAAGGGCTAGGCCTGCTCCCACTTGTACAAGTGGACTCCTAGGGTCAGTTAGCTGACCTGTTAAGCTATAGGAACATGAATGCTACAAGAAACTCAGTTTGCCGAAGACCTGTCCTTGACCCTGCTGGTGGTTTCCCATGGAGTGAGTCCTGACCCCCAAGGGCTATCCCTAAAGTCCTGGGGCCCTTGGATAACTGTCAGAGAGTACTCCTCCTGACTAACTCTAAATGCTGGGACTTAGAAACTTTTTCAAGGATTTTTGCCTGAAGAACTGACAGAAAACCAGATCAAACCCACCAAGTAAATCTGACAAAGGTTCATTGCTGCTGGACCAAAGAAGCAGCTAGCTCCTGCTCTGATCGTTGTTTGCAGCAGCAACTCAGTTTCAGCAGGACGTCGTGGAAAGGATATCAGGCCCCGTGGAGCCCCGTTCAGCCACAGCTTACAGCCCTGCTGCACTCGAGGAACTTGATTTCCAAATAAGTAACCAAATCAAAAGGTAGAACTCTTCACCGAGCCCCGGATGAAGGCGTGTAAAAGAATACGGACGGTAGAGGACCATCCTTCTGCGCAACATTTGAATTTCTCCTACTTGGAGTTTTCTCACCAAAAGGCAACGGTTTCACTGGGAATTCATCTGATGGCTTTATAGCTTCATGAAACCCGTCTTGGCCACAGCCTGCTGCCTTGCTCAGCTGAGGATTTTTGACTTCCATTTCAGGGACTAAGAGTCTGATTTAGAATTCAGTGGATGGGTTACTCTGTCACAAACATGATGGATGTCCCATCCACCGTATTATAAGTACCATTGGATATAATGCAATTGTAATACAGAGGACAGGATATCCGTCACATTTGTGATGAAGTAACTCATCTGCTGAACTCTAAAGCAGGCCCTAAGTCTGAAAGTAAAACTTTCCACTGGGATGAACTTGGTTTCTGTATCCAACCCCTGCTACATGGCAGTTGGCCTTAACTCATGCTTAGGTACTGGTCAAAAGCAACCAGAAGACCACTGTTGATGTTTCACGCTTTTGGATGGCCTTGCTTCTGCCACCTGTGTGGCTGGGCTAGTGTCTGTGACAGGAACGGATCAAACCAAGGTCAATGGGAGTTCCCTTACAATGGCTCCCACTGACCTTAGTTTGTCCTGTTGACCTTAGTTGCTGGTCCTGTTGCAGGCAGCAGTCCCAGCCACATAAGTGGTGCAGTGTTTTTATTCGCACAGGTGTGGTAACGCTGCTTAGTAAGAATGTTATGGATTCCCGTGGGTTCGGGAAGATTCTATCACTGAAATGTAAGGGAAATGTGTGATTTCAGGCAAAGTGTGAGGTTTTTCAGGCATTGTGGGTAGGAGAACCTCATGGGATCCACTCAAAGCACACCACCCTGGAATCCTCTAGTTGTCTAGTTTTTAAAAATGTATGTGGTTTGTAGGTTTGGTTGGATGGCACCACAACACAGCCCAAAATACCACAGCTACCAAGATTGCTTAGCTCTCTATGTAGAGCTTTAGGGCCTTTTATGTGTTGTGGTCTCATCGCCCACCCACACAAGTGAGGTCCTGTCCTTATTAGGGAACAAGTGGGAACTCCGGGTGGTAGGAAATATGAGGCCCCTTTCAGATTCCAGAACTTTCCATCACAGATGTGTTTTTAGTCAATGTTTGAGGTTTGCAGGGATTCTGGGAAAATACCTGGTGAGAGCCACACAAGTCACCCCACCCTGAAATCCACCAGGTATCTAGTTCTCAAAAATGTGCAAGTTTGCTACGTTTCCCTATGTGCTGCCTGAGCTAGGGTCCAAAATCCATAGCTACCCACTTTACAAAAAAAGGGTCAGTATTGAGTGGAAAAATGTGATGTACCCTTGTTGCGTTTTGGACCGTCTCCTGTCTCGAGCTCTAGGCCTACCTACACATGTGAGGTACCATTTTTATCAGAAGACATGTGGGAGTATAGAATAGTAAAACATGTGTTATTACCAATTAGATTTCACTGACAAAGAGGGTTTATTTTAAGAGGAAAAATGTAATTTATCCATGTTGCTTTTTGAGCGTTTTCTTGGGGCGGGCACTAGGTATAACCACCCAAGTAGGGTACCATTTTTATCCAGAGACTTGCAGAATGTTGGGTGGAAGGAAGTTGGTGGCTCCCTACAGATTTCAGAACTTTACATCACAGAAGCGTGAGGAAAATTTGTTTTTTTAGTCAAGGTTAGTTTTGTAGTTTTAGGTTTGCAAGGGTTTCTGGGTAACAAAACCTGGTGAGATCCATGCAAGTCACCGCACCCTGGATTCCCCTAGGTGTCTAGTATTAAAAAATGTGCAAGTTTGTTAGGTTTCCATAGGTGACGGCTGAGCTAGGGACCAAAATCCACAGCTATCCACTTTGCAAAAAATGTCAGTTTTAAGTGAAAAAATATGATGTATTCATGTTGGGTTTTGGACACTAGGCCTGCCCGCGCAAGTGAGGTACCCTTTTTTATCAGGAGACTTGGGGGAATGCTGGGTATCAGAAAGTTTGTGGCTCCCCACAGATTCGAGAACTTTCCATCACAGAAATGGGAGGTAAATGTGTTTTTTTTTGTCAAAGATTATATTATATTATATTGGATTAAAAAGTTTATATAGCATGACAGCTACCCACTCTGGGTTTCCTGATGCTATATCAACAGGCATGAGTGATCCCGGTCCAGCTAGCTCAGAACAGCTAAGTTTTTAATTGTCCGCGAAAGGTGGTCAGTGAAGGGCAGAATCTCAGATGTTCAGGGAAAGTGTTCCAGAAATTTGGGTTGACGAGCGACCTCCCATACGGTATTGTTTAATCCTGGGAACTATGCAGAGAGAGAGGTTGCTAGAGGGCAGACAACATGCAGGTATATACGAATATATTGAGCCGGTAATGTCGTGGGGCTATCTCAGACCTACCTTTTAAGAAGTAATCAAGAGCCTTAAACTGGATATGTTTCTCAGTTTTGAGTTGAAACATGTGATGTATCCATGTTGCGTTGTGGGCATTTTCCTGTCTCTGGCACTAGGCCCACCCAAATAAGTGAGGTACCATTTTTATCAGAAGACATGTTGGAGCATAGAATAGTAGAACATTTGTTATCAATTGGATTTCACTAGATTTATGCCTTCCAAATGTAATCCATTATGTGAGAAAGAAGACATTTTGAAAAATACCTCCTAAATCGCATGCTAGTACAGCTTTCCACAAATTCAGAGATGTACAAATAACCTCTGCTCCTTAACTCCACATCTTGCACCCATTTCTGAAATACAGAGGTTTCCTTGATGCTCGTTTTTCACTCTACATATCTCACCATATGAATTGGTTTATACTCTATACATAATGAAACACCATAGTACAATGCAGAATTGTTGCTGACTCTGGGTACCTATGGTTTTTAGCGACCCTATAAACCTTATATATCTCCTCAACCAGAAGGTTCTTGTTAGCGTAGTGTTTTTTTTTTTTTGTATATCGGACATTGTGACATATTTATTTTAACAGTTTGTTTCTTTAGGAAAACCTCAAGGTATCTACACATCTGATCCCTTGGTGAATTTGGAATGTTGTCTACTTTTCCGAAATCTATAGCTTTCCTGGATCACCCATGGGTTTCATACTGGTTTTGACTATAAACAGGATGTAGGTTGCGCGCACAAAATAATAGGATAATGAGCTACCTCTTTGAAAAATGACAAAAATGTGGTACAAATTTTGTTTTAATTAGTCAGCTCTGCATGTTCCTGAAAGCTGGCAAGATGGTGACTTTAGCACAGCAAACCATTTGTTACTGCTATTTTAAGGGGGAAAAACCAACACTTATATCCAGAGACCATTTTCCCATTTTTCCGCCAAAAACTCAAAATGTAGCTATATTTTGCCTATATTCTCTGTCCCCTCCATGTGAATCCACAAACCCAGGATCCCCAAGATGTAGGAATAAAAGGACGCAAATTTTGCATGGATTTCTTATGTTAAAAATTGCAAGCTACTCTAAATATGCAAAAAAGGGCTGAGCACCGGGGGAATGGACAGCAGTTAATTGGTTAATGTTATCAATGTTGCTGTAGTTTTGTTGTTATAATTATTATTAATATTGTTATTTTAAAAAATGACGAGATGCACTATTTGCATTTCTACTGCGCTACCAATTTTAACAATGCATGGAACTTTTTTAATGCCAATTAGAGAAACTAAAAGCCTCCTTGCCACCATATATAATAAATATTCAGGAGCAATTACAATAAGAAAAGATACAACCATGCTGTAGAAAAATCATCATTACAAATCCAATTAAAAGTTCAGGTAAAACACAGCACATCCAATTTAAAAATGAATATAAAACGCCACTATTAGTCACGGGTAAGGGTGAAGGGTAAGAAAAAGAAATGCTAAAACACAGATGGCCATTCATGGTAAATCGGGTCTAGATAATCTGGACCTGTAGGCGGCCTGCAGGAAACTTGTCATTGCATAGAGTGTGAGTTTAGTAGGCAATAGCTGTAGATACATAAGCTCCACTCTGGCTTGTCTAAACTGCAGGCTCTTTAAAAGGGGGTGAAGAAACAGCCTTATTGAGAGGATAAAATATTTACACAGAAGGACAAAATGTAACGTGTCCTGTGGAGACCTAGAGTTGCAGCCACAGGGTCCTCTCGTGTTTGAGGGGACAAAACCAGTCGGAGATGCCAAAAGGTGGTGAAGAAGGTTAAACCTAAAACAGGTGACTAAAAACCTGTCAGTTGCACTTGTAAGGGTAGAGAGGACATTTCCTATGCCCTGGACTGTCTTTAACAAGGCATGCACCCCCACTGTTGGTTTCCGGAGCTCAGTGTTTTCGCAGAGGACAGAGTAATATTGGAAATATAGTTATTTTATAATGTTAAGGTCCTGAGACCTTACAGTGTCATATGAGAGAACAAAATATGGCCTCTACCTAGAGCAAAAAAAGACTCCTTTACATATCATAGCCATGGAATTTTAAGAGCATGCTCTAATGACAGGAAGTCTGAGATAATCAGGCAATTTAGGTCATTGTTCTCCCTAGACCATATTTTTACCCATCACAACTGCCACCTGGTCGGCTACAAAATCAACACCCAGCTCTTTGTGCACTGCTTAGGTGGGGGTACTTTGAGGGAGCCGCAAGATCTGATGCAAAAACTTGCTTAGTGTCACCTATAACTTGTGTGCTGTAATGTACCCCCATACTTCACTACCATAGAGCACCTTTGAGGTGCATGTAGACTGATACAATTTTAAAATCACCATCAATCCTGACAGTGGTTATAGTTAAAATTAGCCATTTCTTTGGCTAGCCTGCACATGGTGCAGTGGCTGCATCTATAGGAGCCCTTCATGTATTAAGTAAGCCAGTTCCCATGCATCTTGGTATGTGGGGGACTGGGGCTAATAAGGCCTTACGGTGTTTTGCCTTTCCTGAAGGTGATACTTGGTGTGTTTTTTGATGTATGCTGTGATGTTTTTGTCTTCATTTAGTAAACGTCAATGTTTCTTTAATATTTTGCTGTTATCAGGCGTGTTACTTCCATAGGACATATTAGGTCTGATGGTCTCTGCATACTTATCTATCTTGGATTTGTTGTCTGTTAGAGTTGTCTGTCTGTCCAGTTTAACCGCTTTTTTGCATGCTTTGTTAATGGCGTCAGCGTCATGCACTCTGATTCGAAATCTGTGTTTGATATCTTCTAGGTTCTTGGTGTATTCTATGTCACAGCTGCAATTCCTTTTAGCTCTGACCATCTCATCTTACAGTATTGCTTTTTAGCTGGTGGCTAGGGTGAACACTATCTGCATGAAGTACTCCATTGCACAAGGTTTCCTTTCTGAACATTCTGCTCCTAAGTTGGTGACCATGTGTATATAATTCCATACCTAAGAACTGTATCTTGTGGTAGTTGAAATTCATTGTGAGTGACATGTTGCACGTATTATTATCCAAGTGGCGTTTAAAAGTATGTAATTCTTCTATAGGGCCAGTCCAGATCAGCAGGATGTCATCAATAAATCTGTCCCAGTAGTGTATGAAATCTATCCAGTGTGACCCTTTAGGGCCCCAGCAATAGTTCTGCCGGTATCTTGTTCAGAAAGTGTGTAGTGGCTAGAATTCCAAATTCAGGTAGTATATTGGTGTTTAGTGAAACAACATCTAGTGTCACTAGAATCATTTGTGCCATATAATGTCACTTATCATATTTAGAACATACTTAGACCCACACAGCTGGATTGCTCAGTGTCTGTATTAAGTGAGTGGGTGTGTCAGTGGCTGTACAGATGGGTGAGTGACAGTGTAAGTGGCTCTATCAGTGGGTAAGTGTGTGTGGAGTGACTGCATGGGTAAGTGATGGGTGTCTGAATGGCTGTATGAGTGAGTGGCTGGGTGTGTAGGTGGCTGTATGTGTGAGTGAGTGGGTGTTTGAGTAGGTGTTTCGTTAAGTGACTATTGGACAGTGTGTGCCTGTGTGAATGACTGTATGGGTGAGTACAGGGATGTGTGAGTGCGTGTATGGATTTGTGAATGGGTATGTAAGTGGTTGTGTGAGTGAGTGATGTAGGTGAGTGAGTGGCTGTGTTGAGATGCTGATTGGTTGAGTGGGGTGTGTGTGCGTGTGTGTGTGTGTGTGTGTGTGTGTGTGTGGGTTTGTGTTACTATCCTTGTGGGGACTTGGGTGTGATAACACACTCACGCTGTGGGGACTTGATTGCACTGTGGGGACTTGAACCCAGGTCCCCACAAGGCAATGTCTTCTAAAAGATAAGAAATGACTTCAGGAATGTCTGTGCCAATTTTTACAACTTTTTAAAAAATTACCTTGTGGGGACCTGTGTTTCATCAAGTGTGTTTAAATTTTTGCTCGCTCTGCCCCTGTAGAGAGGAGGCGGTACTGCAGTCTTAAACACACTTTGCATTTAAACACACTTTGCTCACCAGAAACACATACAAGCAGCAAAAAGGATAGATATTTAAAAGGAAAAGCTCCCTAACTTGTGTTTACCTATAATATTTTTCACACATATTAACCTTTTCTTTAATTATAAAAATAAACTTCATTTACATGAAACTAGTGGAGCTTTTGTTATCCATAAAGTGCATTGGCAATACTGTGGCAGCACATCCTCGACTCCTACAACACGTTTCTTGCAGTACATATATTAGTAACATTTTGACTGAGAAGGGTTTATTTTGCAGAAAGCAGCAAAAACCGTGAGTTCTTAAATGCAATTACAAATGAGCCAAAAATATATACCTTCTTGTATTGAAATTGTTTAGTTTCCTTTTGATGCAAATTTGTGTTCATGGCCTAAATTATTAACAAAGCTTTAGATATTTCACAGAAACTATTTTCGAAACGTTATGTATTTCATTAGCACTATTCTCTCAGCAGCAAGGATTCAACAGGATACTCAAATCCGAAGTATCCCAAGTACATTGCCTCTCTTTAGGTTTCGCCTGCAGACAACATTTTTAAGTAGGGTTTCGATTTTAAAGAGCACCTTAGTGAGACACGTACATCATAACTTTCCAATGTACAGTATTTAACTAGAGGCCTGTTTCGCTAAAGACACAACATGGTTAATAATGCACAAAATCATTTTTGCAATGCACTGTTTCCATGCTTTTCAACAATTGGCTAAAAGCAAGTGGTAAAAGCATGCTCAAAATGTGAGTGATCCCTTTCAATCTAACGTTAAATAGGGGAGGGCATTCTTTATGTGTCTTTGTGTACTTAAGTTGAAAAGCCACTGCATGACTTGTGTGCTCTTCACTCGGAATATCAGTGAAAGACGTCCCATATTAATATTGTGTGCTTCGAACTAGACTGCGTCTATATCTAGGTACTGTAAAACAGCAGGTGAAACTGTTATCCAATGTTATGGTACTCAGTTTAAAACCGTTGGAAAAATAGAAGTCTGAATCAGCCTTGTTGTTGGTCCTCAAACACATGGCCTACAGATTGCTGCATTTCCCAGCAGCGAGCGTTTAACTGACAGAGCCATCCTGCCAAAAATGGTGGTTTAATCACTACTTTCCTAAGAGATCTGTCTAAAATTGCAATTGGAATGCAGTTACAGACGGTCACATGAGAAGTAACTGAGACTATGGTTCACATTATGCGGATCATGTGTGGGAAAACAGCATTGGTAATTCCCGATATTACAGGGTACAGTCATTTGAAGTAGGGAGTTACTGCAGTGTTACAGGCATTTTTTCCCGGAGTAGAAATTGCCAGTAGAATCTGTGTTAACTCATCCGATTTTAACACAGTTTGCTGTAGGCTAGGATTTTTGGGTAAAAATCACTCAACAGTTGGAATTCGTTGGGAATCTGCTTTGGGTTTTACCTGCAGTTTCATGCCGGAATCAAAACTCAAACTGAAGTTCGGAGGTCCATTATATGAAACACTTTGTGGAAACACACTTTATCAGGGCTTGGATTATCAGGGCGCAATAATTTTAAAGCATAATGGAACTCATAAGGAGTTAAACATTCTGTACTTTTCTTTGCTGATTGCACAGATACCCTGCTCAAGTAAGTGAAAATATGATGCCTGAGCGAAAATGTTTCCATGTTTGTTCCTGGATGGGGCTGGACAATCTTGCCTTTGCAGATGTAAGGACCTTTGGCTTGCTCCGAGAGCCCCAGTCACAGCATGAGCAACTACAGAGGACAAAAGCGCTAAGTGTCACATTTCTTTACCTGGCCTGGGCTGCACGGCACTCCCAACCTTCATCAATAGCACAAAACACTTGTTAAACGATTACATTAACATATGCATGGTTGCTGAGCAACGGCTCCCATCCCCCGGACCTCTTCTGAATCTCCAAGCACTGGCAGACTTTTAGAAGCAGTGGGTCTTTGGCCTCTCTCTATACCACGGGTAAAGTGAGCGCCATAGACATTTCTGGCCTTTTTGCATTTGAATCTGCTAGGGAATGGGGGTCTGCAACGAGGGCTCTGGTATTAGGCCATATTTTTGGAAAACATGATATATGTTATAACTTGGTACTGTACATATTTTGGTGTAACTCAGAGTGGTGGAAAAGTATTCTCGCTTAACCTACAGTAGGTGTTAATTAGAAAGTGATTCATTTTTACATCACGGACAAACTGCATGCATTTGCCAGAAACGCTGAGAGGGAAAAGGGAGTTAAAAACTCTTCAAAACATATATCTTAAACAACCATCGGGTTCAGTTTCTCAGTTTTTATTTAACGTTAAATATATTGTGTCTAACATACGAAAATAATTATAAGACATTAGATAGATAAACCGAATTTGAGAATAATGTTGCCACATAATGCAAATCTGTATTTAAGATATGCATAAGGAACATTTGTCGAGGATTTTAAAAGCATATTTTGTGTAAAAGTAGATTTTTTGTGCTGTGTATTTTTCATAACGTGCAGCACATATTTTTCCATTGCACCTGTTTGCACATTGTGAGAAAGTAGTAATGTTAAACAGCGCTACACGCTGTATTAGTATAATTCCACATTGCAGCAGACTCATATGCAATTTATCTGCACATTTCCTAACAAGAAGTGAAAATGAAAATTTGATCTGAAAATTTTGATTAAAAAAAGGGTTATGTTCGGGCTGTGTGTGGAGGTTAGAAGGTTTGCATAAAAAGAGATTGCAGTATAATATGGGTATTAATATATTGCTTACTTCCTGATGAGGACCTGAAGCGCTCTGCAAACAACATGCTACTCTGTAAATGGATAAACATCAGGGGGCTAATTTACAAACCCCTTACGCCACCTGTGAGTCACTTTTTTGACGCACCGGTGACGCAGTGTGCTGGCCCATATTTACAAAGCCACGCAAATCCACCCAGCGTGGCTCTTTGTGGCCTTGTAAATTCAGGCCCTTTTCAGGCAGCACTTTGCATTGAACAGGTGGGTCATGAGTGTTGCTGTGGGTGCTCCCACGTAACACTCATGGATTCTGCCACATTCCCAGAGTTAAAAAGTTTCGTAAACCTGGGAATGCGTCAGAATCCTACGCCTCCCCAGAGGAGGCGCAACAAGTAGAAATACTTTTATTTCTCCATGTTTTTTCCTTTTTCTATGTGAGCTGCATTCTGCAGCACCCATAGAAAGAGGAAAACACAAACAGTGATTATTTTTGTGCAGGAAGGTGTCCTTTCCTGCACAAAAACAATCATCACCGCAACCCAGCACCCTTGCACCGTGTTGCACTGGTGCCTGCGTTTGCGCATGGCAGCTAATTGTGCGGCAGCACAGGGATGCACCTTTTTGCTGTAAATATGATGCATCCTTGTGTTGTTTAAATGACGCAGCTCAGCGCAGCAAAATGGCTTCCGGTACCACCCTGTGTCCTTTTGTTGTAAATGAGGCCCTAAACGATTAGTCAAGCATGAAGAATTACAGATATCCAAGGATACGGATTACAGATCTATCGGGCAGTTTTTCTTGTGTTAGATTGATATTCAGTCTGAACTAATGGGATGCTCAAAATTTTGCCATGCACAGGAAATTACAGATGACATGCTGTCTGTCCACATAACTGTTGTTTCATTTTCCAAAAATCTTCAAATGAGAGCTTTAGGCCTCAATTCCAGGTACAGTTTTTAATTAATATCTGTGTTAACTCCTTTTACTGCACATATGGGAATTATGAGTTTTGTATAAACTCCCCAACATTGCAGTTTTGCTCCGATGCATTTTGGGGACGTCAAATCTCCCATGCTTAATGGGAGAAATGCCCAGTAAATTCTGAGCCAAGTGAATTTTGGTGCATTAAGCTCTTAAGGCCACTTGTTATGCCACCTTATTCGGGGAAAACTCAATTTAAGTCATAATTATAACACCAGATACATTCTTTAAGCCTCAGTGCCAGATTTCATTGGGTGCAATAACTATCTCACCCAAAACCAGGCATGCATAATCCAGGCCTCTAACTTGCATTGAGTTGATAGATTGCCAAGCTCCTATCATGCAGCTGTAATGTTGTATGTGAAAAGGTATCAGTTTTATGAGTCACTTGTTATATAAATGAATGCTACAGAGAAGTATGCAAATGTAGTTTTAGGAAAGTTCACAGTATTATGAACTTTGTTATGAATAAGAAAATTACAGTTTGAAATGCTCTTTGTCACAAAAATGCAAACTTCAAAGTTGGTTATATATGATAATTACAAGCAGTCATATAGGCATCATATTGGCTGGAACCAAACAAGATGGCTGACTGCACACTTTCATTTTAGGTGCCACAGAACCCCTGTATCATTCTCTGGCATCTTGTGTTTTCGCCACATGATTCAGCGAGACAACACTTAGTGGAAGCAAATTGACCAGTTTGACGGAGGTGAGTACAGAGAGGCCTGGTGCCGAGTGTCTGCAACAAGATGGGGGCCACTCTTGGTTGGCGAGACTGACTTGACAAGAGTCTGTGGCGCACCAATAGTTGCAGAGAGCAAATTCTGCTGCAACGGTAGAGGACCCGTACTCCCTGTATGGTGGCTACTGCAGCCCACTATTTCAAGGTGTGCGCATGTGGTAGAATGGCGAGTCAGGGGGTAGTGGTGACCAGGAGATGGCGTGGTGCGCACTGAGAGCAGCAGCAGCAGCAGCTGGGCCGAAAGAACAAAGACTGCAGTTGTGCCAGAATTGAGAAGAGCATAGAGGAGGGCTTGGCACATCTAAAGTTGGGAGCAGGGTCTGAGAAGTCCATATGCAGAGGGACTGTCTGGTGGGACAGCCTCCTCTGCTATCTGCACGGCTGCCAAGAAAGGCCTCAGCACTGACTGCGGGGGGCACCAGGCCACAGAAAGCGTCCCCCTAATAAAGACTGGGTCAAAGTTGAGCAGGTGCAAAGTAGCGAGGAGGGCTTGGTGCCTCTGAAAAGGTGAGCGGGAACTGGAAAGCCAGTAAGAAGAGGGACTGTCTGGTGAGCCCACCTCCTCTCATATAGCCACATGGCTGAGTGGCCCAGAACTGAACTGGAAAAGGCATTCCATTTAGAAGGCCCTGGGCATTGAGGCTGAGCGAACACAGCAGATGAGGAGCAGAATTGCATATGCATCATGGGCTGTGACGAGAAAGCCGAAAGCTTGCCACAGGCATGGACAGACCAATTTCCAATATCCTAACCACTGTGATGCCAGAGCCCACAAGAGCACACGTTCTTGCCATAGACTAGTCCTGGTAAAAGTTGGAATACAAAATAGACTCCATTTCCATGCAAGTCAACCTGTTTATGACCAGGTCTCAACAAAGTCAATTAGTGGGCACAAGATACTAAGGATAAAGTGCTGCTCCTGACTATGGTCAGGTATTGTTGGACAAGGTGAAACAATTTGACGACCGACTAGAGGAGGCAGAGGACAGTTCCCGGAGATGCATTCTGCAGCTACTGGGATTTCTGGAATGGGAGGATAGTGAGAACCTTGAGACATTCCTGGAGAGGTGGTTTGGGAGTACTATTGGACTTGGGGGTGAGGAGTGCCTGGTCATCTTGGAAGTGTTAACTCTCCCCAGACACAACGGAGAACAGGTAGAGGCCCCAGAGCTGGATGGAGGGTGCTGCCTTGCACAGTGAGGACATGTGCAGCGTTCACAAATATCCACTAGTAAACAGTTTTGACACTACCCTAGAGGCCTTCCAGATGGCATTATTGCTGACATGCCCTCAGAGGCACCTACATCACCAGAAGACGCAGGGGCCCCAACCAACCCTACATCTGTAGCCTAATATGCCTATGCCACGCCATAAACCCTCTCCGCCTTTCCCCTTCCCAGTCCTAAGTTCAAGTTCAAGAATTTTTATAGCGCACTACTCACCCAGAGGGTCTCAAGGCGCTTGGGGAGGGGGGATTATTATTTATAAAAATAGCCAGGTTTTAAGTTCTTTTCTGAAGGAGATGTGGTTCTGTGTAAGGCGGAGGTGAGTGGGGAGTGAGTTCCAGGTCTTGGCCGCCAAGTAGGAGAAGGATCTACCTCCCATTGTGGATCTTTGGATACGCGGAACTGCGGCGAGGCCTTGATTGGAGGATCTTAGTTGGCGGGTGGGTGTGTAGAAGGATAGTCGAGTGTTGAGTCCTACTTATTGGTTTATCCTTCAAACTGACTCATTTCTCAGTAATGTAATGCAAGTGGTGATTTATTCCTGACCCATAATACAGTGGACCCCCACCCCATTGATGTCTCTTGATTGGAGCTGATACACCCCCCCTTAGTTCTTATATGGGTTCTTGTTTTCTATTGGTTATCTAAAAAACATTGAATCCTCAACTTAATACATTTATGTTAATTGTTCACATAAGTAAGCAATATGAGTGCAACATATTAGTCATCGTCAATAGAGGCACCAGAGCTGGAATTGACCAGAGATGTGCTGCAGAGAGGCATTACAGGTATGCCCAGTAATAAGTCACTGGGAATGGATGTTTTCCCACCAGAGTTCTACCAGTCATAGGGTGATTTGCTTTTGGATCAACTGCTAAAGGTCTTCCAGGGAGAGAATATCAGTGTGTTTTTTTGCCTACTAGGAGCACAACTATGAACATCCGAAGACTCGTACAAGTCATGCACTGGAGGCAACTGTCAGATTTAGAGGGAGTACTGGTAACCTTGGATATTGAAAAGGCATTTGATACTGATGGCTGGGATTATGTGTGGGCAGTGTACTCGAAAATGGGGTTTGTTATACTCTGGCCCGGTGGCCAGTGTTTGATATAGGGGATACATCTGAGAGACAGAATATTGGGTGGGGGACTAGGCAGGTTTACCCCCTCTCCCTTTCCTGTTTGCTCTAATGATAGAACCGCTTGCTAGACAACTACGAAATGTGTTGGAGCAGTGGGGTATCTGGGTGGGACAGGTGGAGCATGTAATCTCATTTTATGCGGATAATGCACTGCTATATCTATGACAAATGGAGGCACTAGTACCCTACTTGGGACTGTGTTAACTTGAGGAAGTCTTTTGTATCCCCCCATGCCGGGCTACAGAACACACCACATAAGCAACACTCTGCTGTAGGTTTGAGATGGGAGTCTGAGAGATTTTACTACCTGGGATAGAGCAGCAGTTTGACTTCAACATTGGTAGGGTCCTGGTAGCCCTGCAGGCCTCCATAGTCTTTTGGAGTTAACTCTCACTGTTGGTGCCAGGAAGAGCCACAGTAGCAAAAATGGTATTGTTTCCACCTTGCTTATATGTACTGCAAAGCACAGTGTCCTATATCCAGAGCTACATTACAGTTGGTTAGTCTCCTTAATGTAGGCAGGAAAAAGAAGCTGAATCAGCTTGAGCATTTTAAAATTAGATGTGGCAGAGGGGGGTGCTTTTGCTCGCCAACAAGGAGAATTGATTGGTGCAGATGTCCCAGGCAAAGAGGATTTAATAATACGCCTTATAGAAGGGGCTCCAGAGGCTACTCAGTGTCTGTATATTGTGTACCGGGTCATCTAGGCATGTGAGACTACAGTAAGGATTGTATTCTGCAGACCACCTTTGTCGCTTAAGTTCTCACTGCATCATTTGTTTATGAAATGTTTGCTGATATGACCATGGCTGGTGGAGGTAGGGTGGGTGTGGAGGGCTGGGAGATATGTACTAGGATAGAAAATAAATCACATTTTTTAGGCACAGGAGAGATTTGGAGTAAGGTCTGGAGAGTTTCTCCAATTTTCTAAGATGTCTAGGACTGTATAGAAAATATGGATGGACTTTCCAGAGGTCTTTCAGGAGAGAACCACACTTGAGGTAGTTAGTTTTAGTTTGGTCTCCCAGCTGTACGGGATTCTAAAGGCAGACCGGGGACAGCCCAACATTTAAACCATATGGGAAATTGATCTGGCGGAGCCCAAGTCAGAAAGGGACTAGTCCAGGGGCGTGCACGGGTCCAGTGGGTGTCTAGAAAACCCAGATTTAAATTGACTCACTTCATTGTCTTGCATCATACCTATCAACTGCCAGCAGGTCTAAGCAAATTCCACTGGCACAGAGAGATGAGGACCTGAGATTTGACTCAGAAGGAGCCCACTTCCAGTATATGATATGCTATGCAGATGTCCCAATTTGGTGATGCATTGGCAGGCTGTGGTGCAGCTCTAGAAGTAAGCAACTGGCATTGAAGTGGAGGTCTCAATGCTGCATTGTCTTCTGGGCATCATCCTGCACCTAAAAAATAGCAATGTGCGGAATACATTTATGCATTTACAGCTAGTATTTGCCAAAAGGCAGGTGGCTGTCAGATGGATGGTGCAAGTGGGACCGGCCCCACAAGCTTGGGCCCAAGACATGGCTGAATGGGTACTGGAGGAGGAAAGACACATGCAGGTATTCAGATAAGATGATAAAGTTGGGGGCAGCCAGGATTGGGCCGAGATGTTGAAGGAGGTGTTTGTCATGGAGGAAGGGGGACCCTAACTGGGACACTAGAGCACAAAGTTGATGGCCCCAAGGTGAACAGGTACAACAGAAGGGGGGACAAAGGTGTGAGCGATACTTAATGTGAGAAGGGTAGCAAGTCTGACTCCAGTACATAGACAGGAGGGAATCGCAATAAGATATGGGGGGAGTTTCATTGGGTGTGGCACTGAGCAGGAGTGAAAGGGGACACAGGGTGGCTCTAGAAGTGAACCTAGCACTAGCACTTCAAGAGCATGGTAGTGTGAAATTGTTATATTGATTTATATCACTGCATACGAAACACCAATGAAGTTAGTCTTGTTTTGTTGGGTGCCGTGGTTCCCTCAGCCTGATTTTGTGTGTTTGTTTAACATATGAGGAAATAAAACAATTAAGATAAAAAAATATATATATATGTATGTATGTCTGCCACAGCGTTTCATGGTCCTCGCTAATCTATGCGAAATAAAAGCTGCACTTACCCTTCCAATCCCCGGACCAGAGACGTCTCTTTTTTCATCCTTCGTGGGAGAAAAATGTTGGTGTCTATATTTAGCCAGCATACATGCGCTGGCTTTGACGACTGCCATCTCGGTCTGGTGCTTTGCGGAGGAGCCTGTGAACTTTGGTGACTGCATGAACTGCATAATGCAACGCCCCCCAATTTTGGGAGAGAGGAGTCAACACTGATAAGGGGACACAGAAAGGTTCCACCATTCCAGGTACCTGTTAAGGAGCTGGGACCCTTTGCCACTTGATTGGGACCGTACTTATGGTCAGGATGTGCTCCGTCACTGTATGGGCTACCTCTGAGGACTCCCAGCCCCAGCATGCATCTGCCTGGTATGGCGTTGCACAGGACACACAAACAGCGTGGGGAGTGACCAATGGTATTTAGACCTGCATGTTTGGCTCCCTTGAAAGAAGCAGTGGCCATTCAAACCGGCACTGAGGAAGCTATTGTGAGTAACGCGTCTGCCACAGCGTTTCATGGTCCTCGCTGATCTGTGCGAAATAAAAGCTGCAATTAGCCTTCCAATCCACGGAGCTGAGTCGTCTCTTTTTTCATCCTTCGTGGGAGAAAAAGTTTGGTATATGTATATATATATTCCCCAACTCCTCACTACAGAATACTCCATCGCCTGCCAAATCAGCGGGTGTGTCGTCGTGAAAGGACCTCCGTAGTCAGGTCCTTAGTATTAACGTTCCAAACACGCAGCAAGACACCACGCTTGACGACACCATGTGCTGGCCAAAATTTTATTTAAGTCAGCCCTTCGTACTATACATATACTGAAAAAAACATAGGTTTCACACATGCTATAGTTAGCTGGACATTTCACTCATACAAAACCATTGAAATTAGCTGAACTAACTATAACGGGGGAATTTCAATGGTTTTGTATCGGTAAAATGTCCAGCTAGCTATAACCTGTGTGAAACCTATGTTTTTTTCAGTGAATTTCTAAGGTTTTTTAAATGCTAATTCCTAACTATAACATGTGTGAAACCTATGTTTTTTCAGTGAATTTCTAAGGTTTTTTAAATGCTAGTTCCCAACTATAACGTGGCTGAAACCTATGTTTTTTTTCAGTGAATTTGCAAGATTTTTTTAAATGCTAATTCCTAACTATAACATGCCTAAAAACTATGTTTTTTTAGTGAATTTCAAAGGTTTTTAAATGCTAATTCCTAACTATATCAGGCCTAAAACCTAAGGTTTTTTTCAATAAATTTCGAAGATTTTGTAAATGACAATTTTTAAATGTATTAATTGTTATATTTATTTTTTTGATACTGATTTACTACATTTTTTAAACTATTTATTTTTAGATATTTTATTTTTTATATTACATTATAATTACATTATACATTACATTACAAAATATACTTTCACAGAATGAATTACTTTAGTTTAAATACTTTGCAAATAGGCAATACACTTTTAAGTACAGTAGTTACAGTTGTTGCAATGGGCAACACAATTTCAAACACAATGCAACATTGACCTCAATGTGCATTTCTAGTTAAATGCAATTAGTTACTTTATGGATTACTTTTCTAACCACAGGACTGGATCCTAGATTCAGTCCTTGGACATCTCCTGTAAACGGTTGAGTAAAAGCGTTTTAGTTACAGTAGTGATTTTTAAGGAATATTATTGTATTTTAAAAGTTGACACTTAGAAATGTTTTCACATAGAATCACCAATGTTATCCGATGGGAGGAAATTCACTTAGCAAGTAAGTAGTGTTGTCGTTTCTTTTTCTTACTCAGTGGTGGATCCTGGATCCAGTACTGGTGCATCTCCGGTCAACAGCTGAAAGAATGCGTTTAAGTCATACAGGCGATTTTTTAGGAATATTTTTAGTTTGTGAAAATAGACACAGAAACTTTTCCGGTGAGAACCACGCAATGGATTCCTATTGAAAGAAATACAAGTTACTGGTAATTATGGTTAGAATGGCTTTTCAGGGTCAGTGCTGGGCTAAAAGATGCAGCACTGGGTTCTCTTGTGCTAACAGGTGATTCATTCGTAGTTCGGCTGATTTTAGAGGAATATTTGTACGTTTCAAAAATCAACACTTAGAAACTTTTCTGGTGAAAACCACACAATGGATTCCTATGGAAGGAAATACAAGTTACTGGTAAGTACGCTTAGAATTACTTTTCAGGGTCAGTGCTGGGCTAAAAGATGCAGCACTGGGTTCTCTCCTGATAACAGGTGAGTAAATCGGAATTCTTAGTTCGCCTGATTTTAGAGGAATTTTGGACGTTTCAAAAATAGACACTTAGATTTTTTTTTTGCTGAAAACCACACAATGGATTCCTATGGAAGGAAATACAAGTTACTGGTAAGTACGATTAGAATTACTTTTCAGGGTCAGTGCTGGGCTAAAAGAGGCAGTTTGGGCTGGACTGTTCCCAAGAGGCACAGGGTCAAGGCTGACTTGCATATGGCAATGTCTGAACTGGGGTGGCTTGGTGAGCAAAATAACGATGGATTAAACCCAGATCTGTGACTGGGGGTGAATGTTTTGCCATTGTGCAACATTCCGTCCATCATCTTGTGTTTTGCTGTTCACCCTATGTGGGAAGAGTATGCCCAGACGTGGGTCCTGTGCTCACTAAGCCACTGGAGTCAAGCTATCCTTGCTGAAAACGGCTGATAGCCAGAAACCGGTCCTAGGATGCTTGATTCTGGTCCAGGAAAGACATGGCTTGGCAGTTCGGGCTGGACTGCTCCCATGAGGCACAGGGTCAAGGCTGATTTGTATATGGCCATGTCTGGGGTGGCTTGGCGAGCAAAATTAATTAAACCCAGATCTGTGACTGGGGGTGAATGTTTTGCCATTGTGCAACATTCCGTCCATCATCTTGTGTGTTTTGCTTGGGCTAAAAGATGCAGCACTGGGTTCTCTCCTGATAACAGGTGAGTAAATCGGAATTCGTAGTTCGGCTGATTTTAGAGGAATATTTGTACGTTTCAAAAATAGACACCTAGAAACTTTTCTGGTGAAAACAACACAATAGATTCCTATGGAAGGAAATACAAGTTACTGGTAAGTACGCTTAGATTTACTTTACAGGATCCATACTGGGCTCAAAGATGCAGCACTGAGGTCTCTCGTGATAATAGGTGAGTAAATCGGAATTCGTAGTTCGGCTGGTTTTAGAGGAATATTTTGCTCAATAGTGAAGAAAGGGGGCGGGGCCTGAGGTGACGTGTGCAAACACGCCCTGTGGCGCATTTGAAGTTGGGGAATTAATTCCTCTTCAATCCTGAGGTCCCCAGTGGCCCAACTAGCCCACCAGGTACCTCCAGTATGCGCCAGGGAGCTGCGTTGCAGAGTGGTGTTCAGAGGCCACGCCCCCTTTTTACAACACTCTGCAACGTAGCTCCGTGCCGCTTACTGGAGGTACCTGGTGGGCTAGTTAGCCCCTAGGGGACCTCTGGATGGAAGAGGAATTAATTTGCCAACTTAAAACGCGCCACAGGGCATGTTGCACACATATCACCTCAAGCCCCGCCCCCTACCTTCACCACTGTGCAAACACACCCTGTTGCGCATTCTAAGTTGGGAGATTAAGTCCCCTTGCATACTGGGGGACCCTGGGGGCTAACTAGCCCTCCTGGAACCTCCAGTATACGCCAGGGGGCTGCGTTGCAGAGAGGTGTAAAAAGGGGCATGGCCTCATTACACCTCTCTGCAACGCAGCACCCTGGAGCGTTTGCAGAGGGGGAACTAATTCCCCTTGAATACTGGGGGTCCCTGGGGGGCAGCTAGCCCACCAGAAACCTCCAGTATGTGCCAGGGGGCTGGGTTACAGAGAGGTGTAATGAGGCCACGCCCATTTTTACACCTCTCTGCAACGAACCCCCTGGTGCATACTGGAGGTTTCTGGTGGGCTAGTTTGCTCCCAGGGACCCCCAATATTCAAGGGGAATAAGTTCCCCCTCTGCAAACGCGCCAGGGGGCACATTTGCAGAGAGGTGCAATGAGGGGGAGTGGCCTCCTCCCTGATTTGTTTTTTTTTAATTTACTTTTAAGAAGGGGGGCTGTGTAGCTCCCCCCTTCTTTTTCTTATTTTTTTTGGCCCTGGGGACCCTATCCTCCAGTTTAAAAAAAAAGATTAATTTTGGGCCTTGGGGGTCCTTATGGGACCCCCTGAGCAGGCCTAGGTGGTCAGGGTGTTCCTACCATGCCCCCTTCTCGCGTTTTGCGAGGTTTTATTTTAGGTTTCTTGTGCCTCGGTTCTACCGAGACACAAGATGGCTGCCAACACTTCCTGGTTTGGAGTGTTGAAAGACAGTTGACAGCTAATTAGCATGCAGCTCGTGCTCATAAGGGTACGCGCATAATCCTCGGAGAATACGCATACCCTAATTCGTCCATAGATATATCTATGATTTTACTTTTGATTTTCTCAGGAACTACTGCACGGATTTACACCACTTAACAAAAAGCGTAATCTGACAAATTTGGTGTAATTCCATTCAGCAGTTTGGGCTGTAGCCATGTCTAAAGGTCCCTATGGAAAATTGCATGGGGAAAACACGTTTTGGGACCCCCCTTTTTTCTCGGCCCCCGCTTGACGAATCACCCCGAAACTTTCAGGATAGGAGCAAAGCGCCCCATCTTCTTGGAGAATTTCACAAAGATTCGCCAACCGAGCCAAAGTTATTCCAAATAGAATATTGCGGATTTCCTATGGAGACTAGGTCCTAACTATAACTACCTACTGGTAACCGCCAGTAGGATATATATATATATCACCTCGCCTCATCGCAGGGGGAGCACTCAGGAGCTGGTGCCATCGCCGGGATCAAGGCAGTATCCCGTGTTCAAATTTCCAACACAAATTCCATAAATGATGGCACTCCACTCGGAGAAGTTTTCAAAGGGTTTTATTCAACAACTGTGATCGCCTACACGTTTCGAACGTATCGTTCTTGATCACGGCAAGTTATCAGACTGAGAAAGCCCTAGAAAGTCCCTTGCCACCCAAAAACCCATACACACCCTGCAACCTAGAAAAGTCCATATCACCTAAAAAACCATACCCAGCCTAAAACCTAAAAATCCCTTACCACCTAAAAATTCCTGTGCCACTCAAAAACCCATACCAACCTTAAACACTAAAAAAGCCCTTACCATCTGAAAACCTATACTCACCCTAAAAAATACCCTACTACAAAAAACCCATACCCACCATAAACCCCAGAAATTCCCTTGCCACCCAAAAACACATACCCACCCTAAGGCAAACTTCACAACCAAAAACCCATAACCACCCTAAACCCTAAACATTTGTTATCACCGAAAAACCCATACCCACCATAAACCATAAAATGTCCCTTGACCCCAAAAACCCACACCTACCCTAAATCTTAAAAATTCTCTTGCCACCCAATAACCTATACACACTGTAAACCATACAAACATCCTTCCTGCCAAAAATCCCACACCCATCCTAAAACAATAAAAATACCCTTGCCACCCAAAAAACCCATACCCATCCTAAACCCTAAAAAATCCCTTACCACTCAAAAACCCACACAAACACTAAACCCTAAAAGATTAACTACCACACAAAAACCCATACCCACTTTAAACCCAAAAGGTTCCCTTGCCACCCAAAACCTATGCCCACCCTAAACCCTAAAAAGTGCCTTACCACCCAAATACCCCTATACACCCTAAACTCTGAAAAATCGCTTACCACCCAAAAACCTATAATAACCCTAAAAATTCCCGTGCCACCTAAAAAACCCACCCGAATCCCTAAGAATTCACATGCTACCATAAAAAACTGTAAACACCATAAACCCTAATAAATCCATTATGACTCAAAAACCCATACCCACCCAAAACCCTAAAGGCTCCCTTGCCACTGAAAACCCACACTCACCCTAAAACCCATACAATTACTACCACCCAAAACCCATACCCACCATAAACTCTAAAAATTAACATGCCACCCAAAAACCCATATCCACCCTAAGACATAACTTACCACCCAAAAACCTAGCTCCATCCAAAACTTTAAAAAGATCTTGCCACTGAAAACCCCATAAACACCATAAAGCCTACAAAATCCCTTGCCACCAAAAATCCCATACGAATCTCAAAAAATAAAAATTCCCTTGCAGCCCATAAAATCCAGACCCACCATAAACCCTAAAAAATCCCTTACCCCTCAAAGACCTTCACCCATCCTAAACCCTTGAAATTCAACTGCCACCCAAAAACTAATACCCACCCTAAACCCTAAAAATTCCCTCAAAATGGCTTCCGGTACCACCCTGTGTCCTTTTGTTGTAAATGAGGCCCTAAACGATTAGTCATGCATGAAGAATTACAGATATCCAAGGATACGGATTACAGATCTATCGGGCAGTTTTTCTTGTGTTAGATTGATATTCAGTCTGAACTAATGGGATGCTCAAAATTTTGCCATGCACAGGAAATTACAGATGACATGCTGTCTGTCCACATAACTGTTGTTTCATTTTCCAAAAATCTTCAAATGAGAGCTTTAGGCCTCAATTCCAGGTACAGTTTTTAATTAATATCTGTGTTAACTCCTTTTACTGCACATATGGGAATTATGAGTTTTGTATAAACTCCCCAACATTGCAGTTTTGCTCCGATGCATTTTGGGGACGTCAAATCTCCCATGCTTAATGGGAGAAATGCCCAGTAAATTCTGAGCCAAGTGAATTTTGGTGCATTAAGCTCTTAAGGCCACTTGTTATGCCACCTTATTCGGGGAAAACTCAATTTAAGTCATAATTATAACACCAGATACATTCTTTAAGCCTCAGTGCCAGATTTCATTGGGTGCAATAACTATCTCACCCAAAACCAGGCATGCATAATCCAGGCCTCTAACTTGCATTGAGTTGATAGATTGCCAAGCTCCTATCATGCAGCTGTAATGTTGTATGTGAAAAGGTATCAGTTTTATGAGTCACTTGTTATATAAATGAATGCTACAGAGAAGTATGCAAATGTAGTTTTAGGAAAGTTCACAGTATTATGAACTTTGTTATGAATAAGAAAATTACAGTTTGAAATGCTCTTTGTCACAAAAATGCAAACTTCAAAGTTGGTTATATATGATAATTACAAGCAGTCATATAGGCATCATATTGGCTGGAACCAAACAAGATGGCTGACTGCACACTTTCATTTTAGGTGCCACAGAACCCCTGTATCATTCTCTGGCATCTTGTGTTTTTGCCACATGATTCAGCGAGACAACACTTAGTGGAAGCAAATTGACCAGTTTGACGGAGGTGAGTACAGAGAGGCCTGGTGCCGAGTGTCTGCAACAAGATGGGGGCCACTCTTGGTTGGCGAGACTGACTTGACAAGAGTCTGTGGCGCACCAATAGTTGCAGAGAGCAAATTCTGCTGCAACGGTAGAGGACCCGTACTCCCTGTATGGTGGCTACTGCAGCCCACTATTTCAAGGTGTGCGCATGTGGTAGAATGGCGAGTCAGGAGGTAGTGGTGACCAGGAGATGGCGTGGTGCGCACTGAGAGCAGCAGCAGCAGCAGCTGGGCCGAAAGAACAAAGACTGCAGTTGTGCCAGAATTGAGAAGAGCATAGAGGAGGGCTTGGCACATCTAAAGTTGGGAGCAGGGTCTGAGAAGTCCATATGCAGAGGGACTGTCTGGTGGGACAGCCTCCTCTGCTATCTGCACGGCTGCCAAGAAAGGCCTCAGCACTGACTGCGGGGGGCACCAGGCCACAGAAAGCGTCCCCCTAATAAAGACTGGGTCAAAGTTGAGCAGGTGCAAAGTAGCGAGGAGGGCTTGGTGCCTCTGAAAAGGTGAGCGGGAACTGGAAAGCCAGTAAGAAGAGGGACTGTCTGGTGAGCCCACCTCCTCTCACATAGCCACATGGCTGAGTGGCCCAGAACTGAACTGGAAAAGGCATTCCATTTAGAAGGCCCTGGGCATTGAGGCTGAGCGAACACAGCAGATGAGGAGCAGAATTGCATATGCATCATGGGCTGTGACGAGAAAGCCGAAAGCTTGCCACAGGCATGGATAGACCAATTTCCAATATCCTAACCACTGTGATGCCAGAGCCCACAAGAGCACACGTTCTTGCCATAGACTAGTCCTGGTAAAAGTTGGAATACAAAATAGACTCCATTTCCATGCAAGTCAACCTGTTTATGACCAGGTCTCAACAAAGTCAATTAGTGGGCACAAGATACTAAGGATAAAGTGCTGCTCCTGACTATGGTCAGGTATTGTTGGACAAGGTGAAACAATTTGACGACCGACTAGAGGAGGCAGAGGACAGTTCCCGGAGATGCATTCTGCAGCTACTGGGATTTCTGGAATGGGAGGATAGTGAGAACCTTGAGACATTCCTGGAGAGGTGGTTTGGGAGTACTATTGGACTTGGGGGTGAGGAGTGCCTGGTCATCTTGGAAGTGTTAACTCTCCCCAGACACAACGGAGAACAGGTAGAGGCCCCAGAGCTGGATGGAGGGTGCTGCCTTGCACAGTGAGGACATGTGCAGCGTTCACAAATATCCACTAGTAAACAGTTTTGACACTACCCTAGAGGCCTTCCAGATGGCATTATTGCTGACATGCCCTCAGAGGCACCTACATCACCAGAAGACGCAGGGGCCCCAACCAACCCTACATCTGTAGCCTAATATGCCTATGCCACGCCATAAACCCTCTCCGCCTTTCCCCTTCCCAGTCCTAAGTTCAAGTTCAAGTTCAAGAATTTTTATAGCGCACTACTCACCCAGAGGGTCTCAAGGCGCTTGGGGAGGGGGGATTATTATTTATAAAAATAGCCAGGTTTTAAGTTCTTTTCTGAAGGAGATGTGGTTCTGTGTAAGGCGGAGGTGAGTGGGGAGTGAGTTCCAGGTCTTGGCCGCCAAGTAGGAGAAGGATCTACCTCCCATTGTGGATCTTTGGATACGCGGAACTGCGGCGAGGCCTTGATTGGAGGATCTTAGTTGGCGGGTGGGTGTGTAGAAGGATAGTCGAGTGTTGAGTCCTACTTATTGGTTTATCCTTCAAACTGACTCATTTCTCAGTAATGTAATGCAAGTGGTGATTTATTCCTGAACCATAATACAGTGGACCCCCACCCCATTGATGTCTCTTGATTGGAGCTGATACACCCCCCCTTAGTTCTTATATGGGTTCTTGTTTTCTATTGGTTATCTAAAAAACATTGAATCCTCAACTTAATACATTTATGTTAATTGTTCACATAAGTAAGCAATATGAGTGCAACATATTAGTCATCGTCAATAGAGGCACCAGAGCTGGAATTGACCAGAGATGTGCTGCAGAGAGGCATTACAGGTATGCCCAGTAATAAGTCACTGGGAATGGATGTTTTCCCACCAGAGTTCTACCAGTCATAGGGTGATTTGCTTTTGGATCAACTGCTAAAGGTCTTCCAGGGAGAGAATATCAGTGTGTTTTTTTGCCTACTAGGAGCACAACTATGAACATCCGAAGACTCGTACAAGTCATGCACTGGAGGCAACTGTCAGATTTAGAGGGAGTACTGGTAACCTTGGATATTGAAAAGGCATTTGATACTGATGGCTGGGATTATGTGTGGGCAGTGTACTCGAAAATGGGGTTTGTTATACTCTGGCCCGGTGGCCAGTGTTTGATATAGGGGATACATCTGAGAGACAGAATATTGGGTGGGGGACTAGGCAGGTTTACCCCCTCTCCCTTTCCTGTTTGCTCTAATGATAGAACCGCTTGCTAGACAACTACGAAATGTGTTGGAGCAGTGGGGTATCTGGGTGGGACAGGTGGAGCATGTAATCTCATTTTATGCGGATAATGCACTGCTATATCTATGACAAATGGAGGCACTAGTACCCTACTTGGGACTGTGTTAACTTGAGGAAGTCTTTTGTATCCCCCCATGCCGGGCTACAGAACACACCACATAAGCAACACTCTGCTGTAGGTTTGAGATGGGAGTCTGAGAGATTTTACTACCTGGGATAGAGCAGCAGTTTGACTTCAACATTGGTAGGGTCCTGGTAGCCCTGCAGGCCTCCATAGTCTTTTGGAGTTAACTCTCACTGTTGGTGCCAGGAAGAGCCACAGTAGCAAAAATGGTATTGTTTCCACCTTGCTTATATGTACTGCAAAGCACAGTGTCCTATATCCAGAGCTACATTACAGTTGGTTAGTCTCCTTAATGTAGGCAGGAAAAAGAAGCTGAATCAGCTTGAGCATTTTAAAATTAGATGTGGCAGAGGGGGGTGCTTTTGCTCGCCAACAAGGAGAATTGATTGGTGCAGATGTCCCAGGCAAAGAGGATTTAATAATACGCCTTATAGAAGGGGCTCCAGAGGCTACTCAGTGTCTGTATATTGTGTACCGGGTCATCTAGGCATGTGAGACTACAGTAAGGATTGTATTCTGCAGACCACCTTTGTCGCTTAAGTTCTCACTGCATCATTTGTTTATGAAATGTTTGCTGATATGACCATGGCTGGTGGAGGTAGGGTGGGTGTGGAGGGCTGGGAGATATGTACTAGGATAGAAAATAAATCACATTTTTTAGGCACAGGAGAGATTTGGAGTAAGGTCTGGAGAGTTTCTCCAATTTTCTAAGATGTCTAGGACTGTATAGAAAATATGGATGGACTTTCCAGAGGTCTTTCAGGAGAGAACCACACTTGAGGTAGTTAGTTTTAGTTTGGTCTCCCAGCTGTACGGGATTCTAAAGGCAGACCGGGGACAGCCCAACATTTAAACCATATGGGAAATTGATCTGGCGGAGCCCAAGTCAGAAAGGGACTAGTCCAGGGGCGTGCACGGGTCCAGTGGGTGTCTAGAAAACCCAGATTTAAATTGACTCACTTCATTGTCTTGCATCATACCTATCAACTGCCAGCAGGTCTAAGCAAATTCCACTGGCACAGAGAGATGAGGACCTGAGATTTGACTCAGAAGGAGCCCACTTCCAGTATATGATATGCTATGCAGATGTCCCAATTTGGTGATGCATTGGCAGGCTGTGGTGCAGCTCTAGAAGTAAGCAACTGGCATTGAAGTGGAGGTCTCAATGCTGCATTGTCTTCTGGGCATCATCCTGCACCTAAAAAATAGCAATGTGCGGAATACATTTATGCATTTACAGCTAGTATTTGCCAAAAGGCAGGTGGCTGTCAGATGGATGGTGCAAGTGGGACCGGCCCCACAAGCTTGGGCCCAAGACATGGCTGAATGGGTACTGGAGGAGGAAAGACACATGCAGGTATTCAGATAAGATGATAAAGTTGGGGGCAGCCAGGATTGGGCCGAGATGTTGAAGGAGGTGTTTGTCATGGAGGAAGGGGGACCCTAACTGGGACACTAGAGCACAAAGTTGATGGCCCCAAGGTGAACAGGTACAACAGAAGGGGGGACAAAGGTGTGAGCGATACTTAATGTGAGAAGGGTAGCAAGTCTGACTCCAGTACATAGACAGGAGGGAATCGCAATAAGATATGGGGGGAGTTTCATTGGGTGTGGCACTGAGCAGGAGTGAAAGGGGACACAGGGTGGCTCTAGAAGTGAACCTAGCACTAGCACTTCAAGAGCATGGTAGTGTGAAATTGTTATATTGATTTATATCACTGCATACGAAACACCAATGAAGTTAGTCTTGTTTTGTTGGGTGCCGTGGTTCCCTCAGCCTGATTTTGTGTGTTTGTTTAACATATGAGGAAATAAAACAATTAAGATAAAAAAATATATATATATGTATGTATGTCTGCCACAGCGTTTCATGGTCCTCGCTAATCTATGCGAAATAAAAGCTGCACTTACCCTTCCAATCCCCGGACCAGAGACGTCTCTTTTTTCATCCTTCGTGGGAGAAAAATGTTGGTGTCTATATTTAGCCAGCATACATGCGCTGGCTTTGACGACTGCCATCTCGGTCTGGTGCTTTGCGGAGGAGCCTGTGAACTTTGGTGACTGCATGAACTGCATAATGCAACGCCCCCCAATTTTGGGAGAGAGGAGTCAACACTGATAAGGGGACACAGAAAGGTTCCACCATTCCAGGTACCTGTTAAGGAGCTGGGACCCTTTGCCACTTGATTGGGACCGTACTTATGGTCAGGATGTGCTCCGTCACTGTATGGGCTACCTCTGAGGACTCCCAGCCCCAGCATGCATCTGCCTGGTATGGCGTTGCACAGGACACACAAACAGCGTGGGGAGTGACCAATGGTATTTAGACCTGCATGTTTGGCTCCCTTGAAAGAAGCAGTGGCCATTCAAACCGGCACTGAGGAAGCTATTGTGAGTAACGCGTCTGCCACAGCGTTTCATGGTCCTCGCTGATCTGTGCGAAATAAAAGCTGCAATTAGCCTTCCAATCCACGGAGCTGAGTCGTCTCTTTTTTCATCCTTCGTGGGAGAAAAAGTTTGGTATATGTATATATATATTCCCCAACTCCTCACTACAGAATACTCCATCGCCTGCCAAATCAGCGGGTGTGTCGTCGTGAAAGGACCTCCGTAGTCAGGTCCTTAGTATTAACGTTCCAAACACGCAGCAAGACACCACGCTTGACGACACCATGTGCTGGCCAAAATTTTATTTAAGTCAGCCCTTCGTACTATACATATACTGAAAAAACCATAGGTTTCACACATGCTATAGTTAGCTGGACATTTCACTCATACAAAACCATTGAAATTAGCTGAACTAACTATAACGGGGGAATTTCAATGGTTTTGTATCGGTAAAATGTCCAGCTAGCTATAACCTGTGTGAAACCTATGTTTTTTTCAGTGAATTTCTAAGGTTTTTTAAATGCTAATTCCTAACTATAACATGTGTGAAACCTATGTTTTTTCAGTGAATTTCTAAGGTTTTTTAAATGCTAGTTCCCAACTATAACGTGGCTGAAACCTATGTTTTTTTTCAGTGAATTTGCAAGATTTTTTTAAATGCTAATTCCTAACTATAACATGCCTAAAAACTATGTTTTTTTTAGTGAATTTCAAAGGTTTTTAAATGCTAATTCCTAACTATATCAGGCCTAAAACCTAAGGTTTTTTTCAATAAATTTCGAAGATTTTGTAAATGACAATTTTTAAATGTATTAATTGTTATATTTATTTTTTTGATACTGATTTACTACATTTTTTAAACTATTTATTTTTAGATATTTTATTTTTTATATTACATTATAATTACATTATACATTACATTACAAAATATACTTTCACAGAATGAATTACTTTAGTTTAAATACTTTGCAAATAGGCAATACACTTTTAAGTACAGTAGTTACAGTTGTTGCAATGGGCAACACAATTTCAAACACAATGCAACATTGACCTCAATGTGCATTTCTAGTTAAATGCAATTAGTTACTTTATGGATTACTTTTCTAACCACAGGACTGGATCCTAGATTCAGTCCTTGGACATCTCCTGTAAACGGTTGAGTAAAAGCGTTTTAGTTACAGTAGTGATTTTTAAGGAATATTATTGTATTTTAAAAGTTGACACTTAGAAATGTTTTCACATAGAATCACCAATGTTATCCGATGGGAGGAAATTCACTTAGCAAGTAAGTAGTGTTGTCGTTTCTTTTTCTTACTCAGTGGTGGATCCTGGATCCAGTACTGGTGCATCTCCGGCCAACAGCTGAAAGAATGCGTTTAAGTCATACAGGCGATTTTTTAGGAATATTTTTAGTTTGTGAAAATAGACACAGAAACTTTTCCGGTGAGAACCACGCAATGGATTCCTATTGAAAGAAATACAAGTTACTGGTAATTATGGTTAGAATGGCTTTTCAGGGTCAGTGCTGGGCTAAAAGATGCAGCACTGGGTTCTCTTGTGCTAACAGGTGATTCATTCGTAGTTCGGCTGATTTTAGAGGAATATTTGTACGTTTCAAAAATCAACACTTAGAAACTTTTCTGGTGAAAACCACACAATGGATTCCTATGGAAGGAAATACAAGTTACTGGTAAGTACGCTTAGAATTACTTTTCAGGGTCAGTGCTGGGCTAAAAGATGCAGCACTGGGTTCTCTCCTGATAACAGGTGAGTAAATCGGAATTCTTAGTTCGCCTGATTTTAGAGGAATTTTGGACGTTTCAAAAATAGACACTTAGATTTTTTTTTTGCTGAAAACCACACAATGGATTCCTATGGAAGGAAATACAAGTTACTGGTAAGTACGATTAGAATTACTTTTCAGGGTCAGTGCTGGGCTAAAAGAGGCAGTTTGGGCTGGACTGTTCCCAAGAGGCACAGGGTCAAGGCTGACTTGCATATGGCAATGTCTGAACTGGGGTGGCTTGGTGAGCAAAATAACGATGGATTAAACCCAGATCTGTGACTGGGGGTGAATGTTTTGCCATTGTGCAACATTCCGTCCATCATCTTGTGTTTTGCTGTTCACCCTATGTGGGAAGAGTATGCCCAGACGTGGGTCCTGTGCTCACTAAGCCACTGGAGTCAAGCTATCCTTGCTGAAAACGGCTGATAGCCAGAAACCGGTCCTAGGATGCTTGATTCTGGTCCAGGAAAGACATGGCTTGGCAGTTCGGGCTGGACTGCTCCCATGAGGCGCAGGGTCAAGGCTGATTTGTATATGGCCATGTCTGGGGTGGCTTGGCGAGCAAAATTAATTAAACCCAGATCTGTGACTGAGGGTGAATGTTTTGCCATTGTGCAACATTCCGTCCATCATCTTGTGTGTTTTGCTTGGGCTAAAAGATGCAGCACTGGGTTCTCTCCTGATAACAGGTGAGTAAATCGGAATTCGTAGTTCGGCTGATTTTAGAGGAATATTTGTACGTTTCAAAAATAGACACCTAGAAACTTTTCTGGTGAAAACAACACAATAGATTCCTATGGAAGGAAATACAAGTTACTGGTAAGTACGCTTAGATTTACTTTACAGGATCCATACTGGGCTCAAAGATGCAGCACTGAGGTCTCTCGTGATAATAGGTGAGTAAATCGGAATTCGTAGTTCGGCTGGTTTTAGAGGAATATTTTGCTCAATAGTGAAGAAAGGGGGCGGGGCCTGAGGTGACGTGTGCAAACACGCCCTGTGGCGCATTTGAAGTTGGGGAATTAATTCCTCTTCAATCCTGAGGTCCCCAGTGGCCCAACTAGCCCACCAGGTACCTCCAGTATGCGCCAGGGAGCTGCGTTGCAGAGTGGTGTTCAGAGGCCACGCCCCCTTTTTACAACACTCTGCAACGTAGCTCCGTGCCGCTTACTGGAGGTACCTGGTGGGCTAGTTAGCCCCTAGGGGACCTCTGGATGGAAGAGGAATTAATTTGCCAACTTAAAACGCGCCACAGGGCATGTTGCACACATATCACCTCAAGCCCCGCCCCCTACCTTCACCACTGTGCAAACACACCCTGTTGCGCATTCTAAGTTGGGAGATTAAGTCCCCTTGCATACTGGGGGACCCTGGGGGCTAACTAGCCCTCCTGGAACCTCCAGTATACGCCAGGGGGCTGCGTTGCAGAGAGGTGTAAAAAGGGGCATGGCCTCATTACACCTCTCTGCAACGCAGCACCCTGGAGCGTTTGCAGAGGGGGAACTAATTCCCCTTGAATACTGGGGGTCCCTGGGGGGCAGCTAGCCCACCAGAAACCTCCAGTATGTGCCAGGGGGCTGGGTTACAGAGAGGTGTAATGAGGCCACGCCCATTTTTACACCTCTCTGCAACGAACCCCCTGGTGCATACTGGAGGTTTCTGGTGGGCTAATTTGCTCCCAGGGACCCCCAATATTCAAGGGGAATAAGTTCCCCCTCTGCAAACGCGCCAGGGGGCACATTTGCAGAGAGGTGCAATGAGGGGGAGTGGCCTCCTCCCTGATTTGTTTTTTTTTAATTTACTTTTAAGAAGGGGGGCTGTGTAGCTCCCCCCTTCTTTTTCTTATTTTTTTTGGCCCTGGGGACCCTATCCTCCAGTTTAAAAAAAAAGATTAATTTTGGGCCTTGGGGGTCCTTATGGGACCCCCTGAGCAGGCCTAGGTGGTCAGGGTGTTCCTACCATGCCCCCTTCTCGCGTTTTGCGAGGTTTTATTTTAGGTTTCTCGTGCCTCGGTTCTACCGAGACACAAGATGGCTGCCAACACTTCCTGGTTTGGAGTGTTGAAAGACAGTTGACAGCTAATTAGCATGCAGCTCGTGCTCATAAGGGTACGCGCATAATCCTCGGAGAATACGCATACCCTAATTCGTCCATAGATATATCTATGATTTTACTTTTGATTTTCTCAGGAACTACTGCACGGATTTACACCACTTAACAAAAAGCGTAATCTGACAAATTTGGTGTAATTCCATTCAGCAGTTTGGGCGGTAGCCATGTCTAAAGGTCCCTATGGAAAATTGCATGGGGAAAACACGTTTTGGGACCCCCCTTTTTTCTCGGCCCCCGCTTGACGAATCACCCCGAAACTTTCAGGATAGGAGCAAAGCGCCCCATCTTCTTGGAGAATTTCACAAAGATTCGCCAACCGAGCCAAAGTTATTCCAAATAGAATATTGCGGATTTCCTATGGAGACTAGGTCCTAACTATAACTACCTACTGGTAACCGCCAGTAGGATATATATATATATCACCTCGCCTCATCGCAGGGGGAGCACTCAGGAGCTGGTGCCATCGCCGGGATCAAGACAGTATCCCGTGTTCAAATTTCCAACACAAATTCCATAAATGATGGCACTCCACTCGGAGAAGTTTTCAAAGGGTTTTATTCAACAACTGTGATCGCCTACACGTTTCGAACGTATCGTTCTTGATCACGGCAAGTTATCAGACTGAGAAAGCCCTAGAAAGTCCCTTGCCACCCAAAAACCCATACACACCCTGCAACCTAGAAAAGTCCATATCACCTAAAAAACCATACCCAGCCTAAAACCTAAAAATCCCTTACCACCTAAAAATTCCTGTGCCACTCAAAAACCCATACCAACCTTAAACACTAAAAAAGCCCTTACCATCTGAAAACCTATACTCACCCTAAAAAATACCCTACTACAAAAAACCCATACCCACCATAAACCCCAGAAATTCCCTTGCCACCCAAAAACACATACCCACCCTAAGGCAAACTTCACAACCAAAAACCCATAACCACCCTAAACCCTAAACATTTGTTATCACCGAAAAACCCATACCCACCATAAACCATAAAATGTCCCTTGACCCCAAAAACCCACACCTACCCTAAATCTTAAAAATTCTCTTGCCACCCAATAACCTATACACACTGTAAACCATACAAACATCCTTCCTGCCAAAAATCCCACACCCATCCTAAAACAATAAAAATACCCTTGCCACCCAAAAAACCCATACCCATCCTAAACCCTAAAAAATCCCTTACCACTCAAAAACCCACACAAACACTAAACCCTAAAAGATTAACTACCACACAAAAACCCATACCCACTTTAAACCCAAAAGGTTCCCTTGCCACCCAAAACCTATGCCCACCCTAAACCCTAAAAAGTGCCTTACCACCCAAATACCCCTATACACCCTAAACTCTGAAAAATCGCTTACCACCCAAAAACCTATAATAACCCTAAAAATTCCCGTGCCACCTAAAAAACCCACCCGAATCCCTAAGAATTCACATGCTACCATAAAAAACTGTAAACACCATAAACCCTAATAAATCCATTATGACTCAAAAACCCATACCCACCCAAAACCCTAAAGGCTCCCTTGCCACTGAAAACCCACACTCACCCTAAAACCCATACAATTACTACCACCCAAAACCCATACCCACCATAAACTCTAAAAATTAACATGCCACCCAAAAACCCATATCCACCCTAAGACATAACTTACCACCCAAAAACCTAGCTCCATCCAAAACTTTAAAAAGATCTTGCCACTGAAAACCCCATAAACACCATAAAGCCTACAAAATCCCTTGCCACCAAAAATCCCATACGAATCTCAAAAAATAAAAATTCCCTTGCAGCCCATAAAATCCAGACCCACCATAAACCCTAAAAAATCCCTTACCCCTCAAAGACCTTCACCCATCCTAAACCCTTGAAATTCAACTGCCACCCAAAAACTAATACCCACCCTAAACCCTAAAAATTCCCTTGCCACTCTAAAACCAATACCCTCCCAAAAAAATTCCTTGCCACCCAAAAACCCATACAAACACTCAGCCCTAACACAGTCATTATCACCCAAAAACCAATACCCACCCTAAACCCTAAAGGTTCCCTTACCACCCAAAACCCATGCCCACCCTAAATCCTAAGACAAACCTCACAGTCAAAAACCCATACCCACCCTAAACCATAAAATGTCCCTTGCCCCAGAAAACCCACACCCACCCTAAAACTTAAAAATCCTCTTGCCACCGAATAACCCATACATACTGTAAACCATACCAAATTCCTTCCCGCCAAAAATCCCACACCCATCCTAAACAATGAAAATACCCTTGCCACCCAAAAACCCACACCCATCCTAAACCCTAAAAAATCCCTTACCACTCAAAGTCTCACACAAACACTAAACCCTGAAAGATTAATCACCACCCAGAAATCCATACCCACCATAAACCCTAAAGGTTCTCTTGCCACCCAAACCTAGGGCCACCCTAAACAATCCTTTACGACCCAAATACCCATACACACCCTAAACCCTAAAAAAATCCCTTACCACTCAAAAACCCATACCCCCAAACCCTAAATATTTTCTTGCCACCCAAAAACCCATACAAATTTTAAACCCTACAAAAATTCCCCTGCAACCCAAAAACCTTACAAATGCTAAACCCTAATAAAATCATTATCACCCAAAAACCCATACCCAACCTAAACCTTAAAGGTTCCATTGCCACCCAAAACCCATACCCAATCCAAACCCTAAAAATTCCTTAACACCTAAAATCACATACCCACCCTAAACCAGAACATTTCCTTTGCCCCACAAAAACCCACACTCACTCAAAACCTTAAACATTCCTTTGCAACTGAAAAAACAATAACCACCATACATCCTACAAATTCCCTTGCCACCAAAAATCCCACACCCATCCTAAATGATAAAAATTCCCTTGTCACCCATAAAACCAATACCCACCCTAAACCCTGAACATTCCCTTGATGCCCAAAAACCCATACCCACCCTAAAACCTAAAAATGTTGGTGCCACCCAAAAACCCATACCCAACCTAAACCCTAAAAAGCTCCTATCACATAAAAACCTATTTACACACAAAACCCTAATAAATACCTTACCACCAAAAACCCATACAAATGCTAAACCCTAGAAATCACCTTGCCACCCAAAAAACTATACCCACCCTAAACCCTGGAATTTCCTTTGCCACCCAAAAATCCATAGGCACCCTAAACTCTAAAAAAAAAAAAAAAAGCCCATATCACCTAAAATCCCATATCCCCCATAAACCTAAAAAAATCGCTTACCACCCAAAAATGCACACTCACCCAAAACCAAAAAAAATACCCTTGCCAGTTGCCACCCAAAAAAAACGATACCCACCCTAAGCCCTAAAAAATCCCTTACAACTCAAAAACCTATACCCACCCTAGACCCTAAAAAATTCAATTGCCACCCAAAAAAGTATACCTACCCTAAACTTTCCCTTACCCCTCAGATACCCATACCAACCCTAAAAAATGATTTGCCACCCAAAACTCACACAAACACTAAGGGGCCCATTAGGTTATAGGGCGGCTACGCTCTACATCCTCCCCGCCCGCCACCCATTTCACCTCACCATATTAGTATGGCGGGGGGACCCCGGCGGACAGAAAGACCGTCCGCCGGTTTTCCGCCGGTCGACTTGTCGACCAGGCGGAAAAAGATCACAATATAGTTGTGGTGACTGTGAGACACCGCCATCCATATTAAGATGAGTGCGGTAATGAGCCTTTCCATAGCTGCCTTGTCGCCAAGGAAAGACTTGCGGTCTTTGCTGTTGGGGGGCCCATAGCGGGCCCCATGGTGTAGGGGTTACCATTTGCATGGACAATGCGGCTGGCACAGCGCTGTGTCCGCCACTTTGTACATGCAAATGCACAACATGTGTTCGGGCGCATCCGAATATCACCCACGGGACCGCCACACATATGGTGGGTGGTCCTGTTTTCCATCTTAATGATGCCCTATACCTTAAAAGATTCATTACCACCCAAAAACCCACATCCACCCTAAACCATAAAAGTTCCCTTGCCACCACAACCTATGCTCACCCTAAACCCTAAAAAATCCATTGCCACCCACATACCCATACATACCCTAAAAAATCCATTACCACCAAACATACCCATACATACCCTACACCCTAAAAAAATCCCTTGCCACCCAAAAACCAATAATCACCCTAAATCCTAAAAATTCCCTTGCAACCTGAAAACCCATACCCACCCAAATCCATAAGAATTCTCTTGCCACCCAAAAGAAATTATCTTGCAAAAACCCACAACCACTCTATACACAAAAAAATCCTTATCACCCAAAAACCCATACCCACCCTAAACCATAAAATTGCCCTTGCCCGACACAACCCACACCCATCCAAAACCTTAAAAACTCCTTTGCCACCCAAAACTCCATACCAACCATAAATCTTACAAAATCCCTTGCCACCAAAAATCCAATTCCCATCTTAAAAGATAAAAATTCCCTAGCTGCACACAAAACCCACAACCACCCTAAACCCTAAAAAATCCCTTACTCCTCAAAGATCTACACCCATCCGAAACCCTAAAAATTCAACTGCCACCCAAAAACTAATACCCAGCCTAAACCCTAAAATATCCCTAACCATTCAAAGACCCACACTCACCTTAAAGTCTAAATTCTATTGCCACTCTAAAACCAATACGCACCCGAAAAAATTCCTTGCCACCCAAAAACCCATACATGACACTGTAGAGTGCATTGTCATAGTGAAATCTGCTGGTTATGAGTGTGTGGGTTACCATCTTTTTGGATTCTGTTGGGGTCCATCTGAATCTCCTTTGAAGCAGGCGGAGCGTGTGGAAGCAGGATGAGGATAGTGCGCTGATTTAGCGGTTCATTGTGAGTGAGGAGTCTAGTATGATGCCAAGGTTGCGTGCGTGATCCGTGGGGATGGCAGGGGTTCCTAGTGGGGCTGGCCTCTAGGAGTCATCCCAGGCTGAGGAGTTGGGCCCCAGGATGAGTGCTTCGGTCTTGTCCGAGTTGAGCTTGAGGCAGCTTTCTTTCATCCATGTAGCAACGGCCTCTATTCAGCCGTGAAAGTTGGTTCTGGTGGCTGTGTGTCCGTTGGTGAGGAAGGAGAGCAGCGTGGTTGGAGATGTTGAGTCCGTGGCTTCTGACGATGGCTGAGAAGGGGGCCATGTACATTTTGAAGAGGGTGGGACTCGGAAAGGAGCCCTGGGCCACTCTGCAGCTAATTTCTGTAGGTTCTGAGAGGAACAGGGGTAGTCTGACATGCTGTGTTTGGCTGGTACGAAAGGAGTGGATCCAGTCCAGCGCCTTGTCGCAGATGTCGGAGTCGTGGAGTCTCGTAATTACGGTGCTGTGGGAGATGGAGTCGAAAGCGGCTGAGATATCCAGTAGGATGAGGGCTGAGGTTTTGCCCAGGTCAAGGAGGGAGCGGATATCGTCGGTGGTGGCGAGGACTGCATTCTCGGTGCTGTGGTTACTTCGGAAACCGGATTGGGAGGTGTCCAGGATGTGGTTGTCCTCGATGAACTCGGAGAATTGGGTGTTGATGGCCTTCTCGATTACCTTGGTTGGGAAGAGGAAGAGGGAGGTTGGTCTGAAGTTCTTGAGGTCTGTCAGGTCGGCAGACAGCTTCCTAAGCAGGGGATGATCTCAGCGCGTTTCCAGTTGTCAGGGAAGGTGGCAGTTTTTATGGAGCAGTTGGGACGATGGAGGCGGCTGCTCTATGGAAGTGCATGCATTTTTAACACAGCTTGAAGCTGCACCCACCGCAATGTTAAAGATAGAGGATGTGACCGCCACCCTGGCGGTCACATCCTAATCTGCACAGAGGGAACGCCGCAGCCCATGCGGACGTTCCCTCCTACTCTGGGGTCGCGGACGGACTCAAGTCCGTCAGCGATCCTAATGACCCCCTTTGTATGTACAGGTTTGAAGATGCCTATAATCCCAGTTTGAATGTGAACATCCTTACCATCACACACTATCTGTGTAGGGACATGAAGATTATATTTAAACACTATCACTGTAGGGCAGTGGTCTTCAATCTGTGGGGCGCGCCTCCCCCAGGAGGGTCGTGGAGTCCTGGGAAGGGGGTCGCAGATTCTGTCAGAGTGCAGTTCCTTTGCCTTACTGGCGTTGGACTGATTTAGGGTGCTCAGGGCGGAGGCCTAATTCACACTGAGGGGTGAAAAACATCAAAGCCTCATTAACAAGTAAAAGGTCTTTTAAAAACCTGTGAAGTACTCGGGCGTGGATTTGTGTGTGTACCTGAAGCTGTTTCAGCAAGGCTCACATACACGAGGAGGTGGGTTGTGAGGGGAGAGGGGGCTGTACCACTTTGAGTTCAATATCATGCCTGGAGCTGTGGGTCCCGCCAGTTTATTTATTTATGCGTTTTTATATAGCGCGGACTTTACCCAAAGGTGTCAGAGCGCTTCACAATAGGAACAGAACTGATCCATGAGAACATTACCAGTGAACAAATTACAAAAGCAAACGTTACATTACATGAGGCAAAAGTGAGAATCGTGAGCAAACAAAATACAAGCATACGATGCATTACAGGAGGAAAAAGTGACAAGTGTGCAGGTTACAAAAAGCGTACCAAGTACAAGTAGAGGTATAATACTGCAATAAATAGGGGACACTCAAACACAAGAACAAACGTTACATAGGCAATGGTGGCACTTGTAAAGTACAGTAAAGCACGTTAAAGGTCCTCTTCCCACCCCCCTCTGACACGTCCCATAAATCATTGGTTCAAGTCCCAGGAGCCCTCATATCTGTTCTTCACTGTGAGATGTTGTTACAGCACAGAGATGCCCTCCCATGAGAGAGGAAGAAGACGCAGAGAGATACTGATGGATGATGGGTGGATGGATGATGGATGAAAGGGTGGATGGATGGATGGATGGATGGAAGGATGAAAGGGTGGACGGATGAAGGATGGATGGATGGATAGATGGAAGGATGAAAGGGTGGATGGATGAAGGATGGATAGATGGATGGTTGTGTGAAACGGTGGGTGGATGAATGATGAGTGGATAGATGGATGGATGAAAGGGTGGATGGATGGATGAAAGGGAGGATGGATGGAAGGATGAAAGGGTAGATGGATGAAGGATGGATGTATGGATGGATAAAAGGTTGCATGGATGAATGATGGATGGATAGGTGTGTGAAAAGGTGGGTGGATGAATGATGGGTGGATGGATGAAGGGTGGATGGATGAAGAATGGATGTATGGATGGAATGATGAAAGGGTGGACGGATGAAGGATGATGGAAGGATGAAAAGGTGGATGGATGAAGGATGGATGTATGGATGGATAAAAGGTTGCATGGATGAATGATGCGTGGATGGATGTGTGAAAAGGTGGGGGGATGAATGATGGGTGGATGGATGTAAGGGTGGGTGGATGAAGGATGGATGTATGGATGAAAGGGTGGATGAAGGATGGATGGATGGATGAAAGGGTGGATGGATGTATGGATGGAAGGAAGGATGAAAGGGTGGATGGATGAAGGATGGATGTATGGATGGATAAAAGGTTGCATGGATGAATGATGGATGGATGTGTGAAATGGTGGGTGGATGAATGATGGGTGGATGGATGAAAGGGTGGATGGATGGATGGATGAAGGATGGATGTATGGATGAAAGGATGAAAGGTTGGATGGATGAAAGATGGATGTATGGATGGAAGGCTGAAAGGGTGGATGGATGAAGGATGGATGGATAGATAAAAGGCTACATGGATGAATGATGCATGGATGGATGTGTGAAAAGGTGGGGGGATGAATGATGGATGGATGGATGAAAGGGTGTATGGATGAAGGATGGATGTATGGATGAAAGGATGGATGGATGAAGGAAGGATGCATGGATGGATAAAAGGTTGCATGGATGAATGATGGATGGATGTGTGAAAAGGTGGGTGGATGAATGATGGATGGATTAATGGAAAGAAGGGAAGATGGGTAAAGGATGGATGTATGGATGGAAGGATGAAAGGGTGGATGGGTAAAGGATGGATGTATGGATGGAAGGATGAAAGGGTGGATGGATGAAGGATGGATGGATGGATGGAAGGATGAAAGGTTGGAATGATGAAGGATGGATGGATATGTGAAAGTGTGGGTGGATGAATGATGGATGATGGATGTGATGAAGTTTAACAGGCGCATTTATAGTTGTCAAAAGTTGATGATAAGGAGTACCAGTTTATAGAAACGTTTGTCGGAAGGGGGTCCTTACGCCTAAAAAGGTTTTACAAGGGGGTCTCTCATCAAAAAGTTTGAAGACCTCTGCCATAGGGACTTGAACTCTACTAACCTTGCATGCTATCTCTATGGAGACTTGAACATCATAATAAACACACAATATCTTTGTGGCATTTTGAACATCCCAATAATCACACACTATCTCTGTGGTGACTTAAACATTCATGTAACCACACAGTATCTTTGTGGGGACTTGAAAATAACAGTCACTTCCTTATTTCATGTACTTGAAAAATGAAGAAAACTGTTTTCAATTGTTGTCTGATATGGTAGAAAGGGTGACTTCATAGTGATATTCACAGATATGCACCTAACGAAGAAGCAGGCAAAGAGCAGAAGAAAGCACATGAAACTCCTGATACAGAGGGACAATATTTTGTTTTATGCGTCCTTGAAAGTACCCCAGGGCTCCTTTCTCAGTGCCACACTGTTCAACCTCTGCATGTCGCCATTAGCACCCATCATTCGCAACCTCGATCTGAACATTATCTCATACACCGACACCTAACCCATACTCTCCCGCGCCAGTGACACAAACACCACTAGTGTGAGCTTCCAGAATACCATGACGGACTTTGTTGAATAGATGAGAACCAACTGCCTCAAACTCAACACTGAAAAGATCAAAGATCTCTTTGGAGGACCCCCTCACCATCTGATGACATCTGGTGGCCCTCCACCCTTGGACTAGCAACACCCCCAACCTTGGCATCACTCCTCGACAGTGGGCTCTCCTTGAGAGGGTTGCTGCCACATGCTTCAACACCCTCAGAATGCGCCGTAAGATTTTCAGATGGATTATAACAGACACCAGTAGAATCGTCACACAATCCCTCATCACTACTCGACTTAACCCTCTATGCCAGAACCACCACCCTCCTCAAGCACCCTAAACTATCCAGAACGCAAAAATCATCCTCAAAGTGCCAAGGTGAGTCCACTACACCTCCCATATCTGCAACCTGCACTGACTCTCCTTTTCAAACTGCTCATGCATGTCTGCAAAGCCTTCCACAACATGGGACCCGAATATTTGAACAGCCGCCTGACCTTCCACCACCCAACCAGCCACCTGTGGTCTGCCTCGCTGTCCCTCGCTTAAGTCCCCCGAATCCATTGTACTCGAACCGAAAGACCTGCCTTTTCCCACCTCTGTGCCAAGGCCTGAACTTTCTTTATTTACAAATGTTATGCTATAAAGCATAACAGAAACTGGGAACCTAATTTTATAATAACGTTAATCATAAGATGCAGCATGGCTGAAACTCATTCTCCAAGTCAATATGTCTAATAAGCGAGACATATTGGCTTTGTCAATGCTTGTTTTTTTATTTGCAGCCAATTATCATCTGCTTCCAATGAAATAGGAAGTAACACGCTCAAACAGGTTTTGACATTCACTTGGCATATAATATTATTGCTTACTCCCTCCTAAATAGAATAAACATGCACAACTCAGTAAAACCTGGGGGTACTTTCCAGTGATAATGGAGGAGCGATCTAATTTTGAACTAATCAGTGGTATTGCTTAAACGGCACAATTTGCATTTGCGGTCATTTTTGCAGTAGTGCATAGGTCAAAATGTCCCAGGAGGGTGTTTTGTCATCCCGCTCATGTTTGAAGAAATCTGTTAAATTATATTCTTTAATCATGATTAGATGTTTAACTGTGTTAAAAACGTGCAAGGACAGGGACAATGCACTGACATGTAAAACTGTTTCTTTGTCTGTTACGTACTTCAGACTTCTTGGTACTTATGAGATATATTCTGAAAGCAATATTTGGTTTCTAAACTATAATTACAAAAAGAAATGGTTTAATAAAAAATGAAAAGGTGAACAAGGACCGCCAGATGAATTAGCCGCATTGGACCTTATAAACCATTGTATGCATTGCTTTATAGGTTAGAATTGAATGAACACCTAACACAATTAAATAACAGGCCTTATCTATTTCGTGGATTCTCACAGGTGCATGAGTCAAAAGTAAGTAACAACTCGTTCGTTTGCAATTTCCCTGCTTGCATTACTGCTCTTTGGCTGTCTAAATGTTGAAACTGCAGCCCGTAGCAAGTTTCTAAGGGCTGGGGGAAGGGAGAGGTGTCCTTTAGTTCCTTTAGTGCAGGGCTCAACCTTTGACTTTGACCTGCGTTTCCAGCCTCAGAAAGGCCAAACAAAAGCCGTGATTTGCATTCGTTAACACCTCTTCAGGTAGGAGCCCTGGAAACCATTGTGTTGTTAATCCAGTGCTGTCTGCGCTGCTGTTCAGGGAAGGGTGGAGGTCTTCGTTCTTACATTGTGAGAAGAACTGCTTTGCAGGGTCTCGTCCTAACTCTGCGTGAAAATGCAAAGTCTGGTTTCCCCTCCTTGTTTTAATGGTGATAAGGGGGAAACTAAGAAACTGAATGCATTTTCTTTTATTTTCGGTTCGTTACTTGAAAGAGGAGGTGGAAACGCCTTTCTTTCTCTTATTTCCAAAGGCATATCGATAAAATGCCAGTTCTCTCTTAAATTGTGAAGTAAGACCTAACAGCAAACAATCACTCTCTGACCAATATATTTTGTTTAGTACACAGATAGGGGCATGATAGACTGGGTCCCTTTTTACGGGCCCTCAGCTTAGTCAAATTTGAAGTACTTCAAAAAGACCACTATTCACTGCCGCAATAGTGGAACATGTTTTAATGTGCTATTGAAATGATTTGTGAAGAATGTGATTGTCAAATTCATGAAACACTGGTTAACCTTTTAAGTAAGAGATTCATTTTAAAAGATCTACAAAAAATAGTAGATATTTGGTGATAAGACTTTAAATGGAACAGCAGCGCTTCAATGCCTCAAAAAGCACATATTGGAAACTAAGGAAGTTGAAATATAGGTATTTTTTTAACTTTATAGCACACATGAATACTAAAGGCTAATTTGCAATTAAAGGATTTCATGCTAAACGAAGGTTGCATTTCCCTGCACGGCAGGCAGAGTGGCACAATCGGTAAATGCGCTTCCCTGAGACTTGCTGTGACTGTCCGGGCTTTTCATATTTCTGAGATCAATGGTGGATAGTGTAATGATTGCACCTATCACAACTCTTGATTGATTTATTATGTGCAGTATATACTTATATTAAATATTATCATTAATACTCCCCTTCCCTCCTGGAGCATAGTGGATATTCCATTTCCTGAAAGGCAAGTTGCCATAAGGGTGCATTTATACCTCACACATGTGCTTTGTGACAATACACACAAGGCACCGTCTTACAGTGTCAACTTTTCTTTCTTGCAGCTTATATAGTACAATTATGGACCAACCAAATGGCCTTGAAGTATATATAATGAAAACGTTTTCCCTAACTTCTACAACACACATCGAACAGGTACACCATTGCAGCAGTAGTGGAAGAGTCACTCGGATATGCAACAGGTACAATACAGACAATAATAGTACCAACTTCCTTTCACACATAGGGCATGTATAGCATGGCCATACATAGTGAAACCTTGAATGTACACAATGTAGACACAAGAACTAGGACATTTTTCCTCAAGCGCAAGGAGTACACACTTCCCTAATACACGCAGATCAGGCACAGAACATGCAGCAGCTCTGTAAGCATCTCACACCCACACACAGCATTTACAGTGTGGTAAGTAGAAATGCAAGCTTTCCTAAACCACATTCAGATTAAGAACAAACAGCAGAAAAACATGTTTTCCTCAGACAAAAACATGTACAGCTCATGTTGCAGCAGTTCAAGCTGATTACCTACTCAACAGAAGCACATTGGAGGAGTAAGACGGTACAGCCCAAACATTTCAGAACCACAGCCCAATTTTCAGAATGACAAACTTTTGCGACTCTCCTAACTTTAGCAGTGAAGTTTCCATCACATTAAACAAGTGCAACATGGGAAGTAGTAGTGACTGACAATAGATGCACACTATAGCCAACTATTGTGGCAGCATCTCTTATACCTAGTTCTGTAGTGGCATACATAGAAAGACTCATGGTGATAGGCTCACAGGGAAGCAACCATACCTTGTAGTTACCCGTGGAGGAAAGCAGTGGTGGTTCTTTTAAGGTATAAGGTGGGCTTGGGCTATTGAGTGGTGCTAAATTTTTTAGGGTTTCTGGTAAATATAGATTTTTGGGTGGAAGGGTTTTTTTAGGGTTTAAGGAGGGTATGTGTTTTTGGTTGGCAAGGGAATTTTTAGAATTTAGGATGAGTATGGTTTTTTGGGTGATTGGGATTGTTTAGGTTTTATGGTGTATGGGTTTTAAATTGCAAGGGAACCTTTAGTGTTTAGGGTGTGTATGGGTTTTAGGGTGGTAAGAGATTTTTTTAAGGTTTAGGGAGGGTATGGGTTTTTGGGTGGTAAGGGAATTCTTGGGGTTTTGGGTGGGTGTGGGTTTTAGGTTGGAAGGGAATTTTTAGGGCTTAGGGTTGGTATAGGATTTTGGGTGGTACGGTATTTTTTTAGGGCTTAGGGTGTGCATGAGTATTTCCATGGTAAGGTTTTTTTAAAGGTTTAGGGTGGACATGGGTTTTGTGTGGGTATGGGTTTTTGGATGGTGATTAATCTTTTAGGGTTTAGGGTTTGTATGGGATTTTGGGTGGCAAGGGATTTTCTAGGGTGGGTGTGGGTTTTTGGGTGGGAAGGGAATTTTTAGGGTGTGGAGTGGGTATGCGTTTTTGGTTGGCAAGTGAATTTTTAGAGTTTAAGATGGGTGTAGGTTTTTAAGTGGTACAGAATTGTTTAGGGTGGGTGTGGGTTTTTGGGTGTTAATGAATTACTTAGGGTTTATTGTTTGTATTGGTTTTTTGGGTGGCGAGGGATTTTTTAGGGTGGGTATGGTTTTTTAGGTGGCAAGGGATTATTTAGGGTTTAGGGTGGGTATAGGTTTTTGGTTGGTAAGGGATTTATTTAGGGTTTACGGTGGGTATGGATTTTTGGTTGGCAATGGAATTTTCAGCATTTAGGATGGGTGTGGGCTTTTGGGTGGCAAGGGCGTTTTTAAGGTTTAAGGTGGGCTTGGGTTTTTGGGTGATAAGGAATTTTTAGGGTTTAGGGTGATTATGAGTTTTTTGGTTTTAAGGTTTGCCTTAGTGTGTGGGGTAGATATGTTTTTTTGGGTAACAAGGGAATTTTTAGGGTTTAGGGTAGGTATGGGTTTTTAGCTGGTGAGGTATTTTTTTAGGTTTTAGCGTGAGTGTAGCTTTTTAGGCAAAAAGTGCTTTTTTAAGGCTTACTGTGGGTGTGGATTTTTGAGGGCAAGGGAAATGTTATGGTTTCAGGTAGGTATGGGTGTTCGGGTGATCGGGGAATTTTTAGCATTTAGGGTGGGTATCGATTTTTAGGTGGTAAGGGATGTTTTAGGGTTTAGGCTGGGTATGGGGTTTTGGGTGGCAAGGGAATTTTTTATTGTTTAGGGTGGGTGTAAGATTTTTGGTGCAAAGGATTTTGTAGATTTTACTGGATGTATGGGTTTTTGGGTCGCAAGGGAATTTTTAAGGTTTAGGTCTGGTGTCAGTTTTTGGGTGCAAAGGGATTTTTTAGGGTTTAGGGTGGGCATGGGTTTTGGTTGGCAAGGGAACATATACAGTTTAGGGCTGATATGGGATTTTCGGGTGGTAAAAAATAATTTAGGGTTTAGTGTTTGCATGGGTTTTGGGGGCAAGGGATTTTTGATGGTGGGTATGGGGTTTTGGGTGGCAAGTTACATTTTTGGGTTTAAGGTAGGGGTAGGTTTTTGAGAGGAAAGGGATTTTTAGAGTTTCGGGTAGGTATGGGTTTTATGGGTTTGAAGGGAATTTGTAAGGTTTAGGGTGGCTGTGGGTTTATGGGGGCAAGGGAAATGTTATGGTTTAGGATGGGTATGAGTTTTTGGGTGATAATTAATCTTTAGGGTTTAGGGTGGGTATGAGTTTTTGGGCGATAATGAATCGTTAGGGTTGAGGGTGGTTATGGGTTTTTGGGTGCCAAGAGAACATTGAGGGTTTAGGGTGGGCGTGGGATTTTGGTTGGCAAGGTATTTTTTATGGTTCATTGTGAGTATATGTTTTTAGGAGGTAAGGGCTTTTTTTAGTGTTTAGGGTGGGTATGGGTTTTTGGGCTGCAAGGGAATTTTTAGGATTTAGGATGGGTAGGGGCTTTTGGGTGGCAAAGGCATTTTTAGGGTTAGGGTGGGTATGGGTTTTTGGGTTGTAAGGGATTTCTTAGGGTTTAAGGTGGGAATGGGTTTTTTGGGTGGCAAGGGCATTTTTAGGGTTTTGAGCAGGAAAGGGTTTTTAGGTGGCAAGGGAATTTTGCAGAGTTTAGGGTGGGTATAGATTTTTGGGTGGCAAATTCATTTTTGGGGTTTTGGATGGGTATAGATTTTCGGGTGGTAGGGGATTTTTTAAGGTTTAGAGTGGGTATGGGTTTTTGGTTGGTAATGAATCATCTAGGGTTTAGTGTTTGTATGGGTTTTTGGGTGGCAAGGGATTTGCTAGCGTTTAGGGTGGGTGTGGGATTTTTGGTGGCAAGGGATTTTCTAGGGCTCAGAGTGGGTGTGTCCTTGTGGGTTTTTGGTTGGTAAGGGATTTTTTAGTTTAGTGGCAAGGGAACCTTTAGGCTTTAGTGTGTGTTTTTTTTTGGGTTGTAATGATTTTTTTAGGGTTTATTGTTTGTATGAGTTTTTCGGTGGGTATGAGTTTTTGGGTGGCAAGCGAATTTTTAGGGTTTAGGGTGGGTATATTTGTGTGGTAAGGTTTTTTTAGGGTAGTTATGGGTTTTTAGGTGGCAAGGGAACATTTTGTGTTTAGGGTGAGTATGGGGTTGTTGAGTGGCAAGGGAAATTTTAGGGATTACAGTCAGTGTAGGTTTTCGGTTGGTAAGTGATTTATTTAGGGTTTAAGGTGGGTATGGGTTTTTGGGTGGCAATGGAATTTTTAGCATTTAGGATGGGTGTGGGTTTTTGGGTGGCAAGGGAATTTATAAGGTTAGGGTGGGCATGTGTTTTTGGGTGATTATGGGTTTTTGTGTTCTAAGGTTTGCCTTAGGGTAGATATGGGTTTTTGGGTGATAAGAGCTGTTTTAAGGTTTAGGGTGGGCTGGATTTTTGGGGGGCAAGGGAAATGTTATGGTTTCTGGTGGGTATGGGTGTTTGGGTGATAGGGGAATTTTTAGCGTTTAGGGTGGGTATGGATTTTTGAGTGGTAAGGCTTTATTAGGGTTTACGCTGGGCTTGGGTTTTGGGTGGCAAGGGAACATCTAGGGTTTAGGGCTGAAATGGGTTTTTTTGGGTGGTAATGAATAATTTAGGTTTTAGTGTTTGGATGGGTTTTTGGGACTCAAGGGATTTTTTATGGTGGGAACGGGTATTTGGGTGGCAAGTGAATTATTGGTGGTTAGGGTGGGTGTAGTTTTTGAGTGGTAAGGGATTGTTAGCGTTATGGGTGGGTATGGGTTTTGTGGGTTTGATGGGGATTTTTAGCGTTTAGGAAGGGTTTAAGATTTTGGTGGCAAGGGATTTTGTAGGGTTTAAGTTAATTATGGGTTTTTGTGTCACAAGGGAATTTTTAAGGTTTATTGTGGGTGTGGGATTTTGGGGGCAAGGGAAATTTTATGGTTTAGGGTGGGTATGAGTTTTTGGGTGATAATGGATTTTTTGGGTTTAGGGCGGTTATGGGTTTTTGGATTCTAAGTTGTGCCTTAGGGTTGATGATGGGTTTGGGGTTTTTTGGTGCCAAGGGAATATTGGGGGTTTAGGATGGGTATGGGATTTTAGGGGCAAGGTATTTTTTTATGGGTTAGGGTGAGTATAGGTTTTTGGGTAGCAAGGTATATTTTATGGTTTATAGTGAATATAGGTTTTTGCGTGACAAAGGATTTTTCAGGGTTAGGGTGGGTATGAGTTTTTGGATCGTAAGGGATTTCTTAGGGCTTAGGGTGGGTATGGGTTTTTTGCGTGGCAAGGGAATATTAAGGGGTTCATTATGATAACGGGTGGATCGCCACTGCCCATATGGCGGTGGCGATCCACCCGCCAAAAACCACCGCCCGCCTCTAACTTCCCCCACCACATTACTATGGTGGGAGGGACCCCAGCGAACGGGAATAATGTCGGCCGGTTTTCCACAGGTAGGCAATCCACCCGATTGCCTACAGGGTGGAAAAGCAGTTTATATGGTGGCGGTGTCTGGTAGACACCGTCATCCATATTTGTATGCAGGCTGGGATGTGCCTTTCCGTGGCGGCAACGCCACCACGGAAAGGCAGGCAGTTTTTAACATTGGGGGCCCGTAGCGGGCAGGCATGCTAGTGATAAATCCTGCTTATTGGTGAAAACAGAGTTAGAAAAACCACTTTTAGAAGTGGGTATTTCTGTGTGCTTATGAGTTTTTGCGCCTGCCTGATGTGTATTGACCGTTTGGTTTTGACTGACATAGAAGGGATGTGCATTCACTCGAGTCCCTTGGGTAGTTGAGGTGTGTCCTGCCCTGCGTGAGTGACTCAGTGCTAGGCTGAATAGACCTTTCATGAATTTAGAGTGGCAGGGGGAGTTTTCCTTGCACCTGAATAGGCCTGGTCTTCATTTGGTGTAGTGGGAGGAGTTGCACATGCACCTGAATAGGTCTGTGCCTACCTTCCAAAATAATGGCTCCACCCCCTGTGGTGTGTCTGGTGCCAAGGCTTTCAATATGAACGGCAGTGTTGTGCACTTCTAATATGTGGTTGAAGTTCCCTCAGAACAAAGACTTTGGCACTATAAATACAGGGGCTATGACCCCATGAAAATAAAAAGACACTATGTGGGGCACGTACCCAATGACTGCTGTGTGCCAGGAGGAACCGCCGTTTGTGAATACCTTCTTGTGAAACTAACCTGCTGGGTGGCTGAAGTGACTGCCTTTCTGCTAAGGGACCTTCCGTGCTAGCCAGCCTGTGCCCTGTTCTCTGCCACAGTGTCTCCAGGGATGAGGTAGTGCTTGCCTCCCTGTTTGCTAATAGAGCGTGGTAAGCGTTTTCAATTCTGTTGTCCAAGGAGTTGGCTCCATTTGTGCTAACCCCATACAGGAGCGCTTTTACCCTGCAGCATGGGCAGCACAGCTCCCTCATCTAGGGCCTGAACATTGAGAAGGAGGAGGTGAACGGAACAAAACGCTCTCCCTCTCGTATTGCTGGCCTTTGTTTATGTGAGCCAGCAGCCGGGGCTATGCTTCATGGCTGCGAGGCCATGCCCAAGCAGCAAGGAATATCAGCCCGGGAGTTCCCTTGGATGTCAGAAGATGTGGCCCAGCCGCACCCGGAAGTGACCAGAGCCTCACGTGTCCATTCAGATGCTTCCACACGCAGCCGATGTGAGACCCTAGGTGGCCGACGTGAGCCCCTGGGTGCGGGCATTGCTAAGGCAGGCAAGAGCCTCCCAGCTGCACCAGGCCGCTTGCAGCGAAACATGAAGAGGTTCGTACCCATGCCACACTACGGAGCTGTACCGGAGGCATTTGGCTCCCCTTGGCTTCTGGCCCCGTTGTTGTGAATAGTGGGGGCAGGTGGACCCATCACGTTAGATAGTGCGAGCACCCAGGGATAGTGTGCTTGCACCAACAAACAGACCTCCCACTGGGCTGATCTCCAGGAGTAAGATCCTTTGGTGTTTCCTTACCCCGCAGATCACCCCTGTACTTCCGTCATTCCCCTGCTTCCATGGAAACCGGTAGTGTTTCCCTGCAGAGAGTGCAGGCCAGTGGTCCTATCCTGCTGGTGAGCACAAGCACCCATAGACTGTGCTCTCTCCCCGTTGTGCAGGCAGGAGATCTTTTGGCGTTTTCTTGCCCCGTAGGGCGTCTCTGTAATTCCTTGCATTTTCCCTGTTTCTACGGGAACCAGTGGAGCATTTTCATGTAGAAGGAGGCAGGGGATGTAGAGGGGATCTAGTTGGGTGTTAACAAAGTTGGAAGCAACTATCTTAAAAGATTGCCCTGTCAGACTGGTGACACCGGCTCAAGCGGAAACATGTTCAACTAATCGCTATTGTCTTGATTCCACTAACTGTAATGTTAGGCCTTATGTTTTCAGTGTGGTGTTCACTTATAAGTATTTACTAAAGTTCACTAACATTGTTATTTATGACAATTATGCAATTGGCAAAAGTGGTGTATGACTTTATGTGATGTCATGACAAAGTGCCTAGTGGCACAGTGACTTATGTGATTGCCGTCTAACTTTAAAAAAATAAATAATACAAAAGATATTTTTATGTAACCTTGTGTGGAGTCGCTTTTTATGGTGTGCCTAAAGTGTCACTGTTGTGTGAGTGCGTTGTGCAAACGCTTTAGACATTGCCTCTGGGATAAGCCTGACTGCTCTGCCAGGGGTTGTCTTTGATGTGTTACTAGCTTACCCTTACTAGACTGATGGGTTCTGTCCTACCACACCTGCATACCCTAGCCAACCAGATACCCCATGTCTAACAAACTGGTATACTAAAAATAAAATGATACTACGGTCCATTATCATCATTTCCTTTTTTCCATTGCCCTGCTTTAAAGCAGTGGGGCGACGCTCTTCCACCTTAGTGGAGCAGCTGCCACTGTTGAAGTGGCTACATTAGTTTGCTAAACCACTAGATTAAGACTATCTGTTTAAGTCTTCATAATAATCACAGACATCACTGTGGAGACATACTATCTCCGTGGGGACTTGAACAAGTCTATAATCACACACTATCTCAGTGGGGTCATGGATATCGATATAATCAATCAAACACTACCTTTGTGGGGAATTGAACAAGACTGTCATCACACACTATTTCTGCGGGGACTGTGGTAACGCTATAATCACACACCAACTCTGTGAGGACCTGGATATTTCTATAATTGCACACTATCACTGTGGGGAGCTTGACATCTCTATAATTATAGACTATCTCTGTGGGGACCTAGCACCCCTATAATCACACACTATCTCTGTGGGGACCTGCCATCCCCATAAACACACACTATCTCTCTGGGGACCTGGGCATCAATATAACCAATCAAACGCTATCTTTGAGTAATTGAACATAACTATCATCACACATATCTTTATGGGGATCTGCCATCCCTATAAACACACAGTATTTCTATGGGGACCTGTCATCCCCATAAATAGACACTATCTCTGTGGGGACCAGCCATCCATATAAACACACACTATCTCTGTGGGGACCCGGTTTCCCTGTAGTCACACACTATCTCTGTGAGGACCTGGGCATCCCTATAATCACACACTATCTCTGTGGGGACCTCTGCATCCTTATAATCACACACTATCTCTGTGGGGACCTGGACATCACTATAATCACACACTATATCTGTGGGGACCTGGGCATCAATATAATCAATCAAGCGCTATCTTTTAGTAATTGAACATGAATTTCATCACACATATCTCTATGGTGACCTGGCATGTCTATAATTACACTCTATCTCTGTGGGGACATGGGTTCAATATACTTTAACTTTGTGGGACTTGAATATGACTGTCATCACATACTATCTCTTCAGGGACATCAACATGTATATCATAACAGACTGTCTTTAGAGGGACTGGAACTTTACATGTATCACACACTTTCTCTATAGGTCAATAATCACCATCTTAGTGGGCCTCCCTAATCATGCACTATTGCTTTGGGGACCTAAGCTTCAGTATAATCACAACATATCTCAACATCACTTGAACATGACTGTAACTACACACTACCTGAGCAAGCACCTAGGCATCATTATAATCACATACTACCTCTGCAGGAGCCTCGGCATGACTGTTATAACAGCAAGCACCTCAGCATCATTGTTATAACACTTCTATGTGGGGCCCTGAACATGACTGTAATCACATACTATCTCTGCGGAGATGTAACATAACAATAATCACACACTATCTCTGAGGGGACTTGAACATGAATATAATCACACATTTTGTCAACGGGGTCTTGAGAGTGACTATAATTAAGCGCTATACGAATTCTGAATGAATATCAGAATGACTCATCGTACACTTTCTCTACAACACTTGAACAACACTATCATAATACTCTCTATGTGGGACTTTAATATGGTTATAATCACACACTATCTCTGTGGGGGTCCGGGCATTCCTATAGTAACACACTATCTCAGTGGGGACTGGAACATGACTATTATCACACACTATCTCTGTGGGGACTGGAACATGACTATTATCACACACTATCTCTGTGGGGACTTGAACATTACTATGACCACACACTATCTCTGTGGGGACTTGAACATTACTATGATCACACACTATCTCTGTGGGGACTTGAACATTACTATGATCACACACTATCTCTGTGGGGACTTGAACATTACTATGATCACACACTATCTCTGTGGGGACTTGAACATTACTATGATCACACACTATCTCTGTGGGGACTTGAACGTGAATATGATCACACTATCTCTGTGGGGACTTGAACATTACTATGATCACACACTATCTCTGTGGGGACTTGAACTTGAATATGATCACACAATATCTCTGTGGGGACTTGAACATGGCTATAATACCACACTATCTCTGTGGAGACCTGGGCATTCCTATAATCACAAACTATCTCTGTGGTACCTGTGCATTACTGTGTTATTTCTGCATGAACTGCAGCATGACTATCATCGTACACCAAAACCACAATATCTGTAGGGACTTGGGCATCAATCTAATCATGCAATATCTCTGTGGGGGCTTGAAAATTATCATCATCATACACTTACTCTGTCAGCTCTAGAATATTATTATAATATCATGCCATCTCTTTGGGGACTATTAATGCACAGCCATACGTAGATGGTGCCAATTGGTGAGGTTGATGAAAAACAACTAGGTGGTCAGATGGCAACTTGGTTTTGCCATCTGACCCCATTGCAGGATCTTAAGCCTCTAGATTAATTTAACTATGTGTTGTTTTCATATTCCTTAATGTTTGTGTGCACTCAGTAATAGGCTAAACATCCGTGAATCCCTGTCAATGCACTTTATATATATGATCATTTTCTACTGTAAAATGCATTATTAGACAAATCTCTGTTCTAGGTGCACCTAGGACATAGTGACCTATTCAAATTTGACTAAAGTATCATGTTATGTATGTATGGCACTGAAAAATAGCATTTATCTATTAGATAATGAGTGTATTCAATCAGAAATGAGAATTATTGAGTAGGTCCCCACAAGGATGGTAACACATGTCCAAGTCCCCACAATGATGGTTCTGTGCGCGTGACTAAATAACAACATATTTGTAAAATTGAAGCAGGATCCTGTATTATGAATTTTTTCTTAACATTTTTCTGTTATTGGTATATTTTTAAAACATTGGGAAGGGTTAGTCCCCACAAGGCTGGTGAAAACACATAGTCCCCACAAGGATGGTAACACGTGTATGTGTGTGTGTGTGTGTGTGTGTGTGTGTGTGTGTGTGTGTGTGTGTGTGTGTGTGTGACTTTGTAGATGAATAAGTGGGTGTGTGAGTAGCTGCATGGGTGAGTGTTTGGTTATGTTGCTGGCTGTATGGGTGAGTAACTGGTTGTGTGAGTGGCTGTAAGGGTGAGTGAATGGTTGTCTGAGTGGCTGTATGTGTGAGTGAGAGGTTTGTGAGTGGCTTTATGGAGGAGTGAGTAGCTGTGTGAGTACTCATATAGGTCTGTAAATGGATATGTCAGTGATTGTGCTGGTGTGTGAGTGGGCATACAAGAGGCTGTATGGGAGTGTGAGTAGGTGTGTGAGTGGTTCTGTGGATGATGTCATCAATGATGTCACTGACCATGTCATGAGTGATTTAATATGTGAGGTCATAAGCAGTGCATTACAGGGGTGTAAGTTATATTTAGCTCAGGTACCCCCTTCCTAGGTCCATTTTGTCCCAGGGTACCCCTTCCTCTGGGGCCAGGCTTATATATATTTTTAAAAAAGGGGAGTGGGGCAATGCGGCTCCCGTACCCAGGCCGCTTTTGGCCCAGTGGACCCATCCCTTTGGACCAGGCCTTTATATATCATTTTTTTAAAGGGGGGGGTCGCACGGTGCCCCTCCCCAGGCTGATTTCGTCCCTGGGGACCCCATCCCACGGGGCCTGACCACTTCTTTGGGGACCGCGCCGAGCCTGAAGGCCCCCTCCGGCTCCCCGCCTCCTGCGGGAGCCAGCACTGCTTTGAGACCCAGGGAGCTGCTAACATGCAGCTCCGTGGAACTCCAAGCAATGAGACTGTTTCCTTGCTCAGTTCACAGCGGGCAGGGAAACAGACATGTTCTACTTTCAGCAAGCTAGAGCATGTTCTGCTCCTACTTGCTGAAAGCAGAGCTGAGTTTGCTATAGCTTGGCAGGAGCAAACCCATAGCAGACTGCACTGTCCCGGGGGTGGGCACAACGGGACATTGCTGACGCCGGACTTGGGAGGGCGCAGTCCCTAGGGCCTTCTAGGGCTCCATGAGGTGGGCCGCGTGGCCCCACTTCAATGTAATTAAGCCCCGTGGAGGTGGTGGTCCCCAGGGCTGCGGGGGCCGTGCGGCACCCATACATAATGGTAGAGAGTTGCCCTGGGAGGTGGCAGTCCCATTATTAAATTTAGCCCCAGGGAGGTGACAGTTCACAGGGCTGTGTGGGTGGCCAGAGCCCTCCACGCATTATTTAATTTAGCCCTGGGGAGGTGGCAGTATCCGGGGCTACAGGAAGGTCATGGGACCTCCCCCACGAAAATTTAATATTTAGTCCTGGAGAGGTGGCAGTCCTTGGGGCTACGGGGGGCCATGTGGGCCCGCATCACTTTTTTTTAAATGCTTTTTTAGGCCTGAGGGGCTGTTCTGTACAGTGAGAACAGAGTGAAAGCAGAGTGTGGGTGCACATCAGTAGCAGCTCCTGGAGGGAGTGCTGTGGGGCAGTGAGGCAGGGCGGGGGAGAGGCAGGGTGGGGGGTAGTAAACTCCTGCATACAGCCAATTGGAGTTAGGTAAAGAAATAAATCAATAAAACGAATTTGATTGTGCATGCTGCAACGCCAAATGTGCCTCCCCTGCCCCGCCCTACCGCCCCGCAGCACTCCCTCCAGGAGCTCCTACTGGTGCATATAGAGTGATGCTGAGTGTGAGTGCACATAGAGTGAAACCAGAGTGTGGGTGCACATAAAGTATGGGTGCACATAGAGTGATGCTGAGTGTGAGTGCACTTAGAGTGAAAGCAGAGTGTTGGTGCACATAAAGTGTGGGTGCACATAGAGTGATCCTGAAATCAATAAATCAATCAATCAATGCATTTATAGAGCGCGCTACTTGCCCTTGAGGGTCTCAAGGGGCTGAGGGGGGTGCTGTTACTGCTCGAATAGCCAGGTTTTGAGGTGTTTCCTGCAGGTGAGGTGGTCCTGGGTCATACGTAGGTGGGCGGGGATGGAGTTCCATGTCTTGGCGGCCAGGTAGGAGAACGATCTTCCTCCGGTGGTGGTTCTGCGAATCCGTGGGACGGTGGCGAGGGCAAGACTGGCGGAGCGGAGCTGGTGGGTCGGAGTGTAGAAGGTGAGGCGGTTGTAGAGGTATTCGGGACCCATGTCGTAGAGCGCTTTGTGTGCGTGGTGAGGAGCCTGAACGTTATCCTTTTGCTGGCGGGGAGCCAGTGCAGGTGTCTCAGGTGGGCAGATATGTGGCTGTGGCAGGGGATGTCGAGGATGAGTCGTCGGAGTCGTTCTGTATGCGCTGAAGTCGTTTCTGAAGTTTGGCTGTGGTTCCTGCATATAGGGCATTCCCATAGTCCAGTCGGCTGGTGACAAGGGCCTGGGTGAGCATCTTTCTGGTTTCGGTGGGGATCCATCGGAAGATTTTTCAGAGCATGTGCAGGGTATTGAAGCAGGAGGATGAGATGGCGTTGACTTGTTTGGTCATCAAGAGTGAGTAGTCCAAGATGAATCCTAGGTTGCGTGGGTGGTCCGTGGGTGTCGGTGCGGTGCACATAGAGTAAACGCAGAGTGTGGGTGCACATAAAGTGTGGGTGCACATAGAGTGATGCTGCGTGTGAGTGCACATAGAGTGAAAGCAGAGTATGGGTGCACATAGAGTGATGCTGAATGTGAGTGCAGATTAGTGAAAGCAGAGTGTGGGTGCACATAAAGTATGGGTGCACATAGAGTGATGCTGAGTGTGAGTGCACATAGAGTAAAAGCAGAGTGTGGGTGCACATAAAGTGTGGGTGCACATAGAGTGATGCTGAGTGTGAGTGCACATAGAGTGAAAGCAGAGTATGGGTGCACATAGAGTGATGCTGAATGTGAGTGCAGATTAGTGAAAGCAGAGTGTGGGTGCACATAAAGTGTGGGTGCACATAGAGTGATGCTGAGTGTGAGTGCACATAGAGTGAAAGCAGAGTATGGGTGCACATAGAGTGATGCTGAATGTGAGTGCAGATTAGTGAAAGCAGAGTGTGGGTGCACATAAAGTGTGGGTGCACATAGAGTGATGCTGAGTGTGAGTGCACATAGAGTGAAAGCAGAGTATGGGTGCACATAGAGTGATGCTGAATGTGAGTGCAGATTAGTGAAAGCAGAGTGTGGGTGCACATAAAGTGTGGGTGCACATAGAGTGATGCTGAGTGTGAGTGCACATAGAGTGAAAGTAGAGTGTGGGTGCACATAAAGTGTGGGTGCACATAGAGTGATGCTGAGTGTGAGTGCACATAGAGTGAAAGCAGAGTGTGGGTGCAAATAAAGTGTGGGTGCACATAGAGTGATGCTGAGTGTGAGTGCACATAGAGTGAAAGCAGAGTGTGGGTGCACATAGAGTGATGCTGAATGTGAGCGCACATAGAGTGAAAGCAGAGTGTGAGAGCACATAGAGTTGTGGAAGAAGTGGGAGGCCATGCAGACAATTCCCTAAGTTCCAGACGTGTGCAGAGTGAGATTCTGCCATACCATAGTTTCCCACACCCGCCAAAGGGCCGTGACAGCAATGCCCATGAATGCCAGGCACCTACCAGTACGAATCATGGCTGGCTAACTGACGAGTGGCCCAATGTCCTTTTGTGGCACCTTCAGACACTCCTGGCTTTTAAGCCAACAGCACTTTGCATGCTGCCATTTTTAGCCCAAATGTAACAATTTTTTTAACAGAATGAAGTGTCTCAGAAGGCAACACGATGGTGCCCTCAAAGCCAGAAGTGGGCTAGTGCGACCCACGACTCGGGGTCTCTGGGCAGGTATGTAGAAATGATGTGTAGCTGTTGAGGGGAATGCCCACATGGGAGGCAGTGCGGTAAGACGTTTTTTTCTTTTTAAAGTATTACCCCATTAACACTGTCATGTTTACAGCAGGAGTCCAATGCTGTTCACAAGCCACTGTGGGCTAAGGTTTTGGAAACACGAGTTCCCTTTGTTTAACTCGGCTCAAGTGCGGATAACTATGGCTGCTTTGTAGAAACTGTCCGGAAGACAAGGTTGCATTTGTTACACGCCTCGAGGGTGCCCAGAAGCCCATTATTATGACAGCTGTGCAAACTGCTGCTTGTGCGAATATCTATTCCATTTCCTTAGAGGTAGCCGGTGGCACGATGCTGTAATAAGAAGTTAGAAAGAGACTGCAGACTGGCCGACAGTTTTCAATTATCCCGTGCTTTTTATGCTAGGACGGGCGCTATGAAGAGCTGTCTTCAAGTAGCACTTGAATCTAGCCTGCATTTTAGAGCAGCCGCCTTCGCAATCTCCGGAGTTAGTGGGTGCCGTGGAATCTCCTTGGGACGAGAGGGTGCACAGAGACCCCCACACACAAAGCAGACAGGCTTCACAAAAGCACAGAGCCCGAGGGGGCAAAACTGAACCTCCAGCGCGCAGCTCCTGAGCAAACAGACAAAACCAATGGATCCATCATCCCTCCTCCCATCCAATTACCGAGATCCAGAGGAGAGAATTTGGCAACATGAGTTCACACAAACTCTTATGGCCCTAATCCCTTCCATACACACCGAGCTCACATTCTCTACCATGACTTCATGGGCGAGCCACCCAAGCAGAGCATGGGTCGCCAGCTGCAGGGACCTGCCCGCCTCAGCTTTTAATCAGCTAACGAGGGCGATGCAAATGACAGGCTTATGAGCTTACGGCTTGTCCAACAGCAGCCCTCCCCGCAGAGATACAGCACTAATACAGGTGTTAGTAAACTGCTTATTAGCCACCGGCTAATTTGGCCCATTGACGCGCGGATTGTGCGCCAGAGCGGCCGTTTGCAAGAGTCTTTGAGGCCCAGCGTGCCCTCCATTTGGTCTGTGGTGGGTCTGACTCGTAGCATAGTTGTGTCCGATATGTCCCTGATAAATCTGTGTAAATATGGCAACAGCCACCCACAGAATGCCTCTATTTACTGAGCACCAAACAGGAGAAAGGGCAGCATTTCAATGGACGCCATGAATGCATTGACACAAAGTCATGAGGTTTCCTAGTAAGATGCCGGCCCCAACAGTTTGCGAGACCTTTCAATTCCAGTGTGTGACAGATGTGCTCTGCACACAAAAAGAGGGGGGATTTAAATACAAAGGGTACACCACTGGGCAAAAATACAACTCCATTAGGCAAAGCCCATTCTACGCAAAGAAGTCCACAACGGCCACCGCAGAGACACTTTGTTTGACCAATGAAAATGAGCTGGGACAGTTTAGAGTGCAACTTGTTTCACTCCTTTTGAATAATTACACACCTTCTGTATAAAAAAACATATGCACGGTTTACGACTATGGTCGACCTCACGGGGACCTACCTATTTGTTATTTCTGCCAAGTTATGTTGGCTAAACGCAACATTTGAGCATAAAGGTAGCTTCTGGTTCTGTGTATGTGTGTCCGTATATTTACACGAGGTCCACCAAACTTGCGTCCCGCAAAATAAGGTGAACCATAGAGTGCAGCTAAGGACATAGCTCGAGTTGTGACGTGTCTGATCTATAACGTTTTGCACTGGAACAAAAACAGAGTTGATACGTTTCCCTGAATTTATGTTGTCTGCTTGCTGAATGGGCACTGGAGCAAATAAGATTCATCAAAAGCCCAGATTGCATGAATATTTTGCACCAAAGCAGCATAAATCGAGCAGATCAAAATGCGTTGCTTACAAAGAAACTAGTTTTGCAGCAAACTCAGTCAAGGCTTTCACATTTGAGAGTGACGCAAAACAAGGTTGCTCAGTCCCCCCTATGAGGACAGTAAACATGCATAATTGGTTTGATCCGTTTGCCTCGGAGTACAATTTTATGTAATATATAGCGTTGACTTAAAAGGCCATATTTACAGATCAGTGTTGTTTGGGTTGCGCTGTGTTAATCTGCTCAAATAAATTTGTTTAAACAATGGAAGTCCTTACCAAATTGATTAAGAAGACTTGAACACATCTGGAGAGTGCCAAATACACAACACACTTGTTTGTTGCAGTCTCCTAATGAATCTAGAAGAGTCAACGAGTGACTGCTACTTCTCAGAATGAGGATGACAGAATGATGTATTCACGGTTGTAGGCACTGAAAAGGCGTGTCCTCAGAATTTACGGGAATTTACATTTTCATTTTACTCCTTTGGAAGGTGAGTACATATGAATATTATGCAGCTACATTCAGGCGTGGTAATAGGTGGGTTTCCCAGGGGTTTAACAGAATGAATCCTGAACCTCAAAATTACTACTGCCACTTCACTCCGCTCTGCTCAAATTAATTTCATATTTCCCTATAGTAATTCATCAATAACCCTGTTTGGCAGGGCACAAGTCCTATGAAAAGAAGTGAGGGAACTGACCAAGTAAGACAATATGCAAATGGCCTCATGACGTCACGACGTAGCGCTATAAAATAAATAAAATAGTGCTATTTAAATTATTTGTGTAAATACTGGGACAGATTAACCCATCTGACAGTCTTACACTGGCTGCATTTATATACAGGGCTAGAACAAAGGCAAACGCATGCCTCTCAAGTGCCTGTGAAGAGAAGGCAAGCTGTGTGCCTTTGTTTCCCTCTGCGGTATTTAAATGTAAGGTTCCAGGCGGCCCCCAGTCAGCATTAGGCATGAGCGGATTTTGCGGATTGGCAATCCGCGAATTTGCGGATTTGCGAACTCGCAATCCGCAAAATCCGCGAATTCCCGCGAATTTGCGGATTTTTTTTTTTTTTTGTGTTCGCCCGTGTTTCTGCCAGTTCGCGAGGGTTTTTACAATTTCGCAATTTGCGAACTTACCTGTCGGGTCGTAAGTTTTGCGAACTTGTTGTTTCTACGTGTCCAACCTGTTTGGGACACTCTTCTTCATCACTGCCACTCTCTGTCACCACTGCCACTCTCTGACTACTCATGCCACCCTCTGGCCCACCCATGCCACCCTCTGTTTCATCACCACACCCTCTGGTTGTCCAGTGTACATTATTTTCGGCAAAGCAAAGCACACCTTCCCTGCCTCAAGTGACCTGAATTAATTTGGGGCTGATTAATGTGTCACAGAATATTTTTTTAGCTGGCACCTGCTTCCTTAGTGCGCCCTGATTAGTGATCTTTTGCACTTGCTAAGTGCTTTCATTGTTGCAAAATTAGTTACAACACCTGCCCTGCCCCAACTGACAATAATGAATTAGGGGCTGATTAATGGATTTTAACTTCCAGCCTGGCTCCTGCTTGTCTCCCTTAGCTGTAATTCATGACCTTTGTGGCATATGTGTAACTATTCTGAGGTTCAGAGCAGGGTCACATAATAGTTTCAACTGGCAACTGAACTCTGGAGGGGCCCCTCAGGAAGCACTACAGGAAATGGCTACTAATGATGTGCCTGAACTTTTGAACCTGGTAAGTAGTTACTTTCAGTTTTGCTTAGATCGTATTTCTGCAATTTGGCACTTATTCGCGGGGCGCGAACTCACGCGAACAGTGCGAGCAGTGCGAGCAAAATCCGCTGCTCGCGGATTTGCGGATTTTGCAGGAAATTCGCAAATCTCGCGGATTGCGGATTTCCCGAAAATCCGCAAAATCCGCGAGCGGAACGGATTTTCCGCCCATGCCTAGTCAGCATATACAAACAAAAGGAGGCTGGATGGCCCCTTAACTTCGGCCCAGCTAGAGGAGAAATAAAGCTTCCTTGCTGCCTGCACGTTGCTGCTGGGAATGGAAAGCAGTCAAGGTACAGGTGCTGCTGAACGTGTCCCGGTGTCTGAGAATGACACCAGCACAAGTTCAGCATATTTCTGTGGGGCCCAACTTCTTGGCAGGGGGGATGGCGTTCATGCTGTGAAAAGAGTGGGGGGACACCATGTACCTGCGTGTACCCCCAACTCGAGCCCTGCTGTTTGGGTTACGAAGTAGCGTGCTAGTCGCCCAAAAGCGCTTTGTCGCCCTATCAGGGGTACCAAGTGCTATATAAATGCAAAGCCTTCCCTCTTCTATCCCTCCACTATCCCTTTTTCAATCCAAATAACAGACTCACATGTCCACCGCTCAAATTACATTTTCATATTTCCCTATACTAATTCACCAATAATTATTTTTGTTTTCCGTAGTAGCGTGCTACTTGCTGAAAAGCAATGTGACGCCTCATCAGGGGTACTAAGTGCCATATAAATGCAATTACAATTATAAGTAGTACATGCAACTCCTATAAACATGTAAAAAAATGTTCAACCACGCATTATTGTCTACAAACTAATTTTTGTCTATATAGCACAAGGTCAGGCATGATATTATTGTACTCTCACTGATCTTATAAAATATAACCATTGAGCTATTGATGAAGCTTTTTGACCACACAAGATTATAAAACCCTCTATTCTCCTTATGTGTTGACCAGAACTTTTGTTCCATTTGCTCCCTCTTAAAGGAGCACATTCCTGCTATCTAACTTTGTAATTTCCATGGTTGGGGTGTTTTTTGTATTTCTTAAGTCGGCAGTGTTTAATACGCTTCTTTGCAAAAGTGCTCTGTAAATTAACCCCTTCGATGCTTGTGACGGAACGGTTCCGTCACAAGCGCCGGTTGGGCTGTGCTTATGACGGAACCGTTCCATCACGGCCACGCCCGTTTCTTAGAACCTTCAGCACAGCGCGAAAATTTGCGCTGCGCTGAAGGTGTTAAATGACCAGAGTAGAGGTCATCAGGCATTCTGATTGGTTTTGTAGGAGCCTTTCTTCATTTATAAAAGGTAACTATAGTAGTCGTCTGGTCCCATGTCATGATGGTGACTTTCGGCCAGTCCTGGATTTTAAGCAAACAGCGGGCTTCTAGGCCCAGAGCAATAATTGGGGAAAGTTAAATACCAAGTCTCAGCAAGCTTAACTGAGTAGGCTGAAACCTCAGGGCCAGATGAAGGCCACCTTCAAAATATGGGGTCTTTTATCAACTTTTCTGGGGGACTCATCATTTTGCTTAATGCCAATATTGGGTCTCCACATAAAGATAAGAGAGTATATTCCTAGGTGCAGGTCTTATAAGGGAGGAATGGAAAAAATTGGACAGAGGGCAAATGGGTGAAGAGAAGACAAAAGCTTTTAAACCAAGTTTCGAGGAGGCCGCTATATAGACTTAAGGGGAAGTTAAGAAAGAAGGTATCCATTTATACACAACACAAAGAAAGGCACATTTGAGAAGAGCATTACTAAATATACAATGGAGGAAGGCAGAAAGTTATGGAGATTCAAAGTCATCCTTTCAGAAGAATTATAGATAGACAGAAATAGTTTGATAAGCAAAAAATATAATTTTGCGGCAGCTCAATAGCTGGCATTGCGAAGGGTAAGCAATAGGTGAGATATTTTTGAAATATATTTTATCACTTTATTTTTTTTAGGTGTACGGCTCTCATTGCTATTTATAATTACAAGTATTTGCAGAGGGGACAGACCATCCAGTGCGCCAGTGGAGCAACATGTCATCTTGTGTTCCACGAAGGGTGATCTCATCACGGGTCATTGAAAAGTTTTGCGCCTCAGGTCCAGTGGCAACAGCAGGTCCTCGACACAGGTCCTCCAAGCATTGAATTATCTTCCAATCTGTCATTCTCACCAGTGAATCTTCATGCATACCTCTTCCGCATTCTGCCATTTGCTCTCATGCATCAGCCAGTCAATGCATTGAGGGGTGTCCCTGTGCATGCATTGAATGCCAGAAGCAGAGTGAGTTTTGTAGCTTTGTTGTGCATGTTATTGTGCATTGCACATGGAGATATTTCCAATCAGCACATCTTTGTAGACACCTGGAGCAAAGACCAGTGCAATTTGAACAGCTCTGAGTCTTGCATCCAGAATGCTACTACCACGACGCAGACAAATAAAGTGTAAGAATATGTCCTCAAGGGCTCCACGCTTAGGGCAGGTGTAGAAAGCTGGCTCTGCATATGGTATTGCCACTAGGCGGTTATACTATGCACAGAGTCCAGGGTTTCCCCAAAAGTGTACAGAGCTCAATATAAAACCCACAGTGCTCTATTAGTGGTACTGTAGGCGAGCAGCCTTACTCGTGACACAGAGGAGCGTAAGAAATGTATTGCCACAACAGTGATCAATAATGGACACACGTTTCAAGAAGGAGATCCAGACCAATTTTAGAAAATTATACTTTGTTTCTACTTTATAATTTGAGACCAAGATGTTTGCAATAAGGTGAGTACATTTAAAAAAAATACTTTTCACTTTGAAATATCGATATTTAGAAACTTTTCAGAACAGTTCAATCTTAGTCTATGGGGAAACAATATCACGGTTAAACAGGTAAGTAAGGCACTTACAATTCCAGTCTTTGTGACCAAAAGTCAGCATGGGGAAAGAGTCAGGTGAGTACCAAAACTGCACCACCAGCAGCACAAAGGCTACCGGATGAATGCAGAGGTCAAAATCGGAGTGCAGCCCAATGGAGACTGGAGGTGCCAGGAGCCACACTGCTTGCAGATAGGTGCATTGTTACAGGGGCCACGTTTTCGGGAGTTAGGTCAAGCACAGGGGGCAACAAAGCAGCACCAAACATGCACCACCAGCGGCAAAGGGGCGGCCGGGTACAAGGTGCAATTTCGAAGCATGGGGCCCAATGCTTTTCAAATGTGTCAGTGTACCTCTTAACGTTTTCTTGTGATTTTCCCAATCCACCAATGAATGGTAAGCTTGTATGTGAGTCCATCTAGTGGCAAAACAATTTCATTCAAAAATATGCTAAGTACAAATATCCATATATAACATGTTCTGTTGAAACAATGTTCAAAAAAGTACCCTATTAGGGGAAACAATGTTTAAATATTTTACAATTTTCTGCTTGTTTGCTGATGAAACAGGTCTTGTGTCTACGAAGGGCAGCATATTAATGAAAGCCATTATGATATCTCTGTGGATCAATTAATTTATTTCCTTCTGCTCTCTGGTAGCACCAAGGGATCAAAGATCCTCTTTGCGCTGTCAATATGGTGTGTGTTTCGACACTCTGCGGGAATGAAAATTCAGAGGCTCTTCCTCTGGACAATAGGCCTTGTTATTTTTCAGTCAGGATAGATCTGTTTTTTAAGTAATAGGTAACTCTGAAGGTTGACTGCTGATGGCATTAGTCAAATGCAAACTACTTTCTTTTAACTACTACACATTTAAGGCTCATGCAGGACTCAGATCCATTTCTTGATTTGTTTTCATCTGAATGCATCTCCATCTGCGCCCCCAACTCTGCTTTTTTCTCTAGCACATGCCATTTGGTTTAATATTAGACACACTGATTTTTGTGCTTACTGTTCATTGACACAAGCGATACAAAGAGAACGTATTACAAGGGATATTGGAAAATTTTTGTTTTAAAACTTTACCTCAAGCTAGAAGTTGTTGTGCCATTTTGTATCTAAATCCAGATGATGGTGAGAGACTATAGTGACTATGCTATTAGTTGTAGTTAAGATACTTGGCAGAGGGAGGAGCATTTTTGGTTATGGATAGCACTTAAATTAGGGCTTGCTTCTGTTTCCAGCTATTCTATAAAGCAGTGCTGCGTCTTTACATGTGAGGTCTATTACAGTAATCTGTGTCAGTATAAATCTGGTGATTTCTGAGGTATTCCGCATATGCATGAAAACATCAATCAGGACCGTCTGGGAACATTTCATTTTAAACTCCGCCTCCTATTGAATATCTATTGTTAGGGCTGTTTCAACAAACCACTCTTAAACACTCCACATACAGTATCATTGGTTTACTACAGTTTGAAAAGTCTGTGATAGTCGACAAAGTATTGAATACAATGGCGGCATCCAGAAATAAGCCCCATGTTCCTTACCAATCTTAATAGTCTTATTACTTTGTATACATTTTCTTTGTGTAATCCAAAAAATCGCTTGGGACTCTAACAAAGTTAGGAATCTTCCATGTAGGTACAAATTACCAATCCACATAAATTCAAGTTCAAGTTCAGAAATTCATATAGCGCACTACTCACCCAGAGGGTCTCAAGGCGCTTGGGGGAGGGGGCAGTTTACCGCTTTCTAGCGGGTGACATCTACAGCATCGGATACCTTGGAGGAATGAGGAAGAGATCTTAAGGGTGCCCTCTTCGCCTGCAACCCACTATGATTTACTGCCATCACAGGGATGGTGATCTGCTGAGGTCAGCAGACCACCATATCGGTGTTTGCTTTCAAATTGTATTTTAAATACAGTACGTTTTGCTTAAAGGAAAACAAGATGCATTAACAAAACGTTTTTCAAAACTATTTTTAAGGGACCATTGTCTACTTGAAAATAATGTTTTTTTACCAAAGGTCTCTGAGGGAACCCTTCCCATATGTGAAAGGGTTGCCCCCACCTTTCAGTAATTGGTAAAATATTAATGTGACTGTTAAAAATTGGGCCGAGATTTGCACCCTGTTCAAGTAGGGGCCACAATCCTAGTTAGAGTAAGTCAGCTACACATCCTAAATTAACTGGAGCTCAACCTCTGGCAGCTTGGCACAGAACAGTCAGACTTAACTTAAGAGTCAATATGTAAAGTATTTGTACACACACTAATTACAGTAACACAGTGAAAACTCCACAAAAAGGCTCCACTAGTTTAGAAAAATAGAGAATATTTATCTGAGTTAAACAAGACAAAAACAACAAAAATCGAATAAGTAGAACTCAAGATATGAATTTCTAAAGAATAAACTGCAATATAGTGTTTTAAAGTCAATAGTGCTGAGGGGTTAGTTCATCTCCCGGCCACACCAGGGTAAATTCGAAGTTCAAGCTGACCACGATAAATCACAGGCGGGCTACAGGACACAGCCATGTTCTGCTGACAAAGTACGTTGGATGGAGCACGCATCGACGTTGAAGACTCGATGCAAGGAGTCGAGGAGGCACTGTGTCGTCGTCGATCCCGTAGATGGAGGCGAAGCGTGGGTGCCGATCTGCACAATCATTGAAGGCTTCGATGTTGAACCCCTTTGCGATATAGGCCTTGATGTCGAGCTGTGCTGCCTGTCATCGGGCCGGGCAGTCCGTTAAGGCGATGGTGTTGATTGGCTCTTGCGTCAGTGGAGGATTATGCGTCATTCTGATCACCGCAAAGTCGTTACTGCATTGATTTTGAAGCAAAAGCAGCTGCAGAACCCATTTCTGAGGCCCAAGACTGGATTTGCACCTCTGGCAAGGAAGGATTCCCAGATGGCAGAGTCCTGCAGTTGAAGAAGAGTTGAGGGTAGTCTTTGATGGTCCTGAGGCTTCAAGAACAGTGGGCAGGCCAGCAAGCTCTTGAAAACACTTAGGTCCAAGATTGTAGAGAGCAAGTCCAGTCCTTATCATTCACAGGCAAGAGGCTGCAGGCCAGCACAGCAAAGCAGGTAGCAAAATTGTAGTCCCCCCTACAGCACAGCAATTGGGAGACAGCAAGCCAACACAACAAAGCAGTTAGAAGAGTGACAATCCCCGCTACAGGACAGCAGCTCTTCTTCCTGACAGAATGTACTTGGTTCCAGCAACTTTCTGATTTGGTGGTGTCAGGAATCAAGTACTTCTACTCAGCGGTTTTTAAAGTCCCTGCCTTTCCTGCCCTGACTCTAGACTCACTGCAGGGGTTTGTGCGGCTCTTTGTGTGGGGATAGGCACAGCCCGATTCAGGTGCAAGTGTCAGTTCCTCCCTTTCAATCTACACCAGGAAGGCACATCAGTCTGGTAATCGGCCATCAAGAAGCAATTGTCACACCCCAGCCGCCTTTGTGCGTGACTGTCGAGAGAGAATATATAAAGCCGAGCTATCATTCACCCCAGACGTGTATTCAGAGATGGGCAAAGGCACAGAATGATTAAAGTAGAAAAATAATCACTTTCTAAAACTGGCATTTACAGACTTAAAATTTAAAATCCAACTTCACCTTAAGTTGTGATTTTAAATTGTCAGTCCAGAGACACCAAACTCCAAATCTCTCTTTTCCCAATTGCAAATTACACTTAAATGATGTTTGCAGGCAATCTCAATTTTAACCTATGGGAGAGATAGGCCTTGCAGTAATTAAAAACGAATTTAGCAGTTTTTCACTACCAGGACATGCAAAACTTAGTATATGTCCTACCTTTTAAATACACTGCACCCTGCCCAAAAGACTGCCTAAGGCCTACCTTAGGGATGACGTATGTGCATTAAAAGGGAAGGATTGTGCCTGGCAAGTAACTTGCCAGGTCGCAATGGCAGTTTAAACTGCACACACCGGCTCTGCAGTGGCAGGTTTGAGCCACATTTAAGGGCTACTAAAGTGGGTGGCATAATCAGTGCTGCAGGACCACTAATAGCATTTAATTTACTGGCTCTGGGCACATATGGCGCACTTTACTAGGGACTTATAGTAAATTAAATATGCCAGTTGTGGCTAAGCCGTTGTTGTCATGTTTTGAGTACAGAGCATATGCACTTTGGCACTAGTTAGCAGTGGTAAAACGCTCAGAATCCTAAAGCCAGAAAATATGAAGTCAGCAAAACAGGAGGTCTGAAGGCAAAAAGTCAGGGAAACCCACACCAAGGTTGTCAGGTCTAACAGTTACTAAATCACTACCAGGGGCGGGGAACAGGAAAAAAGAATAATACAAATATTAACTTACCTTTCCTGCCAGCCGCTGCGATCTTTTGCTTCCGTGCCACACTGCTCCTCTGCTCCCATCCGGATACTAAGATTCCCATGGGCACAGGCTCCCAGACCAGAACCCATCCGACCGCAGAGTTTCTCCCAGCATGAAAGATGCACTGGGAATGGGCGCGGCGGGACGGTTTTGCGCTCCAGCAGGGTTTTGAAGCCTGTGCCCCTGAGCACTAGGATATCTCCAAGGAACAGCCTGGAGATATCCAAGTACGCATGTTGGTTTGGTCGGCGGTGGATGGCTGGCCAAACCAACATACGCACTTTTAGTGCCTACCACCACTACCCCTGCTGTGCGACTGTGCCCCACCCCGCCCTCGACTCGGAGGGCAAGAAGTAAAAATAAAATAACAATAAAAAAGTTTTATTTTTATTCTAATTTTCTCCTGGCTGCTGCGTTTCAGCAGTGGGGCGATGCTCCTCTGCCATAGCAGAGGAGCCACTCCTGATCTCTACTTGGGTTTAGTACATTTGAAAAGTAAATTTTCTTGTCTGAAACCTCGCAATATTACGAAATGCAGAGTTTAGGACCAGAAAATGCATTTGTGCACCTGGCCCTAGGTTCTCTCTGGGGCTCATGCCCAAGACTAAGTCATTGACTATGCATGGTTTCTCAGATAACCTGCATATCACAATTTCAAGTTGGGCTGTCAAATAGTAGTTTAAGTCAGGTTGTTAGAGACATAATCCTTCTCTATTTCCTACATCACAGCATCCTGACATAAATCCTATCCATGATAATATTTCGAAGGTACATACAAGTACAGGACTATGGGCCATACATACTAATCTCATTACCAGTTGCAAACCCTCTGATTCCCTAAATCAGTGGGTTTTCAACAGGTAAAAAATATTTTGTTATTTTCGAAGCCCATTTTCCAAATGAAAAAGATTTTCCGACTCGTAAAATGGGTTTGGAAATGTTTACTGATCCAATATTTGGTGGCATGGTTTGTGGTGTCCGACCTAAATACCAAATTGGTACCTTTGGCATAGGGAAGTGCCCTCTTTGTATGGTCACCTCCACACACTTTGTGATTCAATGCTGATGGTTAGGACTATGAAAGCGCACTGAAGTCTGTTGCCCAGTTGCCAGTGCTCTCGCCCTAAAACTGTTATGTGTAAATTGGCATCCCCAATTGACAAGAACTTTGCCCCCTTATTAGTCCCTAGTATATGGTATCAGTGGTCCCCAGACCGTGGGTGGTAAGGGGTCCCAAGGGCTTATAGCGCTGTTTGTGCCACTCTGTGTGACCCACGTAAACTGCTCACAACAGACCTGCCTTTACAGACTGCAGAAACAATGTAAACTGCACCAATTTTACTTTGCTCTCACCATATGTGGCAAAGGCAATGCACTGCTTTTAATATATGTCTAACACCCCTAACAAAGGCCTCCAAAAGCCCAGGAGGCAGGGTGCATTATATTAAAGGTGTGGGCATGTAAGTGCAAGCTTATATGTTTTATAGTGGCTGTAGGAGACTCACTTAGTATATGGTGCACACTTATTTAATTGAGTACCTTACTCTAATCCTGAACACCCTTATGGTGGTTTTAGTGGTCTTTGCCAACCTTAAAACGCTCTCTAATTGGTAGCTGTGGAGAGCAGCCTTCATGCTTAGTCCAGAAGGAGTGTTAAGCAGCTTGTTTTGTCAAATCTAATCATGTAGTGTAGGGTAAAAGAAAAAGAACCACACAGTATAGATATAAAAATATGTTTCTTTATTACACAACACTCACTAACACATTGGTATAGCTTCTACCCGGAAATATCAACACAAATGCACAATAATACTTCAATTGCAAGAGGAAAGCACAATACACAGTGGTCTCAAGGGGAAGACTAAACCATATATGAAGAAAGTGGAATGTGAACTGCAAGCAAAGTCGGGACTTAGGCCAGGAGACTCAGAATATCTGGGATTACAAGTAACCGCCCAAGGTAAGCCCCCAGGAACTCCACGGAGGCTGTGTACAGAATGGGAACACAGCCGCATACTCAATACAAGTCAAAAGAAAATCGCGGTTGCAGTTTTGAAGAAAAAAGAACCATCCCATTAGACCCTGAAGAAACCCTGTGGAAGACAGAAGGTTGGAGAGTCACCCCACCAGTGTATTCCCCAGGAACCAGGATACCTACACAAGGAAAGCCAGGTGCTTAGGTGCGAAGTGACACCGTAGACCACAATGGAGGACTTCAGTAAAGATGCTGATGGCGAAGACTGTGCAAGAGTCCGGTGGAATCCAAGAGTGGATTCTTAAAGAGAACAATCTGCAAGCAGAGGGGGCAGAGTCTATGCCACTGGGAGGTGACCAGGAGGCACAGAATAGCAATGCCCACCCATGAACGAAATTGCAGGAGTGATGACCATGACCATGTCGCTTCAGCTGTAAGGACCAGGCAATGGTGAGAAAGGCCAGGAGCCATGCACGAGCTGTCCCACATCAGAAGTCGGTGTCCGGTGGCAGCACCAATAAGCCTTGGCAGCAGAAAAAGATGTGGTAAAAGATAAAGGAGCAACATTGGGTCCAGCAAGGTCCAAGGGACTCCTCACCCAAGCACACAAGTCTCTCCACGACACGGGCCCGAAGTACCTCAACAGCCGCTTCACATTCTACACACCCACCCGCCAGCTCCGATCCGCCAGCCTCGCCCTCGCCTCCGTCCCACGAATCCGCAAATCCACCGTTGGAGGAAGATCCTTCTCCTACCTGGCAGCCAAGACATGGAACTCCCTCCCCACTCACCTACGGCTGACCCTGGACCATCTCTCCTTCAGGAAACAACTCAAGACCTGGCTGTTCGAGCAGTAGCGACCCCCCCTCAGCGCCTTGAGACCCTTACGGGTGAGTAGCATGCTATACAAATTTTGCTGATTGATTGATTGATAGATTAAGTACAGGAGAGTCAGAGCAGACCCCGAACAAGCAGGGAAGCCCACTGAAGCAAAATATGACCCTCAAGAGGACCCCTCAGGCCAAAGGCTCAGGAGTCACAAGAGGACCCCAAACAGCTCACCAAAGATGTAGGCCCACGGCGCAGAGGATGCAGTGAAGACGAAGATCTTGGTCGGAAGAGATGCTGGAGGCTAGAGCTTCTTGTAGCCCAAAGATCTCTGGAGTGCAAAGCCAACAAGCCCTGGCAATGGCAAGTCGACACAGTGCACAGGGGTTTGGTCCCAGCAGATCTGACGAAGGATACTGGTCTCAAACTTGCAAAGGACAGGTCAGGCCTCGAGGGATTTGCAGAACTACCACCTGTGTTGCTGAGCCTTTCGAAGTCCGTGGGATGTCAGGAGCCGCAGACCGGTCAGCTTTGTTGTGGTATCTGCAGATGCAGGGGAGTGAACCCTTTACTCCAAGGAGATTACTTTGGGTATCCTTCATGCCCACATGTCTTGCTGAAGATCCTGGAGGAAGCACAGACACAGAGGACGATGAAGACTTTCAGAACAGAGAGACCAGGAGCATTAGGAGTCTTCCTTGATCCAGTCTCTGTTCCAGGAGAAGCCCAGCAAAGTCCAAGTGTCCAGATGGTCAAAGAGTGGCATGGTTTCAGGTTTGAGTCTTGTCCCACGACTGAGGACCCACCCACAGGTAAGCCTTTTTATACCATAAGTAAGGGATTGGGATTACTCAGGGGGCCCTCCCGGAGGAGGGGCTGGACAGAGAGGAGGATACTCCCATGTCCTTTGTCCAGTTTTGCGCCAGAGCGGGAGCCAAGGGCTCCCTAAACCGGCTCAAACCGAGTATGCAAGGAGGGCACCAAATGTGCCCTTCAAAGCAGTCTGGTGACGTTAGCAAATGCCCACACCCCAGCCCAATACACTAAGTCCTGTCTGGGAGGTGGTTACACCTCTCTGTGACAGGATACCTATTGTTTTACCTTCCCCTGCTCGAGCTCAGCTCAGCAATAGGAGGGCAGAATCGTGTCTGTGGTCAGCAGCAGCACTAGCTTGCTAGCAGACCCTGAAAGGATGTTACCGGGAGTACTGGGGTCTTCCCCAAGGAGTCCCCCAGTGCATGGAATCATATCTTTAACACCAGTAATGGTATTGGGGTATGGTTCCAACATGTTTGTTCAAACATGCCCAGGTTCGGTACAGTTACTATATAGTTAGCCTGGAAAATCGACTCTGTGGTTTATCGAGGTGTCCTGTTCATGCAGGGGCGCCTTCACACTTATAACCCAGCACCCTGCCTTCAGGATTGAAAGGTCTGCCTTAGGGGAGACTTATTTGTTTTAAGTGTATTGACCTCAGATATATTTAAACTTGAATGTGTTGTAAGTGGTGCTAGCACACGCTTACACAGGCTGCAATGGCAAGCCTGTAGTCACAGTTTGAGTGGTCTCTCATGTTTGGCACAATACATGCTGCAGCCCGTGGGAGACCCTTGGTGTACCTATGCCCTGGGTACCTTGGTACCATATTCTAGGGACTTACAGGGGTACACTAGTAGCCACTTGTGGAGGTACAGAAGAACTTTAGAGAGGAAGCTCTGTGGCTGGGGTCCTGGTCAACAGGATCTCAGTCAGACTAGTCAAAAAAACATACTGACACCAGCAAAAAGTGGGTGTAACCATGAAAGCAGATCCTACTTTCCTACAGTGGTCTTTACGGTTAAAGGACACTATAAGTGATAGACAATCCATAGGATAACATGGGATGGCACCCAGACAAATCAGAGGTTGGCAGCTCCATTATGGTACCGCCTAATTATGTCATGTTTGGTATAAAAAAACGTGCCTTCTCGGCCCTGACACAAATCTCATGTCAGGGACGATGTGGCATGTACACAGGTGGCTACCTTAGAGGTTTCTCCCCTGGTCATCCCAGCTTCTCTGTGCTCTGGCTGGCAGCCAGTAATTACTGCGGCCAAGACAGGATTCTGATCCCTTGAAAATCAGTTTGATCAATCCCAGGAGTCAGGAAGGAGATCACACCTTCTCCCACCCAGGAAGTCTAGTGAAGTGGTACATCAAGGATGTGAGCTTCAGGGGGCATCAAAGCTGCCGAAGATTGCCGCCTCTTGACAGGGCTCCTGCCATCCGTCGTGAAAATCCCTAACAATCTGCACAGTAATCCAGCTCCTGCACTTGCAGATAATCTACAAAGATATGCTACATTTTTGTCCAGCTGATGGTGCCTTCACCAACAGATTTTGACCCCGTAATGCAATAGATAGGTTGAGGACAGCACGGCACGGCCTGGGCCTGGTGTGGATCTGTCCCTGCAAGGGGTTGGGGTGAGTGAGGGATGCCCAGGTGATACCCCAGCTGTAGCGAGATACAGCCACCGTCAGTGAGGGACCGGTGGGCGGCTGAGGAGGTACTGATTGCACACCCGGTCGGGGCTGATTGGCATGAGAGGATCAGGTCTGGAGCCACCAGAGCTGGGAGATAGGCCGGTTGACTGCAGGAGATCGGGCCCTGGCGGTGCAGAGGTGGTGAGTGCACCCTGTAAGCAGAGGTAGCCTGATTCCGTGGCCCTACAGTGTGGTGAGTTACCGCCTGGCCACGTGGCGTGTTCTGCTGGATTTGCCCAGCGCCCATATGGTCGAAGCCCTTGGCCTTACAACTGGCTGCTACACCCAGTCTTTCCCCGACTTGTTCTGCACAAAGGCACTGGGCAAGGTCCAAGTGTACAGATGTATACTGGTGAGTTATATGCCTTATGAACTGCTGTGGCACCACCTGACCCCTGTGGCAAGTCTAGTGTGAGATACCCAACATTGTACCTCTCAGCGCCGACGCTAATCAAGGAGGGACTGAGGAAAAGGGAATCCTGATTCTGGCCCTATATTAATTGGCCATGCTGGACACAGTCCCAGGCTGGGAATACAACAAAGGTGGCAGGTGGGGTCCCGTGGGCCTAGTGGTGACGGGAGAGCTCCTCACAATTTGCTGCGTGACCCCACTTGGTTCTTGAACTGAGACTTTGACCGCAATCTGGTGCGAACACCTTGTCCTCTGTCTATGAGTTTGTCCATGCGAATTCACCAAAGAGATTCGTCAGGGTGGTGGCCACCACCCGGTGAGGAGGGGCAGATTGCTCTTGTTGGTGCTGCGACTGCTGTTCCACTGTGGCAGAGACTAATGAAGAGCGATGTGTGGGGACAAGGGGTCACGTGTGACACACCAAACCAAGCTGGATAAATTCACACAGCCTTAGCCGGATGCGCTGGCTGCAGTGGAATGTTGCGTGCTTATCTAGGTTCCTGATCGATACTGTGACCTTATGCCCCTATTCGGCTATAAATCCCTTTATTCCCTATATTGGCATAACCGTTCAAGTGCGATTTTCTGAAAAGTCATCTCTGGCCTCACACGAACAGAGCCGCATTCCAGCATGACTCTCTGCTACTTCCTTTGCGACCAGTTGGTGCAATGACAGAGCAGCAGTCACTATCTGATATTCCTAGATAACACTCCGAGTTCTTCAACAAGATAAAAACTTAGCAAACCTGGAAATCCCCGCTTGCTATGTTTTGATTAGTAATGGAACTCTAATGAGCAACTGATAACTGTCACTTCCTAGTGACATCTTTAATTGAATGTCTTATGTCCAGCAAACTTGCGTCAAACCCGGCACCTGTCAGGTATAAATATTACCAACGTTGCCTTAAGCAATGAGCGAACCTGTTGCTGATGCCAGCTGCCTGCATGACCCTGTGTTGGTAAAAACTAGCACTCTGTCGCTGCAGCCTGCTATCCTGTGGTGGTGAAGCTGCTGATTACCATTATCGCCGCTACAGCGCGACCTATGGTGCAGTACGCTTGAGGAGCCGTGCAGCCGTCCTCTGCGAAGACATCCAGCCCAGCTGCCCGCGGACGCTGTCACCCCTCCTTCCTCGACGCGCTGAGAGAAGCCGCTGCCTTTCTCGTGCAGAGAAATCCAGTCCCGGCGCTTCCAGTTTACCCTCGCAGGTGACTGGGATATCGAGAGAGACCCCTGAAGGAGATACCAATCCTCCATCATTCTATTCAGAGGTATGGTGTTGACTAAACCCTTAGACGAGAATTCTTGAAACAAACCTTGGCAAAACCAACTTAACTTAAGCTACTTACTTACTCCCCCTTCTCACGTGTTAGGCTTAGGTCAGGCACACTGGGGTAGGCTTAGTTAGAAGCACCAGTTGAGTATGTTAGCCTAATGTATATATGACTGTATATATGTTTTATTACTTTTAAACCATTGTATGGCTAAGAAACCATATCAATGCTTTTACAGTTCTATTTCGCAATACTTATCTTACTGTACGTACTTTTCATAATAACAGTTATTGCAATTGTGGCAATACATTTCTCTTGTATGAGAAGAAAGACTGTTCAATAAATGTTAACCCTTTATTGATAAACGCCCGTCTCTCTATTCTCTACATACTGTGAAAGTAAACTGCACTAGACTGACTGAGTGAAATCTATGTCTATTGTTTCACACGACCCTAGAGATCGACTCTTGATCTGAGGAGCAAAGTTGTCATGTTGCACGGTTGTTGGAAAGCTGAATCCCTTCTTGTCTGTGCCAAGGAAGCTGATCACTTCCTATGCAGAGAAGAAAGTTTCCAGTGACCTCTGAGCTAGTTGGTAACACAACCCAATTAAGTTTAGCATAGTCAGTGGAGGCCTGGAATATCCGCAGTTCCACGTCGATACTACTGTTTATGTTATTCCAATGCGCAGGGCCTAGTGGGAAACTAGGAACTACACTACATGGCGCCCTAACGTTTGGTAAGGCGATAAACTAACGTAAGACTTGTAGAGTAACTCAGTCGTGCATATTTCACACCCTTTCTCCCGTAAATACTCCAATAGACGTCTGGAGTGGGTGAAAGGTTAAAATCCGCCCGACCTTAGTAGGAAGAGATTCCTATGTAAAGCTCTGGTTTATTCAACGTTGAAGGATACAGTGTTCCAAAATATTGTGCACCTAATCTTTGTCTCCTTGGAGACCTACTCTGCAAACCTCGCATTTTTACAATGCCAGAAAACGGAACCTCTGGGGCCGCAGCAGATGCGACTCAGCAAGGTCCCGAATACACAGACCCGGGTGCTATTATCATCCCGGTCCAGTTAAGAAGATCTATAACTTTAAAACTTATAGAACACGGACTGACACCTCAAGGTGGTACAGTAATTTTCGTGATAGAGGCTCACGAGTATCGGCAGACAGAGGTATTCTATTCATGGATAAACTTTCCAGCGGTAAACGCTATAACACAAGAGTTTCACTATTACAAAATAGAGGAACCTCCGGATGAGTACGCCCCTTTCGAGGAGGTTGAAATTCCACTTAAATTTCAAGAGCACCTGCTCTGGTTTAATGGCGCCCTAAAACACAATGATCACATTACCAGGCTCGGTCCACTAGGTAGACCAGGAGCCACGTGGCCGGTTCTAGCCAGCTACACACCACATCCTGACATTATAAGAATGTCTAGAGAAGAGCTGTTAGCACAGCTAAACACATTAATAAAAATACATAGGCAATTAGTCCAATATGTAATACGGACTGCAACAGTCCAGCCAGCTGTTAATACACCACAGCTGACCCCTCATCAGGGGAACACAAATAAAATTACACCACAGAACATACAGTCATGTCTTGGTAAAACACCCGTAAAACGGGAACAAATTCCTTTCTGGTTAGCCCAGAAAATCACTCAAATAGAGGCAGTATTTCCTGATACTACCCCTATTGAGAAACACAGAATCTTGACCATCTGCCTTCCTATGGGAATCGCACCACACGTGGAGGACTGTGACACTTGGGGTACAGTCTTTGCTTCCATTTACACAAAAACACACGGTGTTCCGTCTATGGCGGTAATACCGGAAGTGCTAAAACAGATTCAAAATGAATTCGGTCCAGAACCCGCTTTAAATCTAGGTATGAAATTACTGAAAGACTTCAAGCAGGTCACGGCTATATTATTAGCCAACATAAAGGGAGAAGCAGCATCTGTGGCGATTCGCCAGAAGTTGAGGGAAACAGATATAAAAGATCCTGTTGAGCTAGCAAAAATCATAGAAAAATGCTATGAAGAATTAGGTAGAGACAGCTTGGGTGGAAAACCAGTTAAGCCCCAACTGCTCGAAAATCCTGAAAAATTATTTATTAAAAATAATTCAAACACTCCTAAAAAGAGCTGGGATGGAAATAAACAATCCACTCCCAAGGAAAAAGTTTTCCAGTCCAGAGGAAGGTCTCCTCGACGGAGGGAGAGAACTCCGACTCGAGAATGCCAGTCTCCCCAGAGGGAGCCCTCTGAGAAAAGATATAACCTTAGAAATAGGGATAATATAAAAAAACCTGATAGATATCAAAGTATTGATACACGTCCCTCTCGATCTTTTCCACAGAATTCGGAAAGAAGAGGACGGTCAGACCCAGGAGAGCACACCAAGTCCAAAGACAAGGAACCTGCTCAAAATAAGAAATCTCAATTTCAGAAAAAGAAGGTAGCCAGTATTAGAGTAATCAACCATGCCGAGAATACTGAGGACACAGTTGAAAAACGGGGAGTGGGCATTGACAATGTTGGACAGTGCAGCAGAAATCAGTATAGCGCGCAAGATCTTGATGAGTCATCTTGAGACAGTGGACACGAATGAATACATTCAGGTTGAAACTGCCGACGCCAGACTTAGCGAGCCCCATAAAATATACAAAATAACATTGCGTATGGAGGGTGATAAGACTAGGAAAATTAAGGGTCTATTTTGGGATAAGCTCTCAAAAGGCTATGATATTCTGTTAGCTGAAAAAGATTGGCCCCCGGAGTTTGTCAGGGAGTGCCCTCGTGGCGAAGAAGTGATTATGCCTGCCTTCTCGAATCACATACCGATTCATAAAAAATACACATATGCAAGGAAATGGGCAGTGGCCCAGGCACCTGCATTGTATAAAAATCATGTAGGATGGGATGAGGATTCACCGCCTCACAAAATCCAACTAAAAAGTGAACCAACTGCCCAAAGGCAGTATCCCATAAAGCAAGAAGCTAAAAAACAGGTCAGGGAGATCTTAGATCAACTTGAGTACCAGGGGGTGATTGAAACATGCACCTCTCAAATGAACAATCCTTTGTTTCCTGTCTCCAAGCCAGACAATTCATATCGTCTAGTTTTGGACTACAGACATCTTAATACATGTTGCAAAACTTTTGCAGTACAAAACTCGCATAGTGCAGCCCTAATGAATAATATAGTTAGAAAAAAATATAAAACGACATTAGACATTTCTAATGGTTTCTTTTGTCAAAACATTGCACCAGAAAGCAGATACTTGACCGCTTTCTCCGCATTTGGGTCACAGAAAAAATTCTGTCGTCTCCCACAAGGGTTCAAGAACAGCCCAGGACTATTCTCAGCTAGGGTAACAGAGTTACTACAAATCTATGATGATGAAGCATTGTCTTACGTAGATGATATTTATCTCACAGACGACGACTTGGATACTCACTTGAAAAGAGTGAACACCATTATACTTGGGTTCGCAGCAGAGGGTTACAAATTCAACTTTAAAAAGTCCCGAATTGCCCATCTGACAGTACTGTTCTTAGGGTACGAATTATCAAGTGAAGGGAAAAGCCTAGCGGACAACTTCTTAGAGAAGTGCGCTGTACTCCAAGCTCCAAAAACGCTGAAGAATTTACAATCCATACTAGGTTTTCTGAATTTCGGAAGAACTTACATTCTAAATTACGCAGAGAGGGTTAAACCACTCTACGAACTAATTAAACCTGATTTAAAACAAATCAATTGGACTCAAAAACACACAGAAATTTTGAGATCACTGCAAACAGACATGTTAGCAAAAACAAAATTAGATACGCGTGACAACACGATCGATCTTGTAATCCGAGTCATCCCAGGAAGATGCGGATTCACGTACCTAACCTCTAATGAGGGAGAAAAGGTACCAATTTCAATTAAATCCCACTTGTACACACAAGCAGAAAAAACATTCAGTCACACAGAAAGAACTGTGAACGCAGTGCAAATCGCATTAGCAAATGAACGAGAACTAGCACACGGCAAACGGATTAATATCCTTACAGCGGAATCCGCCTTGGAGGCGCTATTCAGCCCAGTAAACCTGCCTACAGTGTCACTGAATCCGAAATGGATACAGTGCATAGATTCTCTAGGGGCAGAAGACGTGAAATACTATTTTGCTCCGCAATTTGAAGAACTGAATGATTTAGAATATGAAGAAGAATATCCTCTGCCAATCGAAATCCTGCCTCTCCCACAATATGCCTGTATAATCTATACAGATAGCTTTGTACAGCATTTCAACGTAGAGAGCAAATCCTACAATGCAGCATGTGCGATCATTAAAGGTCGTTGGCTGTGCGGTAAATTCAGACCGAAAGTAACAAAAACTGAATCAGTAAAGTACTGTTCGGTTCAAAGAACTGAAATCAGATCTTTAAAGATGGCGCTCGAAAATGCAGAACGCGAATTCCCCACACTTATCGTGTGCGATTCTCATTTTTGCGTCAACTCTTACAACAATAAACTGCAGAGTTGGATCGAAAACGACTACAAAGATGACACAGGTGCCACAATAAAGCATAAATTGCTCTGGAACGAGGTAGCTCTTTTACACAAAGAACTACAAAAGACTCACGTGATTCACGCACAGAGTCTTCAGCGTGATGGCGTTCACGTTGCAGGGAATTCATTGGCTAATACAGCCAAAGCGGAAGCAACTAAACCGGCTTCCGTAGCCACAAAAAAGCGTACAGATAAGTACATAGACGGGGAAACCATGCTAGCAGTAAAAACGACCGTAAAAGGCGACTGTGCAGCACTACCCATAAACTATCCACTCAATTATGCATACATAATCGATGCAAACTCCGTTCCTTTTGCTCGAATCCCTGGAGTGGGGGATAGAGTAATTCCAAACATGAACAGGAGAATATTTTTAATAGCAGACGCACACATGGGTTTGGGTCTACGGCACAGAGAGATCAAGGAATCACTGACTGAATTACAATCAGTATTCTGGTGGCCGGGAATGAGTATAGAACACCAAATATATGCAAACAACTGTGAAAACTGTAATAGGGATCGCAGTAGCGAACCTTGCTACCGGCTACCAATCAGAAAGAGCGTAACGCTGCCTACACCCCATCCTGCGTCCTATTAATAGTTAAGACGAAAAGCACTTAAAAAAATGAGGTCTCCAGCGCTCGGCTGACGCCAGAACGGTTATAAAAGATTTGCGAGTCCATATCGGCATATACGCAATTACCACGTTCCATTCTGACCAGGGTCCTGCTTTCAGCTCTCGAGCCTATAAGGAGGCCATGGCCAGCATGGGAATTGGATTGCAGTATTCTTGTCCGTCGCACAAGTGTGGTAGAAAGAAAAAACCGGGACATAAAGCAATCTATAACAGCGAAGGTATTAGGTTCAGGCGCTGGGTGGGTCAAACATTTAATAAGTGTCCAGACTAGTCTTAACAACATGCCAAGAAATTCTCTAAAAGGTTTCAGCCCATACGAACTATTGTTCGGAATTAGAATGAACGTTCAGGACCTCGATAGTCAGATGTCAGTGGTACAAGAAGAAAAAACGCAGGTTGATGTAAAAGACCGTTTGGCTGTTTTACAGGAACTGAATGAAACAAGAAAATCATTAAGCAACATAAAGTTAAAGCAACAGCCAAGTACCACTGACGAGGCACCACCCACAACAGCCCCAGCAAGGCCTATCTGGATTCCAAAGATTGGGGATCTAGTCAGAGAAAAGATCGCGGTTAAGAAGGAATTTGGGCCTTCTTACAGAAAAGCAGTACCTGTCTTAGCAGTCACCGGAACAAGATCAGTTGTGCTACCGCCCCTTGCTGGTAAAAAGGAGAACAGAGTTGTGTCCATCGATCTGGTAAAACCACAAGCATGTGGCCTATAATCAACAGTAGGCCCAGTGGACTCCCAAGAAACAACAGAATACCCAAACTTGCAACAATCCAAGAGGTTCAAACTGAAAGACTCATCACATTCGATCAGCCTGCAGTGCACAATGAAGGACTATGCAATACAGCCATGGAACTCGTGCCTCTTGAAACACAGATTGAAACAGTTCGTCAAGAAACAACACCAGTCTACACTAATGTGGCATCAGAAAGTGCTACCGAGAGACAGATTGAAAAAACAATCCCATCAATTGACAGAACTGCCTCTGGTTATTTCATCAACTTCGACAACTTCTCTGAAGATTTAAACGACCCCGAAGTGATGCCAGAAACAAAAAAGTCTTTTAAAGAAAAAGCAACGGAACTCTTTCATCAACTGAAGGAAATCTACCTAATTTCCCCTTGGCTAGAGTTCTGGTTCGGTCTAGGTGTATTTTTCCTCCTGCTTTGGCTCATCATGGTACTATGTTTGGGAAAATTCATTGAAGGAAAAATATTACAATGGACACAGCAAGTCAGAACATCAACCTAGTCCTGAAACCACACAGATCATCCCACGTGAAGAAAAGAGAACTGTCAACAGTAAATGTCACAGCAATTCCAATACCTGGTGGGGTAGTATGGGAGAAAACAGACTATGAGATCTATGGTCCGGTCGAAATCCTGAAGTATCCTCATCAACTAAAGGTTTCCTTAAGTGACTTTGTGACACCAAGTACATTCTCTGATGATTGGGACTTTAACAGTATTAATGACATGATGTCTGATTTAGTAATGTCAGCTAGATTCACAGATCATGATTATTTACAAGGTTCATCTAGTTATGAGCAGTTATTCTGTTACACCCACTATGGGGATCATTACTTGCATAAATCTGCTCAGCCTAGAAATGTTTTTATGTATAATCAATGGGAACATTGTGCTACACCACCTAAAAGCAGTTCTAAAGCATTTTTTGAGAAATTCAAATACTTCTCAGGGTTTAACACCAGTGATGCAGAAACGTTTTATTACAAACTGTTAGATAAAACAGGAATGAAAACAATGCTGACAAATTCTAAATTGATATATTCAGAAGCATTTTATGACAAAATGATGACATTTGGTTTTGATTATTGGAAAAATAATATTGAAACGAAAACGATTTGGGGTACAAAAGATTGGCAGGTGCAAGGCATTGAAGCACTATTTAGAACCTGCATGATACCAGAACAAATGTTATTTTTAAATGACACTGTACACCAAACATCTTGTCTTGGCCTAGCTAAGATCAAAGAAATGAAAACACCGTCTATACCAAAGCCAAAACCTGAAAATACAACAGCTGATATTGAGTTAGACGTGTCAAACATTTTACATTTCAACAGAACACATCCTGATTGGAAAAAGTGGTTAATCTGGCCTACAGACACAAATAGCTGTCAAGATAGGTTCCTGAATAAAACACAGGGTTTAAAAATGACCAGATTAGACTCAAGATACTCCCAGAGACAACATCCAGGGATTATAACCACATACAGTGTAGGGAAACTCTGCCTTGAATGGCTAACTACATCCACACTAGCTGAAATTAAGCAACACTTGTCTTTATTAAAAGATGGTGCTGATTTGCGCGATTTCATTCTTGGACCACGCAAACAGCGTCAAAAGCGTTTCATAGCGACCAGTATCTATGCTGCTTACAACGAGGCTTGGAAAGTAAAGCAAATTGAAACTGCTGAAAAAATACGAGAAATTGATCGTATTAATTTGGAGAAATCACTTTCTGTAGTAGACAATGGGTTAATGACTCTGTCTTCCAGAATATATTCTTTGGACAATATTGTATCCTCTGCCTTTGATGTGATAGACAGAGATTTGCTAATGTTACAACATGGCCAGTCTCAATTACGCTCTATTATAGAACTAGGCTGGACGCTGCAAAATCTTCGTTCAGGCTATGTGCCTTGGCGTTTAATCAACACAACGTCATTATTTTCCATTTTTAACCTTACTGATAAACAGATCAGTTTGGCACAGAAAGGAGCAGACTATACAATCTTGAGCATCGAGAAACTCGAGAGATTACCATTGACAATGTCAGAGAGCCCTGTCATTGAATGGATAATACACGGAATTATCACAATTCCGATAACAACTTTCCGATTTCATAAATGCCTTGAGTACATACCTGCTGGCCAATATGAACAATTGGGTAAGGGATATGTAAAATCCGAATGGAAATTACCATACACTCATTCTTGCTATAGTGACAGCGACAAAAATATATTTCTTAGTGGTGACAACTGTAAACACTCACTAAGCGGTATACTTTTGTGTCAGGGTATTAATTTACACGGAGCATGTGATGGAAATTCAAACAACCTCTCATGCCACCAGCTAGTCACACCTGCAACTCAGATAGAGCCCTTCTTTATGCAACTCGCAAACGGGAATTACATTCTTAGAACGGATCACAGGTGCTGTGGCCTCGCGCCAGGGAAAAGTTATCTAGTACAAGTAACGTCCATGGTCAAATGTTGCATGCAAGCATTGTTCCCGAGCGGGCCTCCAGACATAGTGACTCCTCTCTGGCCTCGTCTGAATCTCTATTCTATACGAATTGATACATTAAGCAAAATGAAATCTGTACTTTTACAGACAACAGTGCCTATAACGTCATCTAAAGAGACGTATGATCTTCTAGTCGCAAGGACGGCTACTGAAGTCCATGACCTTTTATCAACAAATTGCCCCGTGCATTTCGTAGAAATGTTCAGCCAACTCCTTAACATGTCTAGTGCAACAAGCATCCCAGGCATATTTAAGACAGTCTTTACGGGACTGCTAACACCCTTCCAGGCAATTTTGGGAATCTTTCCTGATTTTGTGCACTCCATCTTTGGCGGTATACCACTATTTTTGGGACTCATCGCAGGGATTCTATTTTTGACCATCCTGCTACGTTATGGCAAGCCTCGGCTCAGACATAGCTCCCATGGGAATGGAAGAGACAATCCTAGCAATGCGCTACAGGGACAGGATAACTAACGTCCTCGGATTGGCCAGGCTGAGAGATCTAAACATGACCTGGTTCCTTTCATTCAGACCGATATGGCAAGATTGCATTTTACCTGTGCTACGGTGTATGCTTTGCGGCGATGAATGCGTGTTGGACATCTGTCTTTCACTTCCATCAGCAGTACCAATGGACGTCGATACTTTGCTAAGTCCAATAACGGCTCACGCATTGTGTTGTCCCCAGCGGCTACCAATCCTGATGACGGCATTCGTGGAGACTCCTGTACTACAGCCAAGTGGTAACAGTGGAGCGAGTGACAAAAGCAACATCATCCAGGTACAACGTTCTGTGAGCATTGCTGGTCCTGCCTTCGATGACAGCAATCATTCTCACACCTGCCAAGTTACAGCGCTATCTAATTTGGTTGAACTATCACCTGATTTTGTAGACCAATTCTTTGCGAGCCTGTCTGATACGATGTTCTCACCCATAGAGAAACAATAACTTTTGAGAAGCTTTCCGACACACAGCGTTCCCATGAACTCTGAATTCGGCCTTCAGTTTTGATCAACAAAAACTGCCAGGAGCTTTGGAAATCTATTTTCTTTGAATTGGACAATTTTTTTCTAATATTGACCCTTTTTTGGCACGAACAATTCTTTGCTTAACGTAAAAACTATTCTTAGAGAACAGAAGCTTCACACTTCTATTTCTAAGCACATCTAGAGACATAACAACATAACACCAGCCTCTAGCACACATGTTATTACAATGCATTTTTATGTGTTGATTTATCTCGCATTTCTTCTGTCAGAGATACTTCATGTGTAATTCCTTTTGCATAATCGTTCATTGATTTCATATGCAATAATTTTTTGAATGATTACTATGCTTTAAAAAACGTACAGTACCTAAATTCCATGTATTGCAAGTACGCCTATTTCGAATGCATTTATGTATTTTGGGGTGGGCAATGTTACACATGCATCTAATTGCTTAGTTTTAGTAATTTTGATGGACATGTATACGTGGAGTGGGTGTTGCGTGCTTATCTAGGTTCCTGATCGATACTGTGACCTTATGCCCCTATTCGGCTATAAATCCCTTTATTCCCTATATTGGCATAACCGTTCAAGTGCGATTTTCTGAAAAGTCATCTCTGGCCTCACACGAACAGAGCCACATTCCAGCATGACTCTCTGCTACTTCCTTTGCGACCAGTTAGTGCAATGACAGAGCAGCAGTCACTATCTGATATTCCTAGATAACACTCCGAGTTCTTCAACAAGATAAAAACTTAGCAAACCTGGAAATCCCCGCTTGCTATGTTTTGATTAGTAATGGAACTCTAATGAGCAACTGATAACTGTCACTTCCTAATGACATCTTTAATTGACGTCTTATGTCCAGCAAACTTGCGTCAAACCCGGCACCTGTCAGGTATAAATATTACCAACGTTGCCTTAAGCAATGAGCGAACCTGTTGCTGATGCCAGCTGCCTGCATGACCCTGTGTTGGTAAAAACTAGCACTCTGTCGCTGCAGCCTGCTATCCTGTGGTGGTGAAGCTGCTGATTACCATTATCGCCGCTACAGCGCGACCTATGGTGCAGTACGCTCGAGGAGCCGTGCAGCCGTCCTCTGCGAAGACATCCAGCCCAGCTGCCCGCGGACGCTGTCACCCCTCCTTCCTCGACGCGCTGAGAGAAGCCGCTGCCTTTCTCGTGCAGAGAAATCCAGTCCCGGCGCTTCCAGTTTACCCTCGCAGGTGACTGGGATATCGAGGAAGACCCCTGAAGGAGATACCAATCCTCCATCATTCTATTCAGAGGTATGGTGTTGACTAAACCCTTAGACGAGAATTCTTGAAACAAACCTTGGCAAAACCAACTTAACTTAAGCTACTTACTTACTCCCCCTTCTCACGTGTTAGGCTTAGGTCAGGCACACTGGGGTAGGCTTAGTTAGAAGCACCAGTTGAGTATGTTAGCCTAATGTATATATGACTGTATATATGTTTTATTACTTTTAAACCATTGTATGGCTAAGAAACCATATCAATGCTTTTACAGTTCTATTTCGCAATACTTATCTTACTGTACGTACTTTTCATAATAACAGTTATTGCAATTGTGGCAATACATTTCTCTTGTATGAGAAGAAAGACTGTTCAATAAATGTTAACCCTTTATTGATAAACGCCCGTCTCTCTATTCTCTACATACTGTGAAAGTAAACTGCACTAGACTGACTGAGTGAAATCTATGTCTATTGTTTCACACGACCCTAGAGATCGACTCTTGATCTGAGGAGCAAAGTTGTCATGTTGCACGGTTGTTGGAAAGCTGAATCCCTTCTTGTCTGTGCCAAGGAAGCTGATCACTTCCTATGCAGAGAAGAAAGTTTCCAGTGACCTCTGAGCTAGTTGGTAACACAACCCAATTAAGTTTAGCATAGTCAGTGGAGGCCTGGAATATCCGCAGTTCCACGTCGATACTACTGTTTATGTTATTCCAATGCGCAGGGCCTAGTGGGAAACTAGGAACTACACTACAGGAAGAGGGACAGAAACAGCTGCCAGCCACTGCAGATGTAGACCTAACACTACAAAAATTATGCTGGCAATCCAGGGAGCTTGTGTAGCCCTAGAGAGTAAAATAGGCGCGATTACTTCTAAAGTTACCTTGATGCATGCTAATCTCTAAAACCTGGACTCTCATGTAAAAGTTACTGAAGACTTAATAGCAACGCTACAAGTTACCACCAAAACACTCGAGGAGCAAGTCAAAGATCTGCAAACTTGGATGGAAGACCTTTAGGGAGTGATCACGCACAAACTATTTTTGTATTTTGGTGGTGCCCGAGCAAGCGGAAGGCCCAGCAACAGACTTGTTCGTAGAGGACCTTATCCTAAAACACCTGGAACCTTGTGGCCTCCCCTACTACTTCTCGTGGAATGGGCCCAACAGGCCCTGGGTGGCCTGCCGAGTCCCAGACAGCCCCGCGCCCCATTGTGGCAAGAATTTTCAATTTTAGAGCCAGAGATGTGATATATTACAAATGACTTAGAATGTACCGCCCCTTAAACTAGAGAATGCCATCATCACATTCTTTCCATACTTAACCATTAAATTCCAGAGAATGGGGCGCTCCTTTCTCGAAGTCAAGAAATCTCAACAGGACCAGGAGCTAAAATATGCAATGCTGTTTCTGGCCGAACTCCGGGTGGCGGCAGAGGGCAAGGTGTTGTTTTTTGAGACCTCTGAAGAAGCGTGGAATTGGCTTGATGGCTGGTCCTGTGCCCAACGATCAAAGCGTGACAGAGATCAGGAGCATCAGGGCAACAGTGAAGTAGTGTGGCTCACTGGTTAGAGGCGGCAGACCCGAGAGCAGAGGACGGCCCGGGACCAGGGTTCGATTCCCGGCGCGGCAGGTTTCTGGACCAGGGTCAGCGGACTCGATAATTCTCTCGCCTCGGTGCCCACTCTGATCAGCGATCACACTCGGCAACTCTGGGCACTAGCTTGCCTCATCTTCACTAACGGCCCCACCAGACCGCCGGGGATGCCTGGTCTCACCCTGGAGATACCCATTAAGGGACCATCTCTCAGGGAAGCCAGGAAGGGTTTCGCAGCGGTCGAAGCGCGGAGGTACCCCTTCGGGAGTGATTCCAGCGCTATATAAGCACATAATTAATTAATTAATTAACAGTGAAGCCGGATTGCAGACTGCAAGGAAATCATCTGGACCTACAACACCTTAAAAGGCCCAGCACAGATTTGATGTGAAGGACAGACAACAAGAGAATCATCCTTGACTTACTATTGATGTTACAATCCACCGATGGGTTGGAATGAGTGGGTGGCTGTGCCCCTCCTCCTCCCAGAATGCCTGCTATAAGATGAGTCTCTTGTGTGGTCGATGGGCCCTCTGCTGCCAGACTGGTCTGCAACTGTGCGGTAACAAACCATCTATTTTTAGGGGGGAGTAATGACAAGTGGGTATCCCAGTTGGCAGCTGCTCCACTACAATGGGTTATGAGGGAGGGGGTAAACAGGTGCTCTGCAATGTTGGGGGGTGGGCAGGTTTGAGTCTACCATGCAAGGAGGGGGGAGGTGGGGTTGTAACATAGTTTTTTTGTTTATGTTTGTCTTGAATATGTGTGTTGATGGCAGGGATGGTGAGACGTGGCACTCTCAAAGTACAGTTGGGTAACGTAAATCATTCCAGACCCCAATTAGCTTTGCAGGAATAGATGCAGATCTCTCTTGACAATGTATGCGGTTGAAGGGCTACAGCTCCTCTGTGAGGTGTGGGCCCCTAGCCAAATCAACAAGGCACCCAGCAAATATTACTTATGGCCACTAAACAATCGTTTTTTAATTTTTGAATTCTCTCTGGAATGTGAATGGTCTAGTGGAGAATGTATAAAGAGGGGTTGTACTACAATATTTGAAACAATATTAGCCCAATGTTGTCCTCTTCCAGGAAACACACTTATAGGGGATAACGTATTGTGCATTGAAAAGGTTGGTTCAGGGAGGAGCTTCGCCGGCGACCAAGATGGCCGCGTGAGCTCGGAGCTCCGAAGACCTCCCGATCCTCCGCAACTATCCTGCTACCTATCCTGTCCCACCATAGTGGGAATCGACTGCTAAGCCGGTCCTGAGCACCCGCTTTCGGAATGAAAATCGGACATTCCTGGACTTAGTTAGCTCGACGGACCCCGGAGGCTCCGCCCGTGTCATTGGCGACCGTCGAGGGGTACAGCGGTGTCTTCACACGGTGCCTCCCTGCCTGGGCTTCGTCCCCCCGATGCTTGCCTCTGGTATTTGAACGCTATTGCTACGTGGCCTCAGTAACGGGCCTTGGCAACACCACTGCGCACGTTGGGCACACCTCACGAGGCTCCTTCGCCCCTGTTGACCGTCCGGCCCGGGAGTGCCAACATGGCGGGCAGAGGGGACTTGGACAAAGGCAAGTCTCAGCGGGTCAGCAGAAAACCGTCCCAGTCCCAATCCACCATTCCGGAGCGATTCTCCCAGTCTAAGGGATCACCGGGACTGGCGGGCCGCACTAAAGACCCGAGAAGGGATGAATCACCGGACGACTCTGAAATAACACTTCGAGACGTCATGGGCGCGATAACGGGGGTGAGAACGGAGATGCACACTCTCCACGAGGCGCTGTCCAGCAAGGTTGACTCCCTGAAGATTGAGTTAAACCTCATCAGGACCGACCTCGGGAAAACTAATGACCGGGTGAAGTCGCTGGATCTCAAGACTTCTAGCTTGGTCACTGATGTCTCCGATATCCAGACAGAGGTGCGGGACCTGAAGATGGCGAATGGACTGCTGGCGCGTCGACTGGATGAGTTCGAAGGCCGCGCGCGGCGCCAGAACGTCCGCATCACCGGGGTACCGGAGAAGGCTGAGGAGGACTCGACTGAACTCTTCGTGGAAGACCTGGTGGTTAAGAACTTGGCGCCGGGGGGCCTAAGTAAGTTCTTTTCAGTGGAACGAGCCCACAGGGTACCGGGTGGGCCGCCAAAGTCGGGCGCTTCCCCTCGCCCTATCATCGCAAGGCTCTTCAACTACAGGGACAGAGACGCTATCCTGCAGGCATCGAGGACCGCGGGCCCTCTCCGCTTCCAGAACTCGGATGTGAACTTTTTCCCGGACTTCACTCAGGCAGTACAGAAAAGGCGCCAGAGCTTTGCGGGGGTGAAACGAAGACTGAGGGAGATGGGCCTGCGTTACTCCATGCTCTATCCTGCCAAACTCTGCATCGAACGTGACCACTGGACTTTGTTTTTCGACTTCCCGGATGAGGTAGGACACTGGCTTGATACCCTGCCCCAAGAACGACATGAACCGGCTGACCAGACTGAGGAGACCACCGGAGGCGCGGAAGCACAGGAATGATTGTTTCATCACTTGACTTTCTGGGAGCTGGGTTGCCGCAAGGGACATCGACTTAAGACACTGCAGCTATCGGTTCGACTCGTTTTGTCAATAATATGGGGGATGACGGGGGGGGATAGGATGCCTCCTTTCTCCTCTGTGGGCTTCTTGTAGATTAGTTAAGGGGCGACAGGCACACTGCTAGTTGGGGTGGATTATAGTCTAATGCAGGGGTGCAGGGTGGGGGGTAGTTGGGGTGTGTTTTCTCTATTTCCTTCCTTGTTTTACTCTTTGTTCTGGCTGAGGACTCATTGGACTGATATGTTTTCATTGTGGGCGCCATTGCGGGCGGGGGGGAGGGGGCGGACCGTCCTTGATGATGGGGGGTAAATCTCTTAACTTGTTGAGCTGGAACGTGAACGGGTTGGGGGACCACATTAAAAGGGGTATTGTATTACAAATGCTCAAACGCTGTTCGCCGGATGTGATCTTCCTGCAGGAGACCCACCTAGTGGGACACGCATGTAAAGCTTTGAATAGACGTGGGTTCAAAATGGTGGCACATTCGGGGTTCTCCTCCGGATCTAGAGGGGTGGGCATCATGGTGCGCATGTCCCTCCCGTTGGAGGTGGTGTCTGGGCTTGTTGACGAGAGGGGCAGGTATGTGGCTATGGCGGGCAAATGGGAGGGCCGCACGCTAGTTTTGGTTTCGGTTTATGTTCCCCCTGGGCTGCAGGAGACTACTTTCAGGGACCTGGGTGGCGCCATTTTAGGTCTCCCCGAGGGATTGTTACTGGTGGGTGGTGACTTCAATTCCGTTGTCTCGGGGGACTTGGACCGCTTCCCATCCAGAGACCTGCGTCCTTCTCAGTCTTGGCTACCTGACTTTCTGAGCTCCATGGGGATGGTGGATTGCTGGCGATTGCTGCACCCTACCCAGCGGCAGTACACCTTCCTCTCGGGTGCCCACGGCAGCCTTTCTCGAATAGATTACGTTCTCACCCCGGCTGCCCAGGCGCAGTCTGTTTCCACCGCGCGTCTTTTGGCTAGGGGCATTTCGGATCATTCCCCAGTTTGGGTCTCTTTTGACTTTCAGATTCCCGCGTCCTCGCGGGTTGCTCCCATTAACCCATGGTACTTCCGCGATCCGAAGACCAGGGCGCTCCTGGCTAAAGCTATGGATCGGTACTTCGCCGAGAATACTGGCTCTGTTGAATCCGCCGTCTCCCTTTGGGAGGCCTTTAAAACCGTGCTTCGCGGCGAGGCCTTCTCCCTGATCGCGGAAGCCCGCCGTCGGCGGGATGAAGACGTGGTGAGGCTGGAGTCTGACCTCGCTGACTTAAACTCCCAGCTGGCACTGGGCCCATCTCCCGAACTGTTGCACGCTCTCTCCCTCAAACAGTCCGAACTCCGGGCGACGGCCACGGATGCGGCGAAGGCCTTGAGCAGGGAACAACAGGGCAGGATATATGACTCGGGAGACAAGGCGGGCAAGCTCTTGGCATGGCTGGATAGAAGGGAGCTTGCGTCCCGGGTGGTCCCAGAGTTGGTGGGTGCGGACGGCCTGTCCCTAACGGACCCGGCGGCCATAGTTGGGTCCTTTGCGGAATATTTTGAAGAGGTCTATACCTCCGCGAACCCCCTCCCGGAGTCTGCTTCGGCTTCCCTTCTGGAATACATCGAACTTCCCTGCCTCTCGGATCTCGAGCGAGACGACATGGATCGGGACCTGACCGTTGATGAGGTGGCTCTGGCGATCCGGTCGCTGCGCTCTGGCAAAGCGCCGGGGCCCAACGGCATCCCGGTTGAGCTTTATAAACTCAAGGCTGACACACTTGCCGCACCCCTGCTGAACATGTTCCTTGAGGCCCGCGAGGCCGGAGAACTCCCCCTAGACCAACGTCTCGCCACCATTGTGGTGATACACAAGGAGGGGAAACCGCGTGATCTTTGCCGGTCCTACCGACCCATCTCACTTTTGAACGCCGAACCCAAGATTCTGGCCAAATTGTTAGCCAACCGGCTGGTGGGAGTGATCTCGGACCTGGTCCACCCGGACCAGTCTGGCTTCATACCGCACCGGAATACGGCGCTCAACTTGCGACGGCTTCACGGGTTCATGGCACGTGCTCATCTGCTTAGTGAACCCACAGTTCTCGCCTCGCTTGACGCCACTATGGCCTTCGACTCGCTGGAGTGGAACTACCTATGGGCCGTCCTGACCAAGTTGGGGTTCGGACCCGCTTACATCGGCTGGGTCCGGCTACTGTACTCTGCCCCGCTGGCTAACGTGGCTGTTAATGGTCGGTTGTCGGCCTCCTTTGCGTTGCACAGGGGCACTAGACAGGGTTGTCCGCTTTCGCCGCTCCTGTTCGCCCTGGCGCTCGAGCCTCTGGCGGCTTGGGTCAGGACACACCCCGATATTTCCTGGATAACGTGGTCTCCAGGTTTCGAGGACCGGGTGTCGCTTTATGCAGACGACATCCTTCTGTACCTGACCTCTCCCTGCCGCTCACTTGTAGTGGTCTTTGACCTGTTGGGAACCTTTGGGGCCCACTCGGGCCTGGTGATCAACTGGTCCAAGTCTTCACTGTACACGTTGTGTGGAGACACTCCGCGCCTCCCCCGTGGGTGCTCAATACAGTTAGCCCAACAGGGCTTTCGGTACTTGGGCATTTACGTGTCGCGGGACTCCCGAGCCCGGTATTTGCACAACCTGCTTCCGCCTCTGGTGCGGTTGCGCCGAGACGTTGAGGGTTGGAAGAAACTACCGATCTCCCTGATGGGCAGGGCCGCGCTGTTCAAAATGATGGCGTTGCCACGCTTCCTTTATGCACTGCAGAATACTCAAGACCCCGTGCCAGCTAAGTATTTCGGGGAGATCGAATCCCTGCAGCGAGCGTTGTTGTGGGATGGCAGACCACGGATCTCGTTGGTCAAGCTGACCATACCGAGCTATGATGGGGGCATTGCCTTGCCTGATGTGCGACGCTACTACTGGGCGTCCCAGCTCGCGGCAGTCAACCATGGCCTCTACGGCCCGGCGACCAACCCGGGCTACGCCATGGATCGGTGGCTGGTGGGGGACGGGAACTACTATAGAGCATTGTACTCCAGGTCTCTGGATCGGAAGCTGACGGGCCCCACTAAGACGATGGTACACATATGGCCCGCAGTCACTAAAACTCTGGGCTGGCAGGATAGGGTTACCATGGCCACTCCATTGTATGACTCGGACATATTGGGGAAGCTGTGGCATACCAAGGGTTTCGATAGATGGGACACCATCGGAATATCTAAGGTTGGGGACATGGTGGCTGGGGGGAGGGTCAAGTCGTTTGAGGCGTTGCAGTCTGAGTTCCAACTGGCGGCGACGGAATACTTCCGGCACGCCCAGCTCAGTCATGCCCTCTCCCCCCACATATCGGAAGGGGGGGCGATCCCCGAGTCATCACCTCTGGAAGATCGGGTGCTGGACGGCCACATGCCGGACAGCGCTATCTCCCTAACGTACAAGAAGCTCATTAATGTGAGAGTTGATTTGCTTAGGCGATTGAGAGAGCTCTGGGTGAATGATGGCATAGAGGTGGACGACGAGGAGTGGCAGTCGGCGGTCTCCTCCCCTAGAGAGGTGGCCATATCGGCACGGCTCCGCCTTGTTCAGCTGAAGATATTGCACAGGGTGTATGTCACTGGCCCCAGACTTATACATATGGGGCTTTCAACGGATGGTATGTGCCGGAGAGGATGTGGTATGATTGCGACCTTCATGCACATTATATGGGAGTGTCCCGGGGTTGCCCGGTATTGGACACGCGTGCATGACGTGATGAATGAGGTGACTGGTGTGACCCTGCCGGCAGAGGCCCGGCGATGCCTCCTCAATATTTGGGGCCCGAATGACTACAACGTAGCCCAGACCCGCTGGGTCACCTTGGGCAACATGGTGGCCAAGAGAGACATCGCTCAGAAATGGGGTGCGCCTGCTCCCCCCTCGCTCAGCTTATGGGAAACCAACATGGACTGGTGCATGCTGCGTGAGAAGACGGTGTATGTGGCCAGGGGCAAACCTAGAATGTGAAGGTCCGTATGGGGAGCTTGGAACTCCTATAGAGGCGATATTTGCGACCCCCCAGTGGAGATAGACTCCGATGTCCAACTGTCCCCGTAGCGCCCCTTACCCGTGGTTCCAAACTGGTTATCCTGAAGTGCTACTCCCCACATGACTTTCTGTTGCTGTTATTATTGTGCGCTGTCTAGGGTGTGTAGCCCCTGACCTCCTCCCGCTACACAAGTCCACAATCTATGTGCCGTCCTCAGCCTACCTTCTTCCTCTTTTTCTTCCTTTCTCGCTTAATGCATACTTCTCTTTTTAGCCTTGAGGCTTTCTTATTTCTTGGTTAATTTATTCCCAAGTTCAGCACTATCTGAAAATTAAACCTGATTGCTTCTGTATACAGTATTGTACACGAACCTACCTGCTACCTCAATGCTGCCTGGCCTCCGGGATGTATGGCTGAATAGCGGTGTACTTTTTCTATAATTAAAGGTTTTCCAAAAAAAAAAAAAAAAAAAAGAAAAGGTTGGTTCACAAACTTGTTGCCATGTAGGCTACTCACGAGGTTCTATGGAGAGGGCACCCTTCTCCACAACTCCTTTCCATTCCTTATACAGCAAGTTACCCATAACTCACACAGTCGCTTTGTGGCACTGTCGGGACACTGGGAGGGCACACTGTTTAACATTATTTTACTCTATGTTCCCCCGAGACTTCATACCACAGCTCTCACAGGCTTCGGCTCGCTTATAGTTTGTGTGCCCGCTTGGGAGTAATTGATTGGAGGTGGCTGTAATGCAGCTCTTTGCAAGGAAATGGACCGTTGGCCATCGGATCAGTGAGAATCCTTTGGTGGAGCCTTGGCTGATGTCCTGTCAGCATTGGGCCTGGTAGATGTGTGGCAGAGCCTCAATCCTACTGTCCGTCAATATGCCTACCAATCTGGCTCGCCTGGGAGTTTATCCTGCATAGACTACATATTTACTCTGGCTGATCAATTTCCAGCCTTTAATGCTATACAACCCTAACAGAGAGGGATCTCCAACCATTCCCCAATTTCTGCTACAAATGGTAAAAAAAAAGAATTGAGAGATGTGTGATGCCAATTAACTCCTCGTATTTTAAAGTGCTGCACATTCGGCTAACTCTTGATCGCCACTGACAGAGAGACCCTTTGTGTGGACCTAAACCACCCAGACTCCCCTGGACTAGTGGCACTAGTCCCCAGCAAACTGCTAATAAAACGGCACTCCGATCGAAAAAATCGCTGGCCATCGCACCCTCTGAGGGATCACCCAAATCCAGATGGTCTTGTACATCCAATCAATCAATCCGCAAATTATAAGCATGCTACTCACCCATGAGGGTCTTAAGGCGCTGGGGGGTGGTGGGGGTGGTGTGCAGCTCCGTTCAGCCGAAGAGCTAGGTCTTGAGGGTTTTCCTGCAGGTGTTCAGGGAGGGGGCGAGTCTAATGTCTGCCGGTAGCTCGTTCCAGGTCTTGGCTGCAATGTGGGAGAACGATCTCCCACCTGCTCTAGCTCCATGAAGTTACAGCAAACTACTGTGTTCCCCAGGACCACCGGATGTCAAAGCAATTTATCCAGAGGGAACTAAAGCTGATCTTCAACTAAAGTCAGCAACAACTCTGTGTTTGTGTTTTTGCATCTTGTTCCCTGCAGCATCTCTAAGCAGTAAACAATAGCTCTCCCGTAGCTCCCATTCTGCACCAAGGACAACCAGGACAACTCTGCACCCCTGCACCCGGGCTCCATGGGCCAAGCAAAATTGAACTGACTGTTGTGGCTTGGTTCTGGAACCCATATCACCTTTACCATCCTTGGGTTCCATGCAACTCGGCCTGCAGATGACTGATTGCCTCTAGCAATTTTACTATTGACCACAATGCAATAATTCTGCAGAATTGAATTGCTATGATTTATGTTTTCTAAATGTTTAAAATCCAATTTAAACATGTCCAAAATGGTTATATGTGTCTAGTCACGTTTGTATTGGTGTCTAAATTAAGATAAAAATGCATTTTATTTTTTATAAATTGGAGTCAGATTTCTGTCAAGTCATATCAATTACTTATGGTCCATGTTGGTACTCTGAAATGCTTAACACATGTTTCTCTAATAAAGTCTGACTGCTTTTTGCTACACTACCAGGACTAAGCTAGGAATTTATCATTGGGAATCCAAGGACCAACTTTGGGGTCTCTAAGAGTATTGCATGGTAAAGCCTAACCAGATTCAACCCATAATACTCCACCTTCAAACACTTAGGCCCCCATTAGGATGGCGGGCGAACTTTGCCTGCCCGCCATCCTCGTGCAAAACCGGACCGCCCGACATAGGAGCGGCGTTCCAGCCTTGGGCATTAGGATGCGCCCGCCACACTGGCGGGCGCATCCTGTATTTTTACCATTGCGGCGGGCGAAGCAGAAAGCGCCGCCCGCTGCAATGGTAAAAATGCACGTTATGCATTTCAAAGCACAACAAGACAGGCACAGCGCAGTGCCTGCCATGTTGCCCTTTGAAATGCAGGGGGGTACCATTGGTACCCCCATGTGCACCCTCCACCCCCCGCCTCCCAGGGGGCCCGCAACGGGCCCCCGCAGGGAGCCTCTGCATGCCTTTCTGTGGCGGCATTGCCGCCACGGAAAAGCATGTCAGGAAGCCCATCATAATATGGCTGGAGGTGTCTCATAGACACCGCCACCATATTAAACATTTTCCACCCCGGCCGCAAGGCGACCGGGGCGGAAAAGCGGCGGACGGTGTTTACGTCCACCGCGGTCCCCCCCACCCGCCATAGTAATATGGCAGGGTGGAAATGGGTGGCGGGCGGACATTAATGTCGGGCGGATCGCCACCGCCACCATGGCGGTGGCGATCCGCCCGACATCGTAATGGGCCCCTTAGTACCATTGGTACCCATAATTATAGTAGCTCATTCATTGGGACCCTTTCCTTTTACGAATTGGGGTGACAGCTTCCGAGGGATTAGGGAATGTTGATGCCAACTGTCACTGATGTTTTAACAATTGAAAACTTCATGTTTTTTAAAAGCAGCCCTGCTTCCGTTAATGGAATCTGGCTGCATAAATAAAAAAGTTTTCAGATAAAAAATGCAAACACAGGCTTGGTGGACTACTGTCCCTTGAAGGACACCATCCCTGCCTGTGCACCCAATTGGAGACAGTCACATTTTGTAACCTACCTAATGAATATTATTTAGGACGTTCTTTCTGTGACCCCTTCTGATTTGCTATTTTTGCAGACTAGCCTAATAGTACATAGTGTGATTCGCAAAATTTGATACTGGTCGCAAAAAGTTGGATGGCAAATTGCAGCCATTTTTGGGAATTAGTATCTTTGTAGAACAGGATTATCCTTTTATTTAGGTATTTTCAAGACTGATGTAGTTGATATATAATTCAGTATGTTCATCCAGCTGTGTCACCACACATCTTAAAACAATTAACAATGAAATCTTGAACGCCAATTGGTAGTATTTTGTTAGGAAAGGGATTATGTACAGGCTCATGACCCACGGTGAAGGCCCACACTCATTGTACCACTGAATTATTCGTATCTTTATGAAATTTGCTCTGCTCGATTGGATGTCTTGGCCTGAAGATTTCTGATTAGTGAGATAGAGATGTATGACGTTATGACGCATACTTTAACAACGCATACCATTACAAAGCTATTTTTACAACGCAGGATCCTTTACAACGAATGCCTTTACAACGCATGACATTACATCGCAGATGCTATTAAAACGCATGCCAATAAAACGTAAGTATAGGTAAGTATATAATTTAAATAAAAATGTAATTAATAAATATTTAATTCATTACATTTATATAATTAAAAAATTGTATTAATGCATTTGAAAAAAAAATATATATATATTAAAAATAGTGTAGGTGTTTAAAAATAATATTCTAACTCCAGGGGGGAGTAATAGTAGGGTAAGTGCTGGATAGTGTAGGGGTAAAAATTACTATTCTAACTCCAGGGGGGGTGTAATAGTAGGGTAATTGCTGGATAGTGTAGGGGTAAAAATTACTATTCTAACTCCAGGGGGGTGTAATAGTAGGGTAAGTGCTGGATAATGTAGGGGTAAAAATTACTATTCTAACTCCAGGGGGGTGCAATAGTAGGGTAAGTGCTGGATAGTGTAGGGGTAAATATTACTATTCTAACTCCAGGGGGGTGTAATAGTAGGGTAAGTGCTGGATAGTGTAGGGGTAAAAATAACTATTCTAACTCCAGGGCGGTGTAATAGTAGGGTAAGTGCTGGATAGCGTAGGGGTAAAAATTACTTATATTTTTTATTTTTAGAACTTTTTTAAATTAATATTAAAATTACTTAAATTAATTTATCTAATTTATTTAAAGTACTTTTTTTATTAATAAATATTTTTATTTTTAATATTTATCAAATTATTAATATTTTATTAATTACATTTTTTTTATTAAATACATGTTTTAATAAAATGATATACTTACCTATACTTACGTTGTAATGGCATGCGTTGTAATAGCATCTGCGATGTAATGTCATGCGTTGTAAAGGCATTCATTGTAAAGGATCCTGCGTTGTAGTAGTTGCGTTGTAAAAGTAGTCCGTTGTAATAGTTGCGTTGTAACGGTTGTTTCCCGTGAGATAGCATTCAAAGAAGAAACCTCATAAGGGAAAATAGTGTTCCTAATCACTCCAACTTTCCTGGAAATACCTAATCATTTTATGGGGTTTCAGTTAAGAGAAAATAACTTCAATAACATTATCATTAAACAAGGCTGCTAGACAGTGAATTAGATTGCTCAGGAAGTCTCACAGAAGACAGCCTATGTAGTGAAACGCATATAGTCCATAGAGAACAATGTCTCAAAAATATGTCCGCCAGAGTTCAAAACGAAGCTTGTAGCGCTCAGCTAGCTCATCAAAGATCAATGTGCTCGAGTAGGAAAGCAGGAAGGCAGCAACAAGAAGACAGGACTTCCAGGGAAACTCCCAGGGGTAGAGTAATTGGGTGGCACATCACAGAGCATGGGGGGGAACTGCCAGGATAAGTGAAGAAAGTTCCTGAAGTAGCAGAAATAGATTATTGGGCAGCAAAACCCCACCCAATACTCCTTGAACAACTCAGAAATGTCACGCGCCACCTGCGCAATCAGCGGCAACATGGTGGATACAGCTGCTCGTCGATAACATTTGTTGCATTTGCCAAAGAAAGATAAACAAGGTAACTCAGTAACAGGAGACAACTTTATTTATTTCTAAGCAATATGGAGGCCGGCTGACTTCCCTCAGTGGACATCTTAGAACATTAGTGATCTAACACTTTAAGACCACAACAATGAACAGAATGGGGAAGGGGAAACGGCGAGGGATAAGAACAAGCCATTACTCATTGCAAAAATGAGCCATATGGCTCCTGGGACTGCATTATCCTCTGGAAAAGCAGAGGATGTACAATAGTACAGGAGATTCATTGCAACTCCTCATATGTGAAGGGTTCCATCTTGCTTCAGATAAGAGTCCATCGCCTAGTCTTCATTGGCGAAAGAAGTTCATGGTCAGACATTTTGTGGGTCATTGGCCCACCAGAGACCGCATTTACCCTGCAGAGAAATCTATCCAAAGGAATAAGCCCTTGACACTGGAACCTTGGAGCACATCCCTAACTGTCCTCTCTTCATGTGTACACCCATAACCCATGTGCAGACTGCAGCGAGTCTCCTGTAGCCTAAGAGTGGGAATCTCTTTCAACTCGTTTGGGGGAATAACAGGTCAACACAATGAAACCCAAATTCTGGAATCCAAGTTTGGAAGTCCCTGCGCCATGGATAAGTGACAATAGTAGTGTGAGTGGTACCTGCACTCACCTCAACGAACAGTAAACTACTGGCACCTACAGCCATATGTCTCTAGGTAGGTCTGCAAAGCCTTGTGATACGTCACAATGCAGAAATAAATGGTTTAACCAGTATGTACCAGAACTTCTATTGGTTCAGATACCTCAATGGAAATAAGGGGTTGGGGATGTTCTGTGAATGTTTTCTAATCCTACATGTGTGACTTAACTATGGTAACCCAGTAAAACTGAGATGAAATGGTATGGACAGTCAGCTCTGTCTTAGAGGCTGTGAACAAACTGTGGATTTCTTCCATTCTATATGCTTCTGCCCCATCCTGGGGGCATTTTTAGATCGACTGAGCAAATGTTTGAACTTTTTTCCATGAACCCGCAGATTGATGGGGTTAAGCTTATATTGTTGTGATGATCTACCAACCCGGTATACCAAAAATATATGTGACTTGGGATTGATGCTCTCTCAACATGACATTGTAAGGCGGTGAAGTAGCCCTGAGATGCTGCACCCCGTAAAAAGGCATCAGAAAATGGATTGGGGCACGATTGCAGAGAAGTGAGTAAAGAGATGTTCAGGATAGTAAAAACTCTGGTAAAAGCTCCTGATCCGCCATCATCTGAACTATCGCCTGAGGAATCTGGTGTTCGCTGCAATAAACTAGCAAGCTTCTTTGCCACAAAAATCCAAAAGATTCTTCTCTCTCTTCCTCCCCTACACGTGGTTGAGTCAAACCCTTCGCTGATAGGTGAGACTGATTCTATCTCACCTCATTTCGCACTTTTCTCTCCGCTCAGTGCCGAACTTTTACCCCCTCTTTTCAACTCCATAAAAAGCGGTTCCCCACTTGATCCTGCTCTCATGACCATATTGAAACTGGCTCTACCCCATGTCAGCAAACACATCATTAACCTAGTTAACACCTCGCTGGAATCTGGTATAGTACCACAAGACTGGAAGTTAGCCATGGTAAAGGCCCTGTTGAAGAAACCAAACCTCAACCCTGATGATTTCTCCAACTACTGCCCCATTTCCCTTCTTCCTGGCATCAGTAAGCTTACCGAAAAATGGGTAAATAAACAGCTAGCATCTTATTTGGAGACCCATGATTTACTGCACCCCACTCAAACAGGATTCCGGAAGGGACAGGGAACCGAGACAGCTCTGTTGAGGGTGGTTGAGGCCTCCAGGAGGATTTTGGACGCAGGTGGCAGCGCGGCCATTATCCTCCTGGACCTCAGCGCCGCCTTCGACATGGTTAACCACCGTGTCCTTCTAGCTCGCCTTGAAAGGATCGGAGTCACGGGCAAGGCCCTTAAGTGGCTCGGGTCTTTCCTCAGCAACAGAGTTTTTAAGGTTTTCTCGGAAACCAGCTGCTCCCTTCCAGTGCCATTACAGTGTGGGGTACCACAGGGTTTCTCCCTTAGCCCCACACTGTTCAATGTGTACATGGCACCTTTAGCAGAGGTAGTAGCCCCCTTTGGAATCCAGTTGGTAAGCTATGCTGATGACACTCAGCTAGTGGTCTCCTTAAATCAGGTAGAACCCCTTCCGACTAATCTTTGCAGCTGCCTGGGGGCGGCTGCGAAGTGGATGGATGTGTCCCATCTGAAGTTGAATGGGGGGAAAACTGAGCTGATGCTACTTGGAAAAAAAAACACTTTTAATAACTCAACCCTGTGGCCCTCCTGTATGGGGCTCGGGCCCACTCCAAAATCTGAGATAAAAAGCCTCGGCTTTTGGCTTGATACGGAATTGTCTTTTAAAACCCAGGCAAGAAAGACAGTGGCTACCTGCTTTGGCCTACTGAAGACAATCCATAAAATCCTTCCCCAGCTACCCGAAACCGCCAAGAAAACCATAGTCCAGTCCCTTATTCTATCAAGGCTGGACTATGGGAATGCGCTCTATCTAGGAACCCCCACTGTAGAAAACGAGCCCATAATCCTATCGATGCCCAGGCCGATGGCGCAAACCGCCTCTTAGTTCCCATGTTGAATAGTTACCAAAATAAAGAGACGGGCGCTGGAAGCAGGAATCAAGAACAGAGTTTATTTCTCATGAGGAGAGCCAGTCATTTCGGACACGAAACACAGTGTCTTTCGGGAGGTGCTCTGACGAGTGAGCTGAGACTCTTGCTTTTATATCCTACAAAACACTTGATAATACAATCAGGTCAGTATGACGCAAAAGAAAGACATCCCTATAATCCTCGTGGTGATCCTACCCCACATACATTCACAATGGGAACCCTTGACCTGCTGATAAGAGGGGAGGGCAATCACGCAGCTGAGTGTTTCGTAGGATGTGTACGCCTGATCATAGCCCAAGGGGTGGGGTGGCTAAGACCAATAGAGGGTCCTTTGAAGAGGAGTGACTTCAAACAATAAGGGCAGTAAATGGTATCTCCTGGCTCAGGCGATGGCCTCGGACATGTGTGGTCAGCTGGACTAGGGGGAAGGGGTCATCAAAGGAGTGGTATTCATGCCGCATGGACAATCAGGCGCAGAGGGAAGGTTTGTCAACAGAGGGGCATTCATGGAAGGGAAGGAGGTGTTGGTCAGGCGCGGCCGCGACTCTCAAGGACAGGGTCTTGCAAAAGAAGGTTTATGACTTGCCTGTGTGAGGAGAAGGGAGGGGGAGCCAGGGTGGACACAGGGACAGAGTCACACAGAGAGAGAGAGAGATAGATCTTATGACCCGTACATGAGAGAGCGGGGGCAGTCGGGTGCAGCTGGGGAGGGCTATGTCCGCTAAGGCGAAGGATGCCTCTTCAAGAGGGAATGGGGGGTTTGCGTGGGTCGAGCAAAAGGGGGTGCCTTTCAGGGCAGGGTCGTGTAAAAGGGAGAGGGTTTCATGGTTTATGCATGTGAGGGAGAGAGATTTCGAATACACGCAGATGGGGAGCCGGTGATTCTAATCTTAGGCGGGCAAAAGGGCCAGGGTGCCTAAAATGGCTGTCATGTATACATGGGTACAGGCCTTTGCTGGCAGTAGGATGTAGTTAATGCTTTACGGTATTCATGGTACGCGCAGGGAGAGGAGTGGGAAAAGGGAAATGAACGTTGCTTATGTACATCAATATTTCTAATTTTCTACAGTCGCCCCTTTTTACATAGCAAAAGTTCATTTTCGTGATCGATGATGGTACATATAAACAGGCATGGTCGCAGAATTAGCATTGTCAATATTAGCATATGGTATATAATCATGGACAGTTGATGTGTTTGGTAGAATACGGCACATAGGAGATTGCATTTGTCGAGTTCCTACCATTTCAAAGCACTACATAGCATAAATGTTTCTGACTAAAAAATGTAACCAATGAACAGTTTTGACCAGGTAGTTGAGAGCGGAATTCAGTTCAATATACAATATTTCTTCGTCCCAGTGTCTTTTTGTCAGTGAGCCATCACTGGTAGGCTCTAGTCGGAGTACTTTCGTTGGCGCTGTTGAGCACCGGCGGTGGAGCTATAGGTCCAGCTCTGTTCTATCCTTTCGCGTTGCAGGGTGCGGTCAGTCCTCTGCTGTTAGACCACAGTCCTGTTCCCTAAACAATCCGGTTGGTGGCGCCTTATGCTCGGCACCCACAGTTCTATGGCAACACCCTATTCCCAGTGGGATGCTGTTCTTTCCCTTGGCAAAAAGTCACGTGGAAAAGAGGGTGAGTGTGGTCCAAATAGTCGATAGGGGAGAGGGCGGAGTTGGGTCAGAGTTCCTGGGACACACAAAAGGGACCAAGGGAGCAAAGGATAACAAGCAGGCAGGCCCATCCATCGGGCTCAAGGAAGGGGGACGGAGACTCCAGGCACACGTGGGTTAGCAGGCGGGGGGCTTCGAGGCGTCCCACCGTTTTTCATTTTCCACGTTGAAATTGCGGTCTCGTCCCGTATCCTGTTGCTCTGCGGCTCCACCTTTGGTCGAGGTCACACGAGTCCCAAGATCCGCAGCCAGGCTGTACGCCACTTCTGACCCATCTCCTTCGGTGATCGTGAATCTTTGAATAGGTACAAGACAAGGTTTCAGTGAAATGGCAAAAGAAGATATCTACGCATGTGAATTCCTCCCTTAATTCTACGCATTTGGGAGATACGCTCATTGGTCACAGTCAGAGGTCCATTACCAAGCAGTGCATGTGTCAGTATTCCTACGGGGTTCATGGCAGGTCTATTCATCGTTTTATTTATAAATCAAGTGAGGTTCCCATCAACTGTGCATTACATCATATTCAGCATTTTACAGAACATTTCCCATCAGGACTGGCTAACCTTTTCGAACAGGGCGGGGGTGCCATTATCGAGAGTCAGGCAAAACAGGGTCTTCTCGATGGTCAACAGCTACTCATGTGCATCAAGTTTATATTCGGGACAGCAATTGGGGTTTATCAAAAATGGGGCGGGGATGCTTCGGGCGCTTGCGCTTGGGTGCAAAAAGGGGGGTGGGGCAATCCGGGCATTGGGGGTTCAATCTGGACGTTGGCGTTCGTCTCTGAAAAACAGACATAAGGTGCCATTGACATACAGTTCCCCTATAAATGGCCAGATTTGGGGGACTTTAGTCGTCTTACCTGTCCTTTCCTTCTCAGCCAATTCAAGTTCATTCATTTTTGCAGAAAGGAGAGGCAGTAATATGGCGAGATACAATCATTTTAGTTTCGGTCAATTTCGCTGAACACCTTTGCGTTCAATATGTATCAAATCAGACTGGTGCCGGTGGGGCACAATTTTACCAATGAGGGAGAGAGAATAGGGAGACTCTCATAGAGAGTGAGAGTCGGCCGCAATCTAAACGAGCCATCCGGTACACGTATGACATGTAGGGAGAGAGAGAGAGAGAGAGAGAGAGAGAGAGAGAGGGAGAGAGAGAGAGAGAGAGACGTGTACAAAAATAGGTCATTTAGTGCGCTCACAACACAGAACAGCAAAGGTTAGGTAACATGCAGATACAGACAGAGGGAAGACATAAATCCGTACATTATACACAAACTCAGACAGGGAAGACGGCACATGTATTACACATATATAAGACATTCACGACAAGACAGGAAACAATTGTTAGCCTACAAGATCTGTTTTTATATATATATATATCCCACGTATCTTTACTATCCTATTTATTTACGTGCCTAGTTCTTTCTACCCTTCCCCCTTTTTCCCTTCTCGCTTGTCACGCCTGCGAGCGTTCCCTATTACCAATACTCACACCTCGGTTGGTCGATCAGTAATTAACCTGGTCGTGCTAGTTACCCATGGTTGGATCTTAAGCCATCTTTCTGTTTCCTCCTTTGGTGGGAAGTTCTTCAGGCTGAGGCAACGGCAAGTATTGATCGGGAGAACAGTCGGACAGCTTGGCTATATCTATAAGAGTGTGAGAAAGGGGGTAGTGCATTTTGAACATCAGCAACATTTCTAATTTCCTAGACGGGTGGTGCCGTGGCAACCCTTACCCGTATAATTTTTCTTTGTCCTTTCCCTACCTAGTCAAACGTCCAGTTACATTATTTAACACGTCATTTCTAGTCAATTTTTCGTCATTCAGTACCTGTCCAGTTTCTATGTCAGTCCATCCTCTCAGTCGCTATGTCCTAAGGAGGAACAGTCATGTTAAGCCTACGTCTTTTAAAAACTTATCGTTATAACGACTAAACACATATTCCCCCTTTCCCTTTTTCGTCGGTGGTCCAACCGTCGCTCTTCCACACCTCAGTCGACGTTCTGACGTGTCCTGCAGAAGGGAGGAAAAGAAGGGGTGGGGGGGCAGCGTTCAAAGCACATCATCATGCAGTAGTTCGAAAATGTTTTTACCTACCATATACTCGCCCTATCTCCTCGTACTGCATTCCCTTGCCATCTCGGCATTTCAGCCCAGAGGGACCAGCGGTGTCAGATAGATAATCATTGACGATCTGAGTATCTACATGAGTTACTCGGTCGTAACCCTCTCTGTCGGGTGCAAGGGTGACGGCCAGGTGACATTTCTGTGGTGACGTTTTAAGGGTGTCTAAAACACTTTTCCTGGCTGCCTGCGATACATAATGTAGCTGCTAAATATCTGATCCCTTTTGATCTACATCCTTCATCATGCTTATTCTTCACTCACAGTAGTAAGGCATCCAAAACTCATTAATGCAACTGCTACGACCATTCTTTCTTCTTCAAAATACTTTTAATAAACGAAATTGGTGGCAGTTCATTGCATAAAGTGCAGCAGTGCAATAAAATCGTATTAAAATTTCCTTACAGAGCAAGCATGATGCATGTCAAGAATTCATTTTCAATTAATTCAGAAATTCATTTATCCAATACTCATTCGTTATCTAAGTTACACCAATTCATTTTCCAAATCATAATCAGTACCCACCCTAAGTCAATTCATTATCCAAGCACATACTCAACGCCCTTCATATCTACTTTCATTATCCAAAAACTGCACATAGATCTCGGGACAACAAGCTGCGCAATCTGGGTGCAACAAAGTTTATTCAAATACGTTTCATTTTGCGGCGGCGCCATTTTAGGTGGGGTCAGGCAAGTTCCAGCACAGTCAGAAAGTCTCTAGTCTCGCGTGGTTGGCCCAGAACTTTCCGTTGGTAGTTCAAAAAGTTTTGTGCTATGCGGTTAACAGTTTAGCAAATATGGACCATGAGTCAAAGAGTGGGAAGGTCGGCAACAATTTTCCTACCGGGTCATCCTGGCGTTCCTCCGGAACTGAACAAGTCCGTGCCGTGGCTTCTTTTTAGCCATTTCCAATCCGAGGCTGGTGCCGGCAGGAGTTGCACCGGTGTCGTGGTTCCCAGTGAAGGGGGCGGGGGCACCCATGCGGAGGGATCGGGGCCCCCCGGCTCTTATAGAATCTTCAAGGTTGAGGGGAGAAGGCATGGAACGTGTGCCCGTCCTGGGCAGAGGACCGCTTTATGATGTTGACCCTCTTTAAGTAAGAGCATTGGGGTGTCGCTGGAAGCCTCCACCTGGAGGGAGGTGGGGGAGGCTCGTTCGCGTCACCTCCCCCTTCCAGCGACCCCGCGCCGTTACCCGGCTCCGTCGCTTCGATATTGGCCGTGCTGGCTATTGAAGATGGGGGGGTGGTCGGCGGCTGAGGCAAGACAGCCCCCCTTTTCTCTTGACATGTGGCGGGACTATCTGGAACTGTCCAGGCGTCGACATGTGGCAGCACTACCTGTAACTATCCAGGAATTTGACGTGTGGCGGGACTACTTGATTTGCCGCCATTCTCGCCCTTGGCTTCGGCCTTCTTCGTGGGTCGGACCAGGCGAGAGACAGAAGGGGGGGGGGGGTGGTCGGTGGCTGAGGCAAGACAGCCCCCCCCCCCGTGGCCTGCGGGGCAGCGGAAGAGGAGAGAAGGAGAGGACTCTGCCATTCTTTGGACCGCCTGCCCAACATCATCTCCTCCCGACCGTGGTCAGGCGAGCCCCTCGTGCCTCGAGGCCTCACCTTCCGGATGGGCGTAACCGCGGACCTGTTGCATTTTGGGAGCTTCCGGAATGGGGGTAGGTACCTATTGGATTGTTTCTATTTCATGTGATCGTTATTTGGGCGTGGCGGGCAATGAGGCAGGCATGTTGGGAGCAGGAACAGGCGTTGAAGCCTAGCTACCTCGTGGCTATCTTTGCTGCCAAACTTTTCGCCATTTTATATTTCTTATTATGAACTATTTCTAATGTTTCTTATTTTTAGTGAAGTCAAAAGCTCATCAGGGGGTTACTGACTTAGCCTGATTTCTTTTTAGTTTTCTTTCTCTTCCTTAGCGTGTTTCGAGCTAAGGCTTTCTGTTAGTAGGGAACGGTGATCACTTCATATTTTTATGTGTCCTTTTCACTAGGGGGTACTTCTGGGCGGACCAGACGAGTTCCCTCCAATAAATGGTCCGGGGTGGAACGAGATTATCGATCAAAAGGGGAACATATATTCCTTCATTGGGGTATCATCCTGGACAGACCGAGTGATGTACTTCCATCTACTAGGGTAGCCTCCCGGACGGACCAGATGGTCTACCTCCACTAAATGGCCCATGAGCGGGGAGTATATGTCCTCCATAAGGGTAGTCTCCTGGGCGGACCATGCGAGCTACCCCCCAAACAGTGGGGAGTGGGTAGGACTGACGAATTCACAAAGGGGCATAACCTACCCTTTACTACTTGCAAAGACTAGATAGAATATTTCTATTCCACGTTGTTTGCAGGCAGAAAATACCTCAAACGAAACAATTCCTGGAACAACAATGTCCAGGCAACCAACCAATCAGTGGGGAGAAAAACAGGCATGACGGATTACAACGGGGACAAATGTCTGCATTACCTGCCCTTCGCTATCCAAAAAGGAAGACAGAATATTTCTACTCGTCTCAGTTTGTAGACAGGGAAGATCTCAAAGAACAACAATCGACTATCAACCGACTTCAAACAATTCTCAAAGAACAACAATCGATTATTAATCGACTTCAACAATTCTTAAAGAACAACAATCGATTATCAATCGACTTCAAACAATTCAGTGGGGAGAAAAGTAGGCATGACGGATTAATACCGGGGACAAAAGTCTGTATTACCCACCCTTCTCTATCTGCAAAGAGGGACGACGTTCCTATTCGCCGCTGTTTGAAAATAGAGAATGTCTCGTTCTCAGAAGAGAACCAATATGTCAAGTAGCTCTCAAAGCTAAATGAACCAATACCAACAATTTCGGTATACAAATACCGATTTTCAATACAAACAATCAATCAATCAGGTGGATAGAACCACCCTACCAATCAGGCGTAAAAACGCCCTACTTAATCTTACCCGGACCGGACCATACGGACAGTTCTTCGATTTCCTCCTCCAGCGCCTGTTCGTTCTCTTACTCCATGTAGCATTCCTGTGGGATTCCAGTCAGGACAATAGGTTACTCCAAGAGAGGTCCGTTCAGAATTGGTGAAGCTCTGTCGATCGGCAGCCGGGCGAGAGCCCTCTCAAGGCAGGCATGCTCCGATCATTTAGATGTTCACTTCTTCGTCTGGATCTCTCTTACCGCACCCCATGTCACTGATCGACCCCGCGTTGGGACGCCAATTGTAGAAAACGAGCCCATAATCCTATTGATGCCCAGGCCGCTGGCGCAAACCGCCTCTTAGTTCCCATGTTGAATAGTTACCAAAATAAAGAGACGGGCGCTGGAAGCAGGAATCAAGAACAGAGTTTATTTCTCATGAGGAGAGCCAGTCATTTCGGACACGAAACACAGTGTCTTTCGGGAGGTGCTCTGACGAGTGAGCTGAGACTCTTGCTTTTATATCCTACAAAACACTTGATAATACAATCAGGTCAGTATGACGCAAAAGAAAGACATCCCTATAATCCTCGTGGTGATCCTACCCCACATACATTCACAATGGGAACCCTTGACCTGCTGATAAGAGGGGAGGGCAATCACGCAGCTGAGTGTTTCGTAGGATGTGTACGCCTGATCATAGCCCAAGGGGTGGGGTGGCTAAGACCAATAGAGGGTCCTTTGAAGAGGAGTGACTTCATACAATAAGGGCAGTAAATGGTATCTCCTGGCTCAGGCGATGGCCTCGGACATGTGTGGTCAGCTGGACTAGGGGGAAGGGGTCATCAAAGGAGTGGTATTCATGCCGCATGGACAATCAGGCGCAGAGGGAAGGTTTGTCAACAGAGGGGCATTCATGGAAGGGAAGGAGGTGTTGGTCAGGCGCGGCCGCGACTCTCAAGGACAGGGTCTTGCAAAAGAAGGTTTATGACTTGCCTGTGTGAGGAGAAGGGAGGGGGAGCCAGGGTGGACACAGGGACAGAGTCACACAGAGAGAGAGAGAGATAGATCTTATGACCCGTACATGAGAGAGCGGGGGCAGTCGGGTGCAGCTGGGGAGGGCTATGTCCGCTAAGGCGAAGGATGCCTCTTCAAGAGGGAATGGGGGGTTTGCGTGGGTCGAGCAAAAGGGGGTGCCTTTCAGGGCAGGGTCGTGTAAAAGGGAGAGGGTTTCATGGTTTATGCATGTGAGGGAGAGAGATTTCGAATACACGCAGATGGGGAGCCGGTGATTCTAATCTTAGGCGGGCAAAAGGGCCAGGGTGCCTAAAATGGCTGTCATGTATACATGGGTACAGGCCTTTGCTGGCAGTAGGATGTAGTTAATGCTTTACGGTATTCATGGTACGCGCAGGGAGAGGAGTGGGAAAAGGGAAATGAACGTTGCTTATGTACATCAATATTTCTAATTTTCTACACCACCTCAGTCACCCGACAACTCCAGATTGCCCAGAATTCCGCAGCAAGGTTACTTACTGGTACCAGCCGCCGTGCATCAGCTGCACCTTCGTTAAGGACCTGCATTGGCTCCCAATAAAGGAGCGGGTCCACTTTAAGACCCTTTGTCTGGTCCATAATACTCTCTATGGGAATGGCCCTCCCATTCTAAATGACATGGTCAGACCATATAAACCATCCAGGGATCTTCGTTCAAACCAGCAAAACCTTCTAATAATCCCCAGGACCAACAGGGCCCAAACAGGGGGCCGTTTCTTTTCGTGAAATGCGGCCAAGTTGTGGAATGCTCTTCCTTTACCACTCTGTCAAGAACCCAGCCTGCTCGCATTTCGCAAAAAGCTAAAAACAGCACTGTTCCCTAAGATATAGATATGCTGGTCCTCTGTACTTTAGGTTTCTGATGTCTATTTCTTCTGTTTAATATCAAGCGCTGGGATGCTTCCGAGTAGCCATGCGCTATAGAAAAACCTTTACAATTACAATTACAATTACAATAAGGAGAGGGGCTCTTCTAAGAAATATTAAAAAAAATGGGCCCATGGATGAAGTGCAGAAAGGTGCCTTGAGAGTGAATAGGCATTGTAAATATGGACACTGCACATAATAGAAGGGTGGTCGGGAGGCATACGAGAGTAAAACCTTATAACCACTTCTGAGAATGTAGTGAAGGCTCAACACTCAGGCTTCATTAAAGAATTTAGGTCTCAACATTTAATATAATTCTTTACTTCTCTTCTTCATCGGAAAATATATTTATTTCCCTGTCTGTAACCCTTGTTGTCGCTCAGGCTGGCTTCTCTTCTTTTCCTCTTCCTTGTTCCTGTGTACAGCCACTGCCTCACCCAGGGTTGCCATAGTCTGTGATGCCCCTCAAAAAGATTACCTCAGGTAAGCATTAATAGATAAAGTAATTCCCTTACTCGACTTCTCCCCTTTTCCTTATCTCTTTCCCTCTTGCCTTGGGCATTTGAGGTTCCCTTGACTCTTTTGCGTTTCAATTAGCTTCACTGGGGTCAAAGGGATAGCTTAGGCGTGAAATGACAACTTCCCACTTTCGCCCAAATGTATTTCTGTTTTTTTGGAGATTGCTACCCTGGGGAGGGAGCCACATAATATAACAATAGAAGCAAGGGAAGAGAGCAGTTGAAATAGTTTTTTGGGCCATATTTTTACTAATTTATTATAAAGTTTAATACACTTTTTTTTAAATGTTCCCTACAATTTAACATTGGGAGATCCCTACTCCGACCCTAAAGTATTCCTATGGTAAAGTATAGGCAAACGTTTAAAAATGTAGTTAATTCAAATGAAATTAGTAAAAAAAAATGTATAATAAATATTAATATAACTAATGTTTAATACATATTTTAAATGCAGAACAAAATAAAAAACACTACTGCACTACGATGTTAATTTTAAATTAAATCTTTAATTAATTTATATTTATTCAATTCAATAAAAAATATTTTTTAGGATGCTTAAACTAAAAAATAAATTACCACCTAAAGTTGAAAAAAAGTATTATTCATTAATAAGTATTTGAAGTGATGTATAGAATTCTTTAAAATTAATGTAATTATATTTTAATAGAAAATAGTGCTACATTAATTTATACATTAAAAAAAGGCTGTTTATGGGGATCATTGTGGGGAAATACTAAAAAATCAACATACTTAACATCAGTGGAAAACACATTTTTGATATCCCTAGTGGGTGTACCTTGCAGTGCCGCAGTAATATCACTGAGTATTGACATTGGCACCAAACACGTTGCACAACAAAGCCAATTTGAGGCTGTTGGTTTTTTGGAGAAGATTGTGCTGCGCTGCAGAATTAGTAGGTTTCCGATTAGCACTAGAAGAGGTTATAGCCTTAAACAATAATTGCAAGACTAATTGGCTCAGTTGGGTCTGCTCGAAACCAACATCTGTTGGGTTTAGGGTGCTATGGTATAATCCTAGGAATTATGAAAATGATACCAAAAAGCTGCTCTGAGATAAGTATTGGAAGGCTTCCTATGAAAATATTTATGTAACAATGTCATGACATTCACTTATGGGAGGGTCCTTGTATTTTAAATCTATCAACTTGAGCCATTCATAGATTATATTACCCGCTTTTGGCAAGGCAACTGTATATATAATGTAGACTCGTACACTTCCTAAGAATAGCTTCTGTTTGAAATGGAGGAACCTGAATACCAACAAAGATCTTTGTCCAGCCTGCAAACAAGAAAGGAGAACTGCATTGCATTGGTTGTGTTTTTTGAAAAGCTTATGAGCATCATAGGTAGCAGTGGATATTCCCAGTATCCAGGCTTCTTGGTGTAAAGCAATATTTAGAGGCACTGAGAATGTTTACATCGGACACTCATCAAGACATTGTCTTCAGTTTAGCAAAGTTTCTTCATGCCACAAGGATTTTGAGACGGAGGGCTCATAGGTGACTCTACAGTTGCATGCTTTTAATTGTTTAATTGATTTAATTGAATCGATTGTATTGACTATGATTAATATGAGTTATATATTATGAATATGCTAGTTATTTGTTGTTGTAAACAGGCATTATTTGTTTTGTTTTTATGATAATTTAAGTAGAACATTTCTTGAGTAAACTAAATCTGACGAAGATGACAAATCTTATGAAGAGGACTGGGTGGAAGGAGAACCTCGGACGCCATGACATCCCTTGCCCCTGCACCCATTGGTCCCACACAGATAGGATTCACGGCGATGGACAGCCACCATCTTGGGGGATTGTCAATGTGAGTTCATGAAGCTGCCCAGGTTGAGGGCTGTGGTTTGACACGCCCCTCTCTTTGATTGACTGTACCTCTTTTACCCCAGGGTTTTTCATTTCTCTCTCCAAGGGGGGACACGCCTACTCCTCCACCTGCTCCCTTGGCTCTAGCCATAACTGCATTAAAGAAGTCCCATACAAGTGTCTCAAGCCACTGAACACTCGAATACTGCAAGTTGCGAACTACGATTCTCTTCATGTTAATTTAAATATTTCAAGATATGTTTTAGGTGCGTATAGTATATCATCTGTAACTGCATGGAAGGCAGTGGTGCAGGGTGCAGAAAATGGTAAACAGAACCGTAGACAAAGACAATACAGCTGAAGACAACCTAACAGAAATTATTTACACATTGTACACACACTACAGTTGCTAATTAACATTAAACGTGCTGTGACACCGAATACAACGCGCCGAGAGCACTTTTATCTACTGCGACTTACCCTTGAGCAATGCGTATGTTTTTTCGAGTAAAATAAAATTGAAGCAAAAATCAAAAGATTTGATCAACATTAATTGACGTCAGAAAAAAATCTTCGTCAGGGGCAGTAAACGCTACATAAATGTAAAGTCAGTGCATCCTAACCTTTGGTGTTATGCAAGAGACGCATTTTAAAGCCCACCAATGTTTCCCAAACACACTGAACGGACGTATAAATGCTAAAGCAATCCGTGGACTAGTGCGATCGGCTGAAGGGCTGGCGAGAGGTCGGCTCTGACCTCCCCCCTGAGGTGGCCACTGACTTCTGCAAGCATCACAAGAGGTCATCACGCGCCGCCCTCCGTCTCAGCCGCTTTGGCAAAACCGCTTAGTCTGTTTGCTCTGGTAATGAATGCATTGTTCTTGGCTAATTATCTTGACAAGGAGCATTACCCGAATGGGGAAGATTAACTCTCGCTAGTATCTCTGACAGGCTTAGGGGCACCAATGCACCATAATCCCCGGGTGCCAGGGTGGTTTCCAAGCCGACTTTCACTCACTGATGGACTGAGGCGCTCTCCCACAGGGTTTGCATCGGTAGGAGAGATGGGCGAGTACCTTGCATCCACGGGGCAATTTAGCAAATAAATGTATTTATTATTTTGTTAGTTCTCTTTATAGCGACCACCTGCCCAGGTGCACGTCAAGGTGCTTTACAAGGTTCCCAGAATAAAAATATAAATATATTGTACAGCGGATTTCCCATGTTTTTCTTCGGTTATTATAATTATTATATTTGGGGAATTGTATATACACTCTCTTGGATTTTGGATGGACTTTTAATGTATCAGGTGCTTATACTGTTAAAAGGGTTTATGTCAATAGATGTTAAGTGCTCTGTTGCCACTACATGCTTCTTGTCTATCATTTTGCTCTTGTCACGTATGGTGATACATAAAGGGCCTGTGTCATGCTATAGAAAACTACACATGAATATATAAAATAAATACATTGATTAGTTCAGAAAGAGCAGTTGAGATCAGATGCCCGGCAGTCGGGATCTCCTGGTCAGAGGTCAGCTTGTCAGTGAACTGCAAGGGCTGCCAACAGGTCAGTTTTCAGCACTTTCAGCACTTTCTGATTATCAGGTTCTCTGACGAAGTGCACGATAAGGAGGTTCCATAGTGTGGAACTCTGACATGGAAGGATACACGCCACGTGAAGCTCACCTGGCAAAAATAATTTTGGAAGACTCTGGAATTACAGACTGTGGCTAGACAACCACATGTACTGAAGGGCCTCTAAGGAATGTTTCATAGGGTTGGCAAGATGTGGGCAGACAGCTTGGAAGACTAGATGAGGTGGCAACAAGGGCCCTATTCCTAAACTGTATTTTGTAGTATGTTTAGTGGTACTACAGGCGCACTACTAAGGTATCCCAAAATGCCATTTACAAACCTCCAAGTGTAAATCTCTACCTCTTCTATCTTTTCTATTGAGAGATCCTCACACATGGAAGTTTACTACTTCAGACCCGATTACGATGCAGGCTGAAACCGCTCTGGCGATGGTCGGAACCCTTCAGCCCGCATTGTAATCGACTGGTCGGATTCCATTCCGACTGACTCATTTTGAGGAGGTAGGTTGGAAGGGAATCTGAATTGAATTTCTGAACGACCTCCGATGGAAAGCTTTCAGGAATCTCTCGGCAGGCTCTTTCCGGGGCAGGGATAACAAAGGCAGCTTCCCACTAACTTTTTGTGCCACCTCTCTGACACAGAAAGGCTTTGGGAATCTGTCAGGGTGCAAGCTTAGGGGCTCTGTTGATCCCTGCACAGGGATGAACCGCACCTCTGCTCTTTACAATGAGAGCATGCACTCCATTCAGAATGCATGCTCCCACTGTAAAGTACAGGGTTCAGTCTCATCCTACTTGCTGGGCTGGAACTGACGACAGGAGGACATTTGGTTCCAGTTCCAAAACAATTATCGGACAGACTCTGGTCCATCCGACATCGAGATCGGGCCCTTAGTAGTAAATGTAAAGAGACAAGGAGGAGTGGCTTGAGAAAAAAGGAAATACTACTTAAAGTGTGGGGTTTAGGGAGAAATTCGGGTGGTTTACGGAGGGCTAAGGAGGGTTTTAGAAAGGGACGTGCACCCACCAACCACAAGGTTAAACCTATTCGCCGGGATGCCCGCAGTTGTGCAGGATAAGTATTATTTCATCCATTTATTCCCATTCACAAACTGCATTTTTTAAGATATTACAGAAAAAAAGGACTGAGACAGTTGTCAGCTCAGAGCCGGAGCGGTCAGGTCTGAGCTCGAGTAAGTCCAGTTGCACACATTGATAACTACTGGTACTGCAACATCCTCCCATTGAAAATAATGGAGTTAGGTATTTAAAATGAAAGCACACAGGAAATAATGGTGAATTAAATTACATAATTTAAATAGTAAAAAATATAAATAATTTAATGTTAAAAAATAAATAAATATAGTAAGCAAGGACACATTAGCATGGATGCTGACTGTCTCAAAGCTACACATGTGAATAACATATTGTGTTTGCGCGTCTAATTTGAAGTACCACAATATCATGTATGCTGTGTCATTGAATGCTTTTTCCATATATCATCACAATCCCAGCCTGATGGATGGAATTGTATTGTCTAAACTTATGTGCTTTTGTACCCTAGGTCTTGAAATTCAAATAAGTAGAGGTAGGAAATTCCGATAATCACTCTCTTTCTATAATATATATCAGCGACGGCTCGTGGAGGGAGTTACGGTGGGGCAGGAAGGTGGGGAGAGGGAGGGGCAGGGTGGAGGTTGCTAAAAACCGGCATATGGATAATTGCAGGTAAGTAAACAATTTAATTAATAAAACGAATTTCGTAGTGCGCCTTGCATCGCAAAATGCAATGCAGAGCGAGCTACGAAATTCGTTTTATTAATTAAATTGTTTACTTACCTGCAATTATCCATATGCCGGTTTTTAGCAACCTCCGCCCTGCCCCTCCCCCTCCCCGCCCTCCTGCCCCACCGTAACTCCCTCCACGAGCCGTCGCTGATATATATAAATATATATCTATATATCTATATATCTATATATTTTTTTCACTGAAAAAACCATAGGTTTCAGACATGTTATAGTTAGGAATTAGCATTTAAAAACCTTTGAAATTCACTGAAAAAAACATAGATTTCAGTTAAGTTATAGTTAGGAATTAGCATTTAAAAAACCTTAGAAATTCACTGAAAAAACAATGGGTTTTAGGGGTGTTATAGTTAGCTACACATTTCACTCGTATAAAACCATTGAAATTCCCCTGTTATAGTTAGTTGTACTAACTATAACTTGCGTGCCCGTAATATGGTTTTTGCAGTGAATTTCAAAGGATTTTTAAATGCTAATTCCCAGACATGTCTGAAACCTATGGGTTTTCCAGTGAATTTCAAAGGTTTTTTAAATGCTAATTTGTAAATATTTTTTATTGTTTTTTATATTTTCTAACTACATTTTTTAAATCTTTTTATTTTTAGATGTTGTTTTTTTAAATTACATGACATGTTTTTGTATTAAATTTTTTTTACATAAAAATATATTTTTTAATTATTTTATATTGTTTATAATATACGTACATTATTTTTATTATTTTTTTCTTTTTTTTGTAGTTGCGCACCTTACGAACACCCTGCTCATTTACTGCGCGAAACGTGTCCGCCATTTGAGGGTCGCTGTCTAGGATCCGCATAGGGTGTGCGATGGGTACAACTTTTCACACGCGGTTGCTATGCAACTTGTGCCTTGGGCATACGCGAGATGTACGTATAACGCGACGTGACGGACGTGCAGTAGCGCGTGACATCATAGGCATATCAGATGCAGTGTGTGCGCAACTTCTGTGATTTTTTCAATGTTGAAAAACTTCTTTGTACATATTTCATATAAATATTAAGACAAGAGATTATCAGAGGTTATTATTTTAATAATTTTCTTTAACTTTCTTAAAAAGTACATCACTGTTGTCCTATGGGTGGAAATTCATTTAGCAGGTAAATAGTGTTATTGTTACCATTTCTTACTCAGTGGTGGATCCTGGATCCAGCACTGCTGCATCTCCTCTAAACAGTTGAAAGAATACAAATTACCAAAGACACGCGGAAGCCTACGTCCTGTATTTTTTAAAAATATCACTAGAATCATACGCGCACCCCGCAATATTAAACCCCCAAAAATAGGGGCCCTGGGAGACCTTGTGGGACCCCCTGAGGAGACCTAGAGGATCAGGGTGTGTCTACCCTCCCCCTTTCAGCGTGTGATCGTAATGGTGCGCTTATGGTACGATTACAATAAGCAGAGTATACGTATTCCATTTTTTTATGGGAAGTGGGCCGCGTGGCCCCCCTCCCATGCCCAATTACGGGCACCAGGGTCCCCAGCCCCCAGGGCATGGCTAATTATATATTATTATTTTATGGAGGAGGGCTGCAAAGCCCCCCTCCTGAAGCCACTTCAAGATCATGGGGACATCCGAACTCCATATATGTATGTACCCCGTAGGAGTTGCCTTCATTTTGCGCATGCATGTTTGTGGTAGCGCATGAGTGTTAATGTTACGCATGTGCACAATACGTCCCACCGTCTGGCTATGTACCCCTAACGTATTTCATTTTATTTGCGCATGCTCAATTACAACATGCCCAATCACAGCTCTCACACCCAGAGACATCATGCTCAACCAAACATCCTTCTGCAAAGCATTTATAAGCTGCCAACCTTCTTGAATTTTTCCTATTCTGCAGTCACAGCTATTGAGAGTGTTCGTATCCACTTCGTAGGTGAGCACTTTTTTAAGAGTAATTAAATTAATTAATCTGAACAATCATTAAATACCGCGTGTAAGAGAGTAGGGTCTGCTATCCTATGGTCACCCCAATTTTTGCTTTTTGCTTCACTGGTTTTCGACTTACTGAGGCTGTGGGCCTGCTAATCAGACCCCCAGCCTGCTGTTCTCTCTCTAAATTTATAATACATGTGCTATAGGTACATACCACAATTGGAAATGGACTCCTTGTCAGCCCCTGTACCATGCACTATAGGTGCTCAGGGCATAGGTGCCACCAAGGCCTACCAGGGGCTGAAGCATAGCTTTTGCCACCCCTGGCTGGTTCTTAAATTGACACAACTGGCTGATCACTCAGCTGGGGCAAGTGGGTGTAATCACCCCTTGCTTAGATATAGTATACCTATATCTAAACCTATATCTGGACACATATATAGCCTGTAAGCCACTCCTATGGAAGGCCTCATCAATCCTGGAGGCAGAGTGCGTGGTTTTATGTGAGATGGAGCTCTGGCATGAGCTGAGCCTGTCTGCAGCTGTCGGGAACAACTCCCTAAGCTGATCCGGGATAATGCCATACCATATACTCTTAAGCGCCTTATAATCCTCGCGGTTATATAGCAACTTTGGTTTGGCTTTATCAAAACATGTCGTGTAAGGTGTCATACGAATTGGAATACTACCCCCTCGCCAGTTCTGGCGACGGGGGTAGCATTCCACCCTTCTAGAGGGAGAAGACATGTTACTTTACTGAAACGCGGTTGATTTAAAATGAGCCTTAGATCCACAAAATGGATGCCCCTGCCACAGACACGGGTCTGGCCTCCTGCTGCTGACCGAAACTCGGCAGAGGAGGCCTGGACAAAGGGTTTCCTGTCGCAGGGCGGTGTTAAACCACCCCAGACAGGAGATAGTGGATTGTAGTAGGGAGGTTTCAAAGAAACCAGACACTGCCTGGGGAGCACAAGGCTGCCCCTTGCATAATCCGGCCAAACCGGTTCTGGGGCCTCCCAGCCCCTGTCCCAGCGCGGCCTGGATCAAAGGAAAGGGGTGTAGCCACCCCCTTCCTGGGTCCCACCCATAGGAGGGGACCTAGCAGGATGTCCAGCCCACCAGATTCGAATAAGAGTGGGAGCAGTGCCAATGCAACTCAGATCATCCTGAAGAAACATAAGAAACAAATTCTGGACCCTTCGACTTTCTACTCAACGCAGAAGACTGAAGAATCTCCCTTGTGGTCAAGGAGTGACCACCCTGTGCAAACAGGCACCATCCAGCCCTCGACCCTTGCTTTGTTGCAGTTCCCGCCGGAACTCGAGCAACAGAGATCGACGAGATCAAGCTTGCCTGCCTTCTACCTGCCCGATCCACAGTCCCTGCAGAGCTGAGACCAGTGGAGGCGACCGGAAGCGTGGGGCACGCCATCTTGAAAAGGCCACGAGACGCTGACCGTGCAGCCCACGAGTAATCCTCGAAGCTGTGCACCGGGGTTTGAGAAGCCCCCACCCCGAGCTACACTTGCACCAAAGCTACCCCCTCCACACTCGACAAGTGCTGCGTGGGGCCCTTCTGCTTGTGGCGGCTCGACGCGTTGGCCCGGTCACTTGCCAGCTGGCTTGTGGCCCCTGTGCCGACGAAAACCAAAATACGACTTGCTTTTCTGGTTGCTCCAGATCTGCACCAGCTCCTGTGAAAAGGAGCCCCCACTCTGACCCTCCTGGTTCGAGTGATAAGCAATCTCCCGGTTCCGCGTGGATTGCTTTTGCCAAGTGCTGTTTGCTGCAATCTTGAAGCCGACGGTGCTGACGGCGAGAGCGTACCTGGGACAGATCGTGACCCGCTCCTGGACATCGCAGATGCCCCAGAGCCCACGTGACAGCGGAGAGAAGCCTATCGACAACCACCTGATTGCGCCCGACATTGCCTGGTTCCGTCCTGGTTCCACCCTGGTCACTGCTGAGTGACCCAGACTCTGTCCCCTCTGCTTTCAGGTACTTTTCTACTTCGATCCACCCTTGGATCGCACCGGACACTTCTGCTTCACATCGCCTGCAGCTGCAACAGCTCCAAGCACCAAGAGCCTGCGTGTCAAGACCCGACGCCACTTCGACCCTGTGCACCCACGGCCTGTGGGTGAGGTAACATTGCAACGCCAGTGTTCCCACACTGGTACACACCTCTAGGGTCTGTGTCTAAAGTTTTGTTCCTCTAGGTTCAGCGGAAGTATCTTTTAATTCACTTTATCTAACTTTTACGCACCATTGACATTGCATTGGTGCGCGCCGCACTTTCCGTGCTGCACCCGTCTCCTGTGGGCTACTCCCGACTTCAGCATTGCTAGTCCTGACTGCTCCCAGCTAATCTCTAGGCCCTAGGCCTAACCACTGTTCGATAAGTGTTCCTTATACCACTTTTTTTGTATATGGTCTGAGTGGCCACCCGCCCTCATCCATAATTGTGCAACTTTATATGTTTTACTGTGCTTTTGATTTAACGCTTGTGCCCCTTTCCTCATAAAGAGTACTGGGGAGTAATTTAGAAATAAATACATATATTTTTATAATATATACTTGTGTGGTGTCCTTTCATTTGATTACAGGATTGTATGTGGTAAAACAGCTCGCTTAACACGACCTCTTAAGTTAAGCCTTTAAGGCTGCTTAGTCCATGCTACCACTAGGATAGCTTGTCTAACAAGGTTGACTTACAACCAGACATCTTTGGGGTTTGTTTGGACTGATACCCAGTGGTTCCAGAATTGGAAACACTACACATCAGACCAACTTCTCACATTGGTGTGCAGCGGTGCGGATTTGAGCTTGCTGTTTGTTTTACCATTGCAATCTTTATATCAAATTGAAAGATCACATCAAGTACCTTAGGTACATATAAATCAAAAGCTTAGCATATTAAGTTCTACTGAACTTAGTAGTTGTAGATTAAAGGGATTAGCACACCCTGACTACAACTCACTAGCAAGGTACAGTAGGAAAACACTTAGTGTAGGTAAGTGCATCACTTACACCTCACTAGCAGTCATGTCTGATACAGGTAGAGCCTCAGGCTCTGCTCCTGTAATAGTTGATCCTATAGGGACAACATCCAGATATGACAACCTTAGCCACAAAGACCTGAGTGCCTTGTGCACAGCCAGGGGGCTAAAAAAGGGCAGAGGCCCTACCATTCCTTCCCTAATAGCTATCCTGGAAAAGGATGACTTAGATAAGGTGAGTCAGGCTCCCTTAGAATCAGGTGAAGGGATACACTCCCCTGAGAATGAGAATGAGAATCTTCCAGAAGATGAAGAAGAGGAGGAGGAAGAGGAAGAGGAAGGCTCTGATTTAGAAGAGCCTGAAGATCAGGATCAGAGGGGAAACCAGGTACAGGTTGCCAGGCTTAACCAGGCCAACCTGGACCTACATGAGAATGGAGAGGGCCAGCACCACTCCAGATCTCATAACCACATTCTCCCAGGTAACAGGAGGGTGAGATCTCAATCAAGGGACTCTCATCTTTCTAGTGCCTCAAGAGAATCTCAAAGAGGGATGACTCCCTCCCAGAGGAAAGAGCATAGGGCCAGAATGAGGGCTGTCCAACTCCAGATAGAGAGGGAGGAGGTAGCTCTGGCTCAAGATAAACTTACCTTGGCTCAAGCTAAACTTACCTTGGCAAGGGAACAGAAATTAAGTGGCTTAGATGCCACTGGTGGCAGCAAAGTTCCTAAAGAAAAAGACAGGGCCTATGACAATAGAAACCTGACAAAAATTGTGCCCCCCTACAAGGAAGGGGATGATATCCACAAATGGATGACTGCTCTTGAGAGGGCCTGCATGGTACAGCAGGTCCCTGAGGATCAGTGGGCAGCAATTTTATGGTACTCCTTTTCTGAGAAAGGGAGGGACAGGCTCCTCACTGTTAGACCTGAGGATGCCAAAAACTACTCTGTTCTGAAGAGTGCTCTTATTGAAGGGTTTGGCCTAACCACTGAGCAATACAGGTTGTTGTTCAGAGACACCCAAAAAGCACAGACTCAGGACTGGACTGATTTTGTAGATTGTGCCACTAAGGCTCTGGAGGGTTGGCTGCAGGGAAGTAAAGTTTCAGACTATACAGGATTGTACAATCTTATGATGAGAGAGCAGATCCTTAATAACTGTCAGAACCAGCTGTTGCATCAATACCTTGTTGACTCTGATTTGACCTCTCCCCAAGAATTGGGAAAGAAGGCAGACAAATGGGTCAGAACAAGGATTAAGCAGAAAAACCAGAACCAAGGTGACCAGAAGAAAACAGACCAGAAGGGTGGGAATCAGAAAGATAAAGAAAAGGACCAGAAGTCTTCAGGCCCCCAAACTAGCAATAAGGAGGGGGGTTCCCAAAATGGAAACAAGAAAAAGAAGAATGATGGCCCAAAGAAACCTTGGTGTAATACCTGCAAATCAGTTTCACACTGGGGCAGTGAATGCACTAAGAAAAATCCAGTCCCCACCACTGCAGCTCCTAAAGCACCTGCACCCCCTAGTACAGTTAACAGTGGTGGTACACAGCCAAAGGGTTTAGTAGGGTTGACCCTGGGTACTGAGGTGGAATCTGGCCTAGTCAGAATCCCCACACAGGCAGTTCTCCTATATGATGTGGACTTATCTTTGACCACTGCAGTAAGCCCCAGTAACCTGGGCAAATATAGGCAGACTCCCTTAATTAATGAGAAACTGGCTCAGGCCTACAGGGACACTTGTGCCAGTGTCACAATGGTGACACCTGACTTTGTGGACCCTGGACAGATTGTACTAGGTGAAAGTTACCTAGTGACCAATGCAAGCAACTCCACTACTTCCCATAGTGTGGCTGTTGTGAACTTCTCCTGGGGAGGGGTAGATGGCCTAAAGAAAGTTGTTGTGAGTACAGACCTCCCAGTAGACTGTCTGTTAGGCAATGATCTTGAAAGCTCAGTTTGGTCAGAAGTGGAGTACAGGACTCATGCAGAAATGCTAGGGATTTCAGCTCATGTCCTTGCAGTGACAAGGTCTCAGGCTAAGAAGTGCCTTCCTGAACCAGTGGTGGATCTTGAAACAATAGACCAACCACAACCCAAGAGAAGGAGCAAGAGGGTTAAGGCTGTGCCTTCCCACTTGCCCCAGGTTGAGGATCAAGTTTCACAGGAAACTGATTCTGCAGTCCAAGAGGAGACTGTCTCAGAGGAGCTTGAACCTGACCAGGTTGAGTTTCTGGGGACAGGGGGACCCTCAAGGGCAGACCTGGGGCAGGCCCAATTAGATTGCCCTTCACTTGAACCCCTCAGACAGCAAGCTGCTGCTGAGGCTGCAGGGAATGCTCAAGGTACCCATAAAGTGTATTGGGATGAAGGACTCCTTTATTCAGAGGCTAGAGACCCCAAGCCTGGCACAACCAGGAGGTTGGTTATACCTTTGAAGTTTAGGGGCTTCCTTCTTACCTTGGCCCATGATATTCCCCTCGCAGGACACCTAGGCCAGAATAAGACTTGGGACAGGCTTGTTCCACACTTTCACTGGCCTCACATGTCAGAAAATGTCAAGGAGTTTTGTCGCTCCTGTGTCACTTGCCAAGCCAGTGGTAAGTCAGGTGGCACAACAAAGGCCCCCCTGATACCACTACCTGTGGTGGGGGTACCCTTTGAAAGAGTTGGAATAGACATTGTGGGTCCCATGGATCCTCCAACAGCATCTGGGCACAGATTTATACTGGTGGTAGTGGATCATGCCACCAGGTACCCAGAGGCAATTCCCCTGAGGACCACCACAGCTCCTGTGGTGGCAAAAGCCCTCATTGCAGTTTTCTCAAGAGTGGGCTTTCCAAAGGAGGTTCTTTCAGACAGAGGTACCAACTTTATGTCTGGATACTTGAAAGCAATGTGGAAAGAGCGTGGAGTAAACTATAAGTTTACCACACCCTACCATCCACAGTGCAATGGGCTTGTTGAAAGGTTCAACAAGACCCTAAAGGGAATGATAAAAGGTTTACCAGAGAAGCTTAGGCGGAAATGGGACATCCTTTTACCCTGCTTGCTCTTTGCTTACAGAGAGGTCCCACAGAAGGGGGTTGGCTACAGCCCTTTTGAACTTTTGTTTGGCCACCCTGTAAGGGGTCCATTGAGTTTGGTGAAGGAAGGATGGGAGTTACCTCTCAAAAAGCCTAAACTAGACATTGTGGACTATGTACTTGGTCTCCGCTCCAGGATGGCTGAATACATGGAGAGAGCATCCAAAAACCTTGAGGCAAGTCAAGAATTACAGAAAGCTTGGCATGACCAAAAGGCTGTTCTGGTTGAGTACCAGCCAGGGCAGAAGGTGTGGGTGTTGGACCCAGTGGGGCCAGCAGCTCTCCAGGACCAATGGACTGGACCCTACCCTATCATTGAAAAGAAGGGAGAAGTCACCTACTTGGTTGACTTGGGTACCCCTAGGAGCCCCCACAGGGTGCTGCATGTAAACCGTTTGAAAGCATTTGTTGACAGGGAGGACATGAGTCTCCTCATGGCCACAGATGGGGAACAGGAGGAAGAGAGTGACCCTCTCCCAGACCTGCTTTCCCAGAACCCTGATGATGGTTCAGTTGATGGAGTAGCCTTGGCAGGCAGCCTCACTGAGCAGCAACAGGTGGACTGCAGACAGGTGTTGCAGGCCCACAGACATTTGTTTTCACTCACACCCAGCCAGACTAACTGGTGCACCCATGAGGTGGACACTGGTGACAATCTGCCTGTGAAGAATAAGATCTACAGGCAACCTGACCATGTCAGGGATTGTATAAAGGCTGAGGTGCAAAAGATGTTGGAGCTTGGAGTGATTGAGCCATCAGAGAGCCCATGGGCTAGCCCAGTGGTCCTTGTGCCAAAACCTCATACCAAAGATGGGAAGAGAGAAATTAGGTTTTGTGTGGACTACAGAGGTCTCAATGCTGTCACTAGGACAGATGCTCATCCCATTCCAAGAGCAGATGAGCTCATTGATAAATTGGCTTCTGCCAAGTTTCTGAGCACATTTGATTTGACAGCTGGCTACTGGCAAATCAGACTAGCTGAAGAGTCAAACGCCAAAACAGCATTCTCTACCCCTAGTGGACATTATCAATTTGTGGTAATGCCCTTTGGTTTGAAGAATGCACCTGCCACCTTCCAAAGGTTGGTGAATCAAGTCCTTGCTGGGTTGGATGACTTTTGTGCAGCATATCTAGATGATATTGCTGTCTTTAGCTCCACCTGGGAGGATCACCTGATCCACCTGAAGAAGGTTCTGGAGGCCCTGCAAAAGGCAGGCCTGACTATCAAGGCTACTAAGTGCCAGATAGGGCAGAGCAAGGTTGTGTACTTGGGCCACCTAGTAGGTGGGGGTCAAGTTCAACCACTGGAGAGCAAGATCCAGACCATACAGGACTGGGCTCCTCCAACTACCCAGACACAAGTCAGGGCCTTCTTGGGCCTGACTGGGTATTACAGAAAATTTGTAAAGAACTATGGGTCCATTGTGACACCATTGAATGACTTGACATCCAAGAAGATGCCCAAAAAGGTTCAGTGGACAGTTAGCTGTCAAAAGGCATTTGACGACCTGAAGAAGGCCATGTGCTCTGCACCTATCCTGAAGAGTCCTGACTACTCCAAACAGTTCATTGTACAGACAGATGCTTCTGAGTTGGGGGTGGGAGCTGTGCTTTCACAACTTAATCAAGATGGTCAAGACCAGCCCATTGCTTTTATTAGCAGAAGGCTGACCCCCAGGGAGAAACGTTGGTCAGCTATTGAGAGGGAGGCCTTTGCTGTGGTTTGGGCCCTGAAGAAGTTGAGGCCATACTTGTTTGGTACTCACTTCCTAATTCAGACAGACCATAAGCCCCTCTTGTGGCTAAATCAGATGAAGGGTGAAAATCCCAAACTGCTCAGGTGGTCCATTTCCCTACAGGGGATGGACTTTACAGTGGAGCACCGCCCAGGGACTGACCATGGTAATGCAGATGGTCTCTCCAGGTACTTCCACTTATAACATGAAGACTTATCTGGTCAAGGTTAAGTTTAATGTCCCTGCGTTTGGGGGGGGGGGGGGTTGTGTAGGAGAGTAGGGTCTGCTATCCTATGGTCACCCCAATTTTTGCTTTTTGCTTCACTGGTTTTCGACTTACTGAGGCTGTGGGCCTGCTAATCAGACCCCCAGCCTGCTGTTCTCTCTCTAAATTTATAATACATGTGCTATAGGTACATACCACAATTGGAAATGGACTCCTTGTCAGCCCCTGTACCATGCACTATAGGTGCTCAGGGCATAGGTGCCACCAAGGCCTACCAGGGGCTGAAGCATAGCTTTTGCCACCCCTGGCTGGTTCTTAAATTGACACAACTGGCTGATCACTCAGCTGGGGCAAGTGGGTGTAATCACCCCTTGCTTAGATATAGTATACCTATATCTAAACCTATATCTGGACACATATATAGCCTGTAAGCCACTCCTATGGAAGGCCTCATCAATCCTGGAGGCAGAGTGCGTGGTTTTATGTGAGATGGAGCTCTGGCATGAGCTGAGCCTGTCTGCAGCTGTCGGGAACAACTCCCTAAGCTGATCCGGGATAATGCCATACCATATACTCTTAAGCGCCTTATAATCCTCGCGGTTATATAGCAACTTTGGTTTGGCTTTATCAAAACATGTCGTGTAAGGTGTCATACGAATTGGAATACTACCCCCTCACCAGTTCTGGCGACGGGGGTAGCATTCCACCCTTCTAGAGGGAGAAGACATGTTACTTTACTGAAACGCGGTTGATTTAAAATGAGCCTCAGATCCACAAAATGGATGCCCCTGCCACAGACACGGGTCTGGCCTCCTGCTGCTGACCGAAACTCGGCAGAGGAGGCCTGGACAAAGGGTTTCCTGTCGCAGGGCGGTGTTAAACCACCCCAGACAGGAGATAGTGGATTGTAGTAGGGAGGTTTCAAAGAAACCAGACACTGCCTGGGGAGCACAAGGCTGCCCCTTGCATAATCCGGCCAAACCGGTTCTGGGGCCTCCCAGCCCCTGTCCCAGCGCGGCCTGGATCAAAGGAAAGGGGTGTAGCCACCCCCTTCCTGGGTCCCACCCATAGGAGGGGACCTAGCAGGATGTCCAGCCCACCAGATTCGAATAAGAGTGGGAGCAGTGCCAATGCAACTCAGATCATCCTGAAGAAACATAAGAAACGAATTCTGGACCCTTCGACTTTCTACTCAACGCAGAAGACTGAAGAATCTCCCTTGTGGTCAAGGAGTGACCACCCTGTGCAAACAGGCACCATCCAGCCCTCGACCCTTGCTTTGTTGCAGTTCCCGCCGGAACTCGAGCGACAGAGATCGACGAGATCAAGCTTGCCTGCCTTCTACCTGCCCGATCCACAGTCCCTGCAGAGCTGAGACCAGTGGAGGCGACCGGAAGCGTGGGGCACGCCATCTTGAAAAGGCCACGAGACGCTGACCGAAGCTGTGCACCGGGGTTTGAGAAGCCCCCACCCCGAGCTACACTTGCACCAAAGCTACCCCCTCCACACTCGACGAGTGCTGCGTGGGGCCCTTCTGCTTGTGGCGGCTCGACGCGTTGGCCCGGTCACTTGCCAGCTGGCTTGTGGCCCCTGTGCCAACGAAAACCGAAATACGACTTGCTTTTTTGGTTGCTCCAGATCTGCACCAGCTCCTGTGAAAAGGAGCCCCCACTCTGACCCTCCTGGTTTGAGTGATAAGCAATCTCCCGGTTCCGCGTGGATTGCTTTTGCCAAGTGCTGTTTGCTGCAATCTTGAAGCCGATGGTGCTGACGGCGAGAGCCTACGTGGGACAGATCGTGACCCGCTCCTGGACGTCGCAGATGCCCTAGAGCCCACGTGACAGCGGAGAGAAGCCTATCAACAACCACCTGATTGCGCCCGACATTGCCTGGTTCCGTCCTGGTTCCACCCTGGTCACTGCTGAGTGACCCAGACTCTGTCCCCTCTGCTTTCAGGTACTTTTCTACTTCGATCCACCCTTGGATCGCACCGGACACTTCTGCTTCACATCGCCTGCAGCTGCAACAGCTCCAAGCACCAAGAGCCTGCGTGTCAAGACACGACGCCACTTCGACCCTGTGCACCCACGGCCTGTGGGTGAGGTAACATTGCAACACCGGTGTTCCCACACTGGTACACACCTCTAGGGTCTGTGTCTAAAGTTTTGTTCCTCTAGGTTCAGCGGAAGTATCTTTTAATTCACTTTATCTAACTTTTACGCACCATTGACATTGCATTGGTGCGTGACGCACTTTCCGTGCTGCACCCGTCTCCTGTGGGCTACTCCCGACTTCAGCATTGCTAGTCCTGACTGCTCCCAGCGAATCTCTAGGCCCTAGGCCTAACCACTGTTCGATAAGTGTTCCTTATACCACTTTTTTTGTATATGGTCTGAGTGGCCACCCGCCCTCATCCATAATTGTGCAACTTTATATGTTTTACTGTGCTTTTGATTTAACGCTTGTGCCTCTTTCCTCATAAAGAGTACTGGGGAGTAATTTAGAAATAAATACATATATTTTTATAATATATACTTGTGTGGTGTCCTTTCATTTGATTACAGGATTGTATGTGGTAAAACAGCTCGCTTAACACGACCTCTTAAGTTAAGCCTTTAAGGCTGCTTAGTCCATGCTACCACTAGGATAGCTTGTCTAACAAGGTTGACTTACAACCAGACATCTTTGGGGTTTGTTTGGACTGATACCCAGTGGTTCCAGAATTGGAAACACTACATATCAGGCCAACTTCTCACACCGCGTAAATGCAAATTTATGTTCGATTTGACAATGTTGTTTTTAAGCACGCTTTCCTGCTTTTTTATATCGTTAAAGTTGACTTTGTAACTTTTGTTTCTGCGCAAGTAAATAGTGCGTCACATGCCCCATGCATTGCAAAAGTAATGTTTTCGGCAATAGTGTATGTTAGCACGATTTCCAGCTATTATACCTCAAATATTTTGCCTTAGTAGGCGATGTTTCTGGGCAAATCACTTAATTCTGCCATCTTTCATTTTTTAAGTAGTGCGCCACATGCTGCTTCCTCCCAATACACTGCACATGTAATCGATTTGTCAAAGTTGTATTTTAGCACAATCTCCATATTTTTTAATAACGTTAAACTTGATTTGCTATCCTTTGTTCTGTGCAAATCACTTAATCCTGCTGTGTTTGTTTAATTTACCAAGCCCCACGTGGACGTTCCCGCAGCCGTGTGCCACGTGGTGTTCAAGTTAATGCGATGTAATTTTTCTCGTGTAAGTAATGCGTCACATGCCCTATGTATTGCAAAAGTAATGTTTTTAGTGTATTTTAGCACTGTTTCCAGCTCTTATAACTTAAATATTTTGTCTTGGTAGGCGATGTTTCTGGGCAAATCACTTAATCCTGCCGTATATATTTTTTTAGTAGTGCGTCACATGCTGCTTTCTCCCCATTCACTGCACATGTAATCGATTGGTCAATGTTGTATTTTAGCACGCTCTCCATGTTTTTTAATAACCTTAAACTTCATTTGCCCTCTGTTCTATCTCATTATACAGATATCTCTACCATGAGACGTACTGGTCGCCACAAGCTGTCCTGCTCATACACTATACCACGTGGTGGTGAACAACTCAACACACCAAATCCACTGACTGCTCTCCATATGTTATCATCTGAAAATTGCAATGGACCTAATGGAGTTATCAGGTTTGACTTCAACATTTTATGATAGAAAACCATTCTGAGATAAGCATTTGTGTATTTCATGTGTTTGCAGAAGGATAACTGTGTTATTGTCATAATTTACTAGAATTCGTAAATTCTGAAATCAACCAAACGTTAAAAAAAGCATGTCCTCCCGATTTTATTGCCCAAATATGTGATTTAAAATTGAACAATGTATGAGTTATAATTTTTCTTGCTTCTATGAATATTTTTATAAAATATAAATCTGCATTGTGATAGTCTTATAGACGTTTCTTTCTGAAACCCATTTCTCATTTAAATGCTCGTTACATGTTTTCAGCCTATACTTCAGAAACAAAGTAAAAATGTTGTTTTTAATTTATTTTTGAAAACTTGTCTTTTAATTTTCCTTGCTAGTTATTTCTCAATTTCTAGATCATGGAAGTCCAAAAAGGTTTCTATCAGACAAGCCCAGGAGTTTGTGAATGAAGTGAGTGAGTGACCAATCTTGGCTTAACATTTGTATAATGCAATACTATTTCCAATTTTGCTGTCCAAATATAACCTCTAATGATTACTTTTCATCCCCAATCCTATTGTGAACAATTGTTTTTATGAACATTAAAATTAAGCTTGGACATATGTACAACATATACATTTTAAACTCTTTTTTCAGTTACCACAATGTTACATAACTCAGCAGCAAGTTACCAACATTGAAGAAAGTATATCCTCCTGTTCCAGTTCATTTCACCGATGTCTCAAATACGGCATGAACTAGTTGTATGAAGCCAGAGAGATTCACAAATTTAACGGACAGCTTTAGGGTAAATACTCCCAATACGACTACTCGACAAAGTCAAAAAGTAACGGATATAAGTACTTGAGGGATTTTTTGTGGCAGATAATCTCCAATTCACACTTGTACGGATGGGTCTGATATGAAATGAAATTAAATGAATTTGTACTTGTAAAGCGCACTTATACCCCAATCGGGGTTTCCTGGCGCTGTACGCATACCACTATGGAACCCTTCCTGGCTTTTCCCTGTGAAATGTCCACTCCTGGGCACCCCCAAGGTGAAGCCAGGCATCCCAGCGCTGTTGGGGCCGTTGTGGAGATTAAGCAAGCCATTGCCCAGATTTGCAGAGTGGGACCCATGATTAGAATAGGCATTGAGGCGAGAATTATCTGGTCCGAGGAAATTGAGCCCAAGACCCGCTGAGGCAGGAATTGAACCCTGGTCCCGGGCTAGACCTCTGCATCAGGGTCTGCCGCTCTAACCATTGAGCCACACTTCTCCACAGGGTAGATATCTGTATAACTAAAGGATGATTAGGTATTAGGATGGCATACAGAGCTCCCGACCTTCTTACTTTTTTTCTTAAAGGGTTCCAAATTGGGGACGAATATTAGGCTGTGCAGTAGAGATTGACGGTGTTGCTCCACTGGTACTTGGGCCTCCTAATGAAGCAGGAGGAGCCTCTCTCAATCTCCTTAACTCTTTCCTTGCAAAGTTGACCGGATTCTTAGTCTGCAAGTGCTTCCACATACTTGCAGTTCCATACTAGTTCTCTTTATTGGGGTCTCCTCTTGAAAACAGTCTTGCATATGCGGCAAGTAACTTTTTTGCATTCACCTTTTTAAAGACTCGTGAAAATTAATTTCAAAACATTCAATAAATACGGTGTCACTATGCATTGTGTCAAATGCTTTATTAACCACATGGGTGCCGCATTTCCCGCTGTGCGCTGAGAAATTGAAAATGCCTGAGTTCATGACGAGTTGACCTTGTCACAAGCACAGCGCAGGTAACACCCATGATGAGCTGGCTTTGTCACCAGCACTGAAGGGGTTAAAAAGATGCAGAAAATGTTCCCTTTAATTGTTGTTAAGGTCTTTACAGGAGAATTTGAAAGGAGAAAATAGGAGATGAATAACAGATGTAGGACGTTATATCTCAGACTGCAAAAATTGATAAAAAAGGGTGGACCAAAGTCTGCATGTACAATGCCAGTGGAAGCGTTTCAGGCACACTGCAAACATTTAAAAAATATAAATATCATCAAGTGTTACTTTGACTTGTAATGTTTGACCTCATTTAGTCACATCAATATAATTTCAAACACTAATTTTCTTTTTTGTTTTGCAGATTAACTACAATACTTCTTTTGGAGTCTATATTATATGTTGTTTATTATATTGTTTTGTTAGTTATATTTCTAGTTATTTATTGTATTGTTATCTTTTAGTTATAGTTCCAGTTATTGTTTTAATAAAAGTTAATTAAAAAAGTACATACATCTCTTTTTTTTGTGGGGGTAGCAGTCATCAATAGAAATTATATTTATAATTTGAAGTATAATTCTTCGGCTAACTCATTAGCAACATAGTGTGGTCAACTTTTAACCTTGGTGCTCACATAAGTGTTTCATGAACTGTTACTATGGTAACATGCAGAAAGCCGTATGGGGGTCGGGTTAAAAGTTACTGGAGGTACAAAAACCGTTATATTTACTCAGGATCTTCTCCATCACAGAAAGGAAAGCAAAGTAAAAAAACAACACGGTGTACCAGATTTACAACCCCCTTGCACCACTTTCGCGTCGAACCCCCCCTACAACATTACAAGTATGTGGGCTTCAATTACCCCCCTCAAGCCCCGGGAACCACCACCCCCTGAACTTTGTGTATTATGGGAGGCAAACTGCGTAGCCTATGTTTATATTTATTCACATGCCTCCTTGCGTGATGCACCAGTAGGATGCAGGAGACCTTCAAGGAGCCGCAGCGTCAATCTGACCGAGACCCAGGATAAAAGCTGAAAGATCAAAATCAGAGCCTGAATATCCCAAACCCGCTGTTCGGAGTGAAAAACCCAAAACTGCGCCCAGTCCAGAACCGCTCCGATGAAGAGGAGCTTCTGAGAGTGGCACAGGTGTGACTTCGGCACGTTGATCGACAACCCCTGCAGGTGCAAGAGGTCTACCGTAGTCTGGAGGTGGGAGACGACTGTCTGGGGCGAGCTCACCTTCAACAACCAGTCGTCGTGATAGGGAAAGACTGGAACACCTGATCTGTGCAGATAAGTGAATAAACATGTGAATAAATCTTTCTACTTTTCTACGAGACTATAGAATATTGTCCATATACCACAACAATCTGCGTTTCAATATGCATGGCATCTATTAAAGAGATAGTGTACATTTTACAGATGAAGGAAACCGAGTCTTCCTCATGAACTTTAGACTCTGCATCGGTACTTACTTGTAATTACTAAAATCTCTCAATAAACACAAGGGCTCTTTGTAGAACCACCCAACAGCTATACACATAAGCTTGATATATATCTCAAAAATACATGCTTCGTTCTTTTCAGCGACCAAATGCGCGGATCCTACGCGCATCTCGCAACTTTTTTTGTAAAAAAATGTTCTTGCTTTTTTTTACCTATGGGTCCCTATGTCACCCTCTGAGCAGAGGGTGTGTCTAACCTGTCCCTGTTCACGTTTTGCTAACATATTTCACAAACTTCTTCACCCTCGCTTCTACCAAGGCACAAAATGGCTGCCAACAGTTCCTGGTTTTGAATGTTTACAACCGCTGGACAGCCAATTAGAATTCAGCGCGTGATCGGAACGGTGCCCTTATCCGACGAGGCCAATCCCCGCACAATCCACAGATCCTCCGGGCCCATAGATATATAAATGACTTTAACTGTAATTTTCAAAGAAGCTAGCTGTTGGAGCTGTAGCCGTGCTAAAGGTCCTATGAGAAATTGCATGGGGAAAACGTGTTTTGGGACCCCCCTTTTTTCTCAGCTCCGCTTCATCAATCACCCCCAAACTTTCAGGGAAGGAGCGGAACTGAGCTGGCCAAAAGTTTGGAAAATGTCAAGAAGATTCATCAACCGACGCCAAAGTTATTGGCAATAGAATGTTGCGATTTTCCTATGGTTAATAGGTCCTAACTATAACTATAACTACCTACTGGCGACCGCCAGTAGGTAATATATATATATATATATATATATATATATATATATATATATATATATATATATATATATATATATATATATATATATATATATATATATATATATGTATAGCCAGAGTCAGGCCACTTTTGACACCATTTGGGATCTATAAAACGAGGCTATGATTGACAACACAATGGAAACGCCACACAATCCAAGTGGGCAACAGATCACTCCTTTCAAGGCAAAATTCACCTTTCAACCTATCATGGTTCATGATAACTTGGATACGTTCCAGGAAATTGTGGTACAAGACATTAAAAAACTTTACACCGCCACCAATAAAAAGAAGTTTTTCATATCTAAACAGAACTGGTGTTATAAACAACTAATCACAAAACTCCAGAAAGACCATAACATCGTCGTGAAACAGGCCGATAAAGGCGGCAATGTAGTCCTTTGGCCCAAAGATATGTATCTCAAGGAGGCGGAAATACAACTTAATGACATCTCTTGTTACCGAAGGAGCAATATCCAGATTGTAAAAACTATGTGGGTGGATCAATATCAGAAACTACAAGCCTGGAGAAGTGCGGGACTTCTCACACATGAGGAGTTCAAATATTTGAAGAAAGATGATCCAGTCATCCCCTCGTTTTACCTGATCCCAAAAATACAGTATAATTCTTCGGCTAACTCATTAGCAACATAGTGTGGTCAACTTTTAACCTCTGTGCTCACATAAGTGTTTCATGAACTGTTACTATGGTAACATGCAGAAAGCCGTATGGGGGTCGGGTTAAAAGTTACTGGAGGTACAAAAACCGTTATATTTACTCAGGATCTTCTCCATCACAGAAAGGAAAGCAAAGTAAAAAAACAACACAGTGTACCAGATTTACAACCCCCTTGCACCACTTTCGCGTCGAACCCCCCCTACAACATTACAAGTATGTGGGCTTCAATTACCCCCCTCAAGCCCCGGGAACCACCACCCCCTGAACTTTGTGTATTATGGGAGGCAAACTGCGTAGCCTATGTTTATATTTATTCACATGCCTCCTTGCGTGATGCACCAGTAGGATGCAGGAGACCTTCAAGGAGCCGCAGCGTCAATCTGACCGAGACCCAGGATAAAAGCTGAAAGATCAAAATCAGAGCCTGAATATCCCAAACCCGCTGTTCGGAGTGAAAAACCCAAAACTGCGCCCAGTCCAGAACCGCTCCGATGAAGAGGAGCTTCTGAGAGTGGCACAGGTGTGACTTCGGCACGTTGATCGACAACCCCTGCAGGTGCAAGAGGTCTACCGTAGTCTGGAGGTGGGAGACGACTGTCTGGGGCGAGACTTTGATACACCACCGGGCCGACCGATCATTTCGGCTATTGACAGTTCCTTGGAACATGTTTCCAAGTATATAGACTTTTTTCTGCAAGGTTATGTTAAGACTCTCAATTCTTACGTTAAAGACTCTTTCGATTTCCTAAGCAAAATTGAGCATTTCGTTTGGGAAGAGGACATGATACTAATGACTTTGGATGTTTCTTCCCTTTATACCTCAATAAAACATTGTGATGGACTCAAAGCTTTGGATCACTTCCTAAACAAAGGCCCTCCACACTCGATGGCACATAACAGAATGTTACTGGATATGACCAAAATGTGCCTCGAACAGAACTTTTTCATCTTCAATGGCGTAATTTATCATCAGGTTAGGGGTGTGGCGATGGGGGCCTGTTTCTCACCTAGCTACGCGTGTTTACACGTGGGGCTATGGGAGGAAAAGGTCCTAGTTGGCCAACACCACAACTTTATTTCTAACAACATTGTTTTGTATTTACGTTATATTGATGATGTTTTTCTTATTTGGAAGGGCAGTGCCGATAGTGCCAGAGCGTTTGTGGATTTGATTATTATAAACACCATTAAACTTAATTTTACTTCCAATATGAGTTCTAATTCTATTTGTTTCTTGGATGTTGAGGTATTCGTAGAAGGTAACACCTTGGGTACAAGACTATTCAGAAAGCCCAGTGCAGGGAACACTATATTACACTCTAACAGCCAACATCTGGCTCATTTGATTCGGAGCATTCCTTTCGGGGAAATGCTCCGGATCAAAAGAATCTGCAGCACGGATGCCGAATGTGCGGCCGCACAGGAGGCATGCAGATTACGTTTTCTTGCCAGAGGGTATTCTAACGTCAGTCTCACCAAAGCTATCAAGCGTTCAAATTCAGTTAGCAGACAGGAGGCTCTAATTCCTAAAGTAAGAAACATCCACACGGATGTCTCCTTGGTAGGGAAATTCAAAATAAGTTCCCCACGAGTCATTCTGACGTTTAACCAACAGCATGGGGCCCTTCGGAAAATTTTGTATAAAAACTGGAACTTGGTTCAAAGTGATCCAATGATTGGACACATAGTGAGCAATAAACCAGAGCTCACTTTCCGAAAATCTCCCTCCATGTCAAAGGCATTAGTTAGCAACACCGTGGAGCCAAGAGCCTCCACTACTTGGATGACACTTAAGAAGGGCTTTAAAGCATGTCCTCAATGTAAAGCCTGTCAGTTCGGCAGCAACAGGACCCACTTTAAAAGCCCATTTCGTGAACATCCAATTGCCATTTCCAAGTGGCTTACCTGCAAGACTGAATATGCCATTTATGTGTTGGAGTGTCCGTGTGGACTACAGTACGTGGGCAGTACTAAACTGCCCGCCCACAAACGGATACTCCAACACATACGTGCAATTTCGGGGCATGATCAAAATTATCCGGTTGCCAGGCATTTTCAGGAGAAACATCAAGGCATACCTGACAAGCTCCAATATTTTTAATTGACTCTGTGGAAGTTTCGAGGAGAGGAGGGGACCGCGAGGCAAAACTCCGTCTCCTTGAGACTAGATACATATTGGAACTTAACACAAAGAATCCTAATGGATTAAATGACAGGGAAGATCTTTACACCTGCATTTAGGATGTGTATGCCCATAAGACCTGTCCGGATATAATAAAATACTCATCCCAGTAATGTCACTATTAATTACACCATAACAACTTGACATTGTGGTCACTCCTTTGTATATTTCTGTAATTATGAAAATAAGATTTTAAACTCTTGATTTTTACTTTAGGAATTATCTGTTGTCATACTTGCACTTTATATTGCCAACTTTGCACAATCACTTTTGCACTTATTATGTTTCTAGCAGGCATCGTGACAGGCCCACTTGGGCTCTATTTAGATTAACATATTTTTGATTCAAACGAATGGACGAGGGAGTAGCACTAGGCAGTTTATTTCTAGATTCCCCCTCAGTTAACGCTGTTGTCTTTTACATAAGCATATTGAACGGCTTCTGCACAACATTGGCATGCGGACTGTTTATATTTATAGACTGTGTTGACACTCTTTTACATAGACGTAACTAATCGTCATGTTTATTAGATGGTATCAATTCTATTCTTGCGTGCTGTGTAAATATGCTTGTACATATATTAACTAAACAATTGCTGTTATTGGGTGAATAGTATTTTTGGAAATTTATATGATTCTTAAATGTTTGTCTACACTGATTCAACAATCCTTTTACTGCATACTATTTAGGAGTACTATGGATACAACAGCGCTAATGTTCAAAGTATTTTTACTATGTTTATGAATCAATTCGATGCACTGTCACTTTAAATGCCCCGCTCAATGACGAGCAGTTTGTCATGTGATCAAGCCTCTTTGAAGGCGAAACGCGTCATGGCGGCAGCGCTGGCTTCACTTCAATAAATCACCTTTGCACCAGCACTTTCTTGGGTCGACTCTTTGTCACTGTGGAACTGGCAGTTGTTTTTCTGTCTTTAAAGTGACGAGCTTCGCAAATATATATATATATATATATATATATATATATATATATATATATATATTTATTTTATTTTTCTCCCTGGTACTACCATCTCAGCAGGTTGGGGTGAGGTGGCCAATGATGAAGCATGCCACATTACTTGGGTGAAACCACCTCAACCAAACTCTTTTCTTTTTACCCAAAAGGAGTCAAATAACCTGAGGACGAGGAGTTATTTTGTGTGAACATATTTTAGTAACATTTTTAAATTGAAAAATTAGTGTAATATTATTTTTATTAAAATATTATTACATTACTTTAAATTAATTCTTTAGATCACTTTAATAATTAATACTACATAATAAAAATATATAAGTAAATTCCCTTGTAATTAAAATATCTTGCTCAATCATTACAGAGCTCCTGAGACCTCTGGAACATTTTGAATAGCTTTCCAGGTAGACCAGACACCTTAACAAATTGAGCCGTTGGATAACAACAGATCTGTCACGCTCACTCAGAACCCAGAGCGTCCGCCTTCCCCCATTCCGATCCGAAGCCTCCAAGAGCATCTGCGGCGTACCCCAAGGATCATCCCTCAGCCCGATACTGTTCAACATCTACATGGCCCCGCTCGCACAAGTCGCCCAACAGCACGACCTCAACATAATCTCCTTCGCCGATGACACTCATCCAAAGCGGTCGCTCCCCCCACGCTCCCTGGCCTCAGACTTGGTCGTGATCCTCGTGTGAAGCTCCTCAGCTGAACCGCACTGGTGTGCTGAGTCCGGTATCGTAGGCTTTTAAACCTAGCGCTTTGACCAGATTATAGCGCCGAGCCTCGCCTTCTGCTCTGCATTTTAGCGCAACTTTGTATGATTGTAGCTGCTGCCGATTGCATATTTTGTATAGGGTGCTGGCTTGACTTTGTGCATTACTGGTATTTAATTGAGCTTTGTGATTATTGAACTCTGCCCCCGTTTCACTTTCCATTCTCCATTTTCTTTGTTGTGCATTATCCTGGCCCGCCAACCCTCCCCGCTACCGCCTCCCAGCAGCCCCTCCCACCCACGAATAGAGAGCTCACCTCCTCCTCATCGAAGTTGTGACCGTCTGGATCTTATCCAAAGCGGTCGCTCCCCCCACGCTCCCTGGCCTCAGACTTGGTCGTGATCCTCGTGTGAAGCTCCTCAGCTGAACCGCACTGGTGTGCTGAATCCGGTATCGTAGGCTTTTAAACCTAGCGCTTTGACCAGATTATAGCGCCGAGCCTCGCCTTCTGCTCTGCATTTTAGCGCGACTTTGTATGATTATAGCTGCTGCCGATTGCATATTTTGTATAGCATGCTGGCTTGACTTTGTGCATTACTGGTATTTAATTGAGCTTTGTGATTATTGAACTCTGCCCCCGTTTCCCTTTCCATTCTCCATTTTGTTTGTTGTGCATTCCCCTGGCCCGCCTACCCTCCCCGCTACCGCCTCCCAGCTGCCCCTCCCACCCACGAATAGAGAGCTCACCTCCTCCTCGTCGAAGTTGTGACCGTCTGGATCTCATCCAAAGCGGTCGCTCCCCCCACGCTCCCTGGCCTCAGACTTGGTCGTGATCCTCGTGTGAAGCTCCTCAGCTGAACCGCACTGGTGTGCTGAGTCCTGTATCGTAGGCTTTTAAACCTAGCGCTTTGACCAGATTATAGCCCCGAGCCTCGCCTTCTGCTCTGCATTTTAGCGCGACTTTGTCTGATTGTAGCTGCTGCCGATTGCATATTTTGTATAGCGTGCTGGCTTGACTTTGTGCATTACTGGTATTTAATTGAGCTTTGTGATTATTGAACTCTGCCCCCGTTTCACTTTCCATTCTCCATTTTGTTTGTTGTGCATTCCCCTGGCCCGCCTACCCTCCCCGCTACCGCCTCCCAGCTGCCCCTCCCACGCTCCGCCCCCTCCACTATCCATTTATGACAGATGCCTCAACGTGCAGCGTCCACGCGCTGCGGCCGCGCCGAATGTGCGCCAAAGGTAAGCCCGTCTACGCCGGTCCGCGCCTGGACCGCACCCAGCGCCAGACCCCCTGGTCCCCGCCGCACCCAATCCACTAGATTCACATGTGAGGCCGCAACTCTCCTCGCCCTCAACCCCGGACGCACACCACAATGCTGCAAAGCCAATCCAGGACGTACCCATGGCCCATTCGCCTGCCTCTCCTGCAAGTTCAACTGCTTCAGGACCCTCACCAAATCCACGTCCTCCAAACACAACTCCGACTCTAACCGCCTAAATTGCATCCTGCTCAACACCCGCTCGGTCCACAGACACGCAACAGAACTCTGGGACCTAATCGACACTGCGTCACCTGACATCGCCTTCCTTACAACATGGATGAACACATCATCTGCTCCCGACATCGCCATAGCCATACCGGACGCTTACAAAATTATCCGAAAAGACAGCACCAATCAAACAGGAGGAGGCATCGCCATCGTCCACAGAAACACCATCAAAATCACAACCAGCTCCGACGACAATCTTGCAACCGCCGAGCATCTCCACTTCCAGATCCACACCGACCCCAGGACCACACTTAGAGGCACCCTCATTTACAGGCCTCCAGGCACCCACACTCAATTCAGCGATGACATCACGGACTTCGTCAGCCCACACGCCCTCGCCTCCGAAAACTACATTCTTCTACGAGACCTCAACTACCACCTTGAAAACAAACACGACAACAACACCACCACCCTTCTGGACAACCTGGCCAATCTCGGACTCAAACAACTTGTTGACACTCCCACTCACACAGCCGGACACACGCTCGACCCTATCTTCACCTCCAGCAAGCACATATCCTTCGATCGCACTACAGCTCTCCACTGGACGGATCACAGTTGTGTTTACTTCAGCTACAAAACCACCCTGACCCACAACCGTCCTCAACCTATTCCTCTGAGAAACTGGAACAAAATCACCACCGACCAACTCCTCACATCACTCAGCCAAAACCCTCCCACCCTCTCTATGGACCCAGACCAAGCGGCCACCAACCTCAGGCATTGGATTACCCTCAGTGCGGACGAATTAGCACCCCTGAAAAAGCACCAGATGAAATCAGCTAGCAAAAAGGCTCCCTGGTTCAATGACGAACTTAAAAAATCCAAGAAGCTATGCCGCACCATAGAGAAGAAATGGAGAAAAAACCCGACCTCAGACAACATGGCCTCCCTCAAGACAGCCACCCGCAAACACCACCAACTGATTCGATCCGCCAAGAAATCAGCACTCAAGGATCGTCTTGACAACAACACTCATAACAGCAAGGAACTCTTCAATATCGTCAAAGAATTCACCAACCCCACCGCAGCAACTAACGACATCACCCCCTCCCAAGACCTCTGCAATGCGCTATCCTCCTTCTTCTACAACAAAATTGCCGACATCCACAACAGCTTCGAGAATTCTCCCAGCGATCAACCCGCCCCACCCCCTTAAGATCCTACTCCTCCAACTAACATCCTCAGCGCCTGGAACCCAATCACCACTGAAGACACCATTCACCTCATGAACTCAATCCACTCTGGCTCAACTTCTGACCCCTGTCCCTACCACATCTTCAACAAAGCTGACTCCATCATCGCACCCCAACTCCGCGATGTCATCAACTGCTCTTTCAACTCTGCCACCTTTCCAGAAAGCTGGAAACACGCCGAACTCAGCGCCCTTCTGAAGAAACCCACAGCGGACCCCTCAGAACTGAAAAACTACTGACCCATATCCCTCCTCCCTTTCCCGGCCAAAGTCATCGAGAAAGCCGTCAACAGCAGCTCGCCACCTTCCTTGAATCCAACAACTCCCTTGATCCATCTCAATCCGGGTTTCGAGCCAAACATAGCACCGAACCCGCCCTCATTGCAGCGACCGACGACATCCGAGCACTCCTGGACAACGGAGAAACAGTGGCCCTCATCCTACTCGACCTTTCCGCCGCTTTCGACACTGTCTGCCCCAGCACCCTTATACATCGACTCAGCAACATCGGCATACAAGGAAAAGCCTTGGACTGGATCATCTCATTCCTCGCTGGGAGAACTCAAAGATTCCCACTTCCCCCATTCTACTCAGAGGCCACCGAAGTCATCTGCGGCGTACCTCAAGGATCCTCACTCAGTCCCACCCTGGACTACGGAAACACCCTATACGCCGGTACCACCGCAAAACTCCAGAAAAAACTCCCAACGCATCCAGAACGCTTCAGCCAGGCTCATACTAGACATCCCACGTAAAGAACACATCTCTGGTCACCTGAAAAACCTCCACTGGCTCCCCGTAAACAAGAGGATTACTTTCCGCCTCCTAACCCACGCACACAAAGCACTTTACGAACTTGGACCCGAATGCCTCAACACACGACTGTCCTTCTACACCCCCTTCCGTCAGCTACGATCCTCCAACCAAGCCCTTGCCACTGTACCTCGCATCAACAAAACCACCATGGGAGGTAGATCCTTCTCCTACCTGGCAGCTAAAACTTGGAACTCTCTTCCCACTCACCTTCGCCTTACTCAGAACCACCTAGCATTCAGAAAGCAACTTAAAACTTGGATATTCGACAAGTAATTCTCCACCCTTCCTCAAGCGCCTTGAGACCCTATGGGTATGTAGCGCGCTATATAAATCTCTTGACTTGACTTGACTTGAACGTCTACATGAGTCCTCTCGCCTCCATCGCGCGTCAACACAACCTCAACATCATCTCTTACGCCGACGACACCCAGCTAATCCTTTCCCTCACCAAAGACCCCAACACCGCCAAAACCAATCTTCACGAAGGCATGAAAGAAGTAGCCGAATGGATGAAACAGAGCCGCCTAAAACTCAACTCAGACAAAATGGAGGTGCTCATCCAAGGATCTTCACCCTCAGCTTGGGACGAATCTTGGTGGCCTTCAGCTCTGGGCACAGCACCCACACCCACAGACCATGCACGTAACCTGGGCTTCATCCTAGACTCCTCTCTATCGATGTCCAGACAAGTCAACACCGTCTTGTCCTCCTGCTTCAACGTACTTGGCATCCTCAAAAAGATCTTCCGCTGGATCCACCTCGAGACAAGAAAGACTGTCACCCACGCACTGGTCACGAGTCGACTGGATTATGGTAACACACTTTACGCCGGAATCACAACAAAATTACAGAAAAAACTCCAGCGCATCCAAAACGCGTCAGCGAGACTCATATTAGACATCCCGCGCCAAGATCACATAACCGGACATCTAAAAGACCTCCACTGGCTTCCCGTCAACAAAAGAATTACCTTCCGCCTTCTCACCCACGCACACAAGGCCCTCTACAATCTAGGATCCGAATGCCTCAACACTCGATTGTCCTTCTACAAACCCACCCGCCAACTAAGATCGTCCAATCAAGCCCTCGCCGCAGTCCCGCGCATCCGGAAATCCACCATGGGTGGCAGATCCTTCTCCTTCCTGGCTGCCAAGACCTGGAACTCACTCCCCACCCACCTCCGCCTTAATCAGAACCACATCTTCTTCAGAAAAGAACTGAAAACCTGGCTATTCGACAAATAAGTGAACCCCTTCCCCGAGCGCCTTGAGACCCTCTGGGTGAGTAGTGCACTATACAAATGACTGAACTTGAACTTGAACTTGAACTCCCTCACTAAGGACCCCCTCACCGCCAAATCCAACCTCCACGAAGGAATGAAGGCCATCGCCAACTGGATGAAGATCAGCCGAATGTAGCTGAACTCGGACAAGACGGAGGTCCTCATCCTCTGCTCCAACCCTTCAGACTGGGATGACTCCTAGTGGCATCTGGCACTGGGAGCAGCCCTGACACCCACCGACCATGCACGCAACCTGGGAGTCATCCTCGACTCAACACTCTTCATGACCAAGCAAGTCAACGCAGTCTCCTCCTCCTGCTTCAACATCCTCTGCATGCTCCGCAAGATCTAAAGGTGGATCCCGACAGATACAAGAAGAACAGTCACCCAGGCCCTCGTCAGTAGCAGACTCGACTGTGGAAACGCCCTCTACGTGGGGGCCCCGGCTAAGCACATCAAACGACTGCAACGCATTCAAAACGCTGATCCTTGACGTATCACGCCACAGCCACATCACCCCCACCTGAGAAACCTGCACTGGCTCCCCGTCAACAAGAGGATGTCCTTCAAGCTCCTCATCCACGCACACAAGGCACTCCACAAGACCGGCCCAGCCTACCTCAACAGTCGACTCTTCTTCTACATCCCCACCCACCAGCTCCCTTCCACCGACCTCGCCCTCGCCACCGTCCCTCCCATCCGAAGAACAACCACCAGTGGCAGATCCTTCTCCCACCTCGCCGCCAAGACTTGGAACACCCTCCCACTGAGCCTACGACAGACCCAAGACCTGCTGACCTTCAGGAGGCTACTCAAGATCTGGCTGTACGACCAGTAGCGTCCCCCCTTGTTTTCCCCCAACGCCTTGAGACCCTCACGGGTAAGTAGTGCGCTCTACAAATTCTTGATTGACTCACTGTATTTAAATGATCAGAACTGCTTTATCTAGTGGTGGTGGAAATTTAGAATCTTTTAATGCTGGGGAAAAACGAAGGGCTCAGTTCCTAGCTACCAGACGCAACTAAGAGGCGCAACTTTAATCAGGCATGCAGTCAGCCCAGTGTTAACAGTTCGTAAGATTTTTATTTTTATTTATTTACTTAGATTTTTATCGCTGTAGAATGCAGCATTAACCAAACAAAAACCTTGGAAGAAGTTGGCATCATTTTGAGGAGATAATTCAAAATTTGTGAGAGGTTGACAGGGTAAACTTTATCTATTTCGTACATTGAAGGCTTGGACCTGCAAAATACTTTTAGGGACAACCGCAAGAGACCCATCGCCAATTCCCCTTTACTTATCATATTAGTTAGTTGCCTTAGACCTCCTGTTTTTGAATGTGTACTGCATTTAGTTTCTGCTGGTTTTAGGACACTGGGCACTTTATCACTGCTGACCAGAGCTAAAGTGCAAGTGCTCCCTATTTAAATTGTATTGGTGATTGATTTTCCCATGATTGGCATATTTGATGTACTAATAACTCCCTATTATAGTGCACCAGGTATGCCCAGGGCCTGTAAATCAAATGCTACTAGTCAGCTTGCAGCACTGATTTTGCCACCCACTTGAGAAGTCCTGCAAACATGTCTCAGACCTGCCACTGCAGTGTCTATGTTTGCAGTTTTCCACTGCAATTTTCTCACGCAACACACATGGAACAAGACACATCTCCAGATTTATGAGAAATCCTAAATCTGGAGATGTGCCTGAATGCTATGCCACCTAGAAGTGGCGTAGTGAGGCTCAACGGGGAGAAATGTTTTCATTTCTCCTTGTTCTTTCCTCTTTAAATGCGTGCTGCATTCTACAGCACGCATTGAAAGAGAAAAATGCCTGTAGTGATTGTTTTTGTGCAGGAAGGTGCCCATTCCTGCACAAAAACAATCTCCCCACGATGCAGGCATCCTTGAACCATGGTGCAAGGGTGCCTGCGCCAGCGCATGGCTGCAGTTTGTGTACCAGTGTAGGGGGAAGCACAGAGATGCAACATATTCTTGTATATATGTCGCATCCCAGTGCTTCAGAAGTGCCGCAGCCTGGCACAGCCAAAGGGCTTTCGGTGCCTCGCTGTGGCACTTCCTTGTAGATCTGCCCCTACATTTTTATGGTGACTCCAACTTATTGTCAAGGTAAGCGCTTTTCAGTTGGGTGTATCGGAAATACTATGTCTCGGACAGTTTGTATTCTTGCTGCTGGTCTGAGGAAGACAGTAGGCCCTGGAGGCCCAGATACTGAACACCTGCACTTCCAGAACCACACCGACCCCAACACCACCCTCAGAGGAGCCCTCGTCTACAGACCCCCCCCCCGACCCCGACCACAGTTCAGGAACTACATTGCCGGTTTCGTCAGCACACATGCCCTCGCCTCCACGGACTACATCCTCCTCGGGGACCTGAACTTCCACCTAGAGAACAACAACAACACCAACTCCACCACCCTGATCGACAACCTCTGACTCAACTCCCACCCACACCGCTGGCCACACGCTTGACCCCATCTTTTCCGCAAGCCCCCACGTCTCCTTCAACCACGCCACAGAACTCCACTTGACCGACCATTGCTGCATCCACTTCATCTTCCGGAAACCCAGAACGCACCACCGCAACCAACAGATGCCTCACCGCTGCTGGAGCAAAGTCACCAAAGACCAGCTAACCACCAACCTTGCCCAGAGCCACCAACCCCGACACTGCCGACACCGCCGCCCGCAACCTCAGACAGTGGATCGATGACTGCACCAACACCCTAGCCCCGATCAAGAAACCCTCCAACACTCACACCAGCAAGAACGCCAGCTGGTTCACTGAAGACCTCCAGGCCTCCAAGCAAACCTGCCGAAAGCTGGAGAAGAACTGGCACCGGGAACGAACACCGGACAGCAATGCAGCCCACAAGAACGCCACCCGCAGGCACCACCAACTCATCAGATCCGCCAAAAGGGCCTCCTTCAAAGACCGCCTAGAAAACAACGCACACAACAGCAAAGAGCTCTTCAACATTGTGAAGGAACTCTCCAACCCCAGCTCCAACACCAACGACATCCCACCTTGGCAAGACCTGTGCGACTCACTGGCCACCTTCTTCCACCACAAGATCGCAGACATCCACGACAGCTTCAACGCCACAACCACCCCAACAACCACTGAGACGACTATCCGCACCAACCACCTGCTCTCCTGGACCAACATCAATGACGACAACACCATCAAGATCATGAACACCATCCACTCCGGATCTCCGTCAGACCCATGCCCACACCACATCTTCAACAAAGCCAGCACCAACATTGCACCCCATCTCCGGAAAGCCATCAACAACTCCTTCGAGACAGCAACCTTCCCGGAGAGCTGGAAGCACGCCGAGATCAACGCTTTACTCAAGAAACCCAAGGCGCACCCAAGGACCTCAAGAACTTCTGGCCCATCTCCCTGCTCCCGTTCCTGGCGAAGGTCATCGAGAAGACCTTCAACAAACAACTGACCCGCTACCTCAAGGAGAACAGCATCCTAGAACCGTCCCAGTCCGGGTCCCGCAGCAACCACAGCACTGAAACTGCCCTCATCGCCGCCACCGATGACATCAGGACACTGCTAGACAACCTGTCAGCCGCCTTCAATACGGTCTGCCACCGCACACTACGAACATGCCTCCACGTTGCCGGGATCCAAAAGAAGGCCCTGGACTGGACCACCTCCTTCCTCTCCAGCAGAACACAGAGCGTCTGCCTCCCCCCTTCCGCTACAAAGCCACTGAGATCATCTGCGGCATACCCCAGGGCTCATCCCTCAGCCCAACGCTGATCAACATCTACATGGCACCGCTCGCCCACGTCGCCCGACTGCACAACCTCAATATCATCTCTTACGCCGACAACACCCAGCTGATCATTTCCCTCACCAAGGACCCCCACACTGCTAAAACCAACCTCCACGAAGGTATGAAGGCCGTCGCTGAACGGATGAGGAACAGCCGACTGAAGCTGAACTTGGACAAAATGGAGGTCCTCACCCTGGCTCCACCCCTTCGGCCTGGGATGACTCCTGGTGGCCGACCGCACTGGGAACAGCTCCACGCCAACCAACCTTGCACGCAAACTAGGGGTCTTCCTCGACTCCACCCTCTCCATGACTAAGCAGGTCAACGCCGTCTCGTCCTCCTGCTTCAACACCCTCCACTTGCTCCGCAAGATCTACAAGTGGATCTCCACTGAAACGAGAAGAACGGTTACTCAGGCCCTCGCCAGCAGCAGGTTGGAATACGGAAACGCTCTCTACGCAGGAGTCTCGGACAAACTTCTGAAACGGCTCCAATGTATCCAGAACGCCTCTGCATGCCTGATCCTCGACATCCCGCGCCGCAGCCACATCACACCCCACCTGAGAAACCTGCACTGGCTCCCCATCAACAAGAGGATAACCTTCAAGCTCCTCACCCACTCACACAAGGCACTCCAAAACACCGGACCAGCGTACCTCAACAGACGACTCAGCTTCTACACCCGCACCTGCCAGCTCCACTCTGCCGACCTTGCCCTCGGGACAGTCCCCCGCATCTGAAGAGCAACCTCCGGCGGCAGAGCATTCTCCCACCTCGCCGCCAAGACCTGGAACACCCTCCCTATCCACCTTCGGCAGACCCAAGACCTACTGACCTTCAGAAGACTCCTCAAGACCTGGCTCTTTGAGCAGTAGCAGCACTCCCCCACCCTCCAGCGCCTTGAGACCCTCACAGGTAAGTAGTGTGCTTTACAAATGCTTTGATTGATTGATATGCCTTATGTTAGAGATACCCAATGGGTCGCATTTTTCGGAAACCTTACAATGCTGTCAACTCAATCACAATGGCCGAGTAGACCCCAGGGGTTTCTATTGAGAGCCTGGTGCCCTATTCCATGGCTTTACAGGCTTTCCTGCAGATTTTGACAACCATGGCCACAGAAGGTGGCCGATCGTCCTGCAGTTCCCTCCATACCAGTCTTTAAGGTATTGCCTGCTGGACATTAAATGTCTGTCTGCCATTAGGGAGGGCTCCCGTTAATCTTCACATGACCATTCATTCACACCGTGTAACTGGAATGCCCAGAAATATTGTTTGAGGTCAACAGCTAGTAAGATTTGGCAGCAGTCAAAGCTGTTCACTTTGGTAGCATGCTTTCAGGCATATCTCATCATTCTGGTACTTGAGGAAGTGGTGGCATAGCGCCTCTTGTAGTCCGCCTGATAGAATATGGTCATAAAATAATCAAACATTTCTGGAGCTGTGCTCGTGGCGCTCAATGGTCTTTTCCCCTTTATTATTCGAATTTGTTGTGAGATATGTCAATATCTTTTACCATTTTTTCTTGCAAAATATGTCTCTTGCGTATCAAATAAGTCCATTACATTGGCTGGGTAACATGCAGTACCACATATGTGATGATTAGTTTTATACATCTGGAAATTGGCTTTCTTGTATGTATCTGTTAGAAAACGATAAATACAATTTTTTAAAAACCAAAAGATTTCTGGAACTGGAGGAGAATATGAAAACTGATATAGTCTGATAAACACAACATTTGTGGCATGATTTATAGTTGGTGAGGCTGTAGGAATGATGGTTCCCCATCGTAGCAAGCTATTTCTTACATGCTGGGTGGTTTGTCCAGTCCACTAAGATATTAAAGTCTCCAAGAGTAGGTGATTAACCTGAATTATGTGCCAAGAAATAAGATCACTCAGTGATCAACATATGTGAAATATGGCTATTGTAATAAATCACCAGGGTCTGCATTGCAGCAAGAAAGAAAAGCTAGAGTGTGGTGAAAGTGAGCAGGTGGAAGGTATAGATTCTCAGTCAGACTCTGCAAAGCGCGAGACCTAGTCAAGCGCGCCCTTAGGGTCCGGCCTCCCGGATCCCCGCCACACCCCCCATCGTTTGTCCAGTAGCCGGTTGGCGGGCTTCCGGCGGGAGCCCAGGCGGGGTGGGCGAAGCCAAGGGGGCTATTTAGCCCCAAGTACTCCTCAGCTCGCCCTCTTTTTCCTGCGCTGGTCACCCACCTGAACAGGGCTTTCTTTAAATCTTCTCCGGGGCTGCCGTCTTCGACCTCGTGAACGCGTGGGAGGAGTAGCGCTTTGCGGTCGGCAGCGGAATATTGCGCCTTGGTGGTCGGGACTCTTCGAGGCGTCGGTAGGGTCGCGGCTCGGGTGTAGCTGTGTTCGAGGTGAGGTGTTGGGGCGCTGGGGGCGAGCGGGTTTGCTGGGAAGGCTTTGTGTGCTGTCCTGATCCAGGTGGTTGCGTCCAGGTAATTGACCGCCCTTAATTGGCCCGGGTTTTTTTCTGAGGGGGTTGGATTCCTGGTTTGTCGAGCATGAGACTGGCATTTAGGGACGTGCAAGCGCTTGAGCTGTGTGCGCGTAACCTGGGGTGGATTAGAGCAGCGCTTACTGGGCTGTTTTGAGCGGTAGTGTCCCCCGTACACATTTTCCAGAGACCTCGCCTCTGATTAGTTTGAGAGGGAGGCCAGGGCTCGGGGACGTGCGGCGCTTCATCTGGTGTGGCGCGTACCGGGAGGGGTGGTCCTATCCGGTTTGGCTGTGGCGTATTGTTGGTAGGGGCAGCGCAGCCTCGGTTGTGGGAGGCGCGCTTCCCTGATTGATTGCGCCCATTGTTTTACTGACTCACTGGGTACTCGCGGGCTACTCTGCGGGATTGGCCGCGCATCGGGCGTTCGGCTTGCCTTGCTGGGAAGTATTGGTCATATTTGGCTCGAACACGCTGGCGGCTAGAGTGCGGTGCCATAGTTAGGAGAGCACCTCCTTGTAAATCCGGATTAAGGGTTTCCTGCTTCTGCGCTGTGTTTTCCAGCCGGCTGGGTGTCTGATTGAAAGGTTCCGGGCACCACAGAAGGACAACAGGTCCAAGGAGGATCTAGACCGGCAATTCCGGTCTCTTTCTCTGCCAGGTGACCCAAGGAAGCTTTTTACAGCAAATAGCCTGTTAAAGCCAGAGGGAATCCCCCTCTAACATATAAACGCACCTTAGGGAGTGCGACACATAGCCAACAAAAATAACACAATCACTATAATTTAGTATTTTATTTAAATTGCACTTTTTCACATACTCACTTGGTCCTGAGGAAAGCCAGTTTTAAATTAAAAAAGGCCTGGCTGAAACATGTAGACCACACAGGACGCTGGAGGTCTTAATTCGCACTCCTACACGTTCGATTGCCTTTTTAATAGCTAACAGGGGCCCAGTTATTAAACTTTATCCATTTACCCTCGGGTACTGGGACCCACTGTATAGCTTTTTAACTTTCACTTTCTCACTCACTACACAGCACTGCACACTCAGCGAACATACCAGCTCCGCAGTAACCTGGCGTCGAAGCACACCCGGGACACATTCGGTGTCACTGTGGTGGGCCCGATGATGAAGCATGCCACCAACTAGGTTGGTGGGTGAGGGCTTCATGAACAGACCAATTGGTTTGCCGGCACGCGTACTTCTTTGAGTCCCCCTTCCCCTAACATAGCTAGTCCTTTTTGATTTTGACATGAAAGAGAACTGACCCATTTTGCTCACGGGGGCCGAAGGTGCGAGTGCGAGCAGTCACACAAAGTGATTAGGAGGGCTGGGGGGGCCGTCAGTTGTATAAGGCTGAATTGAGTGTTAAGGGCTGAACGAATAATGGGTTACTTTAACTGGGGTAGGCTGCATTAAATTGGTGGGAACAACTGACAAAGGCACCAGTAATTTGTCATAAAAGGGTTCATCATGCCTCCCAAGCGCAACCAGAAATGGAAAGAGGGGGAGTCAGAAATTGCACAGCTGTTGAAGCTGGTGCTCGCAAAATTGGGCTGGGAGGATGATAGTAGTGAGGAGGAACAAGGGGGTGAGGTGCCAGTGTCAGATAGCGAGGAGGTATCTGAGCCAATCCACGGGGCACGACCGCGGCGAACTATAGTCCTGCCTAAAGCAGCTTTTCCTCCCCTAGTTAAGAAGCCCATGATGAATAAGAAGGGGAGGGTGAGCAAGGTTCCAGAGGGCTCCCCCGCACCTGTTTCCCCAGTAGTGCCCGGGCCTAGTGCCCCTGCGGCGCCAGTCCCTAGCTTGCCTGATTCAGGGCTTCCAGTGCCACTGGTGTTCCCAAATATAGTTCCCATACCTGTGGTACCGGCAGCACCAGTGCCCAGTACAGTCCCCGTCATGCCCGCACCTGTTCCGGCTGTGCCAGTGCCCCCCCAACCTAATTTGAGTCCCCCTCAGCCAGTCAGTGTGCCATCAGCTGAAGTGCGGGATGACGTGGGCGCAATTTTGGCAGAGATTCGAGGTGCTTTAAAGGCCTTGGCGCCTGCTCCTAATCCCCTTACCCCCATAGTACCAGGGTTGGTCCTAGTGTTAGCGCCTATTGCTCCTAATCCCCCTACCCCCATAGTAGCAGAGGTGGTCCCAGTGGTGGCGCCAATCTCGCAGGGGGCGGCACAAGGGGGGTAGTCCCGGCCTCCACGGGGCAGGCTGGGACAGCAGTGGAGGGTAGGCACGTTGCCACGGCTACCATACTGTCCACGGTGGCAACACTTTTGGCACAATTAGGCACGTCAGGAGTCAGCACGACGGTAGCACCTTGGGCCTCATCTACAGGCACCGGGGGGGTGCTAGGCGAATTGAGTACGCAGGTGGCCCTCTTGGGCAAAGCACACGAGAAGGATTTGTACACGCCTCCCATGGCGGTGGGTCAAGCGGCCACCGCGCCACCAACGACAGCAGGGTCCTCTGCAGGTAAGGCAGTGGAGTCCGGAGGCAAAGCGATAGATAAGGGGTGCGCACCATCTGGTGGCCATGAGTCCGTTTTATCCAAGTGTGGTAAGTTGGCGGCGCATGTTACGCAAGAAACAAAGGAAAAAATTTGGAAGGGGGAATTTGTGGATGTATTTTCCCTGATTAGACCTAAGGGAAGAGAGGTAGAGTCTAAAGAGAAGGAAGGTGAGGAAGGCTCCTTTAGAGATAGGAAACCAAGGGTAGGGAAATCCATTACTAATTGGTTGTTTGGTTTTAATGTACTTTCTATAGTAATGTTAGAGAAGAAGCAGGAATTGGCTGTACCCTTGATATGTTATGCCAATAAGATTTTGAAAGCACAATGTATGGTGGGGGGGCCTGGTTGGATTACGATAGGGAATTTAGATGGGCCAAAGTCGATGATCCTGACATGGGTTGGGACCAGACAGAAGTAAATGTGTGGTTGAAGAGTGTCAATAATAAAGCACCCATGAAGCAGCCTTTTCGGACTTCCCAAGGGGGCGCTGGGCACAAAAGGGGGACGTGTTGGGCCTTTAACCGGAAGACGTGCACCTGGCCCTCAGGAGCATCTAAGTTCAAACATGCATGTGCATACTGTGGCCACCCTTCTCATCCCGAGTTCAAATGCATTAAGAAATCCAAAGAGAAAGGTAGAGAGCCTAAGCTCTCTCCCCAGCAGTTAGTTACCCACACCAGTGGATTCAGGGAGGCTGATTTTCTGGCTAAATCAGTAACCTACACACTCCACTCCCAGACACACAGCGTTTGAATGGATACCAGATCCAACCTTTTTTTAACCATTTAACCTTCTTCCAAGTTTATTCAATAATATTCATTAATGTTTGCCAAAATTTCTTCATCTCATTTATCCAATCCACATACATATCGTGCTGTATTTTGGAAACTTCTCGTATTTTTCGTGCGCCCATCCGGACTTCTTTAGAAAATAAGATCCAAATACACTGAGTAGTTCTGAGCAGCATTCATTTATTTAAAACCCAATGCATTTCAGGCTTCTGTCCGGCCCTTCGTCAGGGGAAACTGTAATGCGTTATTTGTAGATAGTACCGAAAATTGTTAAAAAACTCATTTTGTGCATATAACATTTTGTGCTCAAGCAATCTATTATATAATGCTAGACAACCATTAAAAAAAATATGTGAAATACAATAGAATAATCCAAACCCATGTGCTACATTTTCAAAGCGTTTTTGCTCATATTCATTACTCTCCGTAAAATGTGATTCATGGCAGACTTGATTCTTACAAATTGATTTGGAAATTAACCATATAACACCCCGTTTTTTCTGTCAAGTCAACCTTTGGAAGTTCACCTCACGGAACATTAGCTCAAATATCATCTTGCACCCGTAGCTGAACTCACACTCCCCTCCCCTCTACAATTCAACTCATATTCTATTGTATTTCACATATTTTTCATATTGCTGTACTCAAGTCATGTGTACAGCAATATTTTGTTTTTAGTTGATGGACAGAATGCAGAACAATGTCATACATTCACCCCAGCCACTGGAATCAAGCTATCCAGGCTTATGAGGGCTGAAAGCCCGAAACCGGTCCTTTGATGCTTGTTTCCAGTCCAGGGAGGACCTGGCTTGGCAGTTCGGGCTGGACTGTTCCCATGTGGCACAGGGTCAAGACTGATTTGCATATGGCTGGGTTCAAACTGGAATGGCATGGTGAGCAAAAAAACTATGGATTTGGGCCCAGATCTCTGTACTTGGGTGAATGTATGACATTGTTCTGCATTCTGTCCATCACCTGTTGTTTTTGCATTCTTCTGATTATGAGAACAACCTGTTTGGCGCTGCGTTCACCTTAGCATTTTATGGTGCATTTAGGCTGGGGGAACTGGATATGAGCTGGAATGCGGAAAGGTATAGATTCTTAGTCAGACTCTTGGTATTGTGACATCTTGCTGACATCCACACTACTCGTGGCAACCAGCAGTCCTGTTCAGGGGGACATGGCCTAGAAGTTTGAGCTGGACTGTTTTTATTGGAACAGGAGAAACACTGTTTGGCATAGGGATGGTCCACCCCTGGAATAACATAAACAAGCATATGGCATGGAATATACCCAGAAATATTACAGGTGGTTCAGATTAATTCATCCATTCTGATGAGTCACTTTTTTGCAGTACGCTGTTGCCTCAGACATCCGAAAGCCCTTACATGCTGTCCATTCCCTTACCCTCAAATTATGCCCCATTGCATGAATATACCCCCCACCCAGACAGTGGCCTGGAAAAAGACTTCCTTCCAAGGTAAAGGATTATTCCATGCTAAGCCCCCCTTCATGCATGGTCATCTGACATGGACTGCTGTGGACCATCATGAGAGGGTTGCCAGCTGGGAGGTTTTGCTCAGTAGTCATCAAACAATATAACCTTTACAAAATAACCCCTTTGCAGTGCGGGTAATTCCCCCGCTGTGCTGGGGGGAGGCGGGGTGGGCGCGCACAGTGCCCTGGTGCTCGTGACGAGCTCATCTCGTCATGCAGCACTGTGGCGCTGTGCTCATGACGAGCTGAGCTCGTCACGGCCACACCCGTTTCTGTGGAACGCTCAGCACAGCGGGGGAATTAGCCCCGCGTGCGAGCTTTGCGGCCGTTATGACGAGCTCAGCTCGTCATGAGCACACGGCCACCGTGCGTCATGATGAGCTGAGCTCGTCATGGGCACGCCGCCACAGTGCCTCATGATAAGCTGAGCTCGTCATTGGCACGCATGTGGATAAACAGGTACAGTTGGTAGAACTCCAACAATAATTACTTTCGCTGAACAGCACAGCTGACACATTCAATCAATCAATCAAGAAATTGGCTCCCGGTGGCACAGAGAATAAAGTTTAAATCTTTGATTTTGACATTCAAAATCCTTAAGCTTTCCTCTCCTCAGATTCTGCAGCAACTCATTTCTCCTTATGTTCCAGCTCGTTCTCTGCGGTCTTCTGTTCTCCACCTTGCCACTGTTCCCCGTTTCAAGAGATCCAGGATTGGCGGCCGCTCCTTCCGAGTCCTTGCCGCCAAACTGTGGAATTCCTTGCCCGTCCACATCCGTGCCATCGATAAGCTCCTGGCTTTTAGGAAGGCGGTTAAAACTTTTCTTTTCCCCTTAGCCCCTTAGTTCTTGTTGCCGTCGTGTTGTGTTTCCCACCTCCTGTCCGGTTTTGTTCTGCACTAGCGCCAGGACGCCCCTTTGCTGGGGCAGCTGTGCGCTCAATAAATCAGGATAACATAACATAACATAACAAATTAGCGCGCTACTCACCCAGAGGGTCTCAAGGAGGATTTCCCCAAACATGATCAAAGCACAGTTCACTCTACAAACTGAGTGAGACTTGAGCAGACAAAAACAGACATTAGGAAGCAGAGTTTATCAAGGTCAGCACCTTGATGTACTAAAGTTCAAAGATGGCGGCCACATACTAGTTCATGTTTGTTCCCCTTTGGATTTTAATTCTCACTATGTGGATGCTTCTTGATTTGGAAAAGATACACCAAACTCTCACCATTTCAGCTTCTGCCTTAGAAGTATAGGATGTTATTTAAATCTACATTCAACATTAAAAATGTGAAATCTATATTCAAGGCCTTTGTACAGGAGAGAGGCGGACAGTCTGAGTGACATTGTAGGGGCCCATTGCCACATTTTCTAGGAGGAACACAGATTTATTGAGGGGTTGGCAGCATGGTCATACACCAGAGTTTCCGGTGACTCTAGCACAACTCTTAGGGCACCTTATTGTCCTTTGTATAGCAAAGACGCAGCCAGACTGAGCCACATTTTAGGGGCCCACCGCCATATTTTCTAGGAGGAAGTTTGTGGTTATGCGCTGGTTGCCAGAGTGGCTGCAAATAGAGTTTATTTCATACACACATAACATACCTGTCAATCTTCATCCTAGTTGGATCTTTCAAAATTGTAATTCGGGGTCCTAAAAGCCCGGGGGGAGCCTCCGAAATTAGACACCAGTGGCACCATTGTGGCTAAAAGCAACATATGTTGTTGCCACAGTAGATTTCCATTGAAAACATAATTTGCTGTCGCCCTTCAGCTTCAGAGGGGTTTAGGCGCCACAAAAGCACCAAATTAAAGCTAAAAGAGCAATAATATAACCACTTCAAGAAGGAAATAAAATTATGCATTCTTTCATTTATCCTCCGAGATTACCGGCCCGAATCACAGACACGCCGAGTAGGCGCTATTGAAGGCTAATAAGGAGTATGATAATAACAAATAGACGAGGCTTCTATCAATTCAGAAATGACTTTAATTAATTTAATCCTGGCCGGGAGATCAGCTGCGCGCGGCCTGCTCGCCAGAGGGGACTATTTGTCGAGGCTTTCCCGCCACCTAGAGCCCCGGCCCCTGCCGCGGCCGGCCCTCACGGAACAATACGCACCAGATTGTCCTGTCAGGCGTCATTAGGGGCCATCATTAGTATGCCGGTTTTGGAAACAGTCACTGTAGCCTAACCTTTTAACAATTCTCCCGGCCTCTTTTGTGGAAGTTGGTTCAGCTGCTACGTGTAAAGTCGCGCCCGGCTCCTAGCGGCCCAGGCGGATGGGTACCGGCGCAACTTAAGCCCAATGCTCTGGGGATGGGCCCGTCAAGAGCCCCATTGTGAGGGCTGTCAGGTGCAGCTGCTTATCGGGCGATGATGTGTCGCTAATTAACCGTGGCGTAATCTGTTTATTTTAAACTTAACAAAATGTTTTGCCTCATCATTTGAGAGGTGTTTTTGAGTGTCGATTAGCAAGACTCATGGCGTCATCGTTCACTGTGCATCACTTTCAGTTATATATTAGTGCTTCAAGGGCCACAGCTGCAAGGGCCCCATGTCGTGCACGAGTTAGCCCTTCCGAGCTCTGCAGCCACCGGCACTCTGCAGGACAGACAAAGTGCTCCTATTCTCAAAAGGGGGAAAATGAAACTGCAATACCAAAAAATGCAAAATATGAATGACTTCAAGAGAGATGGCACAAAGCCAATTAGCAATTAACGTGCGCTGTAACAATTTAATTGTACTATTAATTTGCGTTGGAGTAGAAGATGGACGGGAGAAAGTTAAAAAGGCAGCATTTTTGTGTTACAGACCAACCTATAGATTCATCAAGCATCCATTCTGCGATTCCTTATTAGCGAAAAATAAGGATTCGCTATAAGGAATAGCAAAAGGCTATGCATGAAGAACTCGCTAAAAAAAATAGTGATTTCTTAAAATTCCTTAATTGCGACTCGCAAATTGCGAGTCGCAATTAAGGAATATCTCCCCATTCATTCCTATGGGCATAGAGGCCCGTAGGAATGAATGGGAAGACATGGGAAGACATTCTCAATTTGCGAGATTGCAATTTCAAGGGTGCCAGGGTGTCAGGGTTTCAAAAGGACACCCTGTTGCACCCTTGAAATCTGCATATGGGTACATCTTGCACACACACATGCCCTAAGGGCATGTTTGTGTGTAAAATGGAACTTTGAAAAATGCACTTTAGTGCATTTTTCAAAGTTTTTGCAAATTACCATGAAGTTCAACTGCATGGTAATTTGCTCCCCCTAATAGCAAAATCGCAATTTTTTTTACTTTAATGCAATCGCAATTTAAGTTATCGCAATTTTGCGATTTCTTAAATTGCGATTTTTGCATTTGGGATGATGCATCCCAAATGCAAAAATACCGGTCGCAAAGGGGCAGATTCTGAGAATCTGCCCGTTTGCGACCGGTTTTTAGCTTGATGCATCTATGCCCAAGAGTCTTCCGTCTACAACTGCTGTGTTGGCCTGTGTGAGTGTAATGCCAGCTCTGAACTATTGTCTTGGAGGCACTCTGTTTAAGTTTAATAAAAGGAGTTGGTATTCCGAGCGGATACATATTATTCCACGAATGTGAAACCTTCCAAATGAGAATGAAATGAAAGGTATGAGGGTAAATCGCGAGGTCAGGTGTGCTCCTTACACACTGAATGGACAGGTGAACTCAACGACCAAATCGCTAGAGTGGATTACGGGCACAGTTAGGAAGGCAGATGCCTAAAGTGGCAGACGGACAGTGCTTAATTTGAGCCGATGGTTTCCAGTGTTCGGCACCGGCATAACACCGGCATTTAATTGCCAACACTAGTAGTTATGACAGTCTGCCTCATGGTGGCGCTGTGTGTCTAAGGTCAAGATTAGCACACACCAGTTACTTACTAATTAAATATTCCTATAAAAGGGAATAGTCTGAATTGTCACTCTTGTAGATTTGTGATGGTTAGTAGTTGTGTTGGTACTCTCATTGGCGGCGCTGGCAGGGGAATGGGTGGTGCAAGCTGCAGTGGCCTTCTGAGGAGGGTCCAGGCACTTTTTAAAAACAAATTAAGCACTACTGGCATGCCTAGTGGTGAACGGGATAAGCATCAGTTTAGGTGCGGGACTCTGCCATGGCTCTTTGCTAGGATTCATGTGCTTATAAAGTTATATTTCGGGATACATGCAGCCCATCATCTTGGAAAGGCGCAGGGGTGGTCTTTCTATCACAGTAGGCCCACAGCCTCTTCACTGTCTAGTGTCTAATGTTCTTTATTCTTCAAAGCCCATGAGGCGATTCCAGTCTAGGGAAGGCACATGGACCATGATTGGAGAGTTTCAGAATATAATATGTCAGGAAATCCATCTACTTTACATCCTGTGTATAAGTAGATGCCAGCTGGGCCTGCGTGACTGCGACCCCTCTTATGAGTTACATGATTTCAAACAGAAGACTAGGAATCTGTAGTTTTACTGCTCCAATACTGTTACTAAATTCATTCAGTTTTCAGGATCAGGTATTTTTTTGGCAGGTGGATGGCCTCAAATTGTTTTGACCTGAACTTGGACTTGAACTACATTTGGCATGAAAGTAGAACTTTACTCAGAAAGCGTGCTTTTGTTGGTCTGGTGTGAATTCATTGAGTAGTTTTTCTGAAAAAGGTGTTTAATAAAGGCATTGGATGGGTTTGAAAGGATTAATACTTTTGTATAGCTCAACTGTGTTGGTTAGCAGATGGTCCACGGTCAGGTCCAAGGACAGTCCACAGTCAGAAATGATAAGGCCTCCCATTGGATTGGGAAGATTTTTGTTCAGGTCATCCCTTTTGGGTTGACAAATCAGAGGTAGATACTGTGCACCCAGAAGCTATGATTGGCTGGGTGTAGGAGAAAATATTCTCTTGTGGACAGTATTACAGACCTAGGGCATGGTCCCCGTGTCTGAAAAAAGACACTTGAGAAGACAAGGTGTGCATACTTCAGTAGCTATGCCTAAGTGCAGAGATCTTTAACTGGTCCCCTCAAACACTAAAATATAAAAAAGTGTCAATGTGCCGTACTCTGACCCCTAGTTATAAATGCCATGGGCTAAACCCACCTAAAATAGTGCTGGTATACAGCAGCCTCGACATTTAGGCTGCAAACTCAATGCGCCTAAGTTGGTTCCCATGGTCTGCGGCATAGAAAACCTAACAAGAGGTGACAGGCAGTATCTAAAGTGCATCAAGTATTTGTGCTCGATGTCAAGGCCAAAAACTACCAGCACCATTCTGGGTGTGTTGAGTCTCTAGACCCAAAACTAAGTCACAGACTACCAACACATTTAGAGACCATTTAAAATAAAAATACATACTAAACATAAAACGTACTTTCTAGATGTGTGTAGTGTTGAGATGTATCAGGAAACACCATTTGAGATGCTCACGGGAAGGGAGAGTGGAAACGTTACCCCAAGGGCGTAAGAGTGTTTGTTTGGTCTGGCGCTTGCATCCAACAGTAAATAAAAAGTCAGCGAGGAAATGGACGTGGCTAGTAACAAGACCACCAAAGTCTCTATTTATTGTGACGCTGAACCATAAAACTGGCGAAGAGGAGGCCGTATGTACAAATGTATCATCAGTCTCCTGTTTGTGGCCTGCCGCTGCTCCTGGTCAGGAACACTCTCAGTCGCTGCATGCGGCGGCATGAACATAAAATCTGCTGCCGGGCCCTCTGCCCTACCACCCACCTGCCCGTAGCACCTGGTGCAGGCTCCCGAGCCCAGTGTGGCGACATCGCTTTGCCTGCCCGCTCACCCTTTGAAAACACACTGCTTACGCCGGCCGCTGTCTTTGGCCCCAGCCCGCCTGTGACCTCACCGTTTGTGCACTATGGGCAGCCATGCCTTGTTTGTTTCAGCTGACCCCCGCCAGAAGAGGAAATAGTTTCAAGAGAAGCCACTCCCTAACACACTAGCCTGCGTGTGGTCCAGCCATCGTCAACTCTGTCCCAACCCTGCCCATTGTGGCGCCTACATGTGGGCCTGCTTTTTGCCCATTGGAGGCCTTGCACTCTCTGCCGGCAGCCCAACTCCTGCTGCCAGCGTGGATCCTCTTCCTTGCCACACGCTGGCCTCAGCCTCTGCCATGACACATGGTCTCTGCAGTGCCAGTCCAAGGTACCTTTGCACCTCTACTACCAAGCCTGTACTCTGGCCACTGCTGCCTCATGTAAGCCCCACACGTTTTTTTGCTCTAGAGTGTGACAGGGTGCCTCACCTGCTGCGGCCACCAATCTCTGTGACACAATGGACAACTCCTTCCCCTACCTACCCCGTGTCTGGCCTACTACAGTATGTCCTCCATCCCTGACTTGGAGCCATTCAGCCACAAGCCACCAACTGGAAGTCCTGAGTGGAACGCCTGGAGAACTACTTTGAGGCAGTGGAAATGGCTGCAGACAGGAAATGTGCCATGCTTCACCTGGGTGGCGCTGAATTCCACAAGATCTCAAAAATAGTTGTCAAAGCTGGGCCCCCACACAACTATACCACCGTGAAAAATGCCATCACAGCACATTTTGAGCCATACGCAAACCCTGACTACGAACGGTTTATGCTTCGCCAAGCATGGCAGAAGCCTGATGAGCCTGTCAAACTAATTCTTCAACTGCCTACGCGAACTGGCAAGCACATGCACGCTACCAGACAAGGCTGACGAGTTAAGAGCACAGTTCATCCAAGGGTGCACCTCCTCCAAGTTCCATAAAAGGATCTTGCAAGTACCCAACAAATCCATGCATGACATTCTGACCGTTGGACACTCCAAAGAACTTTCAAAATCACGCGCAGCCCATATGGACCTGAGCCAACCTGCGCCCATAAAAGAGGAACCCATCAATGCCATTCACAAGGACACACGCAAGTTGAAGCCAGACCCTGCCACATCGAAAGCGTCTGGTCACATCTGGGGTTGGTGTGGTGGCTCCTATCCCTACTTGGGTGACTATCCTGACAATGAATAATCCAGTGGCGCCTGTGGCAAACAACCACTTTTCTAAATGGTGCCATTGCTCACCCTTGAAGACGCCCATCTGTCTCAAAGATGCCAGTCAGTGCAGTGGGATTTCACCCTACTGCACCAGCTGACAGCAACATGTACAATGATGATGACGCTGAAGTTGTCCATGTGGTCAGAATCATTGTCCCTCTCCACAGAATGCCCCAGTTAACCCTTATGTGCCAGGTAGGCATCCAACATCATCCGGTCTCAGTCCTTATCGGCACTAGCACCTCCATAAAGCAAATAGCCGCAGAGGCCCAAAATGTCTTGCTAAAGCCTTGGCCCAAGTCTATGCCTTGAGCAACTGCTCACCTCTGCAGCTGGTAGACGCCTTCCAGGCTGATCTCACCCACAACTCCACAAGCCAGAGTGCAAATGTGTATGTGTTTCAGGAAGGTACAGGTTTTCTCCTCAAATTTTAAACTGCCCAAAAGCTCAACTTAGTGAAATTTGCCTTCAGTGTTGTTATGGCCGGATTTTCTGAGTAGGTGGGATCAGCCCCTAGGGGCCCCTCCAACCCAGGCAGAACGTAATCACATCCCTCCTCAGGACCAACTATCCAGGCACCTGGTACCTACCTGAGGATGGGGAACTCGCAATATACAAGCTCATATTATTAAAAACACCACTAAATCTATAGGGATACTAAGAATACTCACTGATTACTAGGGATATCCATACCCTACACCACACTTATTCACATCAGTTGGTCTCGCGGCCACCCTGACCCAGACCGTTCTACCCTAGGGCAGATATGACACACAATCCGGTGCGTCTACACATGGGCCTGCAGAACCCAATGCTCCCTTTTCCAAAGTGTTTGCAATCCTGCAAAACTACACACTAGTTCGACCTCCTAGTGCTCTCACTTATTCAAGCCACAATCCAGTGGGTATCCACACTGGTCTCCCACCCAGTGTTCTCACTAACGCCGCATATCAACGACGACCACATTCCTATGAATACCTATATATATATATAGTGGGAAGTCTCTTCACTAAGGGTCTGCTACTACAATATTAGGAGTTAGCCAATTAATCTCATATATCTCCTACTCTTGACATCATAGGTCCACTCACTCCCTATTTATGTGATCACCACTTACCTGATTGGGATTACTCATCCATTCACGTACCTAGTAACTACCTAGGAGATACATTTACCTTCAGTGAACAAGAATAGGAGATACACACCAGTTTGTTATAAACTGGGGGGTTATTTTATTACAACAATATAAACATTTACACAGATCTGACAAAGACTATAGGTAGAACACACCGCTGAAAGAGAAAGGATTTAAACATACAATAGCCTAGGGAATAAGGACAAGATTAAGATGCAAGTGTAAAGTAAACTAATGTGATGAAAACAATATCACCTGATTAGTGTGAAGTCTTGTTCTAGCTGTCATCTGGGTTCCTCTCTCGTCTGTGCCTTGGCTCATCTCAGACTCTCTCTCTCTCCTGCACTCTTGGGTACACCTCTGCGCTGATCGCTCTGTCTCTGGACTCCTCTCCCCCACACGAACTGTCTCCACCTTCTATCTTCAATCTTAATGGTTCCTGCCGCTCTGATCACCGTTCATTCCACTAGCTTATTCACTCTGTCTCTGCGCCAATGTCCAATTAACTCCATCTGCTCCCATAGGTTAGTCCACGATCTCTCCTCCGTCTCTTCTAAAAGGCATTACTTCAGACTCCAGCTATTCACACCTCCTCCTGATAAGCAACTGCTTCTGACTGCTTCCTTCAGTTCCAGCTCACTATTCAACTCAGCTCTTCTCCAGCTTGAACCCTCTCTCTCTGCCAACTCCACTCCGACCCTCTGGCTTCGCCACCTTCACTCGACTCCAACTCTACTCGACTCCCTCTCTGCTTGACTCCCTCTCTGCTTGACTGACTGACTCCGCCTCTGCACTTCACTGATATAGAATGCTGTTTCCTCATGGAAAGTTCCAGCCAGCAGCTTCCTCCCACCAATCCCATGCACCAGGCTCCTTGCGCTAGACGCTCCCACAGTGACCAGTCTGCTTGTTTCGTCTAGAGACCTGAGCCCGGGAACAATTCCTGATTAGATTCAGCTCTGGCCGGTTCTCTCCGGTCCGCTTAGGGCGAACAACAGTTATAACTATAAACTTTGCCTTTGCCCTGAAAAGCCTCTCAGCTTCATCAAGATGGAGTCCCTCTAGCTCTAGGCCTGTAGGCCTGAAAGGGGTGAAATGCTCCTTAGCTCTGTCAGAATACCTACATGAACCATACCAATGTGTCTATTATGTCAAAGCCAATAGGCAATAGACAGGTTAAAGTCAAGAATAAAGGCATATTAAGCAGCTATCCTCTTCTAGGTCTGGAAAAAGGGCTTAAAAGGGCCAACACAGGCTAAGAATACCTATACTAGATGCGAGCAAGATTAATGATCTATATCACTGCTAAATAAAGCCAAAAACTCTGCCATTACATTCCACCCTTAGATCCTTATCTTGCGAGCATCAGTAAACAACAACAACCATCTAAACAAACATCAACATAATCTATCCAACATAGGCTAAGAATACCTATCCTAGATGTGAGCAAGATTAAGATCTATATCACTGCTAAATAAAGCCCAAAACTCTGCCATCCACCCTTAGATCCTTATCTTGCGAACATCTTATAAACAATAACATCCAGATAAACAAACATCAACACAATCTATCAACAAATCAAAACCTAAAAAACTCCCTAAAAACAATGACAACTTAAGGAAATTCCACCTGAAACTCAATTGTAGGGAATAGAAACCTAACAACCAACTGAAAACTAATCAAAGCACCCTTGACTTGAATGCTGAAACATATCTGAGATTGGATCTGATAACAACAGAAACTAACCAAAGCATCCTCAAACTAAATGTGCCTCAACTTCTAATGATAACTGGTGAAATCTAGTGATGTAGGGACTTATGTGTTGAATGAAAACAGCAAGGGGCCTAAATGGGGCCTACTTCGGACAACTTAAGCCTAAATGAGGCCTACCTACTATTGTCAACTTAAGAACTAAATGTGTTTCAACTCCTAATGAGAAAACAAGAAAGGGCCTAAATGAGCCCTACCTACTATAGGCAACTTAAGCTAATGATGAGTCATGAAATCTATTGGTGTAGGGGCTTGTTTGTGAGATGAAAATAACAATGGGCCTAAATGAGGCCTACCTACTGACATTTGTCAATTTAAAGTGAAATCTGAGAAGTAGACATGACAAACTGTTGCAAGGTCTGGATAAACATTAATACATAATCATAACAATCCAAAGTTTAAGGTAACCACCCTTTGATCAATCAAGGTGGAAATGTAAGAACAGTAAAAAAAAAACAACCCCATTTCTACAAGATAGCTGGTGTAACATCAAGCTTAGAACAACAAAACAACCATTTTAAATCACACGGTGGAACACATGTGTGCACCACCATTCAAAAAAAAAGTCCTTCATTGGCAAAAACTGTTTTGAAGAAAACAGGAAAACTATAATAGGTGACACGTTTTTTGCTTTAAAAGTGGGGCCTGCTTGTCCAAGGGATTATGCAACGAAATACATGTATAATTCTGTCCCAAATAAAACATGTTTGTGGTTTTTTTTTTTTTTAAAGTGGGGCCTGCTCGTAGTGATGTCAACAAAAAATGCAGGCCAAGGAATTATGTAACTCAGTCCAAATTCTTCAGTGTAGGCCACCACCCTGCATCTTCGGTATCCGGACACTTCCTCCGATGCGGCCATCCATCACCCTTCCGGTCTGGTCTGGTCTGGTCTGGTTCCATCATCCAAAAATAATAAACTAAAATAAAAACATGAAAGTAAAAAACTAAAACAAGAAAGGAAGTGGGAGGGGGAATCGACCCACACACAACCACAACCACAGCCCAGCAATCCTAGGAACAAGAAAACAAGTATCATTAATCTTGCAAAATAAAATTTTCCATTTAAAAAGCACCCCGGGTGCCTTTCATTATTGAAAAGAAAATATCCTAATTAATTAAAAACATTAAAAATTTAACTTTTAATAACATTTTGCAGGGCCTAACATACCCTAATCCTCTCTAAGCCAGCCCCTCCCTTCAGAGCAGGAGCCAGGCTACAGTATGAAGTAATTTGGAATACCGCCAAATGATGAGCTCACAGCATCAGCAGGGCACTGCAAGCCTCCCATTTCCCTGGTCAGAGAAGCCCGCCCAGGCGCACTACGACTAACTAACTCCAAGGGAAAAGCCAGGTCACCCCGCCCTTAAATAAACAAGCCGTTCGCGGAAGAAAATTGGATTGTAGCCAATCATAACGAACAGGGACGTGATCGAAACCTGCAGAATGAAGGAAAAAAAAACTCGTCTGCACAAACCAGCTGGTCTGCCAAGGTCGACAAACAAATTCCTTTGCCTGTTCTCAGGCCTGATTGTGCTAACCAACGAAAGCTAGCATTTTAAAAAAAAACAATTCTGTTACAGTGTACTACTAATTAAAAGCTCCAGTTTCTAAAAAGACCTTTGTCTAACTAATTCAGCTAAAGGCAAGACATTTAAAATATGGGCACTTATTTAGAAAGGGGCAACTAACTTTTGCACACAAGATTATACATTCTGAATTTGAAAAAAAAAAACGAATTAACATGGACCATTGTCAGCTGCTGAATGAGAAACAATTTGTAAAACAACATAAAATGCAGATACATTTCAACATTGTATTTAATTTAACCAGGGGCATTATATCATTTTACATTACAGTGTAATTTAACATGCAAGCCATTCAAGCCAGCCTAATAAAAGGGCCACATTCATACACTAAGAAACAGCCAATTATTTTCTAACTGAGTTGGTTAATTTATTAAAAAAGGTTTTGCTGACACATTTATAAAAGAATACATTTTAATTTACATTTGGGAAAATAATAATGTTACATTTTAACATTTTTTTTCAAAGGCACATGGTTGCCTTCCACTAATTAAAAGCACATGTTACCATGCACTGTCGGGCAAGATTGATTATTCTCAACCTGTAATCATTGCAACCAGCACATTCCTATCTAGATGGAAACCCCTCAAAGAAATAATTAATGAAAACAGCCCGTAGCATGCATTCTAACGGGCCATCTTTTTAACATTTCACTCATTTTAAAAGAACACAGCTCTCTCCGTAATCCGACTGGTTTATTTATAACCACATCAGTTCCAAGGCAAACCCACACAAATTCGTAGACGCATTTCAAAAAGAATGTGAAATGAACAAAACCCTTTGCAAAGCACAAGATGTTACCTTCCCGTCAAGAAGTTGACAAAGCACATAGGCAGACCAAGGAACCAAAAAAAAAAGTCAAAATCAAACCATCAAATAATCCTTAAAATAATCCACTGACTTTTATAGTCAGGTCAGATAACCATGCATGTTGACAGCATGTTAAAAATAAAGACTGCCATCTCAACTCAAGATATTAACCCTTTGGCAGCTCAAGCACAATCATTTCCCAACGACCGCAGATACATGGGAAAATCATGAGCACATTTCTTCACGTTTACAGATGACACGTACACATATTTTCAAAAACGTTATCCCCAAGCACCCGAGAGAGATCCAGCTCTCTCCTGCCTAACGTAATGACAACATGCCCTGTCCAAGCCATGACCACATGGCGCTATTCACAAGCCATATTTACAAGACAAACTTTTCACAAACAACATTTCCAAGGCGCAATGCACAAGGAACACAGCAGATCAACATGAGAACATGCACCTCACAAGCCACAATAATATGGCGCTATTCACAAGTCATATTTACAAGGAGCTATATTCAAAGAACTTCACAGATCATATTACAATGAACACATTTCACATTGCACAGCATAAGCAGATGCAGCAAGCAATTTAATGGGCAATTTAAAAGCATTTTTTACACACATGTATACAATTGGACCATCACAAAGATGTAACTGGCTTCCTCATGTAATGCCATCCTTCAACTCTGACAGTTTAAACACCAAGATGAAAACCATTCCTTCCACCCTGAATAAACCAAATGCCATGATGTAATGCAATCTCCTCACGCTGCAACTGTTCAAGCCCATAGGTCACACAGGCTACATAAACTGCAACATTACGCCAGATGGAACCAGCGTTCAGGGCACTCCCTCAGAACACATGGGAAACTCTCTAAGCACATGGCCAGATCACACAGGTTTCGTAAACTGTTCGTAGACGCCAGATGTTATGGCCGGATTTTCTGAGTAGGTGGGATCAGCCCCTAGGGGCCCCTCCAACCCAGCCAGAACGTAATCACATCCCTCCTCAGGACCAACTATCCAGGCACCTGGTACCTACCTGAGGATGGGGAACTCGCAATATACAAGCTCATATTATTAAAAACACCACTAAATCTATAGGGATACTAAGAATACTCACTGATTACTAGGGATATCCATACCCTACACCACACTTATTCACATCAGTTGGTCTCGCGGCCACCCTGACCCAGACCGTTCTACCCTAGGGCAGATATGACACACAATCCGGTGCGTCTACACATGGGCCTGCAGAACCCAATGCTCCCTTTTCCAAAGTGTTTGCAATCCTGCAAAACTACACACTAGTTCGACCTCCTAGTGCTCTCACTTATTCAAGCCACAATCCAGTGGGTATCCACACTGGTCTCCCACCCAGTGTTCTCACTAACGCCGCATATCAACGACGACCACATTCCTATGAATACCTATATATATATATAGTGGGAAGTCTCTTCACTAAGGGTCTGCTACTACAATATTAGGAGTTAGCCAATTAATCTCATATATCTCCTACTCTTGACATCATAGGTCCACTCACTCCCTATTTATGTGATCTCCACTTACCTGATTGGGATTACTCATCCATTCACGTACCTAGTAACTACCTAGGAGATACATTTACCTTCAGTGAACAAGAATAGGAGATACACACCAGTTTGTTATAAACTGGGGGGTTATTTTATTACAACAATATAAACATTTACACAGATCTGACAAAGACTATAGGTAGAACACACCGCTGAAAGAGAAAGGATTTAAACATACAATAGCCTAGGGAATAAGGACAAGATTAAGATGCAAGTGTAAAGTAAACTAATGTGATGAAAACAATATCACCTGATTAGTGTGAAGTCTTGTTCTAGCTGTCATCTGGGTTCCTCTCTCGTCTGTGCCTTGGCTCATCTCAGACTCTCTCTCTCTCCTGCACTCTTGGGTACACCTCTGCGCTGATCGCTCTGTCTCTGGACTCCTCTCCCCCACACGAACTGTCTCCACCTTCTATCTTCAATCTTAATGGTTCCTGCCGCTCTGATCACCGTTTATTCCACTAGCTTATTCACTCTGTCTCTGCGCCAATGTCCAATTAACTCCATCTGCTCCCATAGGTTAGTCCACGATCTCTCCTCCGTCTCTTCTAAAAGGCATTACTTCAGACTCCAGCTATTCACACCTCCTCCTGATAAGCAACTGCGTCTGACTGCTTCCTTCAGTTCCAGCTCACTATTCAACTCAGCTCTTCTCCAGCTTGAACCCTCTCTCTCTGCCAACTCCACTCCGACCCTCTGGCTTCGCCACCTTCACTCGACTCCAACTCTACTCGACTCCCTCTCTGCTTGACTCCCTCTCTGCTTGACTGACTGACTCCGCCTCTGCACTTCACTGATATAGAATGCTGTTTCCTCATGGAAAGTTCCAGCCAGCAGCTTCCTCCCACCAATCCCATGCACCAGGCTCCTTGCGCTAGACGCTCCCACAGTGACCAGTCTGCTTGTTTCGTCTAGAGACCTGAGCCCGGGAACAATTCCTGATTAGATTCAGCTCTGGCCGGTTCTCTCCGGTCCGCTTAGGGCGAACAACAGTTATAACTATAAACTTTGCCTTTGCCCTGAAAAGCCTCTCAGCTTCATCAAGATGGAGTCCCTCTAGCTCTAGGCCTGTAGGCCTGAAAGGGGTGAAATGCTCCTTAGCTCTGTCAGAATACCTACATGAACCATACCAATGTGTCTATTATGTCAAAGCCAATAGGCAATAGACAGGTTAAAGTCAAGAATAAAGGCATATTAAGCAGCTATCCTCTTCTAGGTCTGGAAAAAGGGCTTAAAAGGGCCAACACAGGCTAAGAATACCTATACTAGATGCGAGCAAGATTAATGATCTATATCACTGCTAAATAAAGCCAAAAACTCTGCCATTACAAGTGTTCAAGCCAACGACTTTGAGCAGCTCCTGCTATGCTCCTCTGTTTGATGGCATCGACTGCCTGGCGGGCCCGGCAGTCTGCCTCCATATCGATGGCACGTTAGCCCTAGTGGGGCTTCAACACCACAGTGTTGCCACTCATCTCTGCCCCAAGGTAGAGAAAGAACTGAAACTCCTTGGAAAAGCTGGCATCATTGAAATGGTGAGTGGGCCAACACGGTGGGTGTCTCGTATTGTGCTGGCAAAAAATACCAAGCAGCCAGATGCAGTATGCATATGCGTGGACATTAGAGTACCCAAACTAGCTATTAAACAAGGGAGTCAGCTCACACCCACCATAGAGAACATTATTGGCAAACTTTCAAGGTCAAAATGGTTCTCCAAGATAGACCTTCGGTCTGGTTGCCACCAGATACCTCTGCATCCAGACTCGAGCCCAATTACCATGTTTTCCACTTATGCCGGCCTGTGGAGGTATACTTGCTTGAACTTTGATATCCTAATGGCAGCCGTAGTATTTCAGCATATTGTCAAAGATTTTCTGCAGGGCCTCCCAGGTGTACTGACAGTGAGTGATGACATTCTGGTGCACGCCCCAACCCTCAAGGAGCAACTCACTTGTCTCTGAGCAGTCTTCACCAGGCTCAAAGAGAGTGGTCTAACCCTTCATAGAGAAAAATTGACTTCCTGAGAAATTACATCAGCTTCTTTGGGTACTGGTTCTCTGACCGAGGGATTAGCTCTGATCCCAACAAAGTAAGTGACATTCAGAATGCACCGATGATGCTGCTGAGTCCTTGGTCATGCTCCTCGCGACACGTTGTTCTATTGATGGGTCCCGCCGTGTATTTCGCCTCTGGGGGTCCAGTTGTGCACCTTCGTAAGGCGTGTTGCCTCTTCTTCTCTCTGTGCATCTGCCTCGGCCCTGTCCAAGAAAAGACAGTTGGAAAAAACCCTTGGCCGGTCCTCTGAACATGCTAAACTATTTACCTATATCCCTACTCCCTTTTATATCCAAAATCCTGAAGTCTTTGGTGAATCATCAACTAGTGTCTTACCTCGAATCCAGCTGACTGCTGGATTCTTCTCAGTCAGGCTTCCGTGTGTTTCGCAGCACAGAATCAGCCTTAATAGAGGTTACACATACCATCAAACTCACCTTATACCAGGGAACTTCCACTATGCTGGTTATCCTGAGGCTATCAGTGGCTTTTGATACCATCTCCCATCAAATCTTATTGCAAAGATTGGGGGAGATCAGTATCCCTGGCAAAGCCTTGAAATGTATCGAAAACTTTCTGTCTGAGCGCACCCATTCTGTTCAGTTGGGCAACTACTCATCAAATATAATGGTCTTGGACAAAGGGGTGCCCCAAGGTTAATTTCTGAGCCCCACTCTTTTCAATGTTTATGTGGCTCCCCTGGCAAAACTCATTAGGTCATGTGGCTTTAAAACCATCTCGTATGCCGATGACACGCAATGGGTCATTACTATGGATCCTAACTCGACTCTCACCAAAATTAAATTCAAAGACTCTATGTAAAACATTGTCTCATGGATGACCGTACACTTCCTGCAGCTTAACACGAATAAAAGAGAGATCCTTTTATTTGGGAAAGCCCACTCAGTCTGGTTGGCAAACTGGTGGCCATCAGAGCTGGCCTCACCAGCTACCCCAAAAAATATGTAAAGAACTTAGCAGTCTTCCTAGGTAAAAATCTCTCCATGAGTGAGAATGTTAAAAGCATCCCTGGAACCTGTTGTGGCCTCATGCTTAAGAAAGTGTTTCAGTGGACCCCTTTACAGGCCAAGAAAACTCTAGTCCAAGCTCTGATAGTAAGTCGCATCAACTACGGAAATGCCTTATTGGTGGGAATAAATGAAAACCCCCTTGCCAGGCTCCAGGTGGTGCAGAACACAGCCGCACGCCTTATCATGAACGTCCCTCCTGACTCCCCACCGGAACCCATTTTGCGCTCTCTCCGTTGATTAACAATCAGAAAACGTGCTTTTTTCAAACTTCTCTGTTTAGTCTGTAAAACTTTGCATGGAAATGGACCGTGTTACCTTAAAAACAAACTACAGCCGTATATTCCTGTCCGCCAGCTCAGATCCAGCGATCTATTACTATTACGCCCCAAACGTATTCGTACGACCAGATTTGAGAGTCCGGCCTTTTAATTTCTGATTCAGCATCATTGGGATCAGCTGCCCTTGTTCATCCACGTCTGTCTCACTCTCTTTAAAAAACTTCTGAACCCATGGCTATTTAACCGTTAACGCTGCCACCGTACTGCGATATGTCCACTGCTGTGATGGTGCCTAGAGATCCCTTCGGGAATGAATTGTGCGCCTACTAAGAAATTAAACAAATTAAAAACAAAAGTTTATTAGATGGGTTCACCTTCCACCGCCCCTTCCTCTGTGACCCCACAAAAGCTGGGACTGAAGAAGAACTATACAAAATAAAGATCACAATCGCTGTTGTTGTATTGCAGGTGTTGGTTACACTGTAAGGATCGGACTTCTGAGTTGGTGGGCGTGTCTACACAGTAGGGATACAAGCACTAATTAAGCAGTTTTACAATTTAATTAACTAATTATTATTGGTTTAGAAGTCAGATGGAAACGAAGACGTGTTTTATTTTGTTAATTTGAAAACATGACACAAATGGTTGTTTTATTGAAATGCATTTTTCACTCATACGAAGAAAGCGCGCAGCATTAGTAAACCCTTGATTGACTCGAGTTTAATAATTTTGGATTATATTTTAAGCTGTGTACTTCGTGCCTTTTAACATTAAGGATCTTCTACACTTGTCGTAGTGAAGCTTTGAAAATGCAATGTCTCAGAAGGCCAACTTCATAAGGGTTTTTTCTTTGTTTATAACAACTGTATACGTCATCCTAAAGCCGCACTGCATACACGTAGAATTAGTTTTTGTGATGTGGCAAAAAAGAGGGGTCCGCTTCATTAAACTACAGAATAATGCATTACTATATGCAGGTCGGTGACTACATTGGACTGCGCTGCACCGCCCTCTTGTGGTTAGTAACAGAATCTCAAGCATATCCATGATCAAATGATGTCTCGCGAGTTGACGCGCTCTCTTTACACGCATTGGTTCTCTCTCGCTCTCTCACTCTCTTTCTCCGTGATTTCATTTTCTAAGTTCTTTCTCTCGATGACCCTTCCTCTCATCTCATTTGCTGTCTTATCTCTCCCACTCTTTCTCTCGTCTCGTTTTTGTATCCCCCTGCCTTTGATTTTGGCTCTCCATTTCTCTTTCATACACACTCTCTCTAACTGGGTTCCTTATGGGAATTCGTTACTCTTTCATGTTTGGCGCTAATGCTTCTTTTGTTGCGATACTGCAGAGTATCTTTGAAGTCACTTCACAAAGTTGTGAGCTCAGCCCGGAACTCGGTAGTACAAACTGCACTGCAGAGGACTATGAACAGGGCACAAGTCCTAAAGAGAGAAGTGTGGGGACGCTGACGTCACAACAGGAAGTGACGTCACGAAAGGTGGTTTGCCCCATCAGACTCATTGCCTCCCCCCTTAGATGCGATTGCATCAGAGAAGCCAGTGCGTGAGCAACGTTCTGAAGGAGCTCCGATCTCGCCCCAGAGAGGCCAAAGAGTGAATGTGTGGCTCCATTTGCTCCAGTTAACAAGATCCCTTTAAAATAATCGGGGAACGCCGTCCACCCGCGTGGTACCCCGACTCGAGCCCTGACTATGAACATATGACACACAAGGCAAAATGTCCTACATTTAGAAGATCAATGACAGTCCTCAGTTCTTTGTCTTTCACCAATAGGACACTCTTGATCACCGAGTTACAAGCAGCAGTCATTTTACATTTTACAAAGCCACAACACCGTGCTATCTAAGTAGTTCTGAATTCATCAGGTAATGCGATTAGAATTTGGAACTTACTACCTCCAAACCTTTGCACCACCGTCTCTTCCAAAAACATTTTTCTCAATAACACTCCTTGCCAAGTTCCCAACCAGGCATACGCCCTCACATTTTAAGGCACGACCCACACTGTTTTATGACACCCTCAAGAGCTATTACCACCATTCCACTTCAACTCTGCAAACCGTAAATATGTTTTGTGCAACCTTAATCACTTTAACTTTTCGAAATATGTAATCTGTAATGAATATGTAATTTGTTAGTACGTAACTGTAGTAGCGATGCGTACACAACAAACTACTAGCCTGTCACTCTGAATTTCTCATGTAACGATCTTTGCTCTATTGTAAAGTGCTTTGACACCTCTGGGTAATGTCCGTGGTATATAAAAATGCATAAATACATAAATAAATAGTTGAAGCATGACAAACAAAAGTATTTCTAAACAGTTGATGCGGAAAAAAAACCTCAAAGTGAGAAGCAGGAATGATCTTACTTTGGGTCAATTGTTGTTGCAACTGAAACAAAATGCAGTTGTAAATATTCCAATGTAAGGAGTCAAGTAAGCATCCAGTCACTAATCAGTTGAATACGGAAAAGACATCCTGCGGGCACCCCCCAGATGTTTTGCTGACTGGTACTAGTGGTAACTGACTCTGACTCTCCCTGGTCTCTGCCTGACCAGGCCCAGGCCCCATGCATGATGAAAACACAATTAGAATACAGTGAAAAGACCTATATACCCAAGGGTACACTATGGGTTAGGGTCCCCTATGATAAGCATGACCTCCCCAATAAGTCTGTAGTACACAATAGAGCAAGGGATCAAAACTACCTTTAAGTCCCTTTTACATAATAGGGCATGGCATTTTAGAGGCCATAAGCCCTTTCTGCACTTGTGTGTGTGCACTGCTGAGGCCTGAGGTCAGTTTAAAGTCATCCCTGTGTTGCAGGACTGCTTTTATAATCTAAGTTGTGCCCAAACTCAACTTTTGTGTTTGGGGCACTTAAAAATTAATAAATCATATTATGTTGCCATATTAGGTACCCCTAGGGTCTCCCCTTGGTATCCCAGTGGTGAGGGGTCAGGTACTTATGAGGATGGTGCCTCTCCCATTTTTCCCAGTGTAAGCCAAGTGATTTCTAATGTTTTTTGTTTTGTATTATATAGCGTGAACTAGACCCGAAGATATCAAGTATCAGAATGCTTTACATGAGCACCAGTTTTGTTACAGATGGACACATTCACTTTTTATTGTTAAGCATATGGAGATTACGTGATTTGCCCAGAACTCCAGGATGTTGAGCGTCGTTGCCGAGACTTGAACCCAGTTCCCCAGCTTCGAGGTCAACTGCTCTAGTCGTAAGGCTACATCCTCTCCCCAAAGGGCGGGAAGGAGGACGGGTTCCCTACTCAGGAACCATCACTGTCCCTTGCAGAGAGGCATCTTGAGGCCCAATAAGTTTTCTTTGCCTTGGAAAGGGAGAAGCTGGAATTGACTAATATAATAAGAAATGGAAGAGGGAGGAAGAGAAAAAAAAGGTGGCAGTAAAAATTATGAAGAGTTTGAGATGTCCATGGGTGGTGGGCCACAACTTCCAAAGCATATAGTTCCCATTTACATGGAGGGGGGTGACATTGACAAATGGTTTACTGCATTTAAAAGTGTCCTTGAAATGTGGGGGCTCCGTCCCCACTCTTGTGGGACATTATTCAAATGACTCAATAGTGGGTAAGTGTTTTGCCTGTAACCAGCCAGGGCACAAAAAGGGAGATGATGTCTGCTCCAAGAAGCCCCCCAGCAAGGGGCCATCCCCAGGGATTCCCAGTGTAAGTGTGGGGTTGGAGAGTGCCCCAGAGAGGGGTAGGCAGTTGGTAGAAGCAACCTTAGTGTCCCTGGGTGGGTCCCATTCACTTTAGGCTTCTGCCAGTACTTATCCATGTCTGGAGGTAAGGCCGCAAGGGTTTCAATATTCACCCCACTCTCTGCATTGCCGAGTACTCCACGTAGTTTCTCTCCACTCCTCCCTCTGCCCAGAACAGGAAGCACCCAGGCTCCCCTCAGCCAATCATGGGAGCTTGGGCATTTTCTCCAACCAGGCTATAATGCAGCCTAGGTGGAGAACATACAAAGTGCGCATGAATGTTTGGCCCCCGAGACGACAGGCCAAACATTCATGCGCATGTAAGAAGTGAAATCTACTCCTCCCCTCCCCCGCTCTGTCAATAAGGCAGGCCGCCCGCCACGCTGCAGCACCCCCAACAATAAAAAATAAAATGATAATAACATTGAGTTATTATCATTTTATTTTTCCTTACACTGCTGAAAAGCAGTGGGGTGATGTTTCTCTGCCTTAGCGGAGGAGCCGCCACTGCTCTGAGGAAGGGACTCCATCCCTGCCAGAGCTTTCAGATTTGACAGAACTGACAGCAGCAGGTGGGCCCTCCAGAGAGAAGTTTATTGAGGGACAGAGGGACAGTTCCACCCTTGACAGCATGAGATGGATTGCCTTTAAGCAAGAGGAGTGGGCTTCACAGAATCTACTGTGAAGATGGACTGCTTTATAATGAGGCCAGAAACCTCAAGGAGTGGGGCACCAGGAGGTTGGTGGTGCCCCAGAAGTACAGAGAGTTCATTCTGACCTTGGGTCATGATATTCCCTTGGCAAGACATTCGGGGCGGCCAAAGGAATGGAACCAGTTGGTGAACCATTTCTACTGGCCTCACATATCTGAAAAGGTAAATTTGTTTTTCAGCTCCTGTGTCACTTGTCAGGCCAGTTGCAAGACAAGGAGCAAGACAAAGGCTCCCCTAATACCTCTACCAATGGTTGTAGTTCCTTTTAAAAGTGTGGGGATGGACACTTTCGGCCCCCTGGGCCCAACTATTAACACAGGAAATAGGTACATATTGGTCGTAGTGGATCATACAACTAAGTACCCTGAGACAATACCTCTTAAAACCATGGATGCCCCTGCTGTGGCACCAGAGTGGGTTTTCTGAAAGAGGTGGTGTCAGATAGGGGAACAATCTTTCTGTCCAACTGTCTGACTGCAATGTGGGATGAGTGTAGTGTCAACTACAAATTCACCACCCCATCACCTCCAGTCAAATGGTATGGTGGAGAGATTCAACAAGACCCTGGATGGCATGGCCAATGGGTTGTCTGAGAAACTCAGGAGGAGATGGGATGTTTTCCTCCCATGCCTACTGTTTGCATACAGGAAGGTTTCATGGAAAGGGTTTGGTTTCAGTCCCTTTGAGTTGTTGTTTGGATACCCGGTGAAAGTGCCATTGTGCTTGCTGAGAGAGTCTCTAGAGAAGCCTCTCAAAGAAGCAAAGGACTGCCAAGCCAGGTCCTCCCTGGACCGGAAACAAGCATCCTGAGACCGGTTTCAGGGCATCACTCTTCATCAGCCAGGCTAGCTTGAATCCAGTGGTGTGGTGAGCACAGGACCCACATCTGGGCATACCCTTTCCATTTAGGGCCACAGAGCTATACAGTACCACATACACAGGACAGAGGATCATTGTTAAAGAATTGTAAGGATCTAGTCTGGAGCCGTGGATATTCTAAAGGTGAGTAATCTGCAGTTAGACATATCTATTAGACAGACCCCCCAGGATATAGCGGCATGGATTAGCAAATTTAGCGGCACAAAAATGGAAATTTAGCGGCACAAATATGGAAATTTAGCGGCAATTTTGCGGCATTTTATGTGGCCATTTTTCCTACAACAAACACAGATATCTTAGTTTTTTTTGTTATTTAACAACATGAAGCTATGTATATTTGGTTTCTTTACAATGTAGACACTTTGGGGCAGATTTACAAGCCCCTTGCGCTGCTTTTACGCCGCCGTTGCGTCACTTTTGTGACGCAGCGGCGGCGCAAAAGATGCACCATGGTGCGGGGTATTTACAATGTGACGCATCTCCCAGATGCGTCACGTTGCAAAGCCCTGCGCCAGAAGAGGCGTACCATTGCAGGTCAGTTTGTGTCTTGCAATAGCCTTAGAGCTTGGTGCCACTGTACCTGCTGCACTAATAATGGCTATACCTATCGCCCCTTTACAGTGTATTTTGAACATGACCTGATATCCCACCGGATGCCCGTTCAACAGATCTAAACACTAGAGAAAGAGCAGTCAAAACCGCCAAGTGGTCACTTGTTAAACAGTAGCGAACTGCATGTTGGTACTTGTAGTTTTGTTGCAAAATGTCAGCCTGCAAATCGTCTCCGATTTAAAAGCGGGGACTGGTTGAAGTTGACACCCATGACATGGGGCCACTTGACGCCCGTGTTAAATTTCTCGCCTCTAGGATTTTTCCCATGGCTCACTCCCAGGAGGAAATGGTCTGCAATAGGTGAGCTCAACCCTCTGACTTCATCCCTTGTCCAGCGCGCCTCTGCAGATACCCCGTCCCGTGTGCGCCTCAGCTCTCTCGGCTGAGTGGTTCTGTTTGTTTATCTTGAGGGACAGACATCTCTGCACGGCGCTCCGTCTCCAAGCCCGCGAATAGGGTGACCAACTGGCATTGGTGCAAATTCAGGACGGTGAGTGTACAAATTCAGGACAAAGGGTCAAAATTCAGGACACAAATTCAGGACAGGAGGTCAAAACTTCAGGACAATAGGTACGTTTTAACACATCAGAGGTCGCGCAATAGTATATAAGTAAGCCCAGCCATTTCCAAACATATTCAACCGTTTGCAAACCTATCCATCATGTATCCTTCCATCTATCATTTCACTCATCCATCCCTTCATCCATCCCCTCATCCATCCTTTCACTCATCTCCATTATCCATCCACCCTTTTACCCTATCCATCTGTACACTTATCCATCTACTCCTCATCCCATCCATCCATTCACTCATCCATTCAGCCATTTACCCGTTCACCAATCCAGCCATCCTTTCACTTACTAATCCTTCCACCCATCCACTATTTTAGTCATCCATCCATCCTCCCTTTCTCTCTCCATCGACCCTTTCACTTAGCCATCCTTCCTTCCATCCATCCTTTCACCCACCCATCATCCATCCATCCACCTGTCCTTCCCCTCATCATCCATCCTTCCCCTTATCACCCATCCATCCTTTTCCCTCATCATCCATCCATCCTTTTCCCTCATCATCCATCCATCCCCTCATCATCCATCCATCCATCCTTCCCCTCATCCATCCATCCTTCCCCTCATCCATCCATCCTTCCCCTCCATCCATCCATCCTTCTCCTCATCCATCATCCTTCCCCTCATCCATCTTTCCCCTCATCCATCATCCAGCTACCCTTCCACCCATACATCCAGCTATTTACATTTTCTCTCCATCCGTCCCCTCTCATCAATCCATCCATCCTCTCTCATTATCCATTTATTCAATCTTTCATTCATCCATTCACCCTTTCACTAATTCATCCAGCCATTCACCCATCCCTTCACTTACTTACTCACCGACCTTTCTATATTAATCTTGAGCTGAGCCCTTTTGAGAAGAGGCCCATCAAGAACTTCACCCTCGCTGCAGGGGCCGTTCCAGGACTGGGACAGAAGCCACCCAGGGCGGAGACAGGATCCACCACAGGGGGGGACAAGAGCCATCACAGGTGTCAGTGGACTGGAGCCACAACATGGGGGGACAGGAGCCATCACAGGCGGGGGATGGACTGGAGCCACCACATGGGGTTGACAGGAGCCATCACTGAGGGGAGGACAGGAGAGGGAACAGGATCCACCAGGGTGGGCACAGGGGTGGGCATGCAGTATTCTAGTATCATCTTGGGCTCCTCGCCCCCTCCTGCACAAGACAACGAGAAGACAGGCTCTCTGTCCAAAATGCCATCCCCCACTGTGATGTACCGTACTTACAGGAGATACTCTAAGAGAACTGATTGAACTGATTGTCCACCATACTTTGTAAATCAGTGTGGGTGCGATTGTGCCATTTCTTTATTTTCTTACATTATAGACTGCATGTTGAAGAACCGAGGTTTGCTTACAATTTAGTGACAGTAATTACGCTCTGTGAAGAGAACCACGTGCTGCCTCGGTGTAATCAGGGGTGTAATCTGGCCGAGTCTCGGATGTTTGGGGCCCTGGGTAGAAATGGAATGTGCGAGCCCCCTCCAAATAGCAGAGACATGATGCATTCAGGGCTGTTTGCATGTGAATAGATGTCGCTGCTCCTGAGCCTGCAGCCCCTCCCTCTCAGTCACCTTCGCAGCGCCTCTTAACAGGTCAGCAAGGGCTGGAGGTGTCAGGGCTGCCCCCCCCCCTCCTCTCAGTCACCTTCGAAGCACCTCTTAACAGGTCATCAAGGGCTGGAGGTGTGAGGGTTGCCACCCCGCTGTACCTCTCCAATGCTGCTGAGTATCTTGGCTGCTAGCCCAATTCACAGGCGATAGCCACATAAAGCAGACCCCCCAGGATATAGCGAAAAATGCCGCGATTTCTACAAAAAATGCCGATTTCGCAGGCATTTTTGTAAAAATCGCTGCATTTTTTAAAAAGTGCCGATTTCGCGGCAAATCGCGAAATCGCGATATCCTGGAGGGTCTGATTAGAAAAGAAAACAATACTACTGAGATATTAAGCAAAAAAAGCAAACAACTGAGCAGAAAGCCGTCTGATGAGGGCTGAAAGTCCGAAACCGGTCCTAGGATGCCTGTTTCCAGTCCAGGGAGGACCTGGCCTGGTAGTTTGGGCTGGACTGTTCCCATTGGGCGCAGAGTCAAGACTAATTTGAATATGGCTGTGTCCAAACTGAAATGGCATGGTGAGAAAAAAAACTATGGATTTAGGCCCAGATCTCTGTACGGGGTGAATATATGACATTGTTATGCATTCTGTCCATCTATAGTTCTTTTTGCATTTGTCACCCCCGAGTGGGACGGGTATGCCCAGACTTGGGTCCCGTGCTCTCCATGCCACTGGAGTCAAGCTATCCTGGCTGATGAAGGCTGAAAGCCCAAAACCAGTTCTAGGATGCTTGTTTCCAGTCCAGGGAGGAGCTCGCCTGGCAGTTCGGGCTAGACTGTTCCCATTGGGCGCAGGGTCAAGACTGATTTGCATATGGCTGAGTCCACACTTGAATGGCATAGTGAGCAAAAAAAGATGGATTTAGGCCCAGATCTCGGTCCCGGGGTGAATGTATGACATTGTTTTTCATTCTGTCCATCAATAGTTATTTTTGCATTTATCTGGATGATATAGCTGTATACAGTTTTACCTGGGCGGATCACTTTAGCCACCCAAGGGAAGTGCTACAGGCCATACAGCAAGCAGGCCTGACTATTAAGGCAAGAAAGTGCTGAATAGGGCAGAGTTGTGTGGTGTACCAGGGCTATCACGTACAGCCACTACAGGTTAAATTCAAGCATTGTTGGATTGGGCAGCTACTGTTACTCAGGCCAGGGCATTTTGAGGACCAGGAGCCATGCACAACCTGTCACACGAAAGATGTTGAGTGCTGAGGGGTCGGTGTCCGGCAGGAGCACCAATAAGCCTTGGCAAATGCAATCAACGCAGGAATTAAAGAAGTAGCAAAGTCGGGACCAGCAAGATCCAGGGGATTCACCAAAAGCAGGTGAGTCAAGGCTGGCCCGAGCAATCAGAGGAGCCCAAAAGAAACAATTGTAACCCTCAAATGGACCTACAGGCCGGAGCCACTGGAGTCGTGAGAGGATCTCGAGCAGCTCACCAAAAGATGCAGGCCATGGTGCACATGATGTGATGTGGTTGAAGATTCCATTCACTTGAGGTGCTTGAGGTTGGGGCTACTTGGAGCCCGAAGATCTACTTGGAGGGAAGCCAACAAGCCTTTGCAACTGCAAGTTGATGTGGGGCACAGGGTTCGATTATTGCAACCCCCAAGAGGGATACTGGCTTCAAACTTGGTGAGAGGGCAGGGCAGGCCTTAGGAGCAGTGTAAAACTACCATATGTGTTGCAGAACCTTACGGAGTATATAAGAGTTCAGGATCAGCAGACTGGTCGACTTAGCTTCGCCCCTGTGAATGAAGGGGAGTGACTTTTTAACTCCAAGGGAGAGTTCTTCATGTGTCTTTGATGCTCACAGGCCTTAGAAGGTTCCTGTATGATGCACAGGCACAGATGATTCCGCAGCCTGGATGAGACACAGAGTCGAGCCCAAACGAAGTCCAGCGAAGTCTGGAGTGCCCAGATGGTAGAAGTAGAAGTGGTGTCTGATATGAATCTTGTCCCACGACGAGACTAGGGACCTACACCAAGGTAAGGGCTTAAGCACCCTAGGAAAAGGGTTGGGATGATTCAGGGGGCCCTCCCAGGGGATGGTCTGGACAGGGGGGAGGTTACTCAAATGTCCTTTGTCCAGTTTCGTGCCAGAGTGGGAGCCAAGGGCTCCCAGAACTGGTTTGAGCTGGTCTATGCATGGGGCCACCAAATGTGCCCCACATGCAGACTGAGTGCTGCTGACAAGCACACCCACCCTGCCCCAATACACTAAATCCTGTCTGGGAGGTGGTCACACCTCCCTGTGACAGGATGTATATTGTTCTGCCTTCCCCCGAAAGTGCTTGGCTCAGCAGCAACCGTATACGGTGTGGGGATATGATTCCAACATGTTTGATACCAAACATGATAGGATTCATTGCAGACAGTTCCGAGATGGTCATCACGTAATTATGCGGTGCCCCTCTATATAGTTTATGGCTGCTTCACTGACAACCCGGGAGAATGAACTCCATAGGCTGCAGGGGTGTCCTGCTTGTGAGAAGTTGGCCTGGCATATGCTGTCCACTATTCTAGTGGGCACCTTGCACCAGTCCAAATGACACTTATTGATGGTAGGTTTAAAGACAACCTATATAGAAAGCTATCCTAGAGGTAACTGTGGAGAGCCGCCTTCAGGCTAAGTCTTGAAGGAATGTAAAGCAGCTTGTTTTACCAGTCTATAATCTCATGAATGACCAAATGAAAGGAGAACCGCACCAGGTACATATATCAAATATATGTATTTATTCTAAACACATCCCTCTAGTCTCTTTATGAGGCTAGAGGCAAAAGTATATTCAGTAAACTTATATAGCACACAGTAAATTAGCACAGTATACGTTGAGCCCTAGGGGCGTACCAAACCATATACTAGGAAAGTGGTATAGGAACCACGAATTACATAGATACAAGGCCTAGAGCCTTTAGAACCACAGGGGCCACCAGGAACCACACAAGGTAGTGACCCAGGGGACCCACGGGGGCGCGTGCAGTGTCTAAACACAGCCACGAATCACCATGAACTTCTATGGGGAAAGTCGCATTTGGAAATGTACAGATTAAGCACACTTAGAAGAGGATTTAAAGCAAACCCCTTTAGAACGAGGAGGTTCTAGAATCAACACCCACGGGAGCACTGGAGTACTCGAGTTACCTCACCCAGGGAAGCTGGGTGCATAGGTGTCTTTTCTTATCAGGTTTCGTCGTCGATTTCAATGGCGAGCTGATGAAAAGTGCTGCAGGCGACCAAGTGGAAAGTGTCTGGGTGGATCCAAGGATGGATCGGAGATCTGAAGAACCTGAAAGCAGAGGGTCAGAGTCTGGGTCACTTGCCAGTGTTCAGGAAGGAGATGAGAAGATACCAACCGATGTTGGGTGATTTCAAGTGAAGAAGGTGAAGCTTGACTCTTCAGCCAGGAGGACCAGGAGGCATCGAGGATGACCAGGAGCTGGATTCGAGCTGTCCCACAAATGATGTGGAGTATTGCGGTGTCGGTTTCCAGATTGGCCCCAACAGGACTTGGCAACAGCTACCCAAGCAGAAAGCAAAGATTGGCTTCGGTGAAGACCAGCATGGTCTGTGAGACTCACCATTTGGAGGGGCGTCAGGGCACTTCTGGAGCAACCAGGAAAGCCCAAGAAACAGAAGAGATACCTTTGTGGGGACCCACCAGTCAACGGACCAGGGATCGCGAAGGAGCCTCAAGCGGAAATGCTAGAAGCGGGCCCACTGAACACTCGTGGAGTGTAGGGCCACAATCTTCGGTGCAAATGGTGCTCGTGGCTTGGACTACAATCAGCCCAATGCACAAGTTCGGGAAAGCTCGGGAAGTTGATGCACTTGCAAATGTGCACTGTGAACAGGGGTTCCGGTCCCACATCACTTGTGAGGGCTGCGGGTCTCAGCTTTGCTAAGATCTCGTGTTGGCCTCTGAGAAGTCTGGAAGTCCATGTCCTGAGTCGCAAATCTGTCGGGATCAGGTGGGAGCCTTGGAAATGCAGACCGGCAAATGCTTCTTTGGTGCCTGTTTGAACAGGGGAGTCACTCCTTGACCCCAAAGGAGATTCTTCTGTCTTCTAGTCGAAATAGAATGTCGAAGTTCCAGGATATATGTTGCAGAGTTTCGTTCAGGTGTAATCTGAAGTCCTAAGGACTGGGTTCCTATACTTGGGAGGATCTAGGGAGGGGGGGTGGCTACACCTCTTGCCCTTTGTCCAGTTTCGCAGCAGAGCAGGGGCTGAGTGCCCCTGCAACTGATTTGAAATGGGATATGCACAGGGACACTAAGTATCCCCCCAGCGCTGTCTGAAAAGCATTCTATGAATGCACCCACCCAACCCCAATACACTAAAGCCTGTCTGGGAGGTAGTTACTTCTCCCTGTGACAGGAAACCTATTGTCCAGGCCTCCCCTGCCAGAGTTTTGTCTAGCAGCAGGACGACCATCAAATTGGCTGTTGAGGATGTAAGTTCTCGAGTGGGGTGATAGCGGTTGAATTTTTTTTTAAACAGATATTGTGGGCCTTGTTTATGAAAGGCCCTAAAAGTGATTATTAGGACCTTAAACAGGATACGCTTTTGAATAGGGAGCCAATGAAGCGCATCCAGTGCTGCAGAGGCTGAGGTTTTTCTGGGCCATCTAAGAACTAGTCTTGCTGCAGCATATTGAACCATCTGCAGTCTATGCAGGGCTGCTTTATTTGCCCCTGCATAGAGACTGTTGCAGTAGTCCAACCTGGATGTGATTAATGCCACTGCTACAGTGCGTCTGGCAGACAGAGGGAGGAGGTCAAAGAATTTCCTAAGGCCCTTTATTATATTGAAACATGACCCTGCTATTTCTCTTGCCTGTTGTTTAAAGGATACGGTCTCATCAAATTTAATTCCCAGGTTTCGCGCAGCTGTGATAGTGCTAGGCGGGGCCTCTGCCTCTATCGGCCAGTAGGTCTGGGGAGAAAAAAGATTGTTTTGACCAAACGGTGGAATCTCTGTTTTGGCAGTGTTGCATCTCAAGTGATTATTATTCATCCATTCAAAGGTTGCCTTCAAGCAATCCCTCAGAGAGCACTCAGCAATCACCGGGTCTTCATCTAATATTAGGACTAATCAGCCCCTGGTAGGCTTCTGGGGTACCTATGCCCTTAGTACCTAGTGTACCATATACTAGGGACTCACAAGGGTAACCCAGTAACCAATCTGGAGTATACCTAGTGTACATGCAATCAATTTAGATAGGAAGCAACTAGGCTGGGTCCTGGTTAGCAGGGCCCCAGCCAGACTAAAGTCAAAAAACAGTGAAACACAGCAAAAAGTGGGGGTAGCCATAGTAAGCAGATCATACTCTCCTACACTGCTCATGCAGGGGCACCCACTCACTTAGAACCAAGCACCCTGCCTTCAGGATTGTAAAGGCCTGCTGTAGGGGTGACTAATAGGTTTTAAGTGCACTGACCCTAGATATAGGAAACCTATATCGTTAGTAAGTGGTGCAAGCACCAGCTTAAACGGCTTCAATTGCAGGCCTGTAGTTCCATTTTGAATGGTCTTCCATGGGTGGCATAATGCATTCTACAGCCCATGGAGGACCATATACTATGGACTTACAAGTGTACCCCAGTATCCAATCTTGGATGTACCTAAGTACGGAACACAACAATTTAGGGAGAAAGCAGAGAGATTGTGACTGTCCTGATTCCATCGGAGGCGGTCGCTCCTCCACGCTGCTCCCTGCCCTGCGAGACTGATTGGTATCGTAGCGCCCACAGCCTGCCAGACTTTTGCCTGCATTGATTGAATATTGCATTGCTCGTTGTGCCAGATCGAGTCAGAACGCTTTAATTACTTGCTCTATTGTGTTGCACTGCCCTGCCGATTTCACGAGCGCTCCTTTGCATAATATCATGGAGCTAGTCTGCCAAAGCGCGCTGCAACGCTCTGCTTAATTGTGCTGCCTGTGTCTTGGATTTTTGTGCCTGATTGTGCCTTGTGCCGGTTCCACTGACTTACAGATCGCGTTTTGATGCTCATAGTGTGCCCCAACCCGGTTTCGCTTTTGGGCTGACTGCCATTTTGTGTCTTGTTGTTGTTTGTGCCTCCCTGCCCTGAACTCCGCCCCGCTCCCGCCTCCCAGCTGCTCCTCCCTCGCCCCTCCCCCTCTACTATCCACTTATGTCAGATGCATTTGCGCGCAGCGGACGCGCCCCATGCGCGCCGAAGGTGCGCCAAAGGTAAGCCCGTCTACGCCCGTCCGCGCCTGGACCGCGCCCAGCGCCAGACCCCCTGGTCCTCGCAATACCCACCCCACCCTCATTACGTACAACGCCGCTTCCCTCTTTGCCCTCAACCCCGGACGTCCACCACAATGCTGCACAGCTACCCCAGGACACACCCATGGACCATTCGCCTGCCACTCCTGCAAGTTCACCTGTATCAAGACCCACACCAATTCCACTTCCCCCAAACACAGCTCCGACTCTAACCACCTGAAGTGCATCCTGCTGAACACCCGCTCGGTCCACAGACACACCACTGAACTCTGGGATCTACTCGACACTACATCACCGGACGTCGCCTTCCTTACTGAAACATGGATGAACGCCTCATCAGCACCCGACATCGCCATAGCCATCCCGGACAACTACAAGATCATCCGAAAAGACTGTACCATCCAAACAGGAGGAGGCATCGCCATCGTCCATAAGAACACCATCCGAATCACGACCAGCTCTGACGACAACTTCGCGGCCGCCGAACACCTTCACTTCCAGATCCATTCGACCCCAGGACCACAATTAGAGGCACCCTCATCTACAGACCACCAGGAACCCACACACAATTCAACGAAGACATCACTGACTTCATCAGCCCACATGCCCTCACATCCGAGAACTACATTCTACTGGGAGACCTCAACTTCCACCTGGAAAAGAAAAACGACAGCAACACCACCACCCTTCTGGACAACCTAGCCAACCTCGGACTCAAACAACTTGTTGACACCCCCACCCACCTCGCCGGACACACGCTCGACCCTATCTTCACTTCCAGCAAACACATCTCCTTCAATCACACCACAGCTCTCCATTGGACGGACCACAGATGCGTTCATTTCAGCTATACAAAGACCACGACCCACATCCCACCACAACCTATTCCTCAAAGAAACTGGAACAAAATCACCACCGACCAACTCTTCACATCACTTAACCAAAACCACCCCACCATATCATCGGACCCAAACCAAGCTGCCACCAAACTCACACAATGGATCACCCACAGCGTTGACGAATTAGCACCCTTGAAAAACCATCAGATCAAACAAGGTAACAAAAAGGCCCCCTGGTACAACGATGACCTTAAGAAATCCAAGAAGTTATGTCGTACCCTCGAGAAAACCTGGAAAAAAAAACAACCACTAACAACCTGACCACCTTCAAGGACGCCATCCGCAAACACCACCAATTGATAAGATCCACCAAAAAATCAGCATTCAAGGACCGACTCAACAACAACGCTCAAAACAGCAAGGAATTATTCAACATCGTCAAAGAATTCACCAACCCCACCACCGGCTCCAACGACATCACTCCCTCCCAAGACCTCTGCGACTCCCTATCCTCTTTCTTCCACAACAAAATCATCGACATTCATAACAGCTTTGGAAACCTATCTTAAGAACAACCCACTCCACCCACCTCCGATCCAAATCAGCACTCTCACTACCTCTGCGCCGGGAACCCAATCACTACTGAAGACACCATCCGTCTGATGAACTCTATCCATTCAGGTTCACCAACTGACCCATGCCCACACCACATTTTCAACAAAGCAGACTCCATCATCGCACCCCATCTTCGCGATGTCATCAACTGCTCCCTCAACTCAGCTACCTTCCCAGAAAGCTGGAAACATGCCGAACTCAGCGCCCTTCTGAAGACACCCACAGCGGACCCCTCTGAACTCAAGAACTACTGCCCCATCTCACTCCTCCCCTTCCCGGCAAAAGTCATCGAGAAAGCCGTCAATAGCCAACTCGCCGCCTTCCTTGAATCCAGCAATTCACTTGACCCCTCACAGTCCGGCTTTCGAGCCAAACACAGCACCGAAACCACCCTCATCGCTGCTACGGATGACATCCGAACGCTACTGGACAACGGAGAATCAGTCGCCCTCATCCTACTTGACCTCTCCGCCGCCTTCGACACAGTCTGTCATAACACCCTCATACAACGCCTCTACAACGTAGAAATACAAGGAAAAGCCTTGGACTGGATCATCTCGTTCCTCACTGGAAGAACACAAAGAGTCCGCCTCCCCCCATTCAAATCAGAGGCCACCGAAGTCATCTGCGGTGTACCACAAGGTTCATCACTCAGTCCCACCCTCTTCAACGTGTACATGAGACCCCTCGCAACCATCGCACGGCAACACGACCTCAACATCATCTCATACGCTGAAGACACCCAGCTAATCCTCTCCCTCACCAAAGACCCCAACACCGCCAAAACTAATCTACATGAAGGAATGAAAGAAGTAGCCGAATGGATGAAGAACAGCTGTTTAAAACTAAACTCAGACAAAACGGAAGTCCTCATCTTAGGATCATCCCCCTCAGCCTGGGACGACTCATGGTGGCCACCGGCTCTAGGAACAGCACCCATACCCACGGATCACGCTCGAAACCTGGGCTTCATCCTAGACTCCTCCCTCTCAATGACCAAACAGATCAACGCCGTTACTTCATCATACTTCAACATCCTACCCATGCTCAAAAAAATCTTCAGCTGGATCCCCACCAAAACCAGAAAAACAGTCACCCACGCATTAGTCACTAGCCGACTGGATTATGGAAACACCCTTTACGCCGGAACCACAGCCAAACTACAGAAAAAACTGCAACGCATTCAAAACGCCTCAGCCAGACTCATACTCAACATCCCCCGTCAAGCCCACATTTCCGGTCACCTGAAAGATCTCCACTGGCTTCCCGTCGACAAGAGAGTAACGTTCCGCCTCCTCACCCACGCACACAAGGCCCTCTGCGACATAGGACCCGAATGCCTTAACAAACGACTGTCCTTCTACACACCCACCCGACAACTACGTTCATCCAATCAAGCCCTTGCAACAATTCCACGCATCAATAGATCCACCATGGGTGTTAATGTTAATAATGTTAATGTTAATATGTATTTATTAAGCGCTCGTACGCCGAAGGGCTTCATGGCGCAATAGGAGAGAACACAACACAACAAGAAGATTCTTCTCCTATTTAGCGGCCAAAACCTGGAATTCTCACCCCACTCACCTCCGCCTTACACAGAACCACCTCTCCTTTAGAAAACAGCTAAAAACCTGGCTATTCGATAAGTAATACACCCACCTTCACCCAAGCGCCTTGAGACCCTCTGGGTGAGTAGTGCGCTATACAAATTTCTGAACTTGAACAGACTGGGGTCCTGATTAGCAGGATCACAGTCAGACTAGTCAAATACAGCTTAGCACCAGACAAAAAGTGGGGGTAACCATAGAAGCAGATCTCCTACAGCGACTAGATGTCCCAATAGGCGCTATAGGTTTCTATGTGCTATATAGTGCTAAATCCTTAAAAATACCCATGTCCGCTTCCCTACATTGGACTTATTTCAGTTTTTGTGTAATTTTAAAGATACAAATATTTTCTCTTTTTATACATTGGTGTTGGATTTTTATTGTGTGTTGTGTCTTGATTATGTGTTGAATTTGTGTTTTTAAATGCTTCATATACCTGTCTCTGAAATTAATCTCTCCTGCCCACAACCAAGCTACCAAGGGTTGAGAATGCGAATCATTTTCTGAGACCTATTCTGAGCCCTAGACTGTGTTAGTGGACATATTTGCCACTACTAATAACCCACTTTCCAACAGATACATTTTGGCTCCTTATTTGAAAATTTCACAGGTAACACTTCTTCACCATAATCGTAGGAGAGATAATCAGATCAAAATACAACGACAACTGGAAACCAAGCTACTTGGCAGAAGGTAGCACAATGGTGACCCATGTGACACATTACATGCACTTAGCGGGGGCTTTGGGACAGCCCTTTCTCATAATTGGATGACTTTGTTATCTGTTTTCTTTTGACTCCTCCCTATTCTTGTATTTGTTTCACCGCAGTAACATTTCAGTCTCACAGTGTTGCTTTTGGGCACTCCATGGTGCATGGGCTTATTTGTTCTCTTCTTCTTTTACTCTAGGAATAGCTTGGATATTTAAAGCAGAGACCTGTTGGTTTTGCCGGTGCTTGTTCTGTAGTGAATTATTTCAAAGAACAATGGTCCTCAGTTTATAAAATGGTACAAACAAATTCATTTATAGACCACGATGAGTGCTATAAGTTTAATTCCATTGTCCAGCTGGACATGGAATATTTATTTGATAAATGTAGAAAAATGTATAAAAAATAGAACACACACGAATAAAGGGGGCACAGTCCTGTACCCAGTGTGAAGGAAAGAACAAGCATTTACAATGCAATGGTCTCGGCCTTGTTAAAGTTAGAGCTATTGGCATTGCTCATGACATTATTTTTATTTATGTTTTTGTTTTTAAAACATAAATAAATGGCATTGTCATTTACCATGCCAATAGCTTAATCGCTCGCAAATGCGAGACCTATTGCATTTGCACCCACAGAGTCATTCACATAGAGCCACCCACACAGAGCCACCCACACACACAGAGCCACACGCACCCACACACACAGAGCCACACGCACCTACACACACAGAGAGCCCCACACACACACACCTCTCTGCCCAGTAACGCCCTAGGGAACAGAGGCACAAACAAGCACTGGATGCAGGCTGTCATTGCGCATGATGTATATAGTTCACGCACCTGCAACGGAGGAGCATAACACAAGTATGCTCTGTTTAATGACAGCTAGGACTCAAATGTCGCAGGCTAGAAAAGTTATATTAAGAGTTTGGCGAGCCACCGCGCCAAATGAATAGACATTTTACCCCTGTTTGTGCTCAAGATGAATACCTAGACATTTTTTCAAATATGACATTGTTTACATTAAATTGAATAGAGAACAATTTACATTCGCTCCTGTTTTGCCCAGAAGTTACCAAGATGTTTCAACTGGTGGTAATTTCCTGCACACAAGAATATAACCAGCGGGGCAGCACTCTCTGCTAAACACATATTTTTAGCTGTTAATTATATCGACCACGCCTCTTTGAGAAACCCTTACACCCCTCCTTCCCCCCGCGTTTTCACATCCCACTTAAAGCCCTGTCTAAACCCTCGGTGCATTCGCTGTTGGGCAGCCTTTTTTGTTATCATTCGATTGCAATGGTTTTTATTAACTGTGCAAATAAAGTTTATTATTATGGACTGTTGGGCAGTTAGGAGTTGTGCGATGTTTATCACACCAGCTAATTAGCAGGTGGCATAACGTTTGTACCCCCTGGTAACTTTTGGCATGTCAAACCTGCTTAAATTAAATGGATAAAATAGTTTTAGTAGTTAGGGTGACGTGGATTTTGGTGGATAAGGGGTGTCGATAAATACCAATAATCCTCCGAGGCATTGGTTGCCTGTCCATAAGGAGCATCAGAGGCACTGGATACATTTTTGAAAGTTTCTGTAAAGCTTTTGTTTACGCCACCCCGATCGACCCCCCACTTCAGGCGTGTGGCAGGGGTATGGCTATCAAGGGTGCAGCAGGTGCAGCCGCACCAAGTCAGGGGTGGGAAGAGGAGCCCTGTGTCCTCCAGATATGGCTGTCCTTTAATATTCAGTGAGTTCCCTTGGACGCCTGTTTGCCATCCTTGCATTAGGGCTCAGTGCGCCCTTGCTACACACACAGTCTTGAAACTAACGTCCTCATGTACATTAGTTTCATTACTTTGGCGTCAATTAGGGCAAGGATGATCTGAACTCCTCTAACTAGATATTTTGGGGCAGCTAAGCAGAAACTGGATCTTAATAAAAAAATGTTGATTTGGGTTGCCATCTGGTCGCTCTCCACACAGCTGTTGGCATGAGCGGATTGTTTTAACTCTTAGTCAAATCTTATCGCAGTTTTACTTTGTATTTTCATAAAACAAAATTATATAAGCCACACAAAACAATAAAGTCAAGGATGACCCGGACGCCCATAGCGGATGATTAGTTACCAGAGATCACCTCGCTCACTTCATCTCGATTTGGAGGTTATGGCATGCATTCATGGAATACTTATCCAGCCATGTGTTTTTAGATGTTTTCTTTTTCAACCACAGAAGCACATGCTGGTGAAAACACAGCCCGAATTTCTCCATTGACCACAACCACACTATGAACTTTTAATTCACTGTGTATAATTTGTGATAAATATGCATGTAACCTGCTCTGACTGAGATTCCCTTCAAAAAATATTAAAAGATATTGCACTAAAATGTGCAAGTGTGAGATTTAATGAATTTAGTGATTTCAATAGAATCCAGAATTATGTGCTCAGCCACCTGGACTCGGCCCATATTTTCTTTTTAAAAAATCCCAAACCTTTAGAATATGCCATTTAAGGGTGTTCGATTTTCGATTTCAAGTGTGGAGTCCTTACGCTGGCAATGTTAACTCAATTAAGTTGACACACATACTTGCAGTTCTTGTAGGCTTTGTTTCTGTTTTTGTTAGCTGTATGCACTTAATAAATAAGCACATTGTTGAATGAATGAGGTATGGTACAATCCATTTTGACTTTGCTTGAAACTCGGGAAGCCCATACCTTTATTGTTGAAAAAATAGCATAAAATGAAATTGTAGGCGATGATCTAGCAGGTTTCAGGACCCTGGGCTCCAACAGCTGCTCTCAGCTGTCCAGCATTAATCACAGCTGAGGGCGAGAGTGACATTCTTATTTTAAGGGCGAGTTCACCTCTTCTTGCCACCTGCACGGAATGCATGAGGTACCGCCACTTATGCAAAGCGGAAACTGTGGCAGGTAGGTCTAGGTTCCACTCTCTGGAGTTAGCTGTTGGCATTGGGGTTCGGTGGGGCCAACTCCCTCTGTGTCACTCTTCATAGTATTGAAACAAGCTCATTTAGCACACAGTTGCAGTTTCAGTGCCTAGACGCGCAAAAACGGGCTTCGAAGTGCTTCAGTTTGTTGCACACCTCCATTCCTTCTTCAATGCCTTATCCAATGAGCTGGACCGCGCTCCGTCCCGCAACATTCATTTTCATTTGTAGGGAACTGTGCCAACTGAATCTTTGCGCCGTGCTCTATTAACCCCCTAATGTAAGACAATATACCGGCGCGTTCCATAGTGCAGTGCAGCGCTGCGCAAAGGTAGCACTGCACTTTTCGAGGCCCCATTAATCGATGCACGAGAGCTAAGACGTGATGTTTCCCTAGAATTGCCTTCCTATAAATGGATGGAACGAATTAAAAAAACACGCAAGCACATTAAATGCCAATCTGATAGTATTGTAATAAAAAACGGGAGTTTTAAGCTTTAAGTTTTAAGCTGAGGAAAGGTATCTTGAGGGGTCCTGCCTACAAGATACATGAGGGGGGGGGGGAGGGGGATAAGGGCTTCCATCTCAGCACCGCCCGTATACAGTGCCGATAGGGGGAACCCTGGAGGGCGGCGCCCCTGTTGCCCAGCTGCGGGAGGGGGGTTATTTCTACAACACCGGTCACATGCACTCCAACACTCACACGCTAGCCCACACACGAACACAGCCATACTAATGAAAACAGTCTCACGCACTTGCACGTGCTTACACGGTCGGGCATTCAAAAGGCCCACTACACCTTCACGCCCTCCCACCCAGAACCCTTGTATCCCTACTCACCATGACTGCAGCACGTCCCTCTCGGCCCGACTGGAGCTTCACGGAGTACAGAAGCGTGCTGAACAGTAGGGGAAGTGACGTCCCCTGACGAGGTGTTCTTACACTACTCCACCCCTATAGAAGTACCGACTGGAGAGTTACACACACACATATGCTCCCATTAATGCCCTCCGAAAAGGTGGGATAGTGTCCACACAGAGACACACTGCCGCCGATGCGATGCCCACGGCTAAAAACGTGCTACACGTTTCAAAGCCAAACTGTAGCTTGCTGAAGTGGCTGCTTAAGATAACATTCGCACTCAATGGCCACAACACGCCAAACCTTGCGCATATATAAAATGCGGGCCAAATGCTGTCAATGGCAATTTCCAGGAACTCGAACCCTGCGAGCTCCCAACGATAAATAAAAACGGGCAACACAACCGCACTCAGTTGTAAAATGCGCACTTTCCCAGCCAAAATTCAGTCTGCCCCCACACTTAGCTGAATTAGATGTGAGCCTTCGACGGTGCTCGAATGCTCGTGACTCGCCGGTCGTAACCATGTTCCAGAGCCGATCCCCGCATAGAAGCGCATCGCTGGTGGAAACCATCCCCTACGCCTAGAATGGAACCTGCAGTGCAGCTCCTTCATCAGCCGCCGGCTACGCTGTCTGCGTGCAGTGACACAAAGTGAGCAAGAAACAAATGTAAACTTACCTGGAGTGGCAGCTGCGCTGATCCTCACCACAACAACACACAAAAAAAATGGCAGCCGCTCAGCTCAGAATTTTTCGGAATTGGGGGCGTGGTTTGCTGTCCCTAGTGACGGACGACGTCACAGGGCTAAAGAATGCAAAAAATCACGCCCCCAAATCCGAAAAGGACGGGGCTTGTTTGGAGTGACGCATCTCTCCTCCAATGGCTGGCCTCTGTTTAGGAAGCCAGCCAATGGAGGAGAGACGGGACAGGCAGGCGGGACCTACAGCGCTACTAAGACTCATTAAATCTCACGCAGTTATGGCTATATCAATTAGATCATCAAGATATTAAATATTTATATTGTTATTTGGAATGCAATAAGTTTCACCCTAGAAATTAGAGTGCAGGACTGGCGCTTCCGTCTCTACTAATTAATTCGAGGAGAGACGATGGAAGTCAGGGCGGTCTGTACCAAAATTGACAAAATCAGTAGTATCAATAGTTTGTTACTTCAGAGAACATGGTGCAAGGTCAGTTGATGCTCTGTTAAGGACCAGTATGGGGGGTGAACGTTTAATAACAAGACCGCGGTGATATAAGGAGTGAGGAACGACGCAGAGCTAAACACGTGGGTGACATGATAAGAACTACAGAGCCGATGGTGCAAGGTGAAACCAGCGACGACCATGGTGAGGAACGGCACAGTGATGAAATACACATGGGTGACATGATAAAAACTGCAAGGCTGATGGTGCTACGTGAAACCAACGACGAAAATAGTAGGAAATTCATGGCCCACCTTGGAGTTGCGGCAGTCTCATTAAGCCATGTTTCACAAGGTATCGGCGACCTGTTCTGATTACGGTGCCTAGGGAATAAATTAAAACTGAGAATGGTCCATTCTCAAATTACCGGATGAGATGGCCAATGTAATGTGCCGAACAGTATTTACCTGCTTGCAGAGTGAAGGCAGGTATCGTTCGAGGGGTTATGTTCGTTAGTAGCAAAGCCCAGGAATTGGCCATAAATTGTTTCAGCCCACGATGGGGACATAAGCAGAGCTACGGGGAAATAAAAGCATAGTTGAATAATCGCTAATTAACAAATGAGGTGGCGTGTGCAAGGGGTCTGGAGGATGCCTTACCTCAGTGGAGTCTCTTCGGGCAGTGTACGCAGTAGTCACTGTTTCGGTTATGCTCAATGTGTTCTGTAGTGAAGACACAATCTCAAAGGATGATTATGAGCTTTTCAAAGATGGCTGTCATACAGGCATTTTTCACTACATAGAGTGCAAAGAGTACTGAGATAGGTACATTTCCAGGTATACTTTTACCGGAGTAGTTTAAACTGCAGTTTGTAGTTAATTACTGGAGTATAAGTGCATCATATATTCAGAGAAGATAGACCATCATGCGGAGCAGCCAGTGAAGTTGAAGAGATAAAAGAGGATATAAAGAAAAGAGAGATTCAAATATTTACAACATATTGGCGGAAAAGACTGTGTATGTACGCAGGGGTTGCCCGAAAAAGTGGATACGACTATGGGAAGGGTGGAACACTTATAGGGGAGGGCTGTGCACCTTACCAATCATACCCCAAGATCCAGAAGTATTGTAATGAGGGTATTAATAACATTGTAATGTGATAAACACGCACTGTATTAGTATATACTTACGACCATGCAAATAAAGATAGACATCCTGAAATGTAGCTCTCACCAAACCCACTAAATGTAATAATTAGTACTTGTAATACTTTTTATATGCGCCATTTTCACTGCAGAAAAATAAAAATATCAATATATATATATATATTTACAACATATAGGGCTGCTTCTTTGTAAGAGGAGTTAACTGACTACAGGGTCAGTGAGGTTCATTTACCCACTATTCAGGATACAATAAGTTATCAGGAGACCATGCATTTTAATCTACTGGTGGCACTTGGCAAACAAACATTGCGTCTGGAGGCCAAAACATTAATTCTTATTAATGTAAAGAGGCATAGGCGTAAAATACCTATCAAACCAGAGGGGACAGTGTGGTTCAAGGGCCCAAGGGTGGGCGGGGCCCTCTGCAACCTAACAGCGGCTGCATTTTAATATTTAACTGGTGGCAGGGCAGCCTGTTTCCTTGCTTACATTAGGGCCTGTGGTACCCTTGTGGTGATTTCATGCCACTAATGTCAAGTCATGAAATCACCGCCCTCTTCTTTGCATTCAGTTGAAAATGAACTAATATTTCTCAAAAACCTCGAAATCTAGCTATTTTCTAATCATTTTATCTAATTCATTTCTTGTCCTCTCTAAGTGTGGCCTTATCTTGCTTCCTCCTAGAGCCAGCACCAGGATGCCCTGTACCAGGGCAGAAGGAGCACTTTAGAAATACAAATTCAAAAGATGTACAAACATTGAGAGAGCATGTCCTGGATATTTGCTGTTTTCCAGGAAATGTTTTATTTCAGATGAAACCTGACTGTAATAGGCCATTAGAACCACACCACAAACACTACTGACCAATTGCTACCATCCAGCACAATCAGTTAACCACTTGACTCATAGATAACAGCTGAGAATATTGATGCTGATTATGGTTCTGGACTATCAGGTAGATTCATCAACCTAAATTGCGCTCGCAAAGGCGCCAGATTCAGAGAATCTGGCCCTTTGCGAGTGCGATTTTTGCATTTGGGATTCATCATCCCAAATGCAAAAATCGCTATTTGCGAAATCGCATATTTGCGAGGAATTGGATTTAAGGAATCTCTATTAGAGATTCCTTAAATGCAATTCATTAACCAATTTGAAATTACGAATTCGCAATATTTGGTCGCTATTTACCACGAAGTTTGACTTTGTGGTAAATTGCGAAAATATAGAAAAAAGCACTTTAGTGCATTTTTCTCTGTTGCATGTTACACACACACATGTCCTTTGGACATGTGTGTGCGCAACACCTCTGTATATTTGCATTTCAGGGGTGCTACAGGGTGTCCTTTGGACACCCCTGGCACCCTTGAAATCGCTATCTTATTTGCGATTAGCTAATTGCTAATCGCAAATAAGGAATACTCCCCATTCATTCCTATGGGCCTTTTGGCCCATAGGAATGAATGGGGAGTATTCCTTATTTGCGATTAGCAATTTGCTAATCGCAAATAAGGAATGTGTAGGAATCGCAATTTATTTTGCGATTCCTACATGAATCCCGTTTTGCGAGTCTGTAATAGCGATTCCTTATGAATCGCTATTAATGACTCGCAAAACGGGTCTTTGATGAATCTACCTGTGTTTGTATTGCAGCCTGTATTTCTACATTGTACTTTTGACTAAGCTGGAGGGTCGTCAAAAAGGCTTGGCTGCAGATATATGAGGTCTTGTTTTTAAGCTACATCTACTTGTCAAACCAGATACTGCAGGCACTGGCTTCCAGAAGCCTTGAGGCCATCACAACTGGCACTCACTATAAAAAGGGGCGAACTATAATATTCAGTGCTTCACAAAAGTGTTTCTCCCCTGGCTGTAGCTCCTGGATTCCTGTAATATGTGATGCTCGAGTTTTCCTATCCTTCTAGCTACCCCTTCTGTTCATGTGCTCTGCTCCTCCCCTTCACTCCTGTTCTGTAGTCAGGAAGAATATCATGCTTGATATCATCATGTTGGTGTCTTTCCCCGTAGATTGACTGCTCTGGAGCCCAGACAGTGGTTTTCCCTCTACTTTTTGATGCTACACCTGGTACCGCTAGGCCTCTAACTAAGCCAGTGTAATGTCTGGACACAGCCTGCTCTGGCGGTGCAATCTTGTGCAAGCGACACTTGAATGCTAGAAGCTGATTCCCACCTCTACGGTATGAACAGGACCAAAACTAAATTTACTCCTGCTTCATCTTTATTGGCTTGGGACCAGTGAACCCTTGACAAAATGGAAAGGCATCTCAGCTGTCTGTCATCTTGCAGTATGAGGGAGCTGAGGAGGCTCTACGAGGAGAGGGGGATGCATGGCGAGAGAAGGTATGGGAGTCTGGACCTCAAGCTGGCCCTCATGCTTTTGATTCCACCACAAAGGGGAAGCAACAACAGGTAACTCTGTGGGAGAGGCCTGTCTTGAAATTCTAGAGAATGATTCTCCACCAGAGGCCGTGAGAAGGAGGGAAATGAGCACAAAAATGACTGGGCAAAGGCTTCAGAAGAGAGAGGGGAGCCCACTGAGCGGGAGTCCTATTGCAGGTAGCAGGCAGTGTCTCCTCACAACTCCTGTCCCATGAGGAGCTCATGGACAGAAAGAATGAGAGGGGCCCAAGGCTGCAGCTGGCTGCAGAAGAGAGAAGAGCTGAGCCTGACAAAGCCCTGGCTGAGGAGAGGTTGGCTGAGGCTGAAAGGGCCTTAGCCAGAGATAGATCTGCCATGGAGGCAGCTGAGGCTGAGAAAACATGAAAGAGATAAAGGCCTTGTAGGTTCATGAACGGAGTCTAAAGCAGCTGGAAATCAGAGCCCTGCATATAGGGTCCGGCAACAACAATATCGGTGACAGGAATACTAATGTGTCCAGTGCAGAGTCTTGGTGCCTAACGTCAAGGATGGAGATGACATACAGCAGTGGTTTCAGGCATATGAGGTAGCTCTTAAGTTACACAGGATCTCTGAGGAGGATTGAGAGCTGGCATATGGAGTCATATGCCTGGTGGTGGGAGGGACGGCCTACTCGCCCTAGAAGAGGGAGACATTTTGAGGTATACCCGATGAAAGAGGTCCTAGTTAAGAAGTATGAATTCACCCCAGAAGAGTGTAGGTTGAGATTTAGGGGCGCTCAGAAACTCTCTTACCAGTCCTGGGAGGACATTGTGGGGTACTTTTGCAGAGCACTGGATGGTTGGGTGAACGGTAGCATAGTAAATACTTTTGAAGGGCTGTACAATTTGATTGCTAGAGAGCCCATATTCACGTATTGTTTTCCAGGGCTTACGCCAACACCTGGTTGGGTGTACGTTCTCTGGCCCCAGGAAACTTGCAAAGGAGGCAGACCTCTGGTTGAGTTCCAGAGTATCTGAAAAGGGGTTTCAGAGTAATCCTAAAGGGATTGGCTCAGTTTCCTCCAACTGGGGGTGGGGGAAGTTCACTATTACCCAGACAGGTCCCAGTATAGGAGGGGGGGGGGGGATTGGGTCTCCTGTCCCTTCTCAGAGTAGAAGAAGAGGTGGGGTGAGCAGAGGCTCAGGGAGGCCTATTCCCTGCCCCAGAGCTTGGGATGTTTCCAGAGAGAACACAAGCAGGGTAGCCTAGTGTAGTCTGTACTAAGAGACCATCCACTGAGGTGAACCCCACACTGTCACTAAAAACTTTGGTGGGAAGCGGCCACAAGCGTCCAACCAGTTCTGGGCTCTAGCAGTACCATGCCACAGAGGAGGGTGCAGAAGACTAAATGGCAGGGCATCTGAAATTAGAGAACCCCAAGACTGGCGCAGGTGAAGCCACTTCTGGCCTGGAGGGGGCTCTATGCTATGTCATAGGGGTTGGGGGACTTGCCCCCAGCAGACTCTTTCACAACACATGCAGAGGGGGTACCCATTGGGGATAGGGGGTAGGTGTACTCCCCTGAAAGTCCTGGCTTGCCAGGCACTTGTTCAGCCTAAGGGTACAGACTCTGGGCTGGAAGACCAGTTGCAGGATATCATCCCTGAACTGGTCGGAGAACTGGGCAGGGCAGTTGCCACAAGTGACCTGACCGTTCAGCTTCTGGCAGTATCACTCCTAAATGGGGGGTACAGAACCCCAGAGGGAGGGGTAGGGGGGAGAACTCATCCATGACTCTTGTCCTGCCCAAGAGTACAGACCTTGGATTGGAGAACTAGTTGCAGGATACCACCCCAGAACTGGTATTGTATTTGTATTTAGTAATTTGTAGAGCGCGCAGCTACCTCCGACGGAGGTGTCCCGGCGCTGAGGACATTATCTCAGGAGGGTCGGGGGAGAGTAAAAGAATGAGGTGAGTGGTGAAAGGTGGAGTGGAGATAGGAGGAAAGGCACCTGGGGCTACAGCCCCCCACTCTGATATACAACAGAGACAGAGACCCCTGAATAGGCTGGTCCCTGACTCTTGACACTGACACCTGTCAGTGGTCTCTTTTGATTGCTGTCTTTACGTACAGAGTTTTCCTTGGTCTGGAGACAGATGTCAGACCAAAAGGGTGAAATAGGCCACATCACTTTGTTGGCCATAGTGGAACTATCTACCTACTTGGATGGTAGCTTGGCACAGAGCAGTCAGACTTATTTAAAGGGGCAATGTGTAAAGTATGTGTGCAACATACACACACAGTAACACAATGAATACACCACAAATAAACTATTCAAATCCAAAGTTCAGGGCAGGCCACGTGGGGCAAGCAGAAAAAGTATCTAGGATGGAGCAAAGTGTTGACGCTGAGGGCTCGATGCATCAATCTTTTTCAGGCAGTTGGATCACTCTGTCCTCATCGAGTTGCGCTGAGATGAAAATCAATGCATTACCGTTGGACCGCACATAGCGTTGTTGTCGGGCCGCGCCGACTGTGGAACCACTGTCATCGAACAGCCTCTGCCTGGGAGACGAAGGTCGATGCATTTGTTCCGACCAGCACAGTGGTGACGATGCACATTTTTTGTAGAAAAACAGCTGCACAACCCACTTCGAAGGCCCAGAATTTGTAGAGGGCACCTCAGGTGAGAGAAGGACCCACAGATAGAAGAGTCCTGCAGCACTAGCAGAATTGCAGGAAGTCTTTTATGTCCCTGAGACTTCAAAAAACAGGAGACAAGCCAACAAGCGCTTAGAGATCACTTTTTTAAAAAACGTTTTATTGTAAATATTGACAGTTACACAGCACGTCATTGTAAGCAAGATACATAGTAACAAGGCATTTTTAGCTCACTCACTAAAGTATTGTACACAGCCATTCAGCCAACATCCCAAGTCGGGCAGGCGGCGAGAAACAGCAAATAATCAGAAACATTATAGCTTGAAGAACAATTACCAGCACCCAGGTTTGTGAAAATAGTATAGACCTCTAGGTCGCATTACGTAGACCTACCCTTTATTAACCAGTCTGAAAGAGTACCACCCTCGAGTATCCCAATTCTATAGCCTCAACAGTAGCCTATACACTGCAACTAGAATGCTTCCATGAATTATCTCACATTACCAAGTAGAGAGACCAAAACCGCCAGGCCTCAACTAATTCCAGCAGGTTCATCCACGCTCCGAACACTCCCAGCACGTACATCCTTAGTTTCTCCCTCTGCATGCCCCTCAACACCCTGCCTATACAAAATATATAAACCCCAAAAGTTTTTTGGTCTACTTCTGGGTTGCAACAACTCGCTATAATTTTCCGATTGCGTAGAACAGTACATCATGTCCCGTGACCATTGACGCAGCGTTGGGAATACCCCCCTCAACCAGCTCTAAGCCACTCGTCTCTTGGCTATAAGTAGCCCCATGTCAACCAGCCTGCATACAGCCCTAGGCAATGCCTTTGTGTACCCCAGTAGAGCCGTCAGTGAATCTGGTGTAAGGTGAGTGTCAACCACTCTGCCCAACTCCACAAATACACTTTCCCAAAAGGAATAAACTCCCGGACATAGCCATGCCAGATGTAGAAAGTCGGCAACTAACGAGCCATATCTGCATAGTCGTTCGGGGGTATAGTATATTCGATTATTATATTTGAAATGGACCAACCTATGTCTACCATGTAGTGACACTTTCCTAGTATTCATGCAGCAATAGACCCACTTATCATCCTCCAGTTGCTCATTCAAATCGCGCTGCCATGTGAGTCTGGCCGCTGTATACTTATGCGCCCTGTGCAACATTGCTATTTTGTAAATAGCTGTAATTATTTTGAGGGGAGAAGCGCTTTTGATGACATGTGTTAAGGATATCTTTTCAATTGTAAAAGAACTATCCCTGCCGACTGTGTTACTGCGCAACCCCAACCCTCACAGGCCCTCTGCGATCCCCTCAATTCGTTCTTTATTGATAAGATTACCACCATCAAAAATAACATTCCTTCCCCTTCCTCATCCTTTGCTTGCTCCTTACCTCCCATGAACCCTTGCTGTTTGTACGAATTCCCCCCCATTTCCCAGTCTGAATTCATCTCCCTATTACACGCTGTCAGCTCAGGCTCCCCCAATGACTGTTGTCCCCCTCAAATTTTGAAAGCTGCCTTCTTGGCCTGTCCGGGTCCCCCGCTAGCGCTTCTTAATAACTCACTCGCTACAGGCTCCGTCCCCGATGCTTTCAAACAAGCAGTTGTTGTACCTATACTCAAAAGTCTGGCGCTGATCCATCTGTTCTGAGCAGCTATCGGCCGATCTCCCTCCTCCCCTATTTGGGGAAAATTTTGGAGGCCCATGTCACCCGTTGCCTCAGCGCTTTCATTGAAAAATCCTTCTTTCTTGACGACCAGCAGGCCGGGTTTAGACCGGCCCACTCAACGGAAGCTGTCATTGTGGCGTCATGGATGCGCTGAGACAAGGTGCCGATAAGAACCTGGCCCAAGCTCTTGTTTTACTAGATCTGTCGGCTGCTTTCGACACGGTCGATCACACCATCTTGATCGACCGTGTCAGAAACGCGGGCATTCAGGGCTTGGCCTTAACATGGATCAGTTCCTTCCTGCACCAGCGTTCCCAATTGGTTCATCTGTCCATTTTCTCTGCCCCTTACTCCTCACTCTCCTGTGGTGTCCCCCAGGGTTCTGCTCTTTCACCCCTCTTATTCAATCTCTATATGCAGCCCCTCTTAGCCTCCCTCCGTCACACCCCTGTCACCATCTTCAACTATGCGGATGACTTACAGTTAATCTTCCCTATTGACTCCTCCCCTTCTTCCTGTACCAACTTCCAATCCACTATGCTTGCCATCTCTGAGTGGATGCACTATAGCCAGCTGAAGCTCAATCCCAACAAGACGGAGTTGGTATTGACAGGAGGGTCCTCCAACCCCTGGAGCTCCAGTTTTTGGCCCCAATCTCTTGGCCCCCCACCCTGTCCCATCAATACTGTGAGGAGCCTTGGCGTTATCATCTCTAGTGACGTATCCATGAGACCTCAAATTAACGCCGTCACTTCTGCTTGCTTCTACCATCTGCGCAGAATTTGTAAAATTCGAAGGTTCCTCACTACAGAGGCTCTCACACTTGTCATCATGGCCCTTGTCACCTCCCGTATTGACTATGCCAACTCCATGTATGTGGGGATCCCTGCCTACCACCTTCATCGGCTTCAGCTAGTGCAAAATCAGACGGCCAGACTGGTCTTTCAACAGTCTAAGCACCAACATGTCTCTCCCCTGTTGAGGAGACTGCACTGGCTCCCGGTAGCCTTTCGATGTATTTTCAAACTGGGCTGCACTGTTTTTAAGTCACTCCTTGCCCTTGCTCCAACCTTCACTTCCCTTAGCCTCAAGCGTCACATTCCCTTGAGGAATCTCCGGTCTTCTGCTCACAACCTTTTAATCGTCCCCAGGTTCAAATGGAAAAAACATGGTGGCTCCTGTTTTTCCTTTCTTGCTCCCTCAACCTGGAACTCCCTTCCCTCTACTATTCGACTCTGTCCTGATTACACCTGCTTTTGCAAACTTCTTAAAACCCATCTCTTCCAGCTAGCCTATGAATAAACCTCACTGCCTATCCTCCTCGCTTTGTCTATGAGCGCCATGAAACCGACTGGTGACCGTGCGCGGTAAAAATCCTTTTAACATAACATAACATAACATAACATGCGTTAGCTCCAAAACCTCCGGTGGCTCCTCCATACTATCCCCCAATTGCTCCCTGAGTGCCCTCCTTACCCTATGAAACTGGAATTTGGTCAGGAGGGAGACACCCTCCAGTGTACCCGTCACTTGTTCCAGAGAGCAAACCATCCCGTCACGAAATAGGTCCCCAGCGACTTCCACATTCAGTTCACGCAATGCCAAAATAACGCCTCGATCAACACAAGGGCTCAGCCATCTCATCCACTATATAGGCATTGCGGGGGAATACAATAATGCACCGCCTGATTCTTTAAGAGCCAATTCCACGCATGTCTAGAAGTGTTCAAGGAATCTACAATACCCGTCCTGCGATTAACAGGTTCCATAATTATTGCAGGTAGAGGAGTAGGCCCGGCGAAAAGTCTCTCCATCTTCAAAAATGGGACGTCAGCCTCACCGTGAATCCAAGCATGCAAGTATGCTCCTTGGGCCGCTCTATAATAAAGTTCGAAGTCCGGCGTGCCCAGCCCCCCTGGAGGATATGGCAGCGTGAGCACTCCCCACTGGACCCTAGCTTGCCTTCGTCCCCAGGCCAGTTTTAACATTAATTGCCTCAACCTATGGAAGAAAGTGTGTGAAAGCACCAAGGGAATATTCGTGAAAAGGAATAGGAGTCTGGGCAGGACTATCATTTTCATAATGGAGATACGCCCCATCAAAGACTGCGGCAGACGCACACCACAGATCAACATCATCTTCAAGCCGGGAAATGGCCGTGCCATAGTTTTCTCTAAAGATAATGTCAGCGTTTGTGTGCAGCCTAATGCCTAGGTATCGTACAGAGTCATCAGTCCACTGCAGCGCATATTCCATATCAAATTCATGAGTGACAGGTGTGAGCGGGAACACAAGAGATTTGTCCCAGTTAACCAGGAGTCCAGACAGTGCTCCAAAGCGGACCACCTCCCTAAGAACCGAGGCCAAGTTGTTCTCGGGATCTCGCACATACAGGAGCATGTCGTCCGCGTATGTTGACAATACTATATGACGGGAATCTGATACCTACATTCCAATGGTACTCCCTCAGAGCACAAGCCAGAGGTTCCGCTACCAGGGCATACAACAACGGGGACAGCGGGCAGCCCTGTCTAGTGCCCCTAGAGATATTAAAAGAAGCCGTAACCAGGTCTCCAATACGCACACGAGCTGTGGGTTGGTAATATAGAGTCCCCAGCAACTGTAAAAACACCGCCCCAAGCCCCATCCTTGTTAGCACTTTCTTTAAAAACGACCATTCCAGTGAGTCGAATGCTTTCTCCATATCAAGGAAAACAACTGCCTCTTTGTGCTCCTGACGAACATACTGCATCGTGCCGAATACTGTACGGATATTATAAGTTAAGTTTCTGGATGGGATAAATCCCGCCTGCTCCGGAGCAACCAGAATATGTGACATGAGAGCCTGCCTGGTGGCTAGTATTTTCGCGAATATTTTTATGTCCACGTTAAGTACAGACAGAGGGCGAAACGAGCTACACTCATCCACCGGCTTACCCGCCTTGGCGATGACTACCAACATAGCTTCCCTCATGGATGGAGGTACAGTGCCTGTTGTACACATATCGTCAAACAGAGCAGCAAGGTGTGGTAGCAATTGTTCCAAAAATGTCTTATAGAATGCAACTATCAAACCATCAGTCCCAGATGCACTACCAGTTCTCATGCCGCTTAAAGCTTCAATTATCTCATCCTCTCTATCGGATGCATTAGAAGTTCCCTGTGCGTGTTCGGGAGGAAAGGGAGAGGTATATGCTCCAGATATTCAACTATCTGGTCATCTGTCCCTGTCGACCAAGACCTGTATAGTTCTGCGTAATACTGTTGAAAGCGTTATGCCACCTCCGACTCTTCCGTCAAAAGCTCCCCGCTCTCCGACTTAATTTCGGTAACTTGAGTCTTACCTTGCCACGCTTTCATTAACCGGGCCAGAACAGACCCAGGCCTCTCCCCCTCGCCGTACACGTGCGCCGTGGCATACTTGCCCAGGTGTTTCACTACACTGTCAGCTGCAGCATGATATTCCTCCAGTACCGATTTAAATTCTCCATCTAGAGCCTCATCACCCCCAGCTAGCCGTCGCTGCTCCAGACGCTTTAGTTTCCCTTCGAGGTCAGCCAACGTCCTGTGGAGAGCTTTTTAGCACTCCTGAGTGCTTGGGCATCGCAACACCCCTAATATACACCTTCAACGCTTCCCAAACAGTTTGGAAACTATCTACTGAACCAATATTAGTGTCGAAGAAGGTATCTATGGTGTCCGCCATCTCCTCCCTAAACACCGAATCTAATAAGGAATAAGGAGGGAACCTCCATGTAAATGGCGGCCGTCGTTTGCTCGGAGACTCCAATACCAACAACAGAGGGGAGTGATCAGAAAGCGTGCCCAGTAGTGATCAGAGAGCGTGCGCCGAACAGTGTTGTACCCTATTAATCAATGCCATAGAGACCATCCAATAATCAAACGTGTGTGGATGTTGTGGTATGCCGAGTAGTGTGTATAGCCCCCTTTCTCTCTGTTTCACGTCCGCCACACGTCACATACATCCAGAAATACCATGACTTCTTCCAACTTTCTTGCAGACGCCGCTGGGCTCCTGGTGGGGCCCGCCGATCTAGTCTTGTCCGGGTCCCTTACCAAGTTAAAGTCCACCCCCCAAAGGATCTTAGAATCCCCACATTGAGCAAGAATCTTAGCTATGCCACAGAAAAACTCAGGGCAGTCAAAGTTGGGTCCGTAAATATTAACTACCAGTAGATTCAGACCCCGACCTGTGCACTTAGATACAACATATCTGCCATCAGGATCTTCCCTAATGCAATGTAAGTTTAAGAGTTGACCTAGGATTGACCCAGTTCAGCACCCCTCTAGCATGTGTGGTAAAACCTGACGAGTTTATGTTACCCTCCAACCCCCTATACTTCAGCATGGGGCTCGTCTGTGGCAGGTGAGTCTCCTGCAGGAGAGCCAGATCAACATTCTGACTTCTAAGGTAGATTGTGAGACTTTTCACTTGAGGGATAACATGTAAGCAAGCTCGTAAGGGAGAGTAAATGGACGTTTCAGCAAGAGATTTTGAGCTGCTCTTAATTTTCGCGTCCTGCGAGTGAAAAAGGGAAAGGAAAGGTGCAGGAGATAAAAAAAAGGGAATGGAACGACCGGCGGACGCATGCATATACAAAGGTGATGATGCACGCTTTTAGCATTCACTGATAGATACGGGCAATGCATTGTAATTGGAGCATCCGGACAGGGAATGCTGAGTATTCTGATCGTTAATCGAGTAAGCAACAACACCATAGTGAACCACATGATTGGGGGATATTAAAGAGAAGTGTCAGTGATTTTGAAAAAAAAAGGTTTTTTTTCATGTTATATAAAGTGATGAGTTTTAAGTGGTTTAGCAAGCCGTTCCGCATTTGGTATGCATAGAACGAATTTAATAGGAATGAGACTCACAAATGAGACACTATGCACTAAGTAATGATAATGTATAAGAACGCCACACATTGAGCAGAGCAAAGCTGTTAATGAATATTTGTTTCTGTATTACTTCCAGCGTACCCTGACGAAGAGCACTTGATGCTCGAAATGCATTGGTTTTTTATGAATAAACGCTGTTTTTGAAAGAACCCTGTGCTTCTGTCGTGTTTGTGCAAGAGGTCCGGATGGGCACAGCATTCGTACTAGAAATTTGAAAATTGCATCAAAATCCCGTGTGTGGAGTGACATAAAGCATGTATAAATGTGGATTAATGGATTTACCAGAGACTGACAAAAGAATGGTTAAAAATGTTTAAAAGGAGTTACAGATGAAGGTGACATAAGCAACTGCCAGAGAGGCTTAGCTACTGTGCGGTGGGTCGGGGCAATGATTTTGCCCCTTTATTTGCTTCTAAGGTAGCACAACACCTGACAGAGTGTGAAGCAAGCGTATTTGTGCTTTGGCGTGCCGTGTAGCATCAACTTAATAAACATCCAACTCCTGAACCAACCCCCCTGATTGACCACCCCACCCCACCCCCGCTACCCCCCTCCCACAGCAGACCTCCCCCAACATGGCCGCATGTAAGTCAAACCCCTGACCCCGCCCCCCCCACACCCACCCTACCTTGAGCCCCTTCCAGTGAGAAAACAACAACAATGCAAGGCACAAGTGAGCGGAGGTAGCTCCTCATACCCGACTTCAATGATGAACAACAAGTTGAACTGGTCCTAGCCCCTGTGTGTCATCACATTACATTTTCAGCATAGGCCATAAAGCATCAAGCCTCAAAACCCCATCGGCGAATATACAGGCTCCCGTGGGGCGTCACAATATAATGATCACAACCTTCTCTCCTAGTGGTTTCCCCAAGAGCACGGACCCATTGTCGCTGCGTGAAGGTTGTTAGTATGAGGCAGTCGCATCAAATGTTCAGCATCCCGTACTCGTATTCGTAGCCACCCCAACCCCCCAGCTTGCGGATCAGTAGTGCACCCTCCACAACCAAGTGTCACATAGGATCTCACCCCAAGACTTCATACCTGAAAACGTCGGGCACCCCAATGCCGCCTCTAGTACCTTACAACGCCCCAGCAGAGTCCACTGCAGTTTTCAGTCCTGTTCATCCAGCGCAGCCTCCTGCGACACTTACTGCTGTAATCGCTCCGGGCTGATCCTCCGTTCCTTTGTCCAGCTCTTGATGGCTTGCTGCAAAACCTTAGGGTCCGTGAAGATGTGCGATCTCCTTTGCCTGTTACCCCGCAACTACGCTGGATACAACATGGCGTAATCCACTACCATCTCATGGAGCTGCCTCCTAAGTGGCACAAAGTGTCTGCAAGCCTCCTGCACTCTAGCAGTAAAGTCAGGGTACAGTGAGAGTTCCGACCCCTCATAATAATACTGCGTTTTATAGAGCGCGAACAGCTACCTCGCTTGGAGGTGTCCCGGCGCTAGAGGAGCATAGTTGACCTAGAGGCAGAAAAAAGGAAGCTAGCGGGGTTGGGAGAAGAGCCACGTTTTCAGCACCTTCTTGAAGCAAGGTTCAGAAGGAGCCTGCTGAATTTCTTGAGGTAAAGTGTTCCAAAGAGAGGTGACGTTTGCCGAGAAGGTCCGACCGCCTGGTCGAGCCTTTCTCGATCGTGGAAATAATCATACTTCAAAATGTTCTTTTCCCTAGCGACGCAGAGGGCCCCATCCCAATCATGGTTGTTAAGTAGCTTTGTTATTATTGGGCGTGGGGCAGCACCCGGCGGCGGCCTAGGTCACAGTGCCCTGTGCGCTCTCTCCACAACAAACATTGCCGAAAAGACATTGTCACCCAGCAGCGTGACAAGTAATTTCTCAATGAACTGTTCATATTGGCTGTTGCTGTCGATTCCGGAAGGCCAACTGAAGAACCGGGTTTTAAACCCAGCGGCGCCAGGGGCACGCCCAAATTCTTCGGATTCACCTGTCTTGGTATACAGAGACAGGGAATACTTCTGGGTGGCGTCAAAGAGCCAATTTATTATCTGCAGCTAGTAACAGTGATCCTAGAAGTACATCACGGTGTAAATTCTCAGGAGACTGCCGGCCGGGCTTTCTTCTTAAATAGTGCAACTTCTAGATTGTCTAAAACATCTGATTCGAAACTACCATGTTGGGGCCATCGTAAGACACCATCTTTCTTCGTATAACGGACCCATACTTCATTAAACGTAATGGGACCCATACCATGCTTTGAATAGAGCTCATAAGTCGGAGTTCCAACCGGAGGTATCGGACACGAGTCCTCCAATCGGGAATCCCTGTTACAACTACAACAAAACCATTTCCTAAATTTGCTAAGACCAGGCATCTTATAGCTCACTAATCTAGCTTCAAACTTCAAGGGGTTATCAAAAACGATATACTTGCAAATATACGAGCTCCTCGGCTTCGGTATTTGCAAAGACCGAATCAAAGAAACCCAAGAAATTAAACAAAGTTGTGGGAGCGACCCACTTGTACTTAACCAAAATGTCTGTCACGCCACCAGAAGACCGTCTAACGTATCGCCTTACTAATCATCACAAGAGGGTCCAAGACAGGGCGACAGTCAGGGCAGCAGTCCTTCGTAGCCGTCGGAAAGGGGAAGCCTCGCAGTAAAAACTTTCAGTCCACGTTCGACATGCAGGGGTCGATGAAGTGGGGGCCCTCCTCCAGAATTTCCTCACAAAGCTCCTCACAATCTTCGGGCTTGGACCGGTACCGCTGAAGCCGCCCCACGTTGGGTGCCAGTTGAGGAACCCGGTTTTAAACCCAGTGGCGCCAGGGGCATGCCCAAAGTCTTCGGATTCACCTGTCTTGGTATACAGAGACACGGAATACTTCTGGGTGGCATCAAAGACCAAATTTATTAGCTGCAACTAGTAACAGTGATCCTAGAAGTACATCACGATGTAAATTCTCAGGAGACTGCTCAATTTTGTAAGGCAAAACATCTCTTTTTATACCCAATATTCACATTACAAATGGACACCCACTGCACAAAATTCTAGCCAATAAGGTACATTTTCAAACAAAGTATCACATGACAGAAAACTCAGTTTGCAATAACCCAACCCAAAGTTAATTATTAGGAATGTCCCCAATTCAATCTCCACAAGCCGGACAAAATCCATAATTGAAAGCACAATGTATGTAATGAAGAAACATAGAAAGGAAATAATGACAGATAACGAGCAAGATAAGGCATGTGTAAAGAAACTAAAAGTTAACGATGTCCTGAACATTGATTGGCAATCCCAGACAACGATCAACCAGGGAAATTGGCCAGTTTCAGGTGAAGGAATCAGATCCTTACAATTTCACCTTAGAGTCAAGAAGAACCTAGTTAATGTATACCGGTACGAAAAGGCCAGGTTGCGTTATTCATTCGACCACATTCATTGGCCTCCGTGATGGCAACACAAAACGGAGGCACGGACAAAATGGAACCCATATTCGAAACAAAGTCTCTGAATAAGTAATGAACTCACTAGTTAACGTGACAAATTCACTCCATATTAGCCGAACTTACTAACTACGGTACAACATCACCAAAATCGTGACGGAACCATAACCTCACGGGACAAGATCGGATTCACAGAACCTCACAACAAGTTGCAGATTACAGCGCCGAGAGCGCGCTTCTATATACTCTGTCTTCTCCTGCAAGACGCGTATGACCCTTCCCAGTTGCTTGTGGTCGGTGTCCAGAGTGGTGTGTGCCTCCTCAACCTCCGTGAGGCGCTTCTCAGACATATCCAATCTTTCAGCATGCTTATCCACGCGCTCCACCATTCTATCCATCCTATAGGATAAAGCGTCCATTTTAGTACCTAAGGTGGTGATGCCACTTTGAAGAGATTGTTCCATAAACTTTAGGATAGATCTTATGTCCTCATCGGCTTTATCTTGCGCCGGCGCCATCGCCCCTTCACCTCGACCCGGGGTGGAGTCCTGAGATTTGGATCGCTTTTGTTCAAATGTCAACTTAGAATGGGTCCTGTCCCCCTTTCCCATGTCTGCTGTGTGCGCCCACTCTATCCGGATAGCGTATAGGCACCCACGCTCCCTGGACCGATGAAAGGGCAAGGGCCGCCCCCGGGTAGACAAGGCCTGCCAGCCATTACAGCCTTTCATGCTTTGTAGCCACCAGCAGCTATTGTGCCCCTCTCCTCCACCACAGATTTCCGTGCCTCCACCAGCACGCGGCAAGTAGCAGGACCCACCTTCCTCGGGCAACAAACTGGGCATAGACCCAGATCAACAGACCAAAGTCACTATGCAGATGCCGCAAGTCTTTAGGCCGTCACACTCTGCAACCACTGCCACCCCACAGGCCAAAAGGACAGAGACTCAGGTAATTACAGCAGCTTACATGTCTCCCCATGCGCAATCCAACCACACAGCTGGTTCTGTTGCTCCACCCAAACGATAGCCAAGTAGTGACCAGTCCCGGGGGGGAGGGCAAGGTTACTGGGGTGCTCCAGCACAGCGTCCCGCACTTTTTTGGTCACAGGCCACAATTAAGTCCAATGTTGCCAAGCTCATCACTTCAGACCATGGGCATCCTGAACAGGCCCCAGCTCCCCGGCGCACACTCGAGTAAGCTCTCGCGGGGGGCCACAAGCTTTCAGCAAACACGTCTGCCACTCGCACCACTAGGCCACACCCAGCCGATACCGCCAGGGGCCCAGCGTCGCGCTACCCTGCATGGGCCTCTCTGCACCCTTCCACTACAGTCTCCCCAGCGGTCGTCTGCAGCCGTCCCCCGCTGGCTTCATCTCCGTTTAGTGCTCCGCCCTCTGCCGCAATTGCAGTCGCGGCTCTCACCACGAATGATCCGCCCGGGCCCCGCCCCTGCGGCACCAAGGGCTCGATGTAGCCGCACGTCCTGCGACATAGCCCGGACTTGGAGGCCACTGTGCGACGGGGATCGGCGGCCCAGTCACCAGAAGATGGCCCGCCTTGCTGTCTCGCTCCACAGACCGTCGTTCAATAGGCCGGACCTCTCCACCACCTCCGGATCGCTTCAGATGCTATGGGGACAATTTTGGATACAGGTACTCCGCCTTAGCTATAGGATAGTTGCCGGATTGTTAGATGACACCACGGAGCTTTGAACTCAGGCAGCTATCACGCTCCCGAGCTAGCTCCGCCCCCTCTTAGAGATCACTTACAGGGAAGGCAGAGTCCAGCTATCCTTTCAGCAGAGAGCAGCAGGGCAACAAGCAGTCCTGCCAGAAAAGCGGTCCAACTGAGTTCTTTACGCAGCACGGCTGTCCTTCTGACAGAGGCTCACTTCAAGATCCAGAAGTGTCTGATTTGTGTAGGTCAGGGGCCCAGTACTTATACCCAAACGTGCCTTTGAATTGGAGGTGATATCAAGGCTGGCCTCTGAAGTGCACACAAACCATTTCAGCCGAGTCCTGTCTGGCAGGCTAACCTTGGGGGGTAAATCAGTGCTTTGTGTGTGGACAGGACACTACCTATTGTAGTGTAAGTGTCAACCCCATCCATTCCTCCCTGCCCTGGAATACCCATCAGAATGCAGATAAATATGGTGCGTGGCCAAGCCGGAAACTGAGATGGCCGCACAGCATTTAAGCTCTGTCGAGCATTGCCCGCATTATTCGCTTCACTGAATAACCCACCCGCCTACTACATGTGCATATCCCCTCCCGGACCTTGCCCACTCCTGCTGATGCTGGAATTCACTGGGCTTCGACTAGCTGCGGCCTCCATCCTGCTTCTCACTCAGGTGCCTGCAAGCCGTGACCAGATGCTGCCTTCGGAGGCGAGCCTGAGGGCGTAGTCGTGACGTACCTAGTGCCAACCGAAGACGATCGCATTGGGTGGTTGCTGGATGAAGCCACATTTACTGCGGATGCCCTGGAGGGCCCCCCCCTGCATCGTGGCGAGCTGAAGGGGGAATCCTGATGCGCAGCCTCACTTGGGCTGCTCCGGGCCTGCCGTGCTGCTGGAGCTTCCTGCTGGACCCGATTGGTGTAGCGGCCTGCTGGACTAATTTCATGCCCTTGGGGGCAAGAATTGTGCCTGCCACACATCGGGCGGTGGCCCTTCTATGGAGTTGGGGATCCAAAATGTTTGTGCGCATGACAGCAGTGATTAGGCCGCCAGAAACTGCATTGTCGTGCTGCACTGTGCTCCTGCTCTCTCCCTCTACCTCCATTTTCAGGCTCCAATGGACATCGCTAGCCAATCCCTGGCCCTGCCACTGTCGGGACCGGGGACCAGTCTTGCCTCCCTCCTGCTCTCTTGCATGCTTGGGGCCTATCAGGTGTGAGCTGGATTGCCTGATTATATGCATCTGGAGCTCGGATACTCTCCTTTCATTTCTCACCTACTGTCAACTTTTCACCCCTACCAATGGCAACTGACCCTGTGTATCTCTGCATTTTTTTTACTCAGCTTTGCGTAGTGATCCCCATTGTGCAGTCTATGCCATGTTACCAGCTGATTCTGATGCCTTACCTCGTGCCAAGCCTGACTCCATGCAGTGCCATTATTTGTTGTGCTGTCTCCTGCCACCTACAAATCTGCTGCCTGGCCATTTCCCTCTACATATTTGTGCTTGGCTGCTCCTTTATGCACTCCTTATAACTATAGTTGGTTCCAGCACTCTCTCCTTGGAAGAAACAACAAACATATTACAATGGGACGTGGAGACCCCAGGCAAAAACAATTCACCTTCGATCCAGCTAGTACCCTGCACCATCAGCGTTCGTCCACCGATTCTATTAATGCCTCAGAACATACAATGGCTGACCCTCCATCAGGTGGCAATGCCACAATTATGGCCGAACTTCAAGGCAGCTTTAAGTCTATTCACTCCAGATTCGACACCCTAACACGACGTTTCGATGCCATGTCTGAATGGCTCGATCATTTTAATGTGAGGCTACCTGGTGCAAAGCACAGGATCACAGAGATTGGGTACGGCAATGCCGACACAAAGAGGCGCCTTGAGCCTTGCGTATCCTCACGACTACTGCAGCTAAAAATGAAGACTTGGAGGCAAGAGCCCATTGTAACAATATTCATATAGCTGGCGCAACGGAATCTACCAACGCAGGACGGATGGATGTCTTTGTGACATACTTCTTAGTGGCACTTTTTCACAGGAAATCATTCACTGATACCTTTATGGTCGAAAGAGCACACCAAACACTTGTTCCCTGGCCAGTCCCTGGGGTCCCGCACCACAGATTATTGCTGTGCTGGGCTCCTAAATTTTAGAGATTGTGACACCGTATTCAGATTGGCTCGGGAATGGGGTTTTCTGCAATATCAGGGATCTACAATTTCGCTATATCCCGACTACATTCGAATGCTTCAAGAGGCCAATCACAAATTTGTTGATTTTAAACTAACTCTTCAAAATATCTGGCTAAAATATGGGATACTCTATCCTGCATATCTCCAGTTGGATCTTGATGGCCAATGCTACATTTTCAACACCCCTGCGGATGCTGAAAGGTTTTGTAAAAAGAACCTCTCTGGAGAATCCCCACTTAGCACAAGTCCTGGTGTTATGGCTCCTGATGACCTGGCGCTTGCTTTGCATGGGACACACTCATTGTAACCTGCACTTTGTTGATTTTATGATTATGGTCTTCTTTCCATTGTTGCCTGTTCTGTTCTTCATCCACTCGCTCACACCGTTTGACTTTGTAGTACAGTATATTTGTCATGCTATTTCTTCTCATATTGCTCACCTGTTCAATTAGTTTTACCAATATTCACTTATCATTCCTTTTGGGCTTTGTTCCTCAAGGCGTTGTCACTCCCCCTCCCACCCCCCACACCCCTCCCTTGGGTGTACACCGCTATGTGTGGATTTTTGCTTTCTTTTTGAGCCATTTGGGTTCTCCAGCATATGTTTCGGGTAGAGTGGGAGGGGGGTATCATTGTTTTTTTTCCTACTACTTCTTGTTGAAGCCTTGCTATTGCCATGGCATACACTAAGGGTACCTGTTAGACCTGTCAGCCCTTTGGGTGGTCCCTCCTATTATTTATTTATTTTTGTTCCCTTTCGGCCTCCTAACCTTTTTTTTCATATCCACTAGAATTTTTAGTGTTGCCTTTTTAGGGCTGGGTGCCATTTCATCCTTAAGGATTATTTTTCTGAGGCCTAGATGCCTTTCTGACTGAATCCACAGGACACACAAAATGGTGGCTTACAACTGCCACCTGACAGGTTACCTCAGGGTCTAGGGCCATAGGACACTATGAGGGCTTCCAGAACCTTCTGGACCTCTCTGGACACTCTAGGGACAGCCTATATAAGGTGGATTGTTGGGCAGCCATTTTGTGTTGTGTGGAGTGGAAGCAGAGGAGAGAGAAGCTTGCTGGAGTCCAGGCTGTGGAGTGAGGAGGTTGGCACTGTGAAGTGAGGGGGCTTGACTGCCTTCAGAGGCTGCTACCCCTTCCTGTGATGCTACCCCAAGCCCATTGATCTGACCTCGTGAAGACATTGGCACTTGAAGCCACAATTCAACAAATGTTACCAGTTCCTCGAGTGGAAGTCCAGGTGGCAGGCTGAAATAAACCTAACCAAACTGGAGAGGGTGAGTGAGGCAGCCTTCCGAATGGGGCTGTAGCCCTGGTAAAAGTCCCTTGGGTTAGTCATCTCCCTAAGCCCAGCACTATCCGTTACCTCGTTGCCCTGCTGTGACCCGCCTGAGCCCGTCAGTCGGTGCAACTAAACTGACCTGGATTTCCCCGCCTGGGTTTTACTCTCGCCACTATTCCGACAGATTTCCTGAGGTGGGAGCGCAAGTCCTGCAAGATAAGCGCCAGCGGCGATTCAGTGTCTAGTTCCCCGGGGTCCAAGAAGGGGTCCGAGGAGAGTCCGGGGTTTCAGGAAAAGAGACTTCCCCGCTATCGAAACTGTGGAAAGGGCCAGCACTGGCAGGGTGTGCGCGGCGTCCTTGAGGTGGTTGCCAGGACGCGGAAACCGGAGTAGCGTCCTGCCCTGACGTAAGGAGGAGGAGCGGGGCGGGCCGAGACGAGGTGCGTCCTGCCTTGAGGGAGGAACCTAGGTAGAGACGCGCTGGAGTTTCCGGCATATCGCTTCGCTTCTGAGAGGGCGCGGAGCGAATTGTGCCGAACTAGGAAGGGAAGTTGCTCCGTGGGAGCGCCCTGTGTCAGGTGACGATTTAACCACCAGGGGCTTGCTTCCAGTGACTGGTGACTGAGGAATTTAACCCCTTCTCTTGGCCTGTGTTCAATCAGCGCGCTGTGGTTTCCCGGCAGGAGGGAGCAAGGATTAGCCGAGGAGAAGGGAGGGGGGAAAGTCGCATGACTCCAATGGCAGATGCTGGCCAAATGTAAGGTGCTTTATTTTTTTGCCATTGGAATTGGAGTTATTCGAAGGAACGGAGCATGACCAAATAATTTCTAGGCGACAAACCCTCCATCCACAATTAGTGTGTAGGAACGGAGCATGACCAAATAATTTCTAGGCGATAGGCCCTTCTTCCACAATTAATGTGTACTCTTACTGGGTTTAAAACAGGAGTGCTTTTGTTCTTCTAAAGTAAAAGAATGCTCTGGCTGTGCTAACTGAAAACCTTTTGCATGGACACTTTGCACTAATGAATTAACGTAATGTACTGCAGTTTTAGGCGCTGCTTTGATAGTCAGTTGATATAACCAAATGCTTGACTCAAACTAAGAGACATTCTGCTGTTTTGTCTTTTGATCACCTGTATTTGCTCCTAATGTTTCAATGATTGTACAATTTTAAACTACTGTTGGTGCTGTGAATAAGTAGGATTCGCTAGTGTGATTGGAGCTTATGCTCTAACTGAAATAGGAGACAGGAATGCTAATGGTGAAATATATGTAAAGATGACATGTTACTACGGATGCAACTAAGAAAAATTTGAAGGAGAGATAAAGCTTTTCTTACTTTTTATAAACACGGTGTAGTGTCATTTTTGGGTGGACGTACGCTGGCTTACTGTGTGAGTGTGGCGCAAGTACCTCAGACAGCCTAAGAGTTAGACCTTACCGCTTGAGCCAGGCTACCCCAGGTGGACCGGTAGCTCCGGGTCCAACAGTACCCTTACAAGCTTTATTCATATGTATGAATTATGCCCTCAGTCACTAGCAGAGACACTGTGCTTTCACTCTCCTGCATGACATGGAATATTAGAGGTTTGAACAATCCCTGAAAGGGGAAACAGGTCCTCGCTTACTTACGCCTCCACGGGGTCCATGTGGCCTTCCTTCAGGAGACGCACTTAACTCCCAGACTGGACTGGGGGTACGAATCCTTCTTGGGGGACGCATCGCTATTTTTCTCAATATAGTTCCGGCTCCCATGGGGTGTGCGTCTTGATACATAGCAGTGACTCCTTTCAGCTAATACTGCCTCTTACCCCCCTGGTCGATACTTTTTTGTGATGGGGGGGCTGGCTGGTCGAACAATGCTACTAGTCAATGTATACGCACCAAACACCGACTCCCCTGATTTCTTTACTGTTTTATCTTCCCAAATCAGCCAATACCAGAATGGCTATATTACATTGGGCGGTGACCTAAACGTTACCCGGCAACCAGTGCGTGACTCCACTGGTTCTATGCTATTTCTACACCCCATTCGTTACAGACCCTCACTGGCCCTCTTGATACATTTCATTTGATAGACGCATGGTGTCATAAGTTTCCGAAACAGAGTGAGTATACTTTTCACTCTGGCCCGCACAACATGTGGACTGGCATTGATCATTGGTACATGTACCAACGTCTCTTTTATAGTTACACACTATTGCAAATTTTCCCCACAGGCTGTTGGATCATGTTCCTGACGTAATAACATTACACATACCTGTACAAGAACCTATAGTCTGACAAGGACGTTTTCCTTCTACCGCACTATATGATATGGTCTTTTGCTCTGAGGTACGAGAGGCTATTATTTAATTTTTTCCATTAATATTAGTTCAGTTGAAAGCCCCTCTACACTGTGGGAAGTCTTCAAGGCCTATGCAAGAGGAATGTGTATCTCAAAGCTTGCGGGGGTACTTCGTAGTATCCGTACCAACCTTGCTAAGGTAGATGACAAGTGCCAGGCACTAGACTCCACTGACATGAGCGTTTCCCATGCCCATCAGCTCCATAAATGATCACAATTATTGCATGAATTTCATGAACTCGCCCAACGTGAATTTGATTACCTGGGAAAATACGCAAGAGCGCATTGGTATGGTGAGGGTGAACACGGGCTCATCTGTTATGTTCGCCTTATCATGCCACATATGTAACTCACTTGAGGTGACCGGAACGCACCAACATCACTGAGGTTGCTTACATTCTGGCAGACTTTACTGATTACTTTAAGACACATTTTACATGTCTTTCCCAGGTGATGGTGCAGAACCATTGACCAACTACTTGTCTGAAATTGCCATGGTGTGGCTTGAGGCCGGTCAACAGCGATTGCTTGCCTCTCCCATCACATGAGATGAAATTTCACAGGCTAAAGAGGACCTGACAGGATCCACGGCCCCTGACTTAGATGGGTTCACTTGTGACTTTTACTAAGCTTATAACCGCTACTGGTCCCTCATTTGTTAGATAGGTGCGCTGAATCTCTTGAATGTGGCTCCTTCGCTCCCCACGCTGCGGGAAGCTGTGCTTACAGTTTTACTCAAGCCCAACTAGCCTCTTTTACACTGCTCTTCATATTGGCCATTGTTCCTTATAACTTTTGACACTAAAATACTGGCCATGGTCTTAGCAAGCCAGCTTTTTCTATTAATGGTTCGTATAATATACCCCATGCAATCTGGCATTGACCCCACCGTTGCACTTCAATCAACCTTTGCACTTTATTCGCAGTGATAAACCAGATCTCCCCCACTGTTCGGGAGTCGTGCTATTAGATGCCGAAAAGGCATTTGATTCACTCAAATGTTCTTTCCTCCATGCCACACTGACAAAACTGGACATGCCTAATGGCTTTCGCAAACTGATTTGTCTGCTACAGCAAGACCCATTGGCATGGCTGTACCTCAATGGTACACTCACAGATCCTCTCTCCTTAACACGCGATACCCGACAGGGTTGCCCACTTTCTCCCCTTTTGTTTATAATCGGCATGGACCCTTTAGTCCACAATCTGCAGGAAAAACATCTTAATAGGGGCCTTAGATTTCCAAATGGGACACTATTACCTTCCCTCTATGCGGACAACAATGTTGTTTGTTCGGACCCCACAGCCAATTAACCTCCCTTTGTGTGCGAGGTGCAGCGATTCAGTGATTTCTCTGGTATGCATAATAATTGGGGTCATTCCGAGTTATTCCCACTCATGGAAGTCACTATGCAGCATGGCCTTAATTTCCCCCTTCAGTGGTGTGGACTTTGCCAGATATTTGGCCATTCTTATCCATAGCCTGCTTTGGCGAAAATTGAAACACAGGTGGAAAGGTGGATTAGGCTCCTGTTAGGCAGGGCTGAACATATAGTAATCATTAAAATGGTTGTGTTGTCTCATTTTCTTTATCTTTTTTTTAATACCTCCATTGCCATAACAGTTTTTTTACCTCCCTGCATGGGTTACTCATTCAGCTTATATGGGCCGGGTTGGGAAGTCCTCATACTGCCCTATGACCGCAGTGGATTTGCAGTCCCTGACCTCCATCTTATGTCTACGTATCTCAAGCCCATTATGCTTACTACTGGTATTGCCAAGTTGCCATTCCTTAAACCTGAAAGAGCACAACTACTGCATCGCCTACAAGCTACCGTATTGCCCCAAGGTCTCCCACGCGACCCCAATATTAGGCACTACCCACTACTAGTTGGACATGGTTTAAACTTTTGTGCCATCTTGATGGGGATGGTCTTTATTCCCCAAATATACCACTTATAAACAACCCTTGGCTCCCACTCACTCTTGAGCAACTAGCACAGCCTGTTATGGGTGCACAACCTATTTATAGTGGTGTGCTCAAGCCCAGCTCCACGATGGCTAAGGAAAGGCAATTGTCGACTATAGATAGGTTTACATTCCATCAATTACACAGCACATTTCGGCCGTGCTACCTGCCTACCTGACTGAACCCAAATATTTCTCGCCACTTACGTCAGTGATCGTGTCTCCAGATAATAACCATCTGGCAAGTAAAGCCTGCCAGAGCAGAGACAGCCAGGGCTGCGTGCGTACCCCTATTTCGGATAAGATTTGGATTTACTGCTGTACGCAGTCTAAACTCGTTTCAGGCAATCACCTGCATACAATATTACATCATAAACATCTCCACAGAGTCTACACTACCCCCAACACAATGGCAAAATTCAACCCTACTAAATTCCACAGGTGCCCGAAATGTCAGGCGGACCATGCAGACTTCCTCCACTTGACAAGGTCTTGTTTGATGTTAGCATCCTTTTGGATGGGCATTTGTCTCACTATGTCTTTATGATCGAGCAACGACTTTCTGCTGTCCCTCTCCTGGCTTTATTGGGGTATGTTAAACTATTGCCACTGGGATGACGTCGTTTTACTCCTATTGCTCTAATTATAGCTAGTCAGAAAAGGGGGGTGGTGATGGACAGAGTCTCTGAATAAAGCAGAACACTCCTACCCAGTCAACAGATCAGGCCTTGATTCATCACCGTTTTTTAGCTCACTGCACCATCCCAGCTCTGAACCTGGCTACATGCAAATTAGTCTGTCCCTGGCCCAGTGCATCATGGGAACAGGGCAGACCAAACTACCAAGCCAATTCTTTAACTGGAAAGCTTCCGGGGACCGGTTTCTGGCATTACAGCCGTCTTCGGCCCGGCTTGCTTGAATCCTGATGGTGCAGTGAGCAAGGGACTCACATCTGAGCATACCCTTGCACGCTTGTGGTGGACAAAACGATTCAGAAAAGGGGGGTAATTATAGCTAAACAAATTGTTGGCAGCCTGGCTGAAATACTTGTCCTTCTGTGACACTAATTGTGAACTGTATGCTTCCTTCCAGCCAGTTACATCCAGGCCTAAAGATATTTGGAAGCCAGTGCAGAATTATTTATTGACTATGGCTGATTCTATGGATGATGAAACAACAGAGGAACCACATGTCCTTTTGTCACAAATTATATTTGTCACTCCCTTATACCTTTGTATGGCACGTAATGTTTTTAATTGACCTATTGAGGAATGGCATGTCATGTTATATTTTCCCTTTCATCCTTGTCTCTTACTTATCGTACATTTTATTTTCTTTCTATGGGTTCCATGCTGTACCACTTACAGCTTCGGTAATTGGCTTCACAGTATGTACTTGTTGGAAAAATGATAACGATTTTTTTTAAAAAAAAGAATGCAGATGAGTGCTCAAAATGCAGATGAGCATCACACTCCTATGTTTGTGGCTGTCCAGAGAGAATACACAAAGTGTAGCTGTCACCTAACCCAGATATGAATTGGAGACAGGCTGTTAAGCACAGTAAGTGCAGATAATATCCACTTTCTAAAAATGGCATTTCTAAAATAGTAATGCCAAATCCAACTTTGCCAGTAAGGAGGATTTGTCATGACCATTCCAAACATATGAAACATGAAAAAGTTACGCTTCTCTGATCAGGAATTACATCTTAAAAGTGTGTTACGGAATTCCCAATTCTAACCTATGAGAGGAGTAGGCCTCACAATAGTGATAATGAAATAGGTAGTTTGCCACTACCAGGTTATGCAAAACATAAAAGCACATGCCCTGCCTTTCATTCACAGAGCACCCTGCACTTATGGCTGCCTAGGGCCTACTATAGGGGTGACATATGTGTAATAAAAGGGGAGTTTCTAGCTTGGAAAGTAGTTTTAAATGCCAAGTCGAGGTGGCAGTAAACTGCACACACAGGCACTGCAGTAAAAGGCCCGAGACAGGTTTGAAAGGCTACTTCTGTGAGTGGCAAAATCAGTGCTGCAGGCCCACTAGTAGTATTTTATTTACAGGTCCTGGATATGTGGTATACCACTTTACAAAGTACTTACATGTAATTCAAATATGCTAATCAAGTGTAAACCAATTATACTATGTTTAGAGGAGAGAGCACATGCACTTTACCCTGATCAGCAGTGGTAAAGTGCTCAAAGTCCTAATGCCAACAAAAAGAGGGTCAAAAAAAAGAGGAGGAGGAAGGCAAAAGGTTTGAGGTAACTCTTCATGGAGAGCCATTTTCCATCACGACCCCCCACCAGCCTAAAGCCAGGGTAGACTAATCAATAACTTGATGGATTTCCCTGCTTAGAGTGATAAAACATGGACAATGACCCACTACTGCAGGGGCACTTACCAGTTCTATGGCTCTCTGAACCCAGTTAGATCCCTCTGTCTATGTTCCCAGGGGATACTGAGCTAACCCATGGGGAATCCTTTTCCTTACCTGTGGACCCCATCTGTGCAGCACCTAAGTTTAACGTGCTCACAGATGCATTCAAGTAGGCAGATAGTACCACCATGGCAAGAAAAATGATGTGGCCCAATCCACCCCTTGGGTCTGACTTCTGTTCCCAACCGAAGAAAAACTCTATCCACAAGGACAGCAACCAACAGAGGCCACTAACAGCTGTAGGTACCATGCTCACTGTGTTACTTGAACCAACCTGTACCCAGGTGATGAGCCCATAACTAGGGCGAAACTGATAATGGGTTGCTTATGCTCTGGTTCAGGGAGTACCTAGCTTGGCAGTTCAGGTAGGACTGTTCCCATGAAGAGCAGGGCCAAGATTAATTGGTATATGGCTGGGTCCAAACTGAGATGGCATGGTGAGCAAAAGAACGATGGGTTGGGGTGCTACCATGAGCGATTGCCAGTGGTTACACTTATTGCAATCACATTTTGCGTGTTTCATGTACCGCCCTAAGTGGCATGAGTGTGCCCAGATGTGGGTCCCATGCTCATTGTGTCACTGGAACCAAGCTGTATCTGGCTGATGAGGCAAAGTAGGGTGAAACCGGTTCAGGGTTGCTTCTGTTCCAGTGCAGGGAAGACCTGGCTTGGCAGTTTGGGCTGGCCAGTTACCATGAGGAGCAGGGTCAAAACTGATTTGCATATGACTGGGTTCAAACTGAGGTTGTGTGGTGAGCAAAAAAACGATAGGTTGGAGTGCTATCCCAAAAGTCTGTCAGTTTTTACAATTATGGGAAGCAGCCTCCCATCACCTTGTGTGTGTTTCATGTACCGCCCTAAGTGGCATGGGTATGCCCAGTTGTAGGTCCCATGCTTACTGTGTCACTAGAACCAAACTGTACCAGACTATGGAGGTCATAGCTATGGCGAAACCAGTCCGGGGTTGCTTGTGTTCTGGTACAGAGAGTGCCTGGCTTGGCTATTCGGGCTGGGCTGTTCCCATGAGAAGCAGCGTCAAGACTGATTTGCATATGATTGGGTCCAAACTGTGGTGGCCTGGTGAGCAAAAGAGCGATGGGTTGGAGTAATACCCCAAGTGATTGCCAGTGGTTAGACTTATTGTAAGCAGCCTCCAATCACATTTTGTGTGTTTCATAAGTTTACTTAAGCGGTACAAAAGGGGGTGGTGATGGACGGAGCATCTGAATCAATCAAACACTCACACCCAGTACAAAAGATCTGGGTTTAATCCATCACCGTTCTTTAGCCCACTTTGCCACCCCAGTTCAGACATGGCTATATGCAAATCAGTCTGACCCTGTGCCTCATGGGAACAGTCCAGCCTGAACTACCAAGCCATGTCTTCCCTGGACCGGAAACAAGCTTCCGAGGACCGGTTTCTGGCATTCCAGCCGTCTTCAGCCCGGCTTGCTTGAATCCAGTGGCAAAGTGAGCAAGGGACTCACGTCTGAGCATACCCTGCCATACTTATGGTGGCCAAAAGCGGATCAAAAGGGGGTGGTGATGGACGGAGCATCTAAATCAATCAAACATTCACACCCAGTCAAAAGATCTGGGTTTAATCCATCACCGTTCTTTAGCCCACTTTGCCACCACAGTTCAGACATGGCTATATGCAAATCAGTCTGACCCTGTGCCTCATGGGAACAGTCCAGCCCGAACTGCCAAGCCATGTCTTCCCTGGACCGGAAACAAGCTTCCGAGGACCGGTTTCTTGCATTCCAGCCGTCTTCAGCCCGGCTTGCTTCAATCCAGTGGCAAAAAGAGCAAGGGACTCACGTCTGAGCATACCCTGCCATACTTATGGTGGCCAAAAGCGGTACAAAAGGGGGTGGTGATGGACGGAGCATCTGAATCAATCAAACACTCACACCCAGTCAAAAGACCTGGGTTTAATCCATCACCGTTCTTTAGCCCACTTTGCCACCCCAGTTCAGAAATGGCTATATGCAAATCAGTCTGACCCTGTGCCTCATGGGAACAGTCCAGCCCGAACTGCCAAGCCATGTCTTCCCTGGACCGGAAACAAGCTTCCGAGGACCGTTTTTTGGCATTCCAGCCGTCTTCAGCCCGGCTTGCTTGAATCCAGTGGCAAAGAGAGCAAGGGACTCACGTCTGAGCATACCCTGCCATACTTATGTTGGCCAAAAGCGGTACAAAAGGGGGTGGTGATGGACGGAGCATCTGAATCAATCAAACACTCACACCCAGTCAAAAGATCTGGGTTTAATCCATCACCGTTCTTTAGCCCACTCTGCCACCCCAGTTCAGACATGGCTATATGCAAATCAGTCTGACCCTGTGCCTCATGGGAACAGTCCAGCCCGAACTGCCAAGCCATGTCTTCCCTGGACCGGAAACAAGCTTCCGAGGACCGGTTTCTGACATTCCAGCCGTCTTCAGCCCGGCTTGCTTGAATCCAGTGGCAAAGTGAGCAAGGGACTCACGTCTGAGCATACCCTGCCACACTTATGGCGGCCAAAAGCAGTACAAAAGGGGGTGGTGATGGCAGTTCGGGCTGGACTGTTCCCATGAGGCAGTGGGCTAAAGAACGGTGATGGATTAAACCCAGATCTTTTGACTGGGTGTGAGTGTTTGATTGATTCAGATGCTCCGTCCATCACCACCCCCTTTTGTACCGCTTTTGGCCACCATAAGTATGGCAGGGTATGCTCAGACGTAAGTCCCTTGCTCACTTTGCCACTGGATTCGAGCAAGCCGGGCTGAAGACGGCTGGAATGCCAGAAACCGGTCCTCGGAAGCTTGTTTCCAGTCCAGGGAAGACATGGCTTGGCAGTTCTGGCTGGACTGTTCCCATGAGGCACAGGGTCAGACTGATTTGCATATAGCCATGTCTGAACTGGGGTGGCAGAGTGGGCTAAAGAACGGTGATGGATTAAACCCAGATCTTTTGACTGGGTGTGAGTGTTTGATTGATTCAGATGCTCCTACCATCACCACCCCCTTTGGTACTGCTTTTGGCCGCCATAAGTGTGGCAGAGTATGCTCAGACGTGAGTCCCTTGCTCACTTTGCCACTGGATTCAAGCAAGCCGGACTGAAGACGGCTGGAATGCCAGAAACCGGTCCTCGGAAGCTTGTTTCCGGTCCAAGGAAGACATGGCATGGCAGTTCGGGCTGGACTGTTCCCATGAGGCACAGGGTCAGACTGATTTGCATATAGCCATGTCTGAACTGGGGTGGCAGAGTGGGCTAAAGAACAGTGATGGATTATACCCAGATCTTTTGACTGGGAGTGAGAGTTTGATTGATTCAGATGCTCCGTCCATCACCACCCCCTTTTGTACTGCTTTTGGCCGCCATAAGTGTGGCAGGGTATGCTCAGACGTGAGTTCCTTGCTCACTTTGCCGCTGGATTCAAGCAAGCCGGGCTGAAGACGGCTGGAATGCCAGAAACCGGTCCTCGGAAGCTTGTTTACGATCCAGGGAAGACATGGCACTGCAGTTCGGGCTGGACTGTTCCCATGAGGCACAGGGTCAGACTGATTTGCATATATCCATGTCTGAACTGGGGTGGCATAGTGGGCTAAAGAACGGTGATGGATTAAACCCGGATCTTTTGACTGGGTGTGAGAGTTTGATTGATTCAGATGCTCCGTCCATCACCACCCCCTTTTGTACTTCATAAGTTTACTTAAGGCACCATTTACACCAAATTTTAGGAAAGTTAAGTATGCCAAAGAGGGAGTTTCAATGTGCAGCAATGTTTTAGAGGGGAAGCAGAAGCCAGCAAAAAAAGGACCCAAAAAAGTACAAAATCTGAGTGAGAGTGCAGAAAAAAAGCAAATTTGCTACACTTATAATATTGGTGGGTCAATGCACGGACAGTTTTTGTTAAGCACGGGTAGGCACTGAAGGTCTGATGCATTAAAGGCTTTACCTATTCTGTGTTTATAGGGTTTGTAGATAGTGCATAAGGCCTTAAGTTCTGGACGAGTTATGTAGGAGAGCAATGCACTTGTTTCTGTATAATGGCGCCTTATAAAGCTTTAACACACACTAGGAGCCTGTTAATCTTTTGAAGTTTTGAAGCAGTAGGACTTCTTGTGTCATTCATCATCTTATTAATGCACTTCAAGCAATAATAGTTACCTTTCTTTAAATAAAAACAATGGGGAACATGCATCATTAAAAATACCGGTCGCAAACGGGCCGATTCCGCAAATCGACCCCTTTGCGACCAGTATTTTAAAATTTGGGATGCATCAACCTAATGCGGATGCATTTATGCCGACATGCATCAAACTCCCGTTTTGCGATTCCAAATTTGCGATTTTTACCGAATCGCAAATAAGGAATCGCAAAACGGGATGCATTATTGAAAGTGCATAATATTTGCGAATCGGTAAAAATCGCAATTTTTACTGAATCGCAAATATTATGCGAATTCCAATTTGAGATTTCGCAATTCCCATTGATTCCTATGGGCCAAAAGGCCCATAGGAATCAATGGTAATTGCGAATTCGCAAATTGGAATTCGCAAAATGTTGATGCATTCCATGGGTGCAGGGGGGGGTCCAAAGGACCCCCCCCTGCACCCCTGAAATGTATTTTAAAATGGATGTTTCACACACACATGTCCTAAGGACATGTGTGTCTGTAACATGACAGTGTTTAAAATGCTAATTTGAGCATTTTAAACATTTTTCGCAAATTACCACGAGGTTCAACCTCGTGGTAATTTGCACTTGCAATCTTCAAATTCGCAATTTTTTTAAGAATGATGCATTGCATTTAAGGAATCGCAAAATTGCGATTCCTTAAATGCAATCGCATTTTAGAAAATCGCAAAATTAGCGATTTTCAACAAAAACAAATGATGCATCTCAAAATGCATTTTTGGAATCGCAAACGGCCGATTTTAAGGAATCGCACCGTTTGCGACTCCAAAAATGCTTGATGCATGTGGGCCATAGGGAATCACAAATTGCGTTTCCCTAAATGCAATGCATCATGCACTTCCAAACTGCGATTTCACAATTTGGAATCGCAAATTACCTTCAACTTCAAGTTGATGGTCATTTGCAAAAACTTTTGAAAAATGCACAAAACTGCATTTTTCAAAGTGCCATGTGGCGAACACACACATGCCCTTGGGGCATGTGTGTGCACCACATGTTCTCACATGCCAATTTCAGGAGTTCAGCAGGGTGGCCTTTTGGCCCCCTTGCACCCTTGAAATTGCATGAGCAATTTGCAAGTACCTATTTGGTACTCGCAAATTTCTCATGCAATTCCCATTCATTCCTGTGGGCCTCTAGGGCCATAGGAATGATTGGGAAGCTATTCCTTAATTGCAAATCCGCAATTAAGGACTATGTAGGCATCACAATTTTTTTAGAGATTCCTAAATGCATAAGGAATTGCGATTCCTAAATAGCGATTTCAAAAAAATCGCTATTAAGGAATCACAATTCCTGATGTTGATGCATGTGCCCCAATGCTTCAAGAATATATATAAGCTTAGGATGAACATATATTTGACTTTGGTTGAAACATACTTACAGACTACTTGTGTGCAGTGTTTGGCTAGGCAAGAGATACCACCTAACTGTAGTGACTGGCTGGTCACTGTGCTAGTCTTTCTAGATGTATGCTTATACCAGCCACTCCCCGAGGGCTGGCTTACACCATCACCCCACACTCATCCATCACAGGTGTCACAGGACACGTGACCCTGTCAATAAAAGGGGATAGGCGCACGTGCCCTGGGCCAGTTTAAGATACCCTCAATTTGAGTTTGTGTCATTACTTATAGTGTATGGGGTCTAGGGCCACAACACTTTACATTGGCGACAAACTGGTAAACCCGCTTGTGCAGTGCCGCCGCCTTGATGTTGGACAAAGGGGGAGAGTATAGCCCGTGTCGAAGGCAATCCCTACAAGCAGCGGTGACACTGTGGCAAAGAGGAGGTGTCCCCAGTGATCCGCAGGGCCAGTGGTGAGCCAGAGGGCCTTGGGAGTGGCTGAAGAAAGGAGGCTGCTCCCAATCTGAAAAGGGAGCGCCTGTCTGCACCCCTGACTGCTGTCAGGCCAGGCGGCATCCAGAGGCCAAGCACCAGAGGTTCCCCGTCTGTATCTCCAGCCCCCGCGCAGCACCTGAGGTGAGAGACTGCAGCGGATGGGCGGGAGCAATCAAGGGGACAGTGAGCAGCTGTCGACCATGCAGCGATGTAAATGTGAAAGGCCAGCACGAGAGAGTACTGGCAGGGTCAGCGCCGATGAGGTGACAGCGCTTCAAGACCCTCAAAGCACGTAAGGGCCAGTGCATGCCGTTAATCTGAAGTGAGGAGGCACCCACATGTTGCTCCGCCTGCCGCAGTATGCTCCTAGTGAAGACGGAAGAGTGAAGTCTTCTCTACAGGGTGGGGCATGACAGAGCTCTGCGCTGGCACCCACATTCCCTGCTCGTAAACTCCCAGAGGAGGAGTACCTGCTGCAGCGAGAGACTGGTCCAATATGCAGGGCCCGTACTGACCCACGAGCGGCCCTGGGATGGTGAAGAAAAATAATGACACTTTCCTTGCAGCAGGAGGTGTAGCCGCTGTCCTACCAGAGGTCTCCTGCCACATGTGGTGGTGGTGCAGCCGTCAAAGATAGTGCCCCATCCGCAGGAAAGAGGAGAGGCGACCAGGGAGGTGAGCTTGTTGCCGGCTGTCGTGTCCCCTGCACGTGGGAAGAGATAGGGCGAAGGCGGGGCCATGCAGGCATAGTGTGTGGCCCCGTGCCGCCCAGGGAAGGTGATAAGGAGTGCCAGGAGCCATACCAGCAGCCGCAAGGATAGCCCCTCCTCGCGCAAATAAAAAAATCTCTGAATAAGAGAGAGAGAAGAGGCCTGAAGCATCAGGGGAGCTGCTGGGGCCTAACAAAAATGAAACAGTACCACCTGGTAGTCGTTTGGTGGTACAGTGCAGAAAACAGAAAAAAAATGTGGAATGGCCCGCCGCACAGGAAAGGCGGCTGGGGCCTACAGTTAATTAGTGATTGAGAACACCATGTAGTAAAGACACCCCAAGCCGCCCACAGATGCTCCTACCAAGAAAAGCTGCTGGGGTCTATGAAGACACTGTGGTAACGCCTAGTGGCCATGGGTGGTCACTGCAGAAGTCTAGTACCCCTAGGATAAAAGGAATTGCGGGCAGCGCAAAGATGAGAACTGTGGCCCTGAACTGCAGGAGTCAGCATCAGCAGGGAACAAACTGGCAATGAGGCTGGGCATGAGTATGCCCCCTGCTGCCTCAAGAGAGGGGGCTCTCATGGGCAGAGAAGAGACAGTGAAGTGACCCATGGCACCGCAGTAGTGTCTGGCGAAGAGGCCTGCCAAACAGTGTGCACAGGGAAGTTCTGGAAATCCCTGTAAGTGCAGCAACGGACAGCCACATACTGGTTGCCCCGGAGAAGAATGGTAGTGTGTTGACTAGAGAAAAGAGGTCCGAGACAAGCCAAAGCCTTCAGGGGAAGAAGGTGTGTAATGCCTGCCTCAGTGGAAAAAGGATGCCCCCACAAAGGTGATAGAGCGCACAGGTCACCCGATTCCTTATTTACCAAATATACACTACTGGGCCCAATACATGTTTGTTACTATTTTCCATAAATCAGGTAACCTTCACACCGCTATCAGTAATTCGGGGATTTTCCTTTCTATATATTTCCGTGTACCTGACTTACCAATCCTCGAGAACAGGTACCTATGATCTCAATGGACCAGGAGCTGAATTTGAGATTCAAGTAGATAAACTCCAATACCTTATACATTTAACTTTGTTTATACCTTGTAATAACCACACACTGAAGAAGTTTCAAAAACCTTTATCTATTGATTTTCAATGTCATATGCCATGAGAATAAGATTTACACAGATCAGACTATCAATAACTAATATCAGAAATACAGTGTAGCTATGAATCAATGTAAGGAGCATTTAGATTTTAGAAAATGTAAGGGAAAAGAACTAAAACAAACTTATTATAGTAAATAGACCTTCGGATGTTACTAAAAGCGGGTAAAGAAAGGGAACATACTAATCAAAGTAACTTTTCTAATATGCTATCAGTCAAAGAGAAACGTCACTCATGAAAGTTTCTATATCAACAAGTACTTATTTCCTATAGGGAGGGTAAGAATGGGACATACTATATATGAAAACAGTTTCAGTAGTTTAACTAAAGGTAGGGAGAAATATGGAACATGCTAGAAACCCATTTGCATGAATAAATCAATTTATAGAAAGACAGGGAAAATAACATAGGCAAGTTTGCTTTATTTCAGGAGAGAGAGAGAGAATTTAGAGTTTAGAGACAAGCACCCACACAGACTATATTTACCTAGAACAGGACGGAGACAAACCCTGGCCACGGGTCAGTTGGGAAAGGCGGGAAAGGACCCTCAAGGACTTGAAATGCCAGTAGGCGAGCAGGTACAGCTCATGGACAGTCAGGACTGGATCACCCCGGGATATGGATCAGGACGGGACTCATCTAAGGGTACGACCAGCACCTGCAGCTTCGGATGCAACGCCTGCGCTACGCCCTCTCTGCAAGGAATCTGCCAATAACCTCGATTGGGTTCTCGAATCTTCCAGCAAAGTGCTTCGCCAGCACTTAAAGGTTCTCCACCCCAGACTAAGTTTGTGGAAATTACGGACAGAGTGCTCCGCAGCTCTCTGTATTAGTCACCTATAGAGTTCGTAGGGTCAGTGACAGGTCAGCTATTCGGACAAGTCGGACAAATTCTCTAGCTACACCTAGACCAGTTATACTGTTTTCGGGTCAGTACACCACCCACAAATGTCGCAAGTGAAAGGATCCCCAACTTTGGATTGGTCAAGAGAGGTGGTTAGGTCATTGTCACCACCTAGAATTTGGTGTTCCCACAATTAATATTCAATTTCTTGTACCCACCCCTTACATTCCAGTTCCCATGGCATGGAAATGCAGAAACAATAACGTACTTAGTGGAAGTATAACAATGTTACAAGTAAAAGGTATGTATTCGAGTCTTCTCGCTGGGGTGCAGGTCGATTCCCAGGAGCATCTCAGCTTCAGCAGCCACCTGGCTGAGTTCCACTGCTGCACGACTCGCTTGTCCCCCATCACGTGATTGGTGACACATAGCAGCGACCATATTAGCTGCAAGCGTAGTTAGGATTAGAAAACACATAGGCAAGCGTCTCTGGGACACCCGCGTGTAGTGTAAAAGTGCAAGATTAATAAACGAAACAGATTGATTATAATGTTAATACTTATACGAGGTTCTTGAATTAAAGCAAGTTGCGTAACGTGCAAATCCTTGCTCCATCAAAGGGAGGAACAGGGTGCGCAAGGCACCAGCAGAAGAAGCACCCACAAGTGAAGGACCGAAAGAGCAAAAGTCAGAAGTTCGCCAAAGACCGGGTCAGAGGAACTGACGGTACGGGCTTGAACCCGAGAGTGAAGGCCCTGCAAGGAAAAGGGCCCTCATTGTCACAGGGTGTAACAGACCCTGTGAAACCTGTCTGAGTAGCGTGCCATGTCAGTGTAGCCTTGAAGAGCAAGGAGTTCGTCGTCACAGGGTGTGACAGACCCTGAGAAGCCTGCCTGAGTGGCGTGCTATGTCAGTGTAGCCTTGAAGAGCAAGGAGTGCGTCCTCAGGCGAAGAAGATGATCTGAGAGAGGTCGGAGAAGATGACCTATGAGAGGTTGGCGAAGATAACCTGAGAGAGGTTGGAGAAGATGACCTGTGAGAGGTTTGGAGAAGATAACATGTGAGAGGTTGGAGAAGATGACCTGTGAGAGGTTCGAGAAGATGACCTGTGAGAGGTTAGAGAAGATGACCTGTGAGAGGTCGGAGAAGATGACCTGTGAGAGGTCGAAGAAGATTTGCGAGAGGTTGTAAGAAGAAGACCTAGGAGAGGCCGTGAATTGTAGGCCACGACGAGCAGTCTGGTCAGTGGACGAGGAGAAGGTTCAGTCCTAAGGGTAGGACATAGCCAGGGAGACCCACGTAAAGTACACGCCACATGGAGAGGTCTGGTCAAAAGAAAGAGAATGAGGCAAGATCAGGCCAGACCAGACCATGTCATGAAGAGGAAGAAGATGAAGCGTAGAAGCGGCACGATGCGACAAGTCTAAATCAAGAGGGAAAAATAAAGAAGAGGAGGATAGTGTGGAATTGACATCTGGCACAGCACAAAGTGTAGAATATGACTGTAGGTGTCTAGTCAAGTCAAGGAAAGCTTTATTCAACTGATTTTTAAAACAGACATAAAAGCACACAATAACATTATAAAAAGTTTTCATTACATGGTATTTACGGCAATATATTAATAGTCACAGTAAACCATGTACATAGACACTGTGTACAGACTTCCATGCATCGAGTCCAGGTAGGACAGGATCCATAGTGCACCACTGAGCTGTGCATATTCGAACTGGTGAGCGAGAAATCCGGAGTTCACCAAAACAGCCATTTGTGCCTTGAGCAGTCTGCTTAAAACAGTGGATAAATGCCATGATGCCTGGTGATCCCAGGTGCACTAGTAGACTCATCCTATCCGATGCCTGGTGATCCCAGGTGCACTAGTAGACTCATCCTATCCGGAAAGCAGCCTAATAGACTCTGTTGAGTTTTGTGTTGTTATTTTCTTCGCTCCCACAGGTTAGACTTCTTGTTCCATTTTTAATAAAGTTTGGGAGGGATGTAGTGACCAGCTGGTCACTGTTCTAGTCTCTCTAGTTGTATGCTAGATGTTCTAGTTGTATGCTAGTACCAGCCACTCCCCAAGGGCTGGCTTTCACCATCACCCCACACCCATCCATCACAGGTGTCACAGAATATGTGACCCTGTCAATAAAAGGGGTCGGCGCACATGCCCTGGGCCAGTTCCAGAAACTATGATACTGTGTTATTACTTATAGTGTATGGGGCCTAGGGCCCCCACACTTTACACCAACCAGTAAGCAATATTTAACCTGGCCGGTATCTTCTTGCCAATATAGATTTCAAAAAATTGAAAGCCATCAATATCTTTTTCCCAATTAAAAAAGCAACAAATAATAGATGAGAGCACTGCAAGGTGATATTAGAGCTGTCAAATGTGTTCGTAAATGATTTCTAAAGCAAAGGCAATAATTAAGTGTGAAAATAGAATACAAATATTTCACAAATACTATTTTTATTTTCCATGCATGCAAACAGACTCGAGTCAGGCGTAGACTCCTGTTTATTTTTAAACCAACAATTGCTTTAATTTAGCTGCCTCCGCCCTAAAATTGCCTCTGCCTCAATACAAGTAAATGGGGAAAGTACGTTCTCCTGATTGTGTTTTCAAACCCTATCTAACCACTGCTCTGATACACCATTAACCCTCGCTGCACCAGCTCAGAAACGCACGTTGACATGAGACATTATGCGACGCACGCGCAGGGATACACCCGGAAGAGTACCAACCTCGCCCCATGCGTGTCGCAGGTCTCGTGCTGCGCGCCGCCGCCCGTACCCCTAGCGTCCTGCGTGGGCTGTCCGCCCTGAAGCCCCACCCCTCGCTTAGGTAATACTAATGGGCAGCGGGGCGCGCGTAGCGGGTGGCTTAGTGTCGGTTCTGGTGTTGACTGCAGCTGTCATTCTACATTATCTGGAGAACTCTGGCTCAGGAGGGCATCTAAGGTAGGTCATGGACACCGCAAACGGACAAGGTCCGAAGTCCCACGAGGGCGGACATCTTTGATTAGTACTTGTTTACATTAGCTGGAACGGGCTCGCCGGGGAGAAATAACCGTTTTTTGTTTGCAGTTTTTTAAAGAGCGAAGCCGACATCATGGTGTTACAGCGTTTTACCTGAGCAAGTTCAGTTTTTTTGTAGGCACAGGGCGATTAAGTGATTTGCCCAGGGTCACACACAGGAAGTTGAGCCGACGTCGAGACTGGAACTGGAACTTGTTTCTCCAGCTCCATAGTCGTTAGGGCTTGCCGTTTATTTTTTCCGTGCATAAAAATCAGTTTGGTTTTGAGATTTAACAAACACAATAACTACTTATTTGATGAGTAAATATTGGAAATTATATTGCTGTTTATTTATATATAATATATATATATAACTTTTCATATGCAGGCGTAAAGCCAGACTGTATTCCTTGTTTATTTTGTTAATGTGGGCTCCTTGTTTGAGCGCTTGCATCAAAGCGGTGGGGATTTCTCCATCTTAAGGTTGCTGTTGCCATAGGCGATTTCCTATTTTGGTCAATTTCACACACACACTGTATTGCAACTGATCTCCAAGTCACCCCCGATTAGCCAGATCTGTAGTTGGGTGTTGCATTCTTCGGGTTGTAATTTTGCTTTGACGAATCTAAATAATGACTTACAACAGCATGAATAACACATTTGGCTAACATCTAAATACATTTGGAATCACACATGACATTCTACTTGATATCCATTGTAGTGTGTTGCCGGATAGCCTTCTTCTTTGTCTGTATGTCTTTCATTTATACCACAGCTTGTTAGATGTGCTGATTACCTCATGCTGTCAAGGACCCAAAGCGCCAGTCCTTTGCTTTTCATCTATAAATCGTAATGGATTCTAGGAGTTGCTGTCTTTATTCCCACTACAAAGAACGTGTGGGTAAAAATAGGACCAGACATTTGTTTATGAAAGGAAAGCCCAGGACTGGAGCAGTGTGTCTTTGGTGACATGAAGTCCTTATGGTACCCTTGTATATACTAACATATGAGAACGCCCAGTGTTTTCACCTGTCATTGTGGTAACTAGATTTTTGGAAGGATGAAGGTAAGAATAAGATATAACACTGACTGGGAGTGTTGAATAATGGGACGATTTTAAAAGGTGCTATAAAGTCATCAGCGCTGGCAGCTTCATTTCACTTTTCAGGTCAAGATTGCAGACACTGGGGCTGGTGAGAAGCGTGAGAAGGAACAGGGACGGATGAGAAGAAACTGGGAGTGGGACGACATAAGTTAAAAAAAAATGTGGGGTGGATTAAAGGAGGGGGAGATAAAACATAGTGCCGATATCCGCAACCCTCCCCCAACAACTATGGTAAGGCAGTTAGTACACAATGCATTATTTAAAAAAACTAGGCCACACACAGTTTGGAAAAGCAGCTTGCTGCAGGTCTTTTTCTATAAATGAAATATGCTACCTTGGTGGATTGACTTATGGGCGATCCAAGGGCAGGCAGCGTTGAGTAACCTAAGATGCCCACCTACCTGATGAGCTAAACAGGACCGTATCTAACCCAATCGGTACTACCCTTTTATTTGGGGAGGTTCTCCCTTAAATACAGAGGCCCACCGGTCCATGATTTTACTCGTACCTTTTTAGGGGCAAAGCGTTGCAAGGCAAACCCCCGGTTGCTCAGGCGTACATCCGCCCGAAGGACTAGTGGGGAGCTGACGTTTACATGCATGGTCCTGACGTAAAGACTCCTTGGATTTGGCATACTGCACCCCTGCTGTGCTCCTTGAAATGGTACCCCTTATGTACCAATCAGCCTCTGTATTGCCCTGCACTTCTGCCAATGCCTTGGATGTGGCCACTGTCAATTCCAGACCCCCCCCCCCCCACACACACACACACGTACCACCACCACCACCACCACCAAGGCAGGCTTGCTAATTGCCTGCACCCGCAGTTACCAGTGCCTCCACTGGTACCAAGTCGATATCAACCTCTGACAGTTATACCCTGGCCCTTCTAGTAATGTTCAATGGCATCCCCAGATCTGGTTCCATGCCACACACTGTGCAGTGTTATCTCGGACAACCCTAACTCGCAGTGCTCCATGAATGTGGAGATTTCACCCAATGTAGACTTCATTGTGTTTTATTAGCTCGCAGCGCCCCAGGGAGGTAAGGACCAATCACCTGGGTAACTCGCTAAAATTAGAGATGTGGACCCGCCCCCTGCTAGTCTCCGCTGCAGCTTTGGACATAGGTATATTTGATAATAAGTTATTGCTAGCGGTCACCCAATTCAGTTATCTTTACCCTCTACAGCATTTGACCGCTTTATCTCCAGACCCCTAGTGACCGATTTAAAGCTACTGTTCTCTACATTAACCACAGTTCTGTATGATATAGTCTACTGTGCGCACATTTTTTGCCTTTACATTTAGGGATTGGCTATGCCCCGTGTTTACCTCCACACTTGAGTTCAGGGTTCAAACTGATAACCCTAGGTAGCACCAACAACTGAAATTGGGACCCACTGGAGAGGATCAGTGAGGGGGACAGACGCGAGACACTTCCGGGGGAATTCTCAGACTAGAGATCTGGATCAGATTAATTCTGGCTGAACATGCATTGCCATGCATGTTGTTGTATCAAATGAACAAATAAATGTTGTCTTGAAATGCAGGGTTTCTAGTCTTTTGTAGCCCTTTGGTCACAACATCTTTCTCCTGTATCCATTATGGACCATTGAGGAAGTTTTTGAGTGTGTAATTTCTCTGACTAGGATCCTATGTGCCCAACTTTTCCTGTCCCCCGCTTGGTTTGTTTACAGTGGGTGTAACGTTGCTCCTTTTTTCCTGATGAAGACCCCCTTTTGAGGAATTGTTAGTCCTTCCATCCTCATTGGGGTCGAAACGTTGACTTTCTCTTACATCAGCCTGTACTTAATTTTCATCCACATGTAGATAATGGCAATTTGTTTACTTTATCTCACATTTGTGGGTTACACTAGCTCAGTATACAACAGATTGTTAGACATTTCCATATATTGTAATTGATTGCACCTTCACCCTCATCCCCAACCTTTCACAACCACTCCATGGAGCTCTTGCCTCTCTTCACTTGTCTTGGAGCACTATTTTCTTTATAAGTATGATGTACAAATTGATTGTGGTACAACAAATGTAATACACATTTGTGAAATTGATTTTTGAATATGTTTATTTTAGGTGCTATAGATTCAGCAAAGTATATATATTCAATTTGCCAATTCTCTTTTGTAGCTGTGTGGAGAAGTGTGGCTCACTGGTTAGAGCAGGCAGACCCTGAAGCAGAGGTCAGACCCGGGACCAGGGTTCAATTCCCGATGCGGCAGGGTCTTGAGCTCAAATGTCCATGGACTCGATAATTCTCGCTTCGGTGCCTGACCTAATCATGGGTTCACACTCTGCAACTCTGGGCATTAAGCTTGCTTAATCTCCACAACGGCCCCCCGTGGCGGGATGCCTGGCTTTCACCTTGGGGATGCCCTGTAGGGGCAATCTCACAGGGAAAAGCCAGGACGGGTTCCCAAGGCAAGCGCGGAGATACCCCTTCGGGGGTCGATTCTGGCGCTATATAAGAAACATAATAATAATAATAATAATAGCTTCTAAAAGTTGTCAGCATTTGTGTTATAAACCAGTGTTTCCCCAAACTTTTGGAACCACAACACAATTTTTAGAATGACAAAAATACGCAATCCACCTAGCTATCATGGCGATGGGTCGGGCGATTTTTAGTTTAACGCCTTAACGGCGGTGGCAATTCTGCCGAGGTGTGGGCGTGCTAATGAGTGGGCGGGTCTGCGACGGCCGCTGGCCATTCGCAGCACTCTAACTTCCGCCCAATTTCCCTTTTGCCCATTTTTGCAAAAATTTTGGAGAAACATGTTCACCGGTCCCCCACGGAATTTATAACAACACACGACTTGCTGCCCTCCCATCAATCAGGTTTTCGCTCAGGCTTCTCTACTGAGACTACCTTGTTAGGTGTAACAGAGAGTATCCGAGCCTTGATGGATAGAGGAGAAACGGTGGCACTTGTGCTTCTTGACCTCAGTGCCGCATTTGACACGGTGTCACATGCTGTACTTATGCGGACACTCCACTCTATAGGCATTCGTGGTGCTGCCATTAACTGGATTAAATCATTGCTACAAAATCGTACTTTTCAAGTCTTCTCTCAATCTGCCTGTTCAGACACCCTGGCTTTTAAACATGGAGTACCACAAGGCTCGATTTTGAGCCAGTTACTTTTTAACTTATACATGAGCCCGCTCGCAAAAGTAGTAGAAGAGACTGGATTGCAAATGTTTTCCTATGCTCACGATTTTCAGCTTCTCTTTCCTCTGCGGAAAGTGATAATCCCTCTATTTTAAAACTAGGTTTGGCAAATATTGCAGGGTGGATGCAAGAAAACTTTCTCAAACTGAACGGTGATAAGACCGAGTTAATCGTCCTGGGAAAAAATAAAGAACTTTGGGGACCCCAACATTGACCATCTGAAATGGGTACTCCCCCGATTCCAACTATGCAGGCTCAAAATTTAGGTGTCATTGTTGATGACTCGTTGAATATGCATCAGCAAGCTGTGAAGACATCAGCCACTTGCTTTGCAATATTAAAATGGCTTAAAAAGATCTGCTGGATGCTACCTGAACACACTAAGAAAACTGTCATCAATGCCTTAATAACATCTAGGCTTGATTATGGCAATGTGTTTTATCTGGGAGCAAAAAAGGCAACGATCCGCAGACTACAAACATTGCAAAACGCAGCGGCGAGACTGTTATGGAAAATCCCTATTTCCTCACCCACCTCCAAATACATCCGTGAGCTACACTGGTTACGAATAGAGAATCGGATCAAATTTAAATCCCTATGCTTTATGCATAAGATCCTCACTAAAAAAGCCCCCAAGTATCTACAAAAATTAGTCCGTCCTATCATCCTTCTCGGACTTTGAGATCTGCAACAGCCAATCATTTTGTTATCCCTAAAATAAAACTATCACGCATGGGAGGTAAATCCTTTGCATTTCTTGGACCCTCACTGTGGAACGCTATGCCACATGCGTTGCGTTCTGAGGTGAGTTATATGAAATTCAGGAAAGCCTTAAAAACCTGGCTATTCAACATTTGAAAATGCCTGTCCTGTCATCTACTACTGAATCATTAGCGCCGGGAAACCCTTTGTTGGGTAGCTGTTGCAGTATATAAGTTAAATAAATAAATAGAGAGGGGGTGCTGCCGTTGGCCGACTGGAGCACGGAAGAGGTTAAAGGAAGCTTCCTGTGACTTGCACTCTCGTTTACGGAGAGCACATTTTCAGTTGAAATGGGCACAAAATTTTGAACAGTTTATTAATAAAATACAGCAAACAATTTAATGATGTGTCAAATCCTATTCCATAGAATATTTTTCTTTTGTGTATCACCAAGTAAAGTGGCTTGATTTGTTATGGTCGTTGCTTCTGTCACACTACAAAATTACAAGAAATTTGCTTCATGTTTGCTTTCATGACTGCTGAGTTGCCCGGTCCTTTCAGAGCAATTTCTTGACATATTTGCTTTCCCCACCTGCCAAATTGGATGGTGTTTGTACGCACTAATCCCAGTTTTAAAATAAATACAATTAAAGCAGAATCTGGTAGGGGACAGAGCGCATGCTCGACCTCTGTGTTAATGGCTCAGCTATTGTGCCAAGTCAAATACAGAGTCTAAAGGCATATTGGTTTAACTTGGACTTTCACACCCCATACTTAACTGATCCTTTGACCTAGAAGGGTGTGCTTCATCCACAGCCAGTAAACTTATGGGTCTTCAAGAACATGCATCGTAACATGTCAGGCACAGGCTGTTTTAGCAGTACCCTCCAGCAAATTCACCCAGGCGAGTTTTTCACTGGCAGTACTCTATTTGTGTCCCTTAGAACTGGTTATGAATCGCCCTGCCATTTCTTGATAATCAGGAGTCCTCTCTATTTCTCTGGCCCTAAATCACCCTAGTAAGCAAACTCATGATTATGTTTTTAATGACCTTTTATTAACCTACCTATTGTAGCTTGATTATTATTTTACATCCATCCTAACTCATGACAAGGCAAACTGCCTTCAGTTAACCACCAGGAAGGGACTGTTCTGATTTGTTCGAAACTTCCCTCGCATCTGTTTGCTTCCACGTGGTCTTCCCTTAGTGTGAAGTGCACCTTGTTCTAGATTACAAGCCTCTAACGGGTAATGCTTGAACTACGGGTAGCTTGTGAATGCCCTTGAAATGGCCCTCCTTCAATCTCAAACTTGTTTATCCTCTAGAGGGTTTATGCACATTAAAGAAGACAGAGCACTGTTCACTTCAGGATCCCTAAAGTACAACCACGCCGACAAATGGCAGGCCCTCATGCTAAACCACAAACCCTACATGGCCAGTAACATGACCATATTTCTCCACAATGAGATTAAACGTGTTAAAGGCTCTATTCCATCAGTCAGACCAAGAGTTGGAGTTGGAGTCAGAGCAAAGTCAACTTAGTGTAGGCCAGAAATGAACAGGTATTTGAATGGCTAATAATGCAGGCCCATAGTTCTGAAAAATTGCAGATCACATAATACCAGTGGCTGTTGGTATAAGAGCAGTTGGTGATATGTTATGTTATGTTATCCTGATTTATTGAGCGCACAGCTGCCCCAGCAAAGGGGCGTCCTGGCGCTAGTGCAGAACAAAAACCGGACAGGAGATGGAAAACACAACACAGCGTCAACAGAACTAGGAGGCTATGGGGAAAAGAAAGGTTTTAACCGCCTTCCTAAAAGCAAGGAGCTCATCGATGGCACGGATGTGGACGGGCAAGGAATTCCACAGTTTGGCGGCAAGGACTCGGAAGGAGCGGCCGCCAATCCTGGATCTCTTGAAACGGGGAACAGTAGCAAGGTGGAGAACAGAAGACCGCAGAGGACGAGCTGGAACATAAGGAAGAATGAGTTGCTGCAGGATCTGAGGAGAAGAAAGCTTAAGGATTTTGAATGTCAAAATCAGAGATTTAAACTTTATTCTCTGTGCCACCGGGAGCCAATGGAGATTAAAAATGGTTCTCCTAGCTGAACAGAATTTAGGCAAACCAACCAGAGCCCTGGCGGCAGCGTTCTGGACGCGTTGGAGACGGGAGAGCTCAGCCTGATTGACTCCAAGAAAAAGAGAGCTAGCATAGTCTAATTTAGACAAAATCAAAGCTTGCACGATGAGTTGGCGTGTAGGAGCGTCAAAGTATTTGAAAGTGGACCGAAGCTGACGCAAGATTCCAAAGCAAGATGCCGCGGTCTTTTTAGTGTGAGTGGAAAAACTTAGTTGGGAGTCAAACCACACCCCGAGGTTTTTGACTTCAGTGACAGGGGTAGGGGTAGGACCGAGCTCACGTGGCCACCAGCTGTCACCCCACAGATGAGTTTGTTTCCCCACAATGAGCACCTCGTTTTTTTTAGCATTCAATTGTAGGAAATTATCATTCATCCAGTGGGCCACAGATATAAGTCCCTCACGGAACTTTGCCGCCTCGAGATCGGAGGCCCCACTAATCGCAACCGCCAGCTGCGTGTCGTCAGCGTAGGACACGATGGAGAGGTTCCCACGCTTGGCGACATCAGCCAACGGCTGGACATAAAGGTTAAAAAGAGTGGGGCTTAAGGCCGATCCCTGGGGGACGCCCTGGGCAACCGCATGAGGTTTGGATTCAAAGGGGGGAGTGATGACCCTGAAGGAGCGATCAGATAGAAAAGATCTGAACCATTCAAGGGCCAGCTTATCCACCCCTACCTCAACCAGACGTTAGAGTAGAATGTCATGGGAGACAGTGTCAAAGGCGGCACTTAGATCGAGGAGCACAAGTGCCGCCGTGTGACCTGAATCCTCTAACATGCGGAGATGTTCGGCCATATACAGGAGCGCCGTCTCAGTGCTATGGCCGGGCCTGAACCCATTCTGCGAAGGATCCAAAATATTCGCAGAATGGAGATGTTTTGCTAGAATAGTATTAGCATGGGCCTCAGTCAGCTTAGCAGCCCACGGGAGGAGAGAGATGGGGCGATAGTGTTCAGCTTTTTCAGGGTCCAGAGCAGGTTTTTTCAGAATAGGAATTACCTGCGCCTGTTTCCAGGCAGCTGGTACAGAGCCCGAGGACAATGATAGATTGAGTTTACAGAGCGGAGGAAGGCAGGCGGAGGATTCTCTAAATTGAGAGGGCCGCAAGGGATCTTTCGGGGAACCCGATTTCACCCTAATCGCGAGTTTGTCAAACTCCTCCGTAGAAAGCTCCGGAAGATAAGATAGCGAGAGAGTAGTTTTAGAAGTGGCTGTGATGAGCTGCCGGGGGCCTGTAGAGCTGGGAAAAGCTCGATAAATTCCTTCCACTTTATTGATAAAAAAAGCGGCCAAATCCTCACAGTGGGAGGCAGAGCAAATCTCAGTGTTAGAGGCTCTACAAGCAGTAAGATCTTTCAGTGCTTTAAAGATAAGTTTGCTAGGGTTGGAACTAGCACTGAATTCACGTGAGAAGTAGGCAGCCCTGGCCCTGCAGATGGCTCGATGATAGGTCTTGAAGGTGGCGAGGTACAAAGCTTTCCTAGCCGGGTCGTAAGACTTGCGCCAGGCTCGTTCGGCTTGTTTGCAAGATTTTTTTAAAAGTCGAAGAGCATCATCATACCAAGGACTGGGATGGCTGCGCTGTTGTTTAGTCAAGGCATAAGGAATAAGCTTGTCCAGCGCATTGGTGAGCCAGCGGCAGTATAGATTATAGCCGGACTCCACATCTGTGAAAGGAGCCAGGGGGGCTTCAGCTAAAAGCAGATGGAAATCACTGAGCTTCAACTTTTTCCACGGGCGCCTGGAAATAGTAGGAGTGGGGGCAGCTAAGGGAGGGTCTTCAAGTGAGAGATGGCATTCAATTAGGTGGTGGTCAGTCCAAGCCATAGGTCTAGGAGGCAGGACTTTGACCGATGTAAGAGAAGTAAAAAAAGGGTCAAGGGTATGACCACCAATATGTGTGTCATGAAGAACTAATTGTGAAAGTTGGAGAGCCTCCAGATCAGCACAAGTGCTACTGGCCGCCGAAGGACAGGGGGAATCAAAGTGGAGATTAAGATCCCCAAGTATGTTAAAATTGGCCGTCGTTAGGGCCAGAGAACTAACAGCCTCAGGGAGAGCAGCCCTGAAAGCAGCATCAGGGCCCGGGGGTCGGTAGATAAGTAAGCCAGAAAGAGAAAAATGCGAGTTAACGGAGACAGAGAAGTAGGCACTTTCGCAACCCACAATATCCATAGGTTTCCATGTGCAGGGATACCTAGTTTCAATAGCGGCAGCAATGCCGCCCCCTCTGGAGTCGCGGTTAAGAGTATAGATGGTATACTCAGGGGGAAGAGCCAAGTTGATAGCAGCAGAGGCATCATTATGAAGCCAGGTTTCCGACATAAAAAGAATGTCAGGGGCTTCATCAAGAAGATCGTGAACCTCAAGATGGTGTTTTACCAAAGAGCGAACATTGAGATGGTATATCTTGAATATTGTAGGTTTAGGTGACAAACTAGGAGCGGGGCAGTGGGTAGCGATCGGGGTGGGGGTAGGAAGCGTATAGGCGCAGTCTGGGCATCTAAAGGGGCCACACAAAGGATGGAGAGAGTGAGCAGGGCAAGGCCCTGACGAAGGACGAAGACGGAGTAGGTCGGACTTAGAATACATGGGAATGGAAGGCCAGTGAATACTTACCGGCCAAGAGACAGAGCCCTGCCCTGGCGCTTCCTCAGCGCTGACGGGCGCAGACGGGCAGGACTCTGGCTCGACTCAGGCGCAGGGAAGGCGCGAACCGCTGCGCGTCACCGCTGCGCGCTAAGGCAGAGCTTAAGTAGGGTACAACTTATGTAAATGTGGGCAGTGTTGACATCCGTCGGTTAATTATTCTAGCACATGTATAATTTGACTACTGGTCAGTGTGGGTAAGTAACACATATGACACACTGAAAATTGGATGGGTTTCCGTGCATAACCTCATCGTTTTCAGTGGCTGCAACTGTGTATGACATTTGACAATCTTAACTAGATGTTTCTACTCCTGTGTGTGGTTTGCTGGTCTATATTAAGCTGCTTATAGTTCCAAATAAACTTCGGTCTGTCTAACCACTGGTTGGACCAGACAGTGCCCACTGTTTAGCTTCATAAAGCTGGGCTTGCAGCCTGTGAGTTGCATGACTGCTAAGCGCTACAGGAAGTGATTTATTTGTTCAATTAAGGATGTATCCCCCCCAAGTCGTCTGCTTTCCAATAAATAACAATGGATGCTCATTGTTACCAAAAGCAGTTGGCAATTATGCCTGGGCCTGTACCTTATGAAAAGTAGACTGAATGCCCAAGGTCCATGTGTAAGGGGATGAGAGGGGTTCTTGGCGGTAGGCCCAAGAGTTGTCTCATGAACTTATTCTCGGTTCTGACCCAGTGCATCTACAGGGCGGTGTCCCCAATGTTCAGCCCCATACATAATGGCACTCCTGATTTGAACTTTGGTTTGCTGTGGTGGTTTCCAAATGCAGGAGAGTCTCCAAAGATTTGCCCATGCGTAAGGGGTGCAGCATGGTATGCCTTCCTCCGAGGTAAGCTGATAGGAATGTGCATATTTACTCTCATAGACTATCCTTTAAAAGTGAAAACCAGGGCAGCCTACTAAATTAATTTAACAGCAAGAAACTGTAACATGGGTGCCATCTAGCATGAAAGTGAATATCTTGAATGTGAATCCAATACTGAGGATATGCACTATATGAACTCATTAACCACCATTTAACCACCAATCAAGGGACAGAGGAGGGTCAGCTGACAGGCGGAGTCACGTGGGTAAGCCTTAAAATGCTCCGTGAAAGCTCCTGCGCATCGTAAAAAATTGCTCCTGAGGCACAGCCGGGAGTTTAGCTTTTTTTAAAAACGCACATTGCACTTTTACAAACTGTTTTAAAAAGAATATTTGCTCACATGCATTGCTTCTCTGCTCGAGGGTCAGAATAGGGAAAGCAGCAGTGCCCCCGGGGTTCCAAGGTCGGGACCACCAACCAGGGGACAGAGGAGGGTCAGCTGACAGGCGGAGTCACGTGGGTAAGTATTAAAAATAAGGGAATGTGCCTGACGCGCAGCGAGCGCGCGCAGCGAGCGCGTCGTCTGTGCACCGAAGGAGCGCCAAAGGAAAGCCTGTCTGCGCCCGTCCGCGACCTTATGGGACCATGGGCCAGGACCCCTGCCCATAACGCCATATCCCCGAGAAGGGTCCTTACCTATAAGAGATCAGAACTTTTAAAATGAAAGGACACAATACTCCCGCACTGCCAGCACCGCTTAAATATAGAACAACCCCTGCATTGTCCGGCATGTAAGTTCCCAGGATACACTAAGAATAAGCACAGGCTCGACACAGAGGCCAAATGGGAAACAGCCAAGATGGGACTCATTAACTGTAGATCCCTACCTAAGCATGCACTAGAAATTAATTTTCTACTGTACGGAGAGCAATTAGAGGCTCTCTTTATCACTGAAAGTTGGCTCAGAGACCGCTCAGCCCCTGATATTGCAAAAGCACTTCCCCTGGGCTACAAAATTGTCCACCTTGATAGGGAAGGAGCAATAGGAGGAGGACTGGCTATTATACACCAGGCTCAACGAGAATGCATAATAGCCCCTCTGCATATCAACAATGCCGAAGCCTGTCGCTTCAGATTATCCTTCTCCGCAGCCAACTCCTTTGCCGGGGGGTTAATCTATAGGATCCCAGGACCCTCCACTGGGTTCCTAAACTCAGCCCCAGACCTATTTGCAAGTATGCTTATAGAGAAAAACGCCATTACAGTGCTCGGTGACCTTAATCTCCATTTGGATGATCCTCACGACCCTTGCGCCAAGAGATGCCTAACCGATATGGAAGCCCTACAACTTGTACAACTAGTGTCCTCCGGTACACATGAGAAAGGACACACTTTAGATCCCATCTTCTCCAACGACCAAAGACTGAAAGTATTAGACCCAATCTGGATGCCTTGGACAGATCATGCCTTTATCCCATTTGAGCTCCAGATTCCCAGTACCGTCCCTAACAAAACCAACACGGTTATAGGACGGAAATGGCCCAAACTGTACCAGAGGCCTGGATCCGTGACCTGGAGTCCTCCACACCCCCGGAAACCAAAGACTTGCACAAGGCACATAACAACTGGCACACCTGGATAAGCAGTTCCATTAATAGAAACTTCAGGAAGCCAGGCCCCCTATTACATAAAAATACCAACCGATCCTCATGGTTCTCCCCCGCGCTAGTGCAGGAGAAAAAGAACTGGAAAAGACTGGAGAGAGAGTGGAGGAAGTCGTATGAACCCGAATGAAAAACGTCATACAGAGCGGCCATCCGGCGCTATCAAAATAGCGTCCAGAAAGCACAGGCCATCTTCTATGAAGATAGAATTGCCAAATCCTCCAACTCCCCTAGGGAATTATTCAAAATTGTAAAGTCCCTCACTAGCCCAGCCCAAGAGCCCAACAGCCCAGAACACTCCAAAGAAAGGTGCAATGGACTGGCAACTTTTTTCAAAAATAAAATTAAAATCATCTATAACTCCCTCCAGCCCAAACCCCATGAGCCGCCGGCAAACATCCCCTCCATATCACCCGAATCTCATCCCATAGCCTTGCTCTACCGGACGGAACAGTCCTGATGACCATCTCCCCCTTGGAACTAGAGCAGACAACAGCATTAATAAAAATAAAAAATCAGGCTCTCCCTCAGACCCTGCACCCCCCAATATTCTTGCCCAAGGTGGGAAAGCTGTTGCCACCCAACTGAGGAACCTCATCAACCTCTCGTTTGAGCAGGGCATTGTTCCAAAAGAATGGAAACATATCGTCATCAAACCCCTGCTAAAAAACACACCTAGACCAAGCTGAACTCTCCAATTACCGACCAATATACCTTCTGCCAATAGTGGGCTAAATGGCGGAGAAACACGCGAACTCCGTAATCTCCACCTTCCTTGAAAATAATGACATAATCCACCAAACACAAATGGGGTTTCGACCCAAGCATAGCACTGAGTCAGCACTGCTGGTGGTCACTGAACAACTTAAATCCATCTTAGATCAAGGAAAAATGGCAGCTGTGGTGCTTTTAGACCTCAGCGCCGCATTTGATACGGTCGACCACGCAGTGCTAACACAAAGAATGGAAGAAGTGGGCATAAAAGGTACAGCAAAAGAAAGGGTTGCCTCGTTCCTAAGTGACAGATCCTTCCAATGTGTGGAAGGTGAATTCAAGTCCGATCCCTTCCCGGCCCCCTTGGGAGTACCTCAGGGATCTTCCCTGAGCCCTACCCTTTTTAATATTTATCTCAGCCCCCTAGCACGCATCATTCAAGATTTTGGTATCTGTCGTGTCTTACACGGACGATACGCAACTAGTCTTTTCAATATCAGACACCCTGAATTCTGACCTCCGACAACTCACCCCGTGCCTCGAGAGAATTGGATCATGGATTCTTGATTGCAAACTCAAGTTGAACGGGGATAAAACGGAGCTGATGATGCTGGGCAATAACCTGAATTCCCATGTTGATATCCCATGGCCCGTTAGCTGGGGACCACCCCCATCATCCAAACCAGCCATAAAATATCTGGGCATGTGGCTAGACAAAAATCTCACAATAGAGACCCAGGCTAAAAAGCTCTCCGGTATCTGCTTCGGGACACTACACATGCTCCGAAAGATCATGCCCCTACTCCCCGAAGATGGCAAAAAAACGGTGGTCCAGGCCTTGGTGGTCTCAAGGTTGGATTACTGCAACTCCCTCTTCCTGGGATCCCCAAAATATGTAGTTAACAGTCTGCAGGTCGTACAAAACGCAGCAGCTCGGTTAATACTAAACCTACCTAGATGCCAGTCAATCACACCCAGACTGAAGGAACTACACTGGCTTCCTGTTCAGGCAAGAATGCAGTTTAAGGTACTCAATCTGGTTCATCGTGCCATGCACGGGAGGGGCCCGCACTTATTCAAAAACTGGTTACCCACTATATTCCCCAACGACAATTGAGATCCATCTCAAAATTCCTCATGAAGAATACCATTGCTAAAAGAGCCATATGGGGGGTAGATCCTTTTCCCACCTTGAACCCAAACTCTGGAACAGCTTGGATCCCGACATCTTATCCATCCAAAATGAAACCCAGTTCAGGAAAAAAATCAAGACCTGGCTCTTTCCACAAGGCTAGTCTCTCCCTCCTGCTCTTCTTCGCATCGCAGCACTGAGATGCCCAAGGGTAGTCACGCGCTTTATAAATCCCATAAACCTAAACATAAACATTAATGCATAATAAGTCAACATGATACCAGTCCATTTAAAATGGAACCTGAGCCGCACAATTGATGGCCCCCGGTCAGAGTGACCTAGAAGGGTGTCCAGAAGAAAAGGTAGGTAGGTATGAGTCAGCATCCAGTGGCCTGCATGGCTACGTCACTGCCCTCCGCATTAAGTAGTAGTTTGAAGATACAGCCTGTTTGTTTATTGCCCCCAAACCTCTCTCGATATTCACAAGAATAGCTTCTCCACCGAGCGTACCTTGCCAATTCAGTCAATCCAGTTCCAGCCAAAGAATTGTTCAGACAGGAGACTAACTCTGGGATAAATCTGTAAAATAGGGTGACCAACTAGCATGGGTGCAAATTCAGGACAGTGAGTGCAGAAATTTAGGACAAAGGGTCAAAATTCAGGACAAAAATTCAGGACAGAGGTCAGAATTCAGGACGAAAATTCAGGACTAAAGGTACGTTTTGCATACACATCAGAGGAAGTCGCGCAATAGTGCATAAGTAAGTAGACAACTAACACAACCACAAGTCAAAATAAGTTTCTTTTAGGACGAGACAACCTTGCACTCACTGCATTTGTTGTGTATACGAGGGAAACACACCTGTGTTTGCATATTCCCCAACAAAAAAAGTGGAGGACAAGATCACAACTATAGGCTTCTCAGATCTTACATGCACCCTCTCCCCCACTGAAAAAAACACTGGATCCGAAATGCTGTCACTGGGCAGAGAGGCCCATTATCGTTCTGTATGTGATAATTAGGCCAACATACAGAATGATAATGGGCCTGATAGCAGTCTGTGCCAGGTCAGGGGTGGGCTGCTGCAGGCCACAGATCACAGCAGGAGCATGAGCTGGCCCCTGCAGTGAGTTACAGGCTGCTTGCAGGGGCCAGCTCATGCCAATGTCTGAAATTACGGACAAAAGGCGTCCGAGAAGAAACCCTTGCGGGCAACGGACAAGAGGCCCAAATTAATAGGCAGTGCATGAAATTTATGGACGGTTGGTCACCCTACTGTATCATGTTAAAAATGTTGCTGCCCGTGAATTGGAGCCAGGGATGCTAAATGGTAAACCTGGTGAATATGGACAGTTCAGTCCCTGAGTATTAATGCACAGATTGCCAATGTGCACTCCCATTCCATCCAAGCCTACCTAAAATGCAGGCCCATCTGGAAATCGGCAATAGCTAGGGAGGGTTAATGTCCTGTGGGCTGCCGGACCGATCGGGAAATACAAAGAATAAACCGAGAAGACGTACTGAGAAAGTACCTTTATAAGTAATCGGAGAATATGCATATGCACGCTGATCAGGTTTTGGTACAATGCGTCAGGTCTTAGACCGCCTCATCAAACTTCAGCTTTACTTGGATTTACCACAAAAAATGCCACTGCAATTGCAGGAACCCCTAAAACCTCCCTATCATGACCGTCCTGCAACAAACTAGCATTAAAGTGTTTCTGATATGCACCTCTGCTTTCACAGGTCTTCTTCTCTTGGGTAAATCCCTGCACAGATCATCACAGATAATCTGTTACATTACAATATGTCTGTAATAAGTTCCAATAAATCAAGCATATTAAAAATTAAATTAAAAAAAGCGGTGTCATGCAAACCTATGTCCCTGCCTTAGTAATAAGTATCTATCGTCCAGGCGATGCAAAAAGTACATTGTCCTGCTGTGTTTGATTGGTACATTCAAAGGATCGTCCAGAAGGTTCTGAGAGAATTATTTTTATGGTATGGCCGGATTTGAACCCATGCCCAGGTGTCTGCAAAGCCTCAGGCAAGAGTCTACACCAGTCATCTACAGCTCCTAGCTGCAATCCCCGACAGCCTCCTGCCATGTATAGCGCCCTCCTGCAAACACCAAACGGGATCCTCTAAGGCCCAGAATATATTCTCATACCGGGCCGGCTTTAGCGCTGGTGGTGCCCAGTGCGACAATGTTGTTGGCACTCCATGTCAGTGCACTTTGCGTAACCCACACCACACATAGACAATCAATCATAGGTGTGTAAATCAGTGTATAGGAAATGTTATAAAAGACAGGACTACAACTTAACTGCAAGTAACCAAAGGCTCTCTCAAACAAAAGCAGTAACCCACTGACCTATGTACATAAGCACTTTTGTGATCTGCATGGTACAAGTTCTTTGCAATCAATCAATCAAGACATTTGTAAAGTGCGCTACACACCTGTGAGGGTATCCAGGCACTAGGGGGAGCTGAGGGGGGGGGGGGGCTGCTACTGCTCGAACAGCCAGGTCTTGAGTAGCCTCCTGAAGGTTAGTAGGTCTTCGGTTTGGTAGGAGGATCGGGAGGGTGTTCAAGGACTTGGCGGCAAGGTAGGAGAAAGATCTGCCACCGGTGGTCGCTCTCTTGATGCGGGGGACGAAGGCAAGGTCGGCGGAGCGGAGCTGGCAGTTCGGGGTGTAGAAGCTGATCCGTTTGTTGAGGTATTCTGGTCCAGTGTTGTGGAGAGCTTTGTTTGCGTGGGTGAGGAGCTTGAAGGTGATCCTCTTGTTGACGGGAAGCTAGTGTAGGTCTCTCAGATGGGGTTTGATGTGGTTGTAGCGAGGGATGTCACGGATCAGCCGGACGGAGGCGTTCTGGATGCGTTGCAGTCGTTTCAGCAGTTTTGCTGGGGCTCCCGCTTGGAGGCCGTTTCTTTAGTCCAGTCTGCTGCTGACGAGGGCCTGGGTGACCGTTCTTCTGGTGTCGTTGGGGATCCACTTGTAGATCTTTCGGAGCATGCGGAGGGAGGTTGCGTGCGTGGTCAGTGGGTGTAGGAGCTGCTCCTAGGACGGTCGGCCACCAGGAGTCGTCCCAGGCCGAAGGCGTGGAGCCGAGGATGAGGACCTCCGTCTTGTCCGAGTTCAGCTTCAGATGGCTGTTCTTCATCCGTTCAGATACGGCTTTCATGCCTTTGTGGAGGTTGATTTTGGCGGTGAGAGAGTCCTTGGTGAACGAGAGGATCATTTGTGTGTCCTCTGCGTAGGAGTTGATGTTGAGGTCATGCAGTCTGGCGACGTGGGCGAGTGCAACAGGCATATTAACCCACTGAGCTACCTTGCCACAAGTCAAAACATCCACTAGAGAAACCTCAGATTTCTCTGTTTTTCTGTAAGACCTCAGTCACCAGAGTTATCTTGACATTTTATTGTTGCCTGAATTGCTGGGGCCAGGAACGCGGCAGCAGGATCTTTCAAACCCTAGAGTATTTGCCAAAACGATGTCCCGACCTGGCCCAAAGTCAGTGCTCGTCCCAGTTCTCAGAATCCAACACAGAGGGTCGCGCTTCTACACCAAATTGCTATCACGGTGGGCCTGTACTCGTGTTTTCAAGATGTGAGGCTGCGGTGCGCAATAAGTTGCCATCACTTTGTGATGAGTGAGCACACCTCCACACAGCGGGTGATACTCCTTCATTTGTTTTACAATATCTGAGCACACCTCCCACCAGTATCAACTTGAGAGAAGGACACACTGGAGAAGACAAAAGAGGCCATTATTGTACCAGTTACTGTGTTCGATTTACCCATTAATGTCCGTCTGAATTCTTAGGCGCAACAGCATTGTACCAACGGATATTACTCTGCCCAGCTCTATGCTGTTCCCACCCCCCTTGGGTAAGTCAAGGTTCTCGCCTTCTCTGCCTGGAATCCACTTTCAGAGGTCTGTTGCAGGAACGCCAACCCAAGCAGTGTGGCTCAGAAAGCCATTTGAATCTACACACCATGGAGGCCCCCTCTGTTAGCCACATACAATTTAACCCAGCAGAAACTCTGCCCAAGTAAAGTGGAGCAACCACACCATGTGCCACCCTACGCCTGAAGGACCGAGGTAAGTCCAACTGCAGCTGGGGCAGATAACCAAATTAGAATGCGGGAATACGCAATGACTGAAACTACCCTGAGGTATCCTGCCTATATGGCGACAAAGCAGAGAGCACAGGCAAAACCTAAATTTTAAAGCAGCAACTGTAATTATCCCCGTGAAGGTGATGTAGGGAAGTCATTGATCGACCGGGAGGTGAGTAACCGGCCTGAGTCCCCGCACCCACAAACCCTTCCCATGACACCATACACACTCACATGTATTTATTCTCTACCCGGAGATAAAACAATACGTTGCAAAGAAATACAGTAAATAGCACAGGATACACAGTGGTCCCCATGGGGGGGACCAAACCATATACTAAGAAAGTGGTATAAGAACCACGACTCTGGTCAAGACCAGGTCGAGAGGGCGTAGAAGTGCTGGGGACCGAAGGAACCACCCAAGGTGAGTTTTTTTAGGGACCCCTCGGACAGCATGTGCAGTATGGGAACACAACCTTGTGCTCCGTACAAAATTCACGTGTAAGTCATGGTTGGATTTTTAAAGATTTAGGACCCTTCCCAGTGGACCCTGAAGAAACCCCATAGAAGATAGGTTTGAGAGCCACCCTACCCATGGATACCCTAGTACCCACGTTACCTACACTAGGGGAGGCAGGTGCATAGGTGTGAAGTTGTGTCAGAAACCGCTGTCGAACCAATTGGAGGACTTCAGGAAAGTGCTGCTGCTGAAGGAGGAAGTGTCCGGTGGAATCCGAAGGTGTATTCCAATTGAGCGGTACCAGCAACTGAGAGGACAGAGTCTGTCACTCAGGAGTGACCAGGAGATCTGGAAGACGAATGTTCACCAATGTCGGAAATTGCAGGAGGTGAGGAGCTTTTGACTCTGCAGCTGTGAGGACCTAGTGACGCTGAGGAAGACAAGAAGCTGTGCAAGAGCTGGCCCACATTGGATATCGAGTGCTGAAGGGTCGGTGTCTGGCAGGAGCGCCAACAAACCATGGCAAATGTAACCAACGCAGAAGTCTAAGAAGGTGCAATGTCAAACCAGCAAGGTCCAAGGGACTCATCACAAGCTGGGGAGTTAGGTCCAGAGCAATCCGAGGAGTCCAAAAGAAACAAAGGTGAGTTTCAAATAGACCCACAGGCCGGAGGCACTGGAGTCCTGAGAGGACCTCAAGCAGCTCATCAAAAGATGCAGTCCACGATGCAAAACGATGCAGTGTGACAGAAGATGCTGGTCACTGGAGATGGTAGAGGCTATTTGGAGCCTAAGATCTTCTTGGAAGGAAGCCAACAAGCCTTTGCAACTGCAAGTTGATGCGGTGTAAAGGGATCTGGTTATTGCAGCCCCCACGAGGGATACTGGAACTTGGTAAGATGGCAGGGCAGGCCGCGAGAGTTGTGGAGAACCACCCCTTGTGTTGCAGAACTTTACGGCGTCTGAAGGAGCACAGGAACAGCAGACCGGTCGACTTAGTTGCGGTGCCTGCGAATGCAAGGAAGTGATTCCTTCACTTCAAGGGAGATTCCTCCAGGTGTCTTTGCTGGCCACGGAAGGTTCCTGTATGGTGCACAGGCACAGATGATGCAGCAGACTGGTAAGGAGCCGAAGTCGAGCCCAAACGAAGTCTAGCAAAGTCCAGAGTGTCCAGACGGTAGAAGAAGAATTGGTGTCTGATCTGAATCTTGTCCCACAACGATTCTAGGGACCCACCCACCGGTGAGCCCTTAAGTACCTTAAAGAAAGGGTTGGGATGATTCAGGGGAGGGTTTGGACAGGGGAGAGGTTATTCCCATGTCCTTTGTCTAGTTTCGCACCAGAGCGGGAGCCAACGGCTCCCAGATCTGGTTTGAACTGGACTATGGATGGTGACACCAAATGTGCCCCTCATGCACACATAGTGGCTCTGGCAAGCGCACCCACCCTGTCCCAATACACTAAATCCTGTCTGGGAGGTGGTCACACCTCCCTGTGACGGGATACCTATTGTTTTGCCTTACCCTGCTCGAGCTTGGCTCAGCAGAAGGAGGGCAGAATCGTGTCTCTGGTCGGCAGGAACCATTTTGTGCTGTCCGGTTCTAGAAGGTTGGCACCGAGAACACTGCGTGCCTAATGGAGGGCTCGTCCAGTGCTTGTAATCCTACCTCCCACACCGTTTATGGTGTGGGGGGTATAATTCCAACATGTTTGATACCAAACATGATGGGATTCGTTGCAGCCGATTTCGAGATGGTCATCACGTATTTATAGGGTGCCCCTCTATATAGTATATGGCTGCTTCACTTATAACCCGAGAAAATGGACTCTGTAGGCTGTAGGGTTGTCCTGCTCCTGCAGGGGCACCCTCACACTTAGAATCAAGCACCCTGCCTTCAGGATTGAAAATACCTATAGGTTTTCAGTGCAGTGACCTTAGATATAGGATTTAGTAAGTGGTGTTAGCACCAGCTTACACAGGCTGCAATGGCAGGCCTGTAGTTCCGTTTAGAATAGTCTCCCACGGGTGGCATAATGCATGCTTCAGCCCATGGGGGACCTCTGGGGTACCTATGCCCTGGGTACCTTAGTACCATATACTAGAGACTGATAAGAGGACCCCAGTATCCAAACTGGGATGTACCTAAATACTGAACTTCACAATTTAAGGGAGAAAGCAGAAAGACTGGGGTCCTGATTACGAGGAACCCAGTCAACTAGTCAAAAACAGCTAAGCACCAGGCAAAAAGTGGGGGTAACCATGCAGATGGTTCCTACCTTCCTAATATGAGGAAACAAACATGCAATACTTTTGCAATAGTTAAATGAGCAGCATAGCCTAGGTAGAGGTAAAATTGATAACCACTTGTTCCAGAGCCCCATGTGTTGTTTACAGGCATTCCTGTACGCCCAGATATATTCCAGGTCCGATACAGACTTCCGTATTGCGGTATTTGCATGGTTCGCACTGAAATCTGGAATAGTAAGGTTGTGCATCAACATGTCACCACTGTCAGCCCATACTGTTGCACTATAGTCACGCTAGGCACAGAGAGATTACGCAATTTGCCCATGTTAACAGGATGTTTGATAGAAGCCAAGACCAGGACACAGTTCTTCCGTTCCCAAGTCGGCAACTATTGCCGTAATACCACATCCTCCCCCCACAACTCCACAAGTAAAGATACACGCGTCTTTACATTAGTTTCTAATTGTAAAGAAGCTCAAAAGTGAACCGGCAAACACGCGAGCATCCATAGAATAGACGGTGCAAACATTAGGCTAACTTTTTAAGTACCTATGCTTATCTACATACCCACCCCACGCCGCTCAATTGTTAGCCTTGGGCAGAAAACAATAAAATGGGTGAGCATATGTGTAAAATGCTGCAATAACGGCTTACCCCCCCCCTTCCATCCCTGATATCATTATTTAAGAAAGTGGGTGGGGGGGAGGTGGGGGGGTGCCTGTATTCAACAGACTCACCAGCCTCACATCAGCCAAACTAATCACCCGTGCTGAAGGATCAGAAACCAGTGTGTGTCCAGCGGGAAAACAAAGAGCCTGGCTCCTGTGTGGGGCAGGTATAAGTACCTGACCCTAGCCCCCTAGGTGCCGGAAGTATGTGGGAGAGTGCTGGAAATGGGAGGACTCCAGTAGGGGAGGTCCCAGTGAGTAGAGCACAGTGAGTGGGCGCGAATGCTGCACTATGGGGCAGCCCTCTTAAAGGGGTGCAGTGTTTGCGCGGCGGACAGCCACAGGGACAGGAGGAGGGAAAGAAAGAGGGTGGGGAGAAGAAAAAAGAAACCAGCATTGGCATAGCCAATAGGTCTCGCCTTTGAGACATTATAAGTGTTTAGCCATGCAACAGTTGATGTTGCACCAAGGATATTGTGCTGCATAATTAAATAATTATAAGGTCCCAAAGGCGAGATCTATTGGCTATGCCAATGCTGGTTTCATTTAGCAGTGAAAATACTATGCTAGCCGAACGAAAAGTAAAGTTGTTTTTAAATCAAGTGAAACCTTCCCTTAGGATCGCCTCATGCAATAGTAACCAAGAAAAAAGTGAATTAGTTGTATTGGTTTGGTGCATTCAATCCCTTAACATATGACCCTGTAACAAACTAGCTACGGACAGAGCTGCTGTCGATCTATGGGCACACATCCCAGATTCAGCGGGCACAAAGCATTCGCAATATTTTTAGTTTTAGAAGTCTTATACAACTGGCACCCTGAGCAGCATTTCCTTTTTATGTCCCGGCACAATCAATGTTAAATTCTTGCTCCCGTCACTCAGGAGTGCAACCTCTAATGTTAAACACTGACCAATGAAATAACGTGGCAAAAACAGCAACCTATTCAGGGACACGGACCCCAAGGCAAGTTAGTAAATGCACCCCATCCCCCTCAATAATAAGTACACAAATTATCAGAGTTCCGTGGGCCCCGGTGCCATTGCACCTGCTGCACCAATGAAAAAAATGCCCCTGGGCAAAAAAAACACAATGAATCAATGACTACCAACTTAGCGGAACCACTGCAAAAAATAAAATTACTTTCCTCAGAACAGACTTAAGAGCTTTAAATGCTTAGTATCCCTTTCCCTGTTTGCCTGCGGTGGCTCTCTTTCCATATTACGTCTGTACGACTTGCAGCAGCATGGAACCCAGTATGAGCTAAAGTTAGACGGATCTAAAAGAAATCGGGGTTGCTACCAGTGAACAAGCTCACCATGGGCAACTGGGCAATAATAAAAAAGGACAAAGGTGATAGAGGTCACCTAGATAAGATGAGAAGAGTTTCTGGAGAACCTCTGTCAAGCACAGGCCCAGCTGTAATGAGATGCTTGTTACTTTTTCTGGAATCTTTTTAAAGCTTTTGATTTCACACAGACACCATTTATCATGGCCACATTTTCTTTTTATAAATGGCACAGAAATGTGTATTACTTTTTATAGAGCATGTAATGCTTTAAAAATTGCCAAGGTGGACCATGTTCTTGGCTGCTAACAGCTTAGACTGGAAATCTAGAAATGGTGCATTTTACTGTCCTAGTGAATGATTTACTTAGGTCCTAAACACACAAATGTGTGTTATAAACTAAACTGATCAACTTCGTAGACAGAACATGAATGACATAGAGAGCTTCTTGGGCGTGGAAAGGTCTGTAGTCATCACAACATATGCCTAAAGTTTGCAGCTCTGGAATACACTGTTAAACAGTATATGGGTTAACACAGCACATTTGCATCTGGGTAGAATGTTTTGATTAGTGTCTCCTTACATCTTCATGTAAGAACTGGCAACAGAGATTCACACAGCCAAGCACTAAAATCAATACACTGAGGGGGAACGTCCATCTAACCCACACAGTCATGTGGATTTAATTTGAATGTATACGTTATGAAGTTCAAAAACACTAAAGCAATGCCGACGTCAGCTACACAGGCTGTGAAGCAGTTTACACTGTAAAGGGCAGATTTATAAAATGAAAGTGACTAGCTCTTAGTTTCATGCTCTAATCTGCCAAACCAGCCCACTCTGGTCACTGGGAAGGGGGGTGGGATGGGGTGGGGAGGGGTTTGGCCCTAAAGCTGCTGATTCAAATCTGGACCTGCCGATTTTATACTTCCTTGTTCAAGGTGCTGTTCTGTTTAATTTAGCACAAAATACTGGTACTCGTCCACAATAGGTAATTTTCTCTTCAGCCGAATGGGGAGCTAGGCCATAGTTTTGCCTTTGATTGAGACTCTGATTTTAGTCTGACTTTGATGCGGCTATCACTTCCTGCAATGACAAAGCCACTAGTGGCATGACAAGGAACTATGGCTGAGCAGCACACTGCCCCCTAGAGGCGACTGCATCACAACTCTGGAAGAACAAAGGAGAGAACGGGTCAATAAATATTTCTACACACAAAAAGTAACGGAATGTTATTATACACAACTAAAACAATGTCACCTCCTCTGGTCGAGCGATGCACAGGGGTGCCTTGGTCGACTTGAGGGCACATTGTGTAACGCCTTCTTAAAACTGACAGTGACTTGGCCACGCATGACCAAGAACCCAGAGGCGTCAACTGTGCAATTGACCTGTATTTATGCGGTTCCTTCTCTCCGTGCAGGCTCAGCTGTCCCAGTGTAGGTTGAATGTCTGGCCGCGCCTCAGAACACAAACGTAGTGATGCATGGCAATTTAGTGTGCACACGAGGCTCTACAGACTGACAACATGCGCCGCCTCATTTAACTGTGGCACACCTATATGCACTGCCTATCACTACCACACTAACCAGGTAATGACAAGCGCTGAAACACAAGCGCGGACCGCAGCCACGAAAGTTAACGAGTGCTCGTGCACGCAGAGCGTTTGCCTTGTGGGACCGTTCAGCAAGGCGTGATAATTGCAAACAGATGGCTCCCTCTGCTTGCTCCCGCAAGGCAACCGCACTGCATGCACGAGTACTCATTGGAAACAGTGAAAAACATGCACGAGTTTCCACAAAGTACAGTGCGATGGCAAGAGGTCCCTCTAAGTAGCGCTTGAGCGCTGCGTAGGCGAGACCTAAAAAGCAGCTATGACGTGGCCAGCATTGACCGTAACATTGCTCAAACAGTAATTGTAATTATATAGTAGTTACTACCCCGATAAGGCGAAGGTTAGCAGTTAATCTATTAGTTATACGATTAGTTGTGTGTTCTCAAGAAATATTTGTATGGACTTTCTCCAGTTACTTTGTGGTAGATTATAAAATACCAATTAGGTGTGATCCTTAATGGGGGTCTGTGTACATTAAGAATCCAGCCCCTGCGGACTCCACAAGATTTGGCAACCGGGTGGATGATTATTCCGGTCTCCCCCTCTTCCTAAACCCCCCCTCCCCCCCCCCCCCCCTACCCTCCGGCACCCCCAAGTCTCCCCATCCCAGACAGAGTGTGTGCACGACATTTTAATGCACAAAATAATTGGGACCCCTACAACCACGCAAGCCCTATGTTGAATCCCTACAATGATACATTACATAACATCACGTGTGGAAATAAAATAAGTGAAAGTGAAAATTGCAAATATAAAAGCAAAGGTGGTCAGATGTATGTACCATTTCACCCTAAAGACTCCAGCTTGTCCTCACTGCTTCACCTCACTCCTGCCTTTACAACAGTATTGCCACTGAGCTGATGTCATTTTGCTACATGAACTAACGTCACGACAGCCCTACGCATACCCCGCAAGCAAACCCCTGCGATATCCTCACCACCCCTTTGTCTTCTCTCGTTGCTCGCTACTTAAATACTTTAAACTGTAAATATAAGAACAAAGCAATTGAAAGTGTTCCTGAGCGCTCTCAGTGATCCCTGACCGATAAAGTAAAGATAGAGGTGATGTTAAAAATAGATATTGATGTTTTTCTATAAAGTTTTATTTGCAAATCATGTCCGGGCCTTTGCAGAATCTAAAACTTGAATTAATGGCCCGTATTTCTCTCTGGGAAAGATGGCAACCCTATGCGTTTCGAAGATCGTGGTTGTTCACTATAAAGAATTAGTACAGCCTCTACTACATGAAGATGTATAAAAAGCACAGAATTTAAAGATGAGCAATTTGGTGTTATTTTTCATACGTTCTAAATATAGCAAGCTTAATAGAGAGACAGAACAATGTCTAGTGGTCTTAATAAAAACAAGCGTTTATGAGCAAAAGAATCATGAGGTACACCTCTGTGAAGTGCAACTGTCGCAGCATGCGCAATGAGTAGTGGTCCTATACCGGGCACAAGTCCTAAAAAAAAAAAAGTGGGGGGACTCTCCAAGTTAGGTATCACAGGAAGTGACATCATGGTGCGTGACCTCGCAGGAAGGGACCTCGTAGGATGTGACATCACTGTGCGTGACAAGTTCTTTTACCCAAGGATTGACAAACTAACTCTGCTGCCAGCCTACCCCACCAGGCGTAATATTCCATGTGCAGCACATTTCCATGTAGATGAGATTGCTTTAGCTGCCTGGTGGTTAACACGTTTGATGGAAAGATCTGTTTTTGTATAGTCCTAGTTTTGACTTAAAGTAGCATACAGGGTTAATGTGCCTCCTGCAAAGCACATCATGTAACATGCAGATGGCAGACTTTATTTTATGTAGATAGGTAAGTAGGTTACTGCTTTAAACACAGAGATCCTTTTGTTACATGCAATTGCATTGTAATTCTTCTAGTATAGCACAGTGAGCTATGAAGGATGATATGTGATTCCTACACCCAGTAACCCTCACTGTCTTATGTAACACATCTTGTACAATGATTTGCAAACTTGTGTGATTTATTGACAATATAATACGTATGTTTGCTGTAAAGTGATCTGGCACCCTACATTGTGATGAATAGAGCTGTGAAACAAATAAAAATACTGGTATTTAAATTGTTACTTGCACTCGCATCTGACATTCTTCTACAATGCATGAATATCTATTATGTGTGGGGGTCCGAACAAAGTCAAAATCGTGCTTCTCTTATGCGCCTTTGAAGTGTAACCCACCTCCTGCTTTTGTTTCCCTTCCTCTGCATTTACATCTAGGTGTGAGGCTACAGGCAGCCCCCAGCCTGGATACTTGGACACAGAAGGCCAAATGGGCCCTTAAGTTCGACATTTGTTATGGCCCAGTTGTAGTCTCAAATAACAAAAAACCCATCCCCATCTACACATTGCTGCTCGGAAGGAAAGCAGATAACTTGCACCGGGACGAGTACAGCATATTTTAGAGTGGGGCTCAACTTCTTGGCAGGGTGGACGGCGTTCACCCTGTGAAAAGAGTTGGTGGACGCCATCCACATGCGTGTACCCCCGACTCGTGCCCTGGTCCTACACAACCTCTGGTAACATAGCTTAGCGTGACAATGCACCTGCTGCGGAAAGCTGCATGTAGCCTGAAGTCACCGTTCACATTTCACTTGTTTGACTTCGCTATTCATCTTACCGGGATCGATAATTGACGTCACGACTGCAGGTCTACTAAAATATTGCAAGACAGTGGAGGAAAGTTGTGCATTAATGCATATTCTGAGTGTTTTGATACTATATGATCTGAAAAGCAGGATTACTTCTTCCGAGACGAGAAAGATGGGTTTTAGCAGCAAGACTCTCCCCCTTCTGAGAAGTGATGTCCCTTGAACTTCTGAAAGCTTACTATACGAGTCATGTAAAGATGACACAGGACAAGGCAAAGAAGCACTAAAAGCACAGATTCTATCACTTCATCTCTAAGCGCTACATGCGCAGAATGCACAGCAGCATGCACGGTCAGGCTACTTATTTTGCCAAAGAACTGTCTGTCCTTGTACTGCCTGCTCTTTGTATTGCTCTCGACTTTTTCCTTTTTGTTTGAAATCGTTGTGCTGGAGGTACTCCTCTATTCCAGAGCGAGCAGCAGCTGGGCAGAGGAGGGACACTTTATCAAAGTGTACCTGGCCAGTGCTCCACTGCAAGAAAATGAAGTGATGCATGGCAAGCGCTGCCCAATGAGACTGCAGCAAAGAAGAGCGACAGTGATGCCAACTAATAGTGAGCCTAGGCCGCGTTCGGAGCCCATTAGGGAATAGGAGACTCGCACGCGAGCGAGCATGCGCTTGCAGGCTCGACTTAAAAATTGCTTGTTTTGCATATTAATCCAAAAATAAACCTGCACTCCTACTTTGTGAGGGTTCACTCTTTATCTCACATCCCTCATTAAAACAAGCATTGGCAATGTGAAGCATGTTTCTTCTCTGTAGAAGAAAGTTTTATACCGGGCTTTCCAGCACAATAAAGATACAACATGAATAGCGGCTGCACAGCCTTCCAGATCACCTGTAATTAGTTAGGGACAGGTGGCAGAGGCAGGTGGAGCAGAACACTATTCTCTCACACATTCAGGGCGGGCAGATTACAGATGGCTAACACACGCCAGAGAACGTGAGTGAAGTTAGACATTTATACAATTTCCATTAACATACGAGAAGTTCCAAAACTCCTGGGGGCAAGTGTGCAAATTTCTTTCAGCCATATCCCTTCAAGAAGCCTTGCAAAGTGCTTTTGACAAGGCTGTCAGCACTTGCACCATGTTTTGCAGGGTAGGGCACTGTAATCGCATCCTGCATTATGAAGCCACCCATGCCTGTGCAGCCAAGCCACAGCTGGCTGGGTTTGAAAAGCTGTATTTCATAAGACTTGAGACTGCGAACCACGCTCCCAACACCAAAGACGGCTGCCTCATGACCGGTGCCATTCATCTAGTTGTAGTCAGGCTGTGAGGGCGGGGTTTCACAATTCGGAGCAGTCCTGCCTCTGTTGCATCCTGTCTGATAAAGCAGTACCATGGAGGCGGAGAGGAACACCTCTTAGCTCATCCTGAACATACTGCCCTTCTGCTAGTGTCTGACTGCCACTTTATATAGCTGGGGTACAAACTTTTACATAAAAAGTTTATTTTGGATTGTTTCACTTTAGTACCTTAGATGATATCACTTAGTGAACCGCAACCATGCTGCTGTGACTGTTTCGTTAATGACTGAAAGTCTTGTTATTCCTATTAAGCCTTTATTTTTACAGATGGAGCAATATTATATTTTACACCCTGTGTGGTGAGTGTTTTGTACAGTGTGCATCCTGACCTGAATTGTTTTGAGGTGAATTCAGCTGTGATGATAATGGAAACTGAGGCACAGGAAAAAAGTATCGCCTAGGATCACACTGTTAGGTCAAGCTTGGAAGCTAAGATCAAAACTAGGTTTCCTGAATAGACATTGCACAATTTCCATCCTTGATGGGTTTTGTATCCTATTCCACTTCTACCCCGTGACAATTGTACTAGTGAACCAAGAGGCTAGTCAGTTGTCTAGCGTCCCCTATATAAGGCCTTTATTACTGATAGAGATGAAGCAAGATTGTAGATATGTAAACCACATATGGCAGAAGATTTTTGTTCAGTGCACTTTTTGTACTGCATTATTTTAAGGTGCTTTCAGAAGTAATGATTGCAGAATAAGGAGTCGGAGGGAAGAAAATATTTTTTTCAGGATCATACAGTTTGGTAAAAAGTCCTGCTGTTTGTGGTGATTCTTTGATGTTCTATGAATTTAAAAATAGCTTTTACCTAGTAGGTCATTGTTATTTGGAACAACCTCACTACAGCAAAATAAAATATGCTGTATACCAAGGATCCCCCACCAATTCTGTTATAAGAGCTACTTTATGGTCAATAAAAATCCTCCTAACCTTATATTATTAAAGATGTAATAGTTGCCACATAACACGAGGTTCAATTAGTGAACAACAGAGGCCAGTTTACCAACCGTGAGCACCTCCGTGCATTAGGCATGGTTGCCCGCAGTTACGAAGAAAAAAAAGGTTCTACAAAGGTAAAACAGCCAGCACTGCAATGCCACTAGCACCAGGTAACAAATATTAGTACTACGTGCTCTCCAGTTGATTTTTATCACATAAATATCTACTTTCCACCCCCAAACATCCAGTTATAAATCCTGAAAATACACACATTTTCATCTTGAATACAAACTTTTCAGTTTTAATATACCTATATTAATTCAACCAAGCAAAAGCTACTAATTTAGTTCACAGGGCTGTACACAGGAGAGTTACTGTCATGTACTGTAGCTGGAAATCTTCCAGTAGCTCACAAGCTACACAGAGAAGCCTGCTCTTGAAAGGTGCTAACCTCTGCGACAAGGTCTGGATTGTGCTCACACCAGGTGCAGTGCCATCCCAGGCTTGGTGCTGTACCTGTTTAAAATGTTGAGGTCTGCCAGTACAGCATAACCAAAATCAATGAAACCATTTCTCCCTAAAATGGGAGAGCATGGCAAGGCTTGCGGTGTAAAAAAATAAAGAGAACCTACAAGACTGGAAAGACCTCTAGATATTTATCTTAACTCCTTCGATGCTGATGACGAGCTCAGCTCATCATCAGCCACGGGTGACGTGTGCGGATGACGAGCTGAGCTCGTCATGTAACGCGGTTAATCGAAAACAGCCGCACAGTGCAAAAATCACCGCAGCAGCGATGCGGTTAAAGATACCACAGCTCAGACAGATGCTGTACATGCAACACATTTTAGAAAACAAAGGAAAGGACGAGAGTGCTCAATCACTTCCGGAATAATGGTATCCCATCAATATACAATCATGTGCCCAGTGTCATCATCTGGGTTCCACGAACAACTCTCTAGTGCTTCTCTAAGTAATCAGAGAAAGCAAAATAGGGAGTTGCATCCTTCTATGTGACTCTTGAAGAAGGAAAAGAGTATATATGATTGTGTTGTAGAGAATCAATTACAAGGGTACCTTTAAAATGCAGTGCAAGAGAACCGTGAAAATAGTGTATTAAAAAGGATAAACCATAGAGACGGTGTACTATCCTACGGTGCAGTGTCTCATGTGTTTTCCTACTAAAATAAGTGAAAAAGATGCAAAAAACAAAGCAGTTAGAAATTAATCGCTGCTTTCCTGGTCGACATGTTTCAGCCGTATGGAGAAAGTTCTCCCTGGCTTTCTTCAGGACCTTACAGATATTTATTGTCACTGCAAACACACCATTGGATAAGACAATATACATACAGTATTATTGTTGTACTAGCATTCTTCCCTTGATGTTAGCAAATTAATTTAATTGTTGTACTGCATCATTGCCAATCGAGAGGTAAGCCTCACCCCACTCTGCACCAGCTCAGGTAAACTAGAGGCCCCGCTCTGCCAGTCTGTACCTCCAGGCTGGATACTGAGCTGGAGTGGAGGCTTGCTGTGTCATATAAGTGTGAAACTAATGGTGGGGCCCGTACTGCAGCGATTAGGCTACTTCAGAACTCATGTTTGGCCTCCGTGGGTGTTAGAAGTGTTGTGGGCTCCTTTGTTGCCAAACCCCAGCATATCACACTGATAACAAGTGTGCTTGAGAGACGCCTGCACATATAAGTATGTTTGGATGGAATCTGTTGCGGTTACACAAGCACTGTAACAGGCAACACCTATCCAACAATTACAGATGTTGGATAAATATGGAGTGACATTTTTATTGGGTCAAGATGGAAGTTGCTATTGGTCCAGCCAAGAAGCTACTTCATGGGCTGCCTGCTTCATAGCAACCAAGAAATCAGGTGTGTATGTTATGTTCCTCTTACTTTTCACCTATGAAGAGCTATATGGTTATTAGGTCGAGCCTAAAGGCAGCACGTATGCACAACTCTGTGAGGCACGATGTAATCCTTCTGTGGGCTTTAAAGACGCTCACCACTTTTTGATTGATTGCTTGGTCTTCCTTTACAAATCTCATTGCTTTAGTTGATGAACATTGGACATTGCCCTGCCTTGTTGTCTGTTTTGTTACCGCCCTGGCGACTGCCCCTGCTGTTTGGATCTTTTCACTAGGTGTCGTATGTTTTCTTTTTACTGCAGTGTTTTTTCTTTACACCGTTTCTTCGCCAGTGGTGCCTACACAGCACTTTCTTCCAGTTTACTTAATCTCCCTGTGCCTTCCCCCGACAACACCTCCCACCCCTCGCAGTTTATTTTTTGAAGTGTCACGATCTGAGTCGAGTTAGCAAACTACAGTTTGTTGAGAGGACATTACCATGATTTATGGTCTCCACAGCATGGGCATCATGTGTACATGATCTGTTGAATAAAAGCATATGGCACCCTGTGCTCTGTCTTCCGTAGCTTGATGTAGTGTGTGTGACTCATTCCTCTCCCGCCTCTTGAGAGCAATGCGCCGGTTTTCCAAAATGCTGTGGACAAGTGTGCACTTTTCAATCATATTGGTGCCTCTCGGACTCTCGCTTTTCACCATATAGAGCCCTACCACATACTCCGAACTGACAGAGAACCTCGAACTGCGAGGTATCTCTCGTATACTAAACACGTACCCAGCCCACACTCCGTATACCTCCCGCCCTCTGACGCCTATGTGCTTGCACCTACCCGTCCTCCCTCATCCCTTTCCCGTGTCCCTTGCTTGCCACTTCTCATTGTCCGTTGAGTGCCCCCACCGCCATCATGAATTGTTAAAATCAACACAGTGCAGAGAGCTGCGAGTTTGAACATACTCAGAGTACATCACCATAAGAGATGTAGAGTGACACTGTACAGTTCATTGGAATCCTTGCTGCCACGTTTTCCAGCAAAGCATAAAACTGGTCCCATTCTGGAAAATCATATCTCCAGAAACAAAGGAAAAAGTCACTCGAGCGTGTAGAAGGTGGTGGAAAGAGCTGACAAGGGAAAGCCAATGAGGTGCTCAGAGCGGGTCAGTCGCCTCTCAAAGCCTGCAGACTTTTATTGTGAGGACTGTCATCCGTTCACGCTGCGTTACAGGATGTGTGGACGCAAGCAGAGCCTTTATATTGCATTGCTTGGAATGTGCTATATGATAACATGGGATAACTATTTCACTACACAAATGTGTGAGAGCACATTTTTTCAAGCACGGTTTCAAAATACATACTCGTTGGGCCACTTTCATTTTTAGCCAGTGTCAAAGGGCACTCTTTAGTTATACGTTTTCACGTTGTAAAAAGACTCATCTGTGCACTTCATCCCTCCGCCATGACTGGGGTTACCACCTTTCCAAGAAAAAACAAGCATTTGCAATACAATAGGTCTCGCGTGACTATTTCAGTAATAGTAACTTCATTAATAAGGAACCTGTAGCTGTGTAAATGCTTGTTTTTCTAGATTTCAGTTATCAAAGGGATGCGGATTATGAAAGATTCCTGCTATGTCATTTAAGACCAGCGTCAGGCGAGTTATTTGAGAGCTGAAAGTGAATCTACAAACCAAGAAGGGAGTCTGGCCTTTCACCGACCATTGTGCAAGCTAGTCCGAATAGCGGCATGTCGAGCTCCTCTTCTGAAACAAATAGTGACAAAGTCTTTGTGATTCCGTGGGGGTTCGAAACGATAAAGGTCTCATCCCCGGTGAAGAGTCATCTACAGGAGCTGGATGAAGCAGAGCTGGTATACCGTGGAGCATTTGTAAGCGTTCGGTCACTGAAACAGTTCAGCAAGCAGAAACCAAAATCACTTCTCACCTGCGCTGCTTCGAAGTTAAATGCCTCCAGAGGAGTAACCCCATACTGATGAACCTTCAAAACTCAGGTGAGTCACGAGAAGCGTGACTTAGGATGACCACCTGCCAAAGAAGCACATTTTAAACCAGGTCAGTAAAAATTCAGGACAAAGGGTCAAAAATTCAGGATAAAACATCAATTTTACGGACAGATCGGTGTACGTCGAGGAAAAATAATATAACACAGTAAGTAAATAGACAGTCGACAGAAGTAAAAGTCAAAGTATATTGTGTTCTTTGGTTCGTATAAAACACTGCAGTATTGAGCATTGTATATAACTGGAGGTATTTACAGATTTAAAATGATCAAAAAATTGACATCGGACATACCGGACAGTTGGAAATTGACCTCTTACTGTCACCCACCCTCGAATGACCATACCAGATGCTGTGCTCGGTTGATAAACTTCGATTTCCAGCTCCTAGGTAGTAGAGTCCAGAGACCGATGGAGAGAAAGGTACAATAAGGGGTTACAACGGATTTGAGGGAGATAGTTTGTGTCAATGTATTTAAACCCTTTTGAATAACTGTAGTACGTAATCCGTTCATTGAAATAATGCGAGAACAAGTGAACAGTCCAAACTAAAAAGATGATGAATAGGAGATAGAAAAGGAGCACGGACAACATTTTGAAAAACCAGTCCCATACGATCCTCTCACCAGGGTTGTGCCAAACAGTACAGCACCGGATGCTGTGGACAGTGCACCATTCTCCACTCTATAGTGTACCTGCACAAGAGGCATAGTTTACCAAATATAGCACAGGACACTATGACTCACAGAAGAGTGCACCACCACACATAGCACATTCGCCTATAACCTGAGCCACACTGCACATTCGCCTATAACCTGAGCCACACTGCACCATCACCCACTGAGTAATGTACCCCCTCAAAAAGCATAGTGTGCCAACACACAGCACCGTGCGCTACTACCACGAAACCGTGGATGTTAGACATTCCATGTATTTAGCAGCCAGGTGGTCACGCCACATCAGGAAGACCTGCAAGGGATCTACACTGGCTGCCAGTGCCAACTCCCAATTTGATGTTTTTGAGATTTTTTTAAAGCCTGTTTTCTGGCCTCGAAACGCTGATAGGATCTAAACTAATCTACCGTCTTATTCAATTTCTCTGAGAAGACTGCTGAGCCGAGTACAGGAGCCTTGCACAGGGCACCAAATTGGTGTGTATGGCTTGTGTAGTATGTGGCAAACAACCCCATTAATGGTGTGGTAGCATAGTATTCGGTTACAATTGACAAGATCCACAATTTGTGGGATACTCACTTGGATTGTACTAAGAGAAGCCCAAAGAACACAGTGAGTGTCTGAAGGCCTCCAAGAGTTTCAAACTTCCTCTGGTGTTTCTAACAGATGAGAACATTTGTGAGCATCAGCAGCTTCTTTATATCAAAGTCTTAGACATAACCCCCTTGCCTCTGGAAAATACAGCAAGCTGCAGCTCATGCAACACTGATGCTCAGCAGAGAGATTAACACTGCATTGGTCAGAATGTGGGCAGTCCAGAGATTGCCCATAATTTGTGGATGTGAAGGTTTTTTACCTGAAGATGTAAGAGGCAGAGCCTGAGAGGAAGCCAGGTAAAAGCCGGCAGTTGGGCACGCCAAGAGAACCTAAGGAGGGGCAATTACCTCAAACCCTGGCAGATAACTTAGCCGCTGGAGGGCTGAAAAGACCACCTGGTAGTAAAGCGGCATAGCAGGCCAAAAGTAAGTGCATAGCACAAGATGGCGACCCATGGTGAATGGAAGCAGCCGGCATTACACCGGTACGGCTTGTTTGCGTAGAAAAGCCTGCCTGCTACTGGCCCATCTTCACTGCTCGCCCTCCTTCTACCCACCCTCCTACTCACCCACCTGTCTGTCGCCTACTTTGACCTGCATTGGACGATCATCCCCTAAGCTCTGTCTTTCTACCCCTCCCCATAACACTGCATTGTTCCACAGCGGCCTTTTGGAGTGGTTGCAAGGGGAGAAGAAAGCTGCTTAGCGTCCGGGCACCCTAGACGCCACCGCCTTGTATGCATGAATCTTCCATCGGTCTTGAAACTCCACAGTTTTAGTCACACAGTCTCTTCTCCTCCTGGCTACTGGCATCCCTGCCTTGGGTAGGGAGGCCCTAATGCAGCCTACATATAGAACAGGGCCTCAGATTAGGTGCCCGGCTGGGGCGCTGTGCGCCTGCACCTCACCAGTCACCATTTCAGAAAAGTCTTTTTGTCCAGCGGTGCACACGGGTCCTGGTTTGCCTGGGGCCCCTTATAGAGCTAGCTCTGCTCTGCAGAGATTATTGCTCTGATGACATTGAATATTTTTTAAACCATTTTAAATACAATTTTCCTTTAATTTATTTTGACTGTAGGTGGTGTGCGAGGCTATTATAGGCATTTTACAGAGAAATGTGGTTTGTTTCATGCAACATCCATATAAAAAGCTTATTTTACATCAAAACAAGACCTCACGTGAGAAACGTGAGGTCGTCACAGTGATTATTTGCAGTACTAAAGGTGTCGGGAAGGTTTCTGAAATCTGAGAACTAGAATTTAACCTTTTTTTAACCTTCTTTTGTTTTTTTTGTTTTTTTGTTTTTTGTTTTTTTTTTAATTATCAGGGTGAGAACCCCCGAATCCCCCTTGTGGTGGTCAGGCTCGCTCGCTCACCACAATCTACTCGCCGCCAACTTTTACGACTCACCAGCCGCCACTGGACGAATGACGTGTCCAATGACTATTCCAAGGCCATTCGGCTCAAGATAGTCAGTGGCAGGTCCGGCATGTGACACCAACAGCCGAGTACTGTTATGATCGGCCAGTTTTACAAATTACTAAACCACTTATAAAATGTGAGAAAAAACTGCTGAAGCAAACCAAGAAAACCCCACCTAAAATGCGAGGCAAGCTGCACATGCATACGTCAGCTGACCTGGTCAATCAAAGCGCCCCTGTTCAAATGAAATGTTTCCAATTTTGGATACCCGCAAAAGAAGGATGCACATACAACTGAATCCACTCCTAGTGACATATGCTCAGGAATGAAAAACAACTTTGATCCTAACGGGTGGATTGTGTCCGACAGCCCTCATAAACCCATGACACAGACCTCCGAAATATTTCAAGCAAGTACTGTACAAGATGCACAAAGAGAACTTAAACCACAAACAAGCACGCAGGTGTCTGACAAAACTTACATTGTTGGGGTTCAAGCAATGAGTAATGGCAAATATTAAGGAGTAGATGCGCTCTCGGATACAAGGGAAATACCAGCTATCGCCTGACGTTAGTACATTATCAGCGGGTCTGAAGAGTAGTGCACATACAGGAACAACTTGTAGTGCTTGCCCAAACAGCCACCCAGCGTTTTTAACAGCTTGTCGCACTGTATTGAGGTCTCGGTTTTAACCCAGGGAACCTCACCTTAGAAATTGCACAGTAGGCCCACGCTTCTTTACAACAGAGCGACGGATCTAGCTCGGTTTGATAAATTTGTGAACATTTTGCGTACTGCCATAAGCCTGGAAATCTGAGTGTAACTGGGGGGGGGGGGTCAAAACTTGCTAATAAGGGCAGAGCCACAGACTCAGTTCCTGTTCTGTTGGTATTAAAGCACCATGGTCACACCTTTTCTTTTAACCTTTTAATGTCAGCAGTTTTAAATGATTTTTGTACAATATGTAATATTTTGTGTTCAATCTGTAGTTTATTGCACCAATTTGTATTAATAGACTCCCAGAATTATTTCCCTTGTTCATATCTATGAGCCAAACGCACATCGATTCATCCAAGTACCTGCTTGTCCATCCATATATATGAATGCGTCCATTCATTCAACCAGCCAGATGCAGCCATTTACACCCACCAACACATTCCTCCATCCATACATCCATCCATCCTTTAAACCAATACCACACTTTTTGTTCAGCCCCCCCCAGCATTCTACGTCCATCTACCCATCCATGCTCTCTTCATTCATCTTGACAATGCGCAATCATCACCTCCATTCACCCCTACACCTTCCACCCATTTATCTAGACCCTCCTAATTCTCTTCAAAGGGTATCCTTACATCCACCATCTACACACACTTTATTCAACATCATCTTCATTCTGTCCATCTACATCCTCCTCACTCATCCCCACACTCTCTATCATCCGTGTATCTCCCCAAAGTTCTTAAATAAAGCAAACATCCATTCATCCATCCACTGCTTTTGCCCTCACTAAAATGTTTTAGGAACTGTTTGTTCTCAGACCATTAGAGGTTTGGAGAGCCTCGAACAGTTGACATATTTTATAGCATTGCAATAAAGGGGGTTTTCATTGCAGATATACGAGTGTTTGTTTAGTTTAATTACTACACAACACATAGATGAGCTCTGCTTTAAAAAAACAAACATCATGCTCTTATAAGTCAAAGCTAGACTTCTGAAGCCTAACATAAATCAGAATGAAAATGGGTGCCCTTAATTAAATGAATACCTATTTTATTGATCTTAGCTCACTGAAATAAAACAGACGGAAGAGTGTAATGTTATCGATCACCCATCAATGATGACGCTGCAACCTGGTAGTGTTTAACCGTCTTTATTTAAACACGTCTACCTCTGAAGAGCGCCGCGCCTCAACTGCCAATTAACGGTCCTGCGCGCCAAGCACTTACGCAGCCTGCGTTGCCTTGCGCGGGCGCGGCACGTCACGTGGCCCACGTGACGTGCATACACTAGAGCGCGCTACTACATATCTCCTCTTTTTCCCAAAATGGAGACAGTTTCTCTTGTCCACAGTTCAGTGTCTCTGTATTTAGCTGGTTTAACCACCACCCTGCCACTGCGGGTCAGTCTTACCGGGGTGTTGCGGCTCTCACATTCGTTACTTCCTTCCGACTCCTGCGCAGCCGCGCCTGCTCCTCCTTCTCTCCGACTTCCTCGGGCCATCCACTCCTGCTCTTGCTCCCTTGTCTCTAGATCTTGATTGTCTCCTTCATTCTCCTTGAGCGCTCCGCCTGAAGCCTCCTGCTCTCCCAACTCCTTTTCTTCCTCATCCAAATCTATGTCCTCTGATCCCAGTTCAAGATTTTGTTACACCTCGCCATGCGGTCTTGCGACCAGACGTTGCCATCACTCAGTAGAGCCGTCCTACCCCGTACTTCCTTCACCTGCATGGGCTTGCTGTGTTTGCTCTCTCCTTTCCGTCGCACATTGGCCAACCTCACTCGCACCCACTCTCCTTCCTCTAGTCCTGTGTCCCGCACATTCCTTCTGCGGTCATGATGTTTGGTGTAGGTTGCTTGGGCTTTCTCAGGTTGGCTCGCACTACAGCGGCGACCATTCACTGGTGACTGTTTTCTCCTTCCACACACGATTGTCCTGCGTGAAGGGATCTCTGCCTCTGAGTATTTGGAACAGGCTGTATCCTGTGCTGGTAGGCGTTATCCTGTAAGCCCAAATCATATGCCAGATTTCTGCTTCCCAGTCCTTGTCATCGGCTATGGCAGCTTGGATTGACCCCATTACCACCCTGTTGAACCGTTCCACTAAGCCGTTTCCGGCTGGGTGATATATGGCTGTGTGCTTGGCTCCTATGCCATTTCTTTTCATGAATCCGTTCCACTTCTCCGATTTAAACTGGGGCCCGTTGTCACTAAACACCGTCTTGGGGATGCCTTCCCTCACGAACGGATCTGCTAAGAACTTAATGATTGCGTCTGTGTCCATGGTCTCTCTTATCATTATCTCCGGCCATTTCGAGTACCTGTCCACCATGACACACACGTACTTTTGTACTCCTTGTATCTTCAGAACAGGGCCCAGGATATCTACGCTCAATTCTTCCCACGGGTTCTTTGGTAGATCAAACTTGCCCAGCTCAGGTCGGAGAAGTTTTAGGGTCTTATCCGCTCCTTGACACCTGGTGCAATTCCTGACGTGTCTTTCTGCCTTCAAGTCCATTCCCGGCCACCAGTAGTCTTGCCTGGCTCTCAGTCTCAATTTGCAGATCCCAAGGTGTCCCTCATGGAGTGCGTCTAGTAGCCGGTCGAGGAGGTTGACGGGTGGTATTACTCTCTCGCCCCTGTGTATGAACACCCGTTGGTCACCTATCGATAATTCCTCTCTGACTTCATAGTAGGGTCTGAGTTCCCTTACCAGTGCTTTCTTCTCGGGCCACCCTTGCGTCACGAGCTTACTCACCTCCTTTAACACTGCATCCTCATTGTATGCCTGTTTCTATTCTGTGAGGCTGATGGAAGCCTCCTGGTCCTCTGTGAGTGCCACCCACTCCTCTGTTCCTGCCATGTTCTCACCACTGGATTCCATCGCAGTGGCTCTGCTTAGGTAGTCCGCCACACAATTCCTGTTCCCAGGTACGTGCTCCATGTCATACCGGAACTCTAGTAGCTTCAACAACATCTTCGATATTCTTGGTGTGGCATCGGCGTGCCCTATTGACGTCAGCACCTTTAACAGGGGTTTGTGGTCCGTTCTCAATAGGAACCGGGTGCCCCACAGAAATTGTCTGAACCTCGCAGTGGCCCACACCACTGCCAGCATCTCCTTCTCAATTACACTGTACCTTTTTCTCCGTGTCCGACAGCGTGCGCGAGGCAAAGCTTATTGTTTCGATCTGTCCTTGCCCTCTGTCTTGCATCAGGACTGCTCCCAGGCCTTTGTCGCTGGCGTCCGTGGTCAAGACCGTCCTGCCTTGAGGATCATACCCCTGGAGGGGAATGGCTTCTGCAATCGCTTTCTTGACATCTTCAAACTCATTCTGGGTCTCTGCTGCCCATCGGAACTCGGTGTTTTCCTTCGTGAGTTGCCTCATATGGTGGGTCCTGGAGGCGAAGTGTTGCACGAATTTCCCATAGTACTCGGCCATGCCAAGAAATGATCTTACTTCTTCTTTGCTGATTGGAGGGGGTGCCTCACGGATGGCCTTGACGTTCTCCGCCTTGGGGGTCACTCCCTCCACGCCTATTTCATGTCCCAGGTATGTTACTGACGACATTCCAATGCGGCACTTGGACCATTCCGCCGTGAGACCTTTCCCTTCCAAAATCCGTAGCACCTTCCCCAGCTTTGCGTCATGATCCAGTTTGTCTCGGCCCATTATCAGGATGTCGTCCTGAAAGTACTGGACGCCCGTGCTATTTTGGAACAGCTGGTGCATCAATTTTTGGAACACTGCTGCTGCAGACGCCAGCCCGAATGGCATGCGGAGAAACTGGTAACACCCGAACGGGGTAATAAACGACGTGAGGTGGCGGCTCTCCGGGTGCAGGGCAATTTGGTGGTAGGCAGAGGTCAAGTCGATGGTGGAGTACCATTTGATGCCCCGGATGCTGGCCAGCATCTCCTCTATTCTTGGCAGGGGAAACCTTTCTACTACAATGTTCTTGTTTAGCTCCCTGAGGTCCACGCACAGCCGAACCTTCCCGTTGGGTTTCTTAACCACCACCAATGGCGCCAGCCATTCCGCACATGTGATGGGCTGAATGATCCCTTTCTTCTCCAGCTCTTGGAGCTCCTCTTGCACCGCCTCTCTCACTGCGATGGGGATGTTCCTGGCTCGGTGGGCCACGGGTACTGCCTTGTCCTACAAGATGATCCTATGTGCAAACTTGTCAAGTTTCCCCACCGTGCCTCCGAATACCTTGGGGAATGTCTTCCTCCACCTGTCTTGGTCAGGCCACGACTCGTGTTCAGTTAGTAAGATCTGCTCCACACCCCCAGGATCCAACTTGATGCCCAGGTCACCCTGGTCCAGCCACCCCAGTACGGATGGTCCCTTTTCCGATATGTAGAGCTTGCAGCAGGCCGATCGGCCCCGGAACTCAAACTTCAGTGGTCGGAATCCCGCCATTGGTATGCGGTCCCCGTTGTATGTGACAGGGCGGATATCTAACCTCTCCAGTTCCGGGCCTAGTTGTGGCGCGAACTTCTCCTCCCACACGGCCCTTTGGACGATGGTATACGGCGAACCGGTGTCGGCTATTACGCTTATCCTGATTCCTCCTATGGTCATTTCCAGCACCGGCTTCATGGATCTTTTCCCTTCCACATTCATGACTTGTCCATCAGCTCCCAGTACCAGGTCGTATATGCCCAGCACCGTGGCTACTTCCTCCTCTGGTGTGTCTTCCTGCGTGTCGCTGTCCTGGCTGATGAGTCTCACTGTGTTCTTGGAGGCTTTCTTTCTGCATACCTTCTCGAAGTGTCCGATTATTCCACAGTACATGCATTTGGCCCGGAACGCCGGACATTTCTTGTCATGCGCCTCGTGCGTCCAGTTTCCGCACCTGTAGCATGGTTTCCGGTTGGTGCCCGCGTGCCTTCCTGGAGGTCCGCCATTACTGCTCCACTTGGCGCCGTTTTTTTCTGTTGTCCTTTTTGTCGAGTGATCCTTACGGTTCTCATCCTCATCTATCTTGTTCACCATGGCGCTGGACGCCGTCTCCTTCTTAGTTGCATCCGCACACCTCCTAGCCAGTTCTGCTCTTTTGACGATGACCATCACATCCTTCAGGGTGGTTTCTCCACTGGCCCACAACTTGTCTTGCACGGAGGTGCACGTGGTGTGCATTATCACTTGGTCCTTTATAAACTCTTCCTCCCAGTTGTCGTGCTTGCACGCGGCCGCCAACCGTTTTAGTGCCGCCACGTACTCCTCTACCGTCTCTCCTGGGCGCTGCTTCCTTTGTTGAAAATTGAACCTGTCTACGGACACACACACCGCCGGTCTAAAGTGTTCGTTCAGTTCCTCGATTGCGTGAGCGTACACATCATCGTCCGTGCTGTCCCTTTGCTTCGGCACCAGGCTTTTATACACTCTCAACCCTTCCGGGCCTAGGTTCAACAGCAGGATGCGTTTTTTTCTTGATGGTTTAAATGTTTCTTCGCTCTCATCCTCCAGCACGCCAATGAAGTTGTCGATGTACTCTCTCCAATCCTCCCACTTCATCAACGGCTCTCCTGGCCTGGGCAGGAATTGCACCGGCGCCGTCGCATATCCTGTTTGAATGCTCATCCTTTCGCTCTTGATCGTGGGCTGGTGGCTCGGTTGGCCCTTGGGGCTTCCTGGCGCACTATCTCGTTCTGCTTTGTACGCGTGGGTTTGGGGACCACTTGTGTCAGCCCCTTCGTTCTTTATCAAGGTATCCAGCTCGTACGTTGACCAGTGGACGCTACCTCGTGGCTCGCTGCTCAGCGTGTCTTCCTCGTCTTCCCGCCGTTCCGGCCTCTGGAGGAGCTTGTGGTTGTTCGGCCCTGCCGCTCTCTTCAGGGTGCTTGCTAGGTTGACGTCGGCTCACTGCAGGTTGGGGGTAGTGATCCCACCCTCGTCGCCATTGTAATGTTATCGATCACCCATCAATGATGGCGCTGCAACCTGGTAGTGTTTAACCGTCTTTATTTAAACACGTCTACCTCTGAAGAGCGCCGCGCCTCAACTGCCAATTAACGGTCCTGCGCGCCAAGCGCTTACGCAGCCTGCGTTGCCTTGCGCGGGCGCGGCGCGCCACGTGGCCCACGTGACTTGCATACACTAGAGCGCGCTACTACAAAGAGAAAACAGTTTCTTTTCTCAAGAACGTAAAACACATTGAGATGCAGTGGAAGCGCTCCTGTCTTTTTGGAAAAGTGGAAACTCGCCCAGGACATTTAATGAACAGGCCTCCAGCACTTATTGTGCCACCCACTAAAGAATCCTTTCAAAACCTGTCTGAGGCCTCCCACTTAAGCCTGTAGTGCAGTTTTAAACTGCCACTTCAACCTGGCACAATAAACCTTTTACCAGGCGCAAATCTATTTCTAATACTTTTAAGGCACTCCTAAAGTAGGGCCTAAAAGCTCATGGGCAGGGTGCAGGTTATTTAAAAAGTAGGGCATGTGGCTTCGTGTTTTACGTCATGGTTGTGGAAAAACTCATAAAGTCGTTTTTTGTTGCTGTATGGCTGTCTCTCCCATAGGCTAACACCGAGTTAACTAATTACACGTAATCAGTGCTAACTCCAGACTTAGAGCAGAGATATGCTGTTTGCACTCAAAAGAGTTGCAATTTAAAATCCTATTTTATGGAAAAGTAGGGTTTAAGCTACATTTAGAAAATGCCACTTTTGGAAAGTTATCAACTTTAAAACCGCTATGATGCACTCGAGATTATAAACTATAAACACTATTTCAGTAGAACCCACACTTCTCAGCGTCGGTGTGCACCTTCTGATGTCGTTCTACCCAGCCACCTATTCAAAAATGAAGCAAAAAACTAGGACAAAGAGTCTTAGACAGAACGTGCACTACCTAATGCCCTCAGATGAGTGTTTAACAAATGTGAATCCAAAAATACATTATTTCAAAGAATATGCAGGTTTATCGCTGTATTGCAACATAATCTGTTCAAATCTTCTCCAGAAATGTCATGACGTTGTCAAATGCTTTCTTCATACTTCTTATTTATTCAAGCGAACGGTTTCAAAAAACGTTCATGAATTTCCAAAACTCAAATAAACAATTCAGGTGTGGATTTAATCACTCCCACTGCATTTCGGGTGTAAAACTTCACCCTTCGTCAGGGGAAATCTACAAATAAGTCATATGGACAGTAAATGGTTTATACAATGATATTATAATGCTTGTTCAGCATGGCTGGCCTTTACAATCCAGTGAGGTCTATGTGACTACAACATTTCAATGAGGTGCAGAGCTCTGTACTACTTAGATTGCCACCTCAAATGTATAACTGGAGAGATTGAGACATGAAAAGGTAGTTGAAACGCTAGGACAGACGTCGTGGATCAGTGAGTGAAAAGCCAACAGCATAAGAACACAAGACACCTGTGTCCATGCTGAAGTGAAACCCAAATATAAGGCAACCATCCAGCTGGTGACTGAGCCATGATGTGAAACTTATCACTATGTGTGCTCTAACATGCAGAGCTGCTTGGCTCTCCTGCAGAAACATTAAAACATGCTATTGTACCTAGACGCCACTGGACTCAAACGACTAAGTTCACAGTGTGTCTTTTGTGTTCTTATGCTGTTGGCTTTTCTCTCACTGATCCACGACGTCTGTCCTAGCGTTTCAACTACCTTTTCATGTCTCAATCTCTCCAGTTATACATTTGAGATGGCAATCTAAGTAGCACAGAGCTCTGCACCTCATTGAAATGTAGTCACATAGACCTCACTGGATTGTAAAGGCCAGCCATGCTGAACAAGCATTATAATATCATTGTATAAACCATTTATGTACATATGATGTATTTGTAGAGTTCCCCTAACGAAGGGTGAAGTTTTACACCCGAAATGCATTGGGAGTGATGTAATCCACGCCTGAATTGTTCATTTGAGTTTTGGATAACCATGAACTTTTTTTGAAACCGTTCTCTTGAATAAATAAGAAGTATGAAGAAAGCATTTGATGACGTCATGATGTTTCTTGACCAGATTTGAAAAGACTATACAGCGATAGACCTGCATATTATTTGAAATAATGTATATTTGGATTCACATTTGTTAAACACTCAGTTGAGTGCATTAGGTAGTGCACGTTCTGTCTAAGACTGTTTGTCCTAGTTTTTTGCTTCTCTTTTAGAAAGTTGGCATTTCTCTGCCTAAACCAAACGTTCTTTTCTACCTGTATTCAGGATCACATGGCTGTGAGTGGCTCTTCTGTGGTGTTTAGTGGATTGCTACCAGACATGTGTACAAAGGACTAGCAGTTAGGGGAGTGATTCTTCATGACTGGATAGCTTGGGAGGAGTTGCACCATTCATCGATTACATTTCAAAGAGCTCTGCATGCAGTGCACACAAAGGAACCTAACACCAGGTCGCCCTTGCCTTTTCACCTTAGACAGTTTGAAGCCAAACCCTGAGAAAGAGCTGACCCGGACCAGTTTTGGGGATAGGAATTGTTTCGTTTTTTTCGTTTTTCCTTCTTGCATTTCTTGCTTTCAAGCCTGGGGAGGCCTGCTTAGGTGTGTTGTTTTCACTTCCTGTTTAAACGCTGTTTATTAAATCCTCTTTGCTTTTACACTGTCCAGCTTGCTACTTATAGTGTCTATTTATTGTTCAGTGTGTGGTGCAGCCTTCTGTGAACACTTATCTGTGCCAGAGATGGTCTAGGGAAGAGAATTGCAAGGTTGGTCATCATCAATAGTGTGAACTGGTATATATGAAGGTCTCATTTTAGTCCTCTGGCATTGCGTCAGACTGTTCAGAAATGGTGCAAGGATGTTCTGATCCCTAGTCAAAATAGTATATTAATGGATGACGCCCTCCCGATATATTCTAATGTAGTATTACCTTTAGGTGGTGCTCTAAGGCTGCTGCCTTATCTTGTCTTTTGGTAGCATTGGCCACAAGCCTGTTTGCTGAGTGGGTTTGCCAAGAAAGGCACTCCCTCACATATCTTGTTAGATAGTGACTTTGATTCATTAGTGTATACTCTATCAACTGTTTGAAAGTCTATTGGCAAGGGCTTTCCAACATTATAAAGGTGAAGGGCCATAAATGAGCTTGCAATACTGCACTTACTGGTTCGCTGTAAGAGATAAATTAGAATACCAGAGCACCAAAAATTGAATGAGTTTAGCAAGATACTGAGAAAGCATCAGACAGTCAAGGATACATTGATGATCACTGTGGCTCTGCACTGGCTCCTTTTCCAAGCCATTATTGTGGTCCGGATATGATTCCGAGGTCCAAAATGTCACCAGAAGTGCTGACACAAATCAAAATGGTCGCAAAAGTCATACAACTTCTTAGTGCATTAAAATATCTGGTGCTGAAATCTATATCCAACCTGCACGCAAGCTCAAAACAATTATGAGGTATAGAATATTAGTGAATTCTGTTAGGGTAACTGTAAACCTGATTTTTACAGCGCAGTGGCATAACATTTTATTTGTTCATGGGGGAAGGTGGCCATTTAATAATATTGTTGTACACCTTTTCTGAAATCTGTTTTTGTTTTCTTTCCTATGTAGAATGGTGGAAAACATAGAACAACTGCGTGAAGACTACAGAAAACAAATTAAGACCTGTTTCATCCTTGGTGCGTCCGGAGAAACTGGCAAAGAATTGCTGAAAGAGATTGTGAAAGGGAATATATTTTCCAAAGTTACCACAATCGGACGGAGGAAACTTGACTTTGAAGATGATTCTTATAAAGATGTGGTAAGATAATAATTATTTGTGGTACATTTCTTTAACGAACAATCTGTATGACACAAGGGGGGAGGGATCACACTGCCTCTTATCCTAGCACAGTTCACCCCATTGCATTCTGGTAAATGCAGTACGTTTACTTAACTGTTGCTGTTGTTTTTCACAAAAGCACTGTGGCCTGCCAAGACTTGGACTGTATTTCAGCAACCCCAGTGCAAACTTGGCTCCTCCAAGGGTCACAAAGAATAACGTAGCAAACAATAATTGCAAATTCTACAGCTCAAGTGAGAAATGCTGGCAGAGCTCACAGGTCTATTGAGCAAGGTACACAGTTCTGTTTTACCTTCAGCTTTATCAGAAAGAAATAAGGTTATTTATTACAGCTTACATACTTACTGATTTACATATATGGTATAAAGTTGAAAGAATATCTGAGTCATTTAAAAGTTATATGAACCGATCTTTAAAATCTTACGGTCAAATATAATTTAACTATCCCTTGTTGATTCTCCTTTATGAATATCTTAAATGCTTCCTGAAGGGTCCTCGTTTCTATAGATTTTATTTCATAAACCAGTTCCAGTAAAATTTAGAGGTAGCCCTCCAGTGGAGGCCACTGAGTTGGTAGCATAACTCAAATCTCCTCACTAGCAGAAGAGCGAGCATGAGCAGGTGATGGCAGATTTCCTTTTCTTCACCTCCATTCTAAAGCAGCTGAAGAGGAAAAAGACACTCATTTGTGACGGGTAATCCTTTAAATTAGGTTGGATTAAAGCTGGGATACCTAGAACATTACATGTAAATTAACTATGTGTTATATAATCAGATCCTGCGATCCTTTTATAAAAGCCAGTCTCTAATCCTCCTCATTACAGAATACTTGTGAGGCACCTAGTCGCTTGTAACAAAGAAATGACATTGCTGCTCAGCTGTAATGACTTATTATAGTTGAGGTTTGATCTCAAAGGGTCTACTGCCAGAACCAGCAGCCCAGGAGAAAAGATCAATTCACTGAGCATAATTAAAGGTGCAGTTTAAAAAATAAAAACGACACGTGGCTTTTCTTTTTTGTGCTCTATTTTTTTACATGATCAGTACCAGGCAGAAGGAGATATTTAGGGCAACATCTTTAGGAAATGACAGGAACATTTGACTCTCTATGCATATTTGTACACATTCTGAGGTGCAGCATTTTTTTAAAACTGACTTGTATCAAAATGGTTTAATATCATTTTACAATAAATATCTTAATGCTTTTTGGTGTGTTTAATTTTTTACTAGAGATTTTACCGAAAAATGTTCATGTTTGCAAACATGCAAACTTTTTCATTCCATATCAATAAGCACCACACCAAGGATTTAAGTTGTTTTGTGGGAAGGGTAGTGGTGGGGACCATGTATTAGAAGAACTAAACTACCCACTGATGTACATAATGAGGATACTACAAGTCAGCTCGGGGTACCATTAACTTATAAAGGAACTCTACCTTCTGCTTCATTTCCTCTATATGATCTCTGAACTCTTTGGTGACTTGCAATATCCTTGTAATTAACGGTAGGGGGTACTTTAGCCCAAATATAGACACAATTCATTTGGATCATTCCTTCTTCGTCTTACATTGAACACCCCTCTACTGGACCATATTAGCCTGTCTCTGTCCAATGTATTTATGACTGCTTGCAAGTCACGATTTGTCTACTGTTGCTCTGTGACCGCTCTATCAGAAACCACTGTCTATAGGGAGAAAGTGAACATCCAAGGTTTTGATTGTCCGAGTTGGTTGTGGCTCCAGCTTCTCTGCAAACAATCTGAAGTCAGTCCTTCACCATATAAGACTCCTGTTCAGCAACGGAGGACAGGTCACATCGATACACCCCAAAAGTGAATCCACTACTTTCTGGGTTCAGGGCCTGGCACATTTCACAGATTTGTTTAAGATTTGGATTGTAAGTCTCTTAGGGAAATGCGTATTTATTTTAAACCTGTTTTTATCATTTAAATAAATAAACATAAATTCCCATAAAGGTTTTTCGGAAAAGTGTTTTGCTTTTTAAAATATTTTACTTTTGCCCCTCACTTACCCAGAAAAGATGCACTGTTTCTGCCCCAGTGCTTTGAGCGCATGTGTAGACTGCTCTGGGCACTTGGCGTGTTCTTCAGCCATATCCGACACCCAGCCATTGTGCCTCTGAAACATTTTGTGCATAGACTGCCATGTGCCGCATGCCCAGAGCACAGGACATGGCTTTTAAACAGAAGCTGAGGAGTAAGCAAGATATTCAGTCACAGATGATTCTAACTATAGCAGCAGCAGTTGCCATAAGGAGTCTTCGCAAGGTATTCTGTGTGTACCTCCGTAATGATCACATTTCACTGCCTGTCTTTCTGAAAGAGTCCGTGGGTTCTTCTAGCTAGTGTCCCACTTCCTCAAAGCGCTTCTGGCTCACGTTATGAAACTAGAAGGGTGCCACTGCATGCAGCTTCTTCCGTGATGTGACAGATTTCCTAAACCTACTACATTGAAATGACAAGCTTCCCGGAAGCACGTCTGGGAAGTGTCCACCTTTCTTAATAATTCTGTGAAGTTTGCCACAAGCCTCTATATGTATTTGAAGAAAGTTGCTGACTTCCTGGACATACTACAAAGAAGTGGCTCTGTTCCCAGAAGTATCCATGGAGTGGTCTGTGGGCTACTGACAGCAATGCTTTTTAGATTATTTTTTTTTAAAGGAATGCCAGAGTGAGTTTTCATCCGTGTCCATTCAATGTGCGCTTTGTCATTTTGTCTCCAGGTAGAGCCCATAAAGTTATAGGACGCTGCTGCGCTGTACCTACAGCTATACTTGACCAACCCCATGGTGTAACCACAGACCACCTGCCTTGAGCGCACAACAAGAGAAGTGTCCCCAAGTACCAGGACTGATACATGTGAACCCTGGCAGGATCTTTTTTACAAAATATCTGATCTTCTCTGCCACTGAGCAGCACACATTGTGAGACTGGACCCACATCCCCATGTGTCTACTGACAACCCATCTTTGAATAACCAGCAGTCCTACTAGTCAAGTGGCTGGCCCTTGGATACCTGGTAGGTGCTTGACTGTGCCTACAAACTCAGGTTGTTGAGCCATCACTGAAATTCAAACACCCACAGATTGCCCAATGATTGTTGACAAAGCAACTGTGCTATCACTTTAGGGTGTGCAGCAGTAGAAGCAGAAAGAAGCACTTATTTTTGCAAATATTGAAAATGCTTCACTTTGTTGCGTCTTTCCCCTGCCCTGACCTAAGAGCCTTCAATGGGAAGGCTAATCAGAGCTGGAGATTCGAACAGCAGCACTTCAAATTGTCTGGCCACGCTCCCACACTTTTAAATTAACAATATCAGTGATCTTTTCTAAATGACTTCAAAGTTATTAAAAAGAAGATGCTATTTTATTTCAACATTAATATAATATTCAGTATTTTATATATTAATTTTCTGACAAATTACATTTATAAATTTAATTTTAAGAATAAAAAATATACATTTATAGATTTACTTTTAAATATTCAGTTGTATACATATGTATTTTCATACACTAATTTGTATAGGGTTAGTAGCGATACTACTTGGCATGGGAAGTAAAGTACTCTTGATGTTATATATCGCAATGTAAAACTGATCACAACCGCTAGGCCCTGTCTGAACGAGCTGAGAACAGCTCCAACAATGTCAATTACATCTTCGCCATAGTGAGGACTTCACCTCCCCAGCTGCCAGTCGCCCCACCCCTCCAATCACAAGATCTCTGCACCCAGCCATCCAACTACTTCAGTGACAATATTAGCACTTTCTCGTACCTTGCTTTGTTCCACGAATTGGACCTCACCAACCCTCGCCGCTCTGCAACCCACCCAGATTGAAACCTTGGACACTGTCGTGACCTGCTTGTCCACCATAGCCTCCAGAGAAAACCCCTCCACCATGTGCTCCATCCACACGGAAGCTCCATCAGACCCTTGCCCACACTTAATCTTTACCAAAGGAGTCCTTCCTCACTGGACGCACCTAGTTGGTCTTCCTGTCCCCTTCCAAAGCTGATTGTTGATTACCCCAGGGATCCTCACTCAGCCCAACACTTTTCAGTGTGTACGTGAGAGTGCTACCAACATCATCCGAGCCCACGGGCTCAGCATCATTTTGCATGCCTGCAAATCCATGTAGTTGAGCTCAATCGCTCCATCGGCAACACCCGAATGAAGTTTCCGCCTGCATTTCCGAAGACTCCAACTGGATGAGGACTAACTGTGTGAAGCTCAACTCTGACAAGACAGAGGACCTGGACCTCAGGCTGGTGGCCATCTGAACTAGGACGGATACCAAACCAAACCGGGAACCCATGGATAGTGGTAGATAATCCACTCTCAATAACCAGCCAGATTCACACAGTTGCCCACTCCTGCTTTCTCACCCTCAAGCACCTTAGAAAAATGTCCAGATGGCTACCGCCCAACACCTGAAGAACTCTCGCACAAGCCCTCCTGACTAGTAAGCTGGAACACAGAAATGCACTGCATCTGCATCACCACTCCTCCCACCAAGCTACTGCAGGTCATCAAAAACGCTGCACCAGATTTGCACTTAAACTTCCACCCTGCACCCACATGTCTACTCCTCTCAAAAACCTCAATGAGCTGCCAGTTCAGAAACGCACACTCTTCAGTCTCCTCATACAAACATTCAAAACCTTGCACAATCTAGTAGGCCCCGCTTACCTGAACAATGCATCAGCTTGTACATCCCAACCAGCAACCTCCAGCCTCCTTCTCATCCACTTCCCCCCACAACCGAAGAGCCAGACCCGGCGAGTGCGCTTTCTCGTACCTGGCTTTTAAAGCCTGAAACAAACTTCCACTGTACATTAGTGTCACCAGCTCAGTCTTTGGATTTTGCAAGAAACTGAAAGTCTGGCTTTTGTAATGGGCACCAGCTGGCCTGCTCCTCCCTCTTGAGGCACCAGGAGATCCTCTTAAGTGATGTGGGTGCCATACAAATATGTATAACATAACATCACAATAGAACTACCTTAAGGTAATGACTGCCGAAGTAGAAACCTGCAAAGTAACAACTGATGTTCCCTTGAATCTGGTGGTATAAGCAAGGGTAAAAAGGAACCAATTCCAATCGAGGTGTAAAAATCATTTGTGCTCTTAATTCCCCATATTTGACACTCAACGGTAAATCAGGCACACATTATTTTTTTTATGTCCATTATTGCGCTGTTTTTGTTTTAGCTCTTTTTCTGTCTGTCTGATCCGCCTCCAACTGTTAGTCTGAATTTTGTTGTGCATCAGTATTAGGTTATGTTCATCAAGCACTCAAAATCAGGAAGACTGTGAACTCTATTAATGATTAATGCTGCATTTATTTATTCTGTATTGCTGATGGGATTTGATAATTGTATTTTGAATGGCTTGAGATTCCACTTTAATGTTTTATTCCTTTTCAAATCTTGTTTGTGTGATATTTATTCTTGTATGGCTTTGTGCCGAAGAAAGCTTTTGAATGTAATTGACTTGCCAGTAACACAGCGTAATCAGGGTTTACTATGCCCAGTTTTTGCACCAGTATCTGACTCCTAAAGTACTTCTCCAGTACATTTTTCACAGTAATGAACACTCATTCACACTGTTTTGTGCCGTCAGGTTCAAGAGGTGGTAGACTTCGAAAAGCTGAATGAATATTCCTCCGTGTTTCAAGATCACGATGTTGGATTCTGTTGTTTGGGAACCACAAAAGCTAAAGCTGGAGAGGCAAGTGGAAAATATTCTTGCAAATCATATATTACCAGACATTATCTGACACTTATTTACATTTTATACAATAATAAGGAGCTAAGGGACTTTTTGATAACTGTGCACATCTTCTCGGAAAAATGAGATCAATAGCTTGTATTAATGTGGCAGCAAATTTTAGTGAATGCGAATAAAGGCATGTCAGATATTTTCTAGGGACAAAAATGCAAGGAATGGGTGACTGTCAATGAATCTCCATAGAAATAACCCTGGTGATCTTAGCAGGAAGGGGTAAACTGCAACTAAAATAATGACTGCAGTTCTCCTTTAAGGCTGTCATCACGGCATCAATCCTTCAAGGTATACCTGGTAAGAATTTTTAATCTGCACGAGAAAAAGTTCTAAATGTACAACATACACAAACTTGAACAAAAGTTGGTAAAGTGAATATGTCTCTTATTGCTGCGCTGGTACAGTGTTTACATTTTTTGCAGCCATTTGCCACAAAAACACAAAAAGAAAACAAAAATTGGCAAAGTGAATATGTCTCTTATTGCTGCTCTGGTACAGTGTTTACATTTTTTTGCAGCCATTTGCCACAAAAACACAAAAAGAAGAAAAAAAAGACCTTCTTACCACCTAAACATGGTGGCCATATGCTTTCAAAAAATAACTTTTGTATATAGTTTTCATAGAACACTACAGGTACTGCCTTGCAGGGAGGTATATTTAACAACCGGTATAGAAACCATTTTCAGTTTTAACACACATCACAGAAAAATGTGATTCTTATTTACACTAAAGGATACCATTGGCTTCGAGTTACTATAACCTGAGGACACTAAAAAATCAAGCACTGGCATAGCCAATAGGTCTCGCCTTTGGGGCCTTATAAGTATTTAATTATGCAGCACAAGATCCTTGGTGCAACATCAACAGCTGCATAGCTAAACACTTGTAATATCCCAAAGGCGAGACCTATTGGCTATGCCATTGCTTGTTGGATGTTGGTGGCCCCACGATGACACTAAAATTGGTGTCCTAAGTCTTTCAACTTGTTCCAAGATAACTACATTCCGCGATATTGCGCTAAGTAACTTGAGGTTCTTTAATTTTAGACTTGGACCATATTTTGAGAGTAAGCTACATCCTAACGCACCCCAAATCCCTTGTGCTGAAGGCGGTGTTCCCTGGGTAACGCTCCATAGAGCAGTTCACACAGTGCATGCCACACACGTTGATTTGCCAGTTCTTGTTGCAGGGTACCGGTAGGGGGCAGAGCTTGGGCGAGCACCTCCTTGGCTGCCAGACTGCTTTACAAAGAGCAAATAGGTTTCCGTGATGTGCTTTTTTCTAAGCACTTTTGGTCCGTCGATGTATAATTGTTCAAGAAAGTAGGCTTGGGCTCCGCTTTATGGTCCTACCGTTGAAATGAGAAGGGAGTAAATACTTTACCTAATGTCCGTAAATTCCCTGTTATGCTTGTGCTTTACTGCAGATAAAATCTGAATAAACGAAGAACTCTGCTGATGTCAAGTGAAGCACACGTTCCATAAAGTACGGGTTAATTGTGGAGAACCTGAGCAAAGGATCTAGCGGGCGGGTGTGCGGGTTTCTTTTTGTTTGAGTGCGCGTGGCTGGTGTGCTGAGACTCATTTCAAATGTTAACGACCGTCCTCTCACAGGTCTTCGGGTCCTGGGTCCCCTTGTCAGCTCTCTTCGGGGACTTGGACCGCTACTCCGCCTCAGCTGTGGTGGAGCAGTCCCTGCCAGGTGTGATTCATTCTCTCCAGGCACGAGCTGCTAAGGAAGGAGGAGGGGTCAGTGAACATTGTAGAATAGGATGAAGGGAGGGCGGTCGCTGAAAGCAGAGACACCCGAGAAAAAGCTGTGGAAAAGTAGATGGCATATGTTCCACACAGAGAACAGGCAAGAGTGGAATTAAAATAGGTGAAACACTATGGGAGAAAAGGGCTAAAGAGGCGGGAAGTTAACAATTCTGAAATAGAGAGAAAGAATCAAGGGAAAGGAGAGGAGAAATAGAAGAAAGATAGAAAAGAAAGTGATAAGAAGGAATAGATGAAAAGTAGAGCGTGACAAAGACAAGTGCCTAAAAAAAAGAATGGGACCCTAACGACAAAGGAAAAAGAAGAGTCAGAAAAAAGGGACCCGGAGAGAAGCTTGAATGGCAAAAAAAACGAGAAAGAGAAGCTGAAAAAAGAGACAGGAAGAAGAGAGAGACAGAGAACTGAAGACTGACATCGGAATCACAGAGAGGGAAATAGTGATGTAAAAAGGTGAACATAAATTGTAATTAAAGTGAGAAAAGAAAATTAAAAACAAAGAAAAAAAGTAAGGGAGGGGAACGAGACCCATGGAACTTAGATAAGTAATGGCAAAGAAATAAAGGGAACGAGAGAAGAGAGGGCAGCAAAAAGTGAGCAGCCGAGAGAAGCAGGAGGGGAGAGACAGAGAAGAAGGGCTGTTTAAAACAAGTCCAGCAGTGGTACGTACGTGCGGGCGCAGTCCTCTCTTTCTGGAAGCAAACACTTGTGCTTGTGGCACACTCCTGCTCACTCTCGCAAGGTGGATGCTGGCACCAGAACGAATATGTGCTTCCAGAAAGAGCAGAGCGACGGCTAAAGGTCCTCCTAAGCAGAGCATGTGCTCTGCGTAGGCAAGACCTAACAAAAAAGGATAAAGAATTGGAAGAAAACAGCATTGGCATACTAAAATATTGGCCCACTAGCTGGTCACTCTATGTATGCACTATTTCTGTAGCTCAAACCTATACAAAAGGCAGTGGAGCACTGTACAGTGCCAAAGACAAGCACGTAACCCAGCGAGAAGTCGCTGGGTTACGTGGGTTACGTGCATGGTTACTGCTTTGGGGCAGTCCTGAGTGATACAGGGATGTAGCAGAGACTAAAAAGGACTTCTACCTTTTTCTTTTTTTTTGTCTAAACCTTTTAGTCTGCAGTCTATCGTATCCATGCTGCGAGTTTGTCGAGAACCACCAGAGACAGTTACCTTGTCTGGAAGATTAGCGGAGATGCTGGTCTTCGTAAATGATGCAGCTGTTTATTTAATATGGTGCAAGCTAGTCAGGGGAGCCAATGGAGTTTTATCCAGGTGATGTGCTTATATTACTATAGGTTCTAGATGAGATGTGCTGGATGACGTGCCGGCAGTGTTTTTGAGGAATTTTGTCTTTGAAAAAGAGCAAACTGTAGAGTAGAGTAGTTGTGTGTCATCTGCATATTGTGTCATCTTCATATTGTGTCATCTTGATGCTGTTATTTGTAAATAGAGCACCGAGAAGCTCCACAGCGACTCCATGTAGAGGTTAAAGTGTACTTCTTAGGTGGATATGTGATCACTCACAATGCTGTCACTCAATGCAAGAGAGTCAATGGCTGAATTGGGCGGACCCACGGCTCCATGCGTTGGTGGGGATAACCAAATGTAACTTGACAGTTTAATATACCTAGGGTTTTAAGTGGGTTGGATCTTAACGGGTCTGAGCACCGGCAGTTTTTTAAAGGGGGCCTCGAAACTGGTCTCTATCAGGCTCTGTTTTGTGCCCTGTCACTTGCGGTCCGTTTTTTTTTCTTTCCAGGACTGCAGTGACAGCAGGCACATTGGTGTGCGCGAGGTCAGCGTTGTAGAGGAAGGGAAATCATTTAGTCATTTCTCTCTGGATTTCCCTTCTCTTTTTGAAACTCAGGAGCAGCAAGATTGTCGTGGTGTCACCAGGGCTTTAAGTGGAAGTTTTTTCAAAATTATATACAGGCCATTGTTGCTGCTTATTTATCTTATGCAACTAGCAACCATTGACAAACCCAGTAGTCCTGACTTGTAGATATGATGTGACTTGTATCATATTGATGGACGCAATGACCGGAACAGCAAAATACATGTCGGGCTACACACTGCTAAACACAGATTTTTAGCTTGTGTTTTAAGCCACGCCCCTAATTACATTGACCACGCCCCTTTGACCCTCCCCCCAGTTTTTTCATCCCATTTAAAGCCCTGAACATATACAATGGATGTAGCAGACTGGCCAAAAACCCCTCGATGCATATATGTAATCTATCATTCTTTGCAGTACATTAGGAGGGAAACAAGTCTGAAACAGTATATAGGCCAGGCCTAAAAAGAATAATGCATTAAATAATGGTCTATAGCTAGGTTAGGTTTAGAACAACATTTCTATATCTCTCTCAAAGCAGTAACCACTCCTCTAAAGAGTATACAAACAATAACCAATCTAGAAAGATATATTTGTTTTTATTTTTTATCAGTTCATAGTCCGATTTGCTTTTGTTTCATGAAAAATTGTCTTTTTAAAAACGAGTTCATTGATTTCACATGATACATTTGACAAAAATCTACATAAATGAATTGGTTCGATAAGTAAATACGATAGACGTAGAGATGATGGAGGCAGTGCGGCAGATGTAAACTATACGCATTTCGGCATTCGTGCCTTCATCAGGTAACCGTCTATTGCACTGAAATATGACCCCTGGAGCAGGATTCTTATTAGCCACACATGATGAATTAAGACTCCCTGTTCATCTTAGCTAAACGTCAAAATGATGGAGAAATTCTTGTGAAAGTTATCTGAACTGATAAAAAATAATAAAAACAAATATCTTTCTAGATTTGTTATTGTTTGTATACTCTTAGAGGAGTGGTTACTGCTTTGAGAGAGAGATATAGAAATGTTGTTGTTGTTCTGAACCTAACCTAGCTATAGACCTTTATTTAATGCATAATTTTTCCTATGTATATATATATGTAGCTTGTAGATTAGATATATAGGTGACCCCTGTTTTCTAAAAACTAAAAAGAATAATGAGTAGGACTTGAAAACCAAATTTCAAGAGTATTCCCTGCAGGGGGAAATGCATACACCCTTTGGAAAATATGCACTAGTCAATCACTTGGCCATGTGCACGTTTAAAAAAAAAAAAAAGTTATATATTTTTTCCTCCACAGGAAATATATTTTTCCCTGTTTAGAAACGACTTTGTCTACACACACAGGAGCCCAGGAAATGTTTTAGCTCTTCCTTTTAGCTGCAGTCATGTTGCACTTTTTCCATAGTGATAAACTATTTTCAAACTTTGTCCGTGCCCAGACACTTTCGAGTTTGTGGGTGAAAACTTCATTTTTCAAAGCTAACGTAACGCCTCTTGTTACGTCTCTTTTCACGTCTCTTTTCAGAGCATATATCCTTAAATGTACACCAGTGGAACATGTGCCTTATTGCCTTCTTTTCCACAATTCTAAGTACAAATTGGAATTGTAAAATCCTGCTATTCTTGATGCTGTGAGTAAAGTTTTGGAATTTACAAGTACAATTGTATTTTTTATTTATGCGTTTTTATATAGCGCAGACTTTACCCGAAGGTGTCAGAGCGCTTCACAATAGGAACAGAAAAATTACAGAGGAACAATTTACAAAAGCAGACGATAAGTTACATGAGGTAAAAGTGACAATTGTGAGCAAACAAAATACATGAGGTAGCAAACAGTGCAATACAGGAGGAAAGAGTGAAAAGTGTGCAGGTTACAAAAGAAAACAAAGTACGTTTAGAGGTAATATACTGCAAAATATGCTAGACACTCAGCCACAAGAACAAACCTTACGTAGGCAATGGTGGCACTTGTGCAAGTATCAAAAGCAAACATAATGTGAGAGGTAGCAAACAGTGTTTTCAAGATTGCTGTATTTGCGCACCTCAGTTCAGTGTAGCTGTGGTTGGAGCGCTGCAGGTTTTTATTAGACCGAAACGTGCTGAAAAGATGCAGCTACACCACCACCCCTCCCTACCGATGACGCCATCGTCTACTCTTCTGACAACTCGCAGAACATGCCGGGGCCGCTGTGCTGAGCGGCTGTGTCAAGGCTATTGCAATGAAACGGGCGTGCGTCCCAGGTGCAAATGGCACAGAAAAGTTGCATGGGTTACGCCATGTTGGAGGGGCTTCACATCCGTACTTCAGTCATCCCTTTATTAATGCGCATTCGGAGTAGTGTGTTTTCTCGTCTCCACGGGGACGTACGGAGACGCGTGGAGGCAGTTACTACGTTTACATGTGTGCCCCAGCATATTGGTGTTAATTGGAATCCTTCTTTTCCGGTTGCTACTGAAACCATAATGTAATTTAGAGGACGGGTAACACAAATGCTGCTAGTTGTACGTAGGTTTTACAGTGCTTAGAAACTGTGATAGGCGCTACGCAAAAATCTCTATTTACAATATACAGAATTACAGTAGCCTTACTGGACAGCAGTCATTTATCAGTAACAGGTTCTTCTTGGCTTGAATGTGCCCGTCCATTTCACAAAATATAATTCGTGTGTCCCATCCATCTCGCCTAGAAATTACTTCTGTCTCATGATGATGAAGCGTTTACATGTGTTGCCGCGTCTGTTCTCAGCCTTGCTGTGCGTCTGAACTCGGTTCGGGGGATGCTTTTGAAGGTGTGTGACCTTGAATTTACGCAGCAGCGCCTCGGATGCGCGCAGCGGCATTTACGCTGCGAGGCGGAGGTTTTCTAGTTAAAGGCTGGCGGCCTCGTGACTCTCCGTCCTTGCCGCATCTTGAACCCGGGCCCAGCGCCGGGGCTTAGCGAGTGATGCTTCTAATCAGCTTGGGAGCGCGCGGGATTTGCCAAATCGCCTCAGCTTAACAGGCCATTGATAGGCAATCAAACAATATTTAGCTTTGTCCGCGGAGCGCAGTGGGAAAAGGTGCGGACACCTTGTCAAACGGGGCCCATTGAGGCGGGCTGACGGGTTAAGTGTGGGGGTCTCGGTGGCAGCGTGGGCGCCCGGCTTCAAGGCGCGCCTGTCACTTGTTAGCAGGCCCCGTGAAAGGAAGGACGCCAGCGCCTGACGGCCCGGCCGGCATTGAAGTCAGCACGGTGACTAATCTGCCCAAAGAAGTCCCATGGTATTTATGTCACTTAAATTTTCATCAAGCCGCCCGAGGTGGCAGCACTCTATTAAGGAGAGGATGAGCCCGAACTCCAGCCAAACAAATTCAGGTCTCGCTTTAATCAAATTATCCCTCCGCTGGCCCAGGATTAGGGCCGGGGCAGCGTGGGTCTGCGCGCTCCTCATTGGCTGCTTTTTGAAACCGGCCAAACTGCAGGCCTAGAAAACACGCTGCCTATTATTTTTGGTTTTTTATATTTTCGTTTTCAAGTTGCTGCAACTCAATGGCGTGGTTATGGTAATATGCGAAACAATGATTTGTTATTTTAACAAAAGTTGAAAAACCTGCAGCCACACCTGCCTTTATCTTCGTTTTGCCAGTTTAATTTTGGGGCCTTGGTTCAGTTTATTTTAGAAAATGCACTTTTTTGAAACCAAGCACATTTTTCCTATCTTTGAAAGCTTCAGAAAGTACCACGTTTGAAAGCAGGCCAAGCCGGTCAGCATACCTGGCTGGTTATGTGGGTGACGGCTGGAGGAGAAGGGCACACATTCAGCCACAATGATACCTTTATTTCCCTATTTTTTTTGTATGGGTCTTCCTGCCCACAATGTAAATATATCGGAATTCTAGCAAAAATAAAGGGACCCCCTCAAAAATTAATGTTGATCAGAGAAAAGAGGGGAATGAGTAAACGCAAGAATATGGAATTTCCCTCATTGACCATTGCACTTCACTGAATACATTTATCACAATCCATTTTAAAGTAAATGTGGAGAGGTGTGGCTCACGGGTTAGAGGCGGCAGACCTGTAAGCAGAGAACGGCCCGGGACCAGGGTTCGATTCTAACCTGGGAACACACTTGGTAACTCTGGGCATTAGGCTTGCCTCATCTCTACAACGGCCTCCCACAGACGCCGGGGATGCCTGGTTTCACCCTGGAGATACCCAGAAAGGGATCATCTCACAGGGAAAACCAGGACGGGTTCCCCAGAGGTCTGCAGCGCCAGGACACTCGGTTAGAGTAACAGTGCGCTTTACAAATACCCCACATTTACATTTACATTTAGTACACTTGTGACAGCCAAAAAACAGTACATTCTACATTTCGTTTTCTCAAAACATTTTCTTTTTATTTCATTTTTGTAAAACTATTTTTTATTTATATATTTCATTCATTATCTGTATCAAAAGGTATTTCCTTTCTCATTTTGCCCTGTTCCATCATAAATATAATATATACATAGATCACAGGAATTTACTTATCAAAAATACATAACTTCGATTGTAAACACAACAAAAAACAAACACAGTCTACAAAAAACACATGCCCCTGGATACAAGACAATCCCTCAACAAACATACCACCCATCCATACTCTCATCAAATCCATTCACTCTATATCTGTACACAAACGAGTTATATGTGACAAAGAAAAATCTCTGCCCAGAGTTAAATCTCAAGAGATGACATGAGATTCCGCACAAGGTCGACACGCGTTTTCGGTGGCAAAACCACCTTCCTCAGGACCTTTACAGATATACGCTTGCACTGCACAGGGACTCGTACACACAACTGACTAGGTTCCTAATTTTCAAGAAGGCAAAATAGCACTATAAACAATGGAATCCAATTGTCAAAGAGTATCCTTTCCAAGAAACCAACTGTTATTAAGGTTCATTTTGTGTTCTCGTGTCTCCGAGGGATGAATGATGTGGAATAGAGGGGGCTTGTTAATGCTTCCAGTCGCACTTTATTTAAAAAAAAAACTTTTTTATGAGTCATTTTTTTCCCATAATTGGTCACCGTCTTCTAAGGACACGACTTGGCACCTTCAAATCGCGCTGGTCTCAGTGATTCTCCTAACCGTTGTGTCTGCCACCTTCAGGACACTTTGTACATGTCATAACCAGAAATTATGTCCCATAACAATGACTTGTTGATGACATCAAGGGAAATTGTACAGAGTGCCAGCGGGTCCAGATAAGAGTAAATCACGATGTGGCCTTGTGACCAAAATAACATCAGAAGAAGTAAGCATCTCCTAAATTCTGTGGTAAGCCTTAACCCTATACACACTCCATACAGCTAGGAATGCAGTGAAGCGTTGATAGTTAATAGCCCAGATATCAGATGAGAGGCGGGGAGAGAAGGCCGTAATGCAGCTTCATGTACTCTGCATATATTTGCTCCAATCTGATAACGTGTTCTGAATGAGACCTGCATCAGTTTAAAATAGGTGCACTGTGGTATCATGTGAGGAGAGGGCCTCCGCCAGAGAGACCCTGATCCTGCTGAGACGAGGGGCTACCATTGTATCCTGTCACTGCCCAGTAGCTGTCCAGCTTCCCATCCATGCCCAGAACTCCATGTTGTGGCCAGAGTGAAGCAGGAGTTCGAGCAGGCCTGTCCTGGATCAAATCAACCTTAAGGTCTGCCAGGATTTGGAACGACCAAAACAGCATCAATGAGAGTGTGTGACCCAGCTCAGAACCGCGCCATCTCTCACCAGCATCCCTGAAATACCTTCGTAATACTAAGTAGCAACCTCACATCAGCCTGGCTTGGCACCGTACCCTGTTTGTTGATGTTAATGCCAGTGCTGGCAAGGAGTGTTGGTGGGTTATGAACTTCTGCGACAAGAGTGGCATGCTGGCACTGAGATCTCCGCTCAGTCCAGATACATCTGAGGTCTTACTCGGGCCATATCCATTGCCTGCAACAGACAGGCTTGCAGGTTACAGAGAAAACATCTGATTGGCATACATTGAGAACTGCCAGTGTCAGCCCTGAGGGCACCACATTCAGTGAAATGTTTTTCTCTGTGCAGGCGGCCTTTGCATTTTGAAGAGTTGAGTTGATCCACTTGCAGCTGGATGTCTGGGGGGTCCACAGGGACTCCCTTTTGCCCCTCCGTAGGGCTGCCCTCACGGGGCGCACTGACTGTGTGCTCCACCTGTTGTGGCACGCTTTCAGTGAACCTCCTAAGTCTGTTTGCCTTTGTGTGCACATCGATAAAACGCAGCGGGCATAGAGGCAAAGTGATTGCCTCATTGGCTGGGGCCAAGCCCCCATGCAAATGAGGAAATGCGCTCTGAAGGTAACGCTGGTTCTATATGCACACAAGTGTCTGCATCTCCTTCAGTAATACCAAAGTGCCACAAGGGCGCACAAAGTGGGACACATGCCCATTGAGCTCCTAGGGCACTTTCCTTAATACAGTCCCAGAAGTGCATATGCGAAGCAAATGTGCAGTAGGCATTAAAAGGCCATAGGAATTTTGCTTTAACCCCTTCGCTGCTCATGACGAGCTCAGCTCGTCATGAGACACACTGGAGCTTTGCTTATGACGAGCTGAGCTCGTCATGAAGAATGGGAATCTAGGATCTCCAGCACAGGAGGGGAAAAGTCATAGCAGCCAAGTCAGCAGGGAGTTGGAATCACTACAAAGCAGTACCTCTGAGAAGACATCCTGAGAAGAATCCCTGTAGGTATGTGGACCACGTTGCCTGATTATCACCTGCTGAAACAGACATGTGCTACTGCAACATGGTCCCATAGAAAGCAAAATTGTATGATTTCTGCTCTGCAGTATACAAATATCATCTTAAGTTTGAAAGATCAAATGCTAATGAGTCACAATTTTCCGACCGTATGATTTGTTATCAGTGTTTGCAACCCTGCTTAAAACAATAACCGATTGCTTAGTCCACAAAGTGTGGCTTTATTAAACGGAAAGCAGACCTATTTGCATATACTGATCCAGAAGGAAAAGTCAATCCATACAAAGCGCCCAAAGACCTGTATACCGAGTCTCAACTGAACCTACTCTGCACAAACACAACCAGCCGTAAAAAAGTCCCACCTGAAAGGGATAAAAAACGCATTACACGTCACAAGGTAATATAGAACCTGCAAAAATCAATGTTACTTTGAAATACAATCGCTCAGAAAACTAAAGATTCAAACATTAGTACAGCAGTCAAAATAAATGATACAAAAAGGTCAAGGATACACATTAGATGGAAAGATTACAAAATGAGTTGTTTACCAACCACAACTTCACAAACCACAGATCGGCCAAAGGTGCTCTGGCAAACAGGATTCACCACTTAGACAGATTGGCTCTACAATTTTAAAAAAAACCTGCAAAAAAAAATAACAATCTAAATCAAAGTATACTAATATTCCCCCAAAAGGAGGCATGACAAAGGCAAAACAGAACCCACCAGATGGAAGTAACCTTACCTGAAGCAGATCCCCCACCCACCCACCACGAGTCACCTTATTCACAGGTGACTCGTGTTGCCACGTACCAGAGTCCCAATCCTCTCTAAAAGACAAAAAACAAAATAAAATCTGCCCTCAAAGGGCGAGCGGAAAGCAAAAATATATGGCCCCCAAGGGTACCCTCCCATACAAAATCCCTGGGGTATAGTGGGCTTTCATCACCCCTGAGATGGCAGATCAGCCTTAAAATGCCCAATCTGCCTTCGTGGGGGGTGGGGTGGTGCGTTAGTTGATTTTGGGAGAATGAGGGGCCAGAATAAAAAACAATATGGTCCGCTAGGGTCACGCCCCTTCAAAACATAATCCCTGGTGTCTGGTTGGTTTCTCCCCTGTCCCCTGCCCCTTCTAGAGGCCATATTTGCCTAAAACAGCTTATCTGCCCTCGGGGATGGTTGGGCGGTGGAATGCAATAAAAACAAGTATTGGTATAACCAAGAGGTCTGGCCTTTGGGACCTTCTAAGATTTTAGCCATGCAACAGTTGATGTTGTTGCACCAATATTGTGCTGCATAACTAAACAAAATATTTGTAAGGTCCCAAAGGGAAGAGGTCTTGCCAATGCTTGTTCACTTTATAACAAAAATATAAGCTGGCCGCCAGTGTCTCTCTGCATACAACTGGTGGCCATCTTGGAATTTATTTTCATAATGAAAAACATTCCAAGATGTCAACTCATGCATGCTCGCATGCCAGAAGCAATCTTTACATTTTTTGTTCTACTTTAGTATTAATTTACTGGTCTAAGATGGCCAAGGGCCACTTTGGAATATAAAAGTAAAAAATAAAGTATCCGTGGGATGCTGCACAAATATACAGAAGTGACCAGTGAGGTAGTAATGTACAGCTGCCAGGCACTTTTCCAAAAGTGGTCAAAATAGTGAGCGGGAGAAAAGAAAAAGTTGGGGCCGAAGATATCAGTTGAGTTAAAGGGAGTGGGGTTCGGAGGGGGTAAAAAGAAATCAAAGCGCTAACAATAATAGTTTCCTCAGGTCAGCAGTGGAAGCTAGGGGAAGGATACAACTTCTCCACACAGAAACCATGTTGCCGAAGAAATACTCCTGGGGGATTACAAAGCAAAAGCCAGTGAATAAGGAGCAGGAAACTGAGATAGATCAGAAAGCCATTCAGTCACAAGCATTGGCCTAACCCAAAGCCTTCTCTAAGCATATTTTAAAATACTAGATACAATGCAGGCTATGACAGTGCCAAAGCTGTCTACAGAGGAGATCACAAAATGTTCAACCAGTGGGGGCTAATAGTAAAACCTGGACTGAGTAAGTTATCCAGGTGCAAAAACAGTAAAGTGGTCTTGTTTTTCAGTCACTTAATATGTCAATTTATACCTTCAATGGAGATTACACAGTGGTAATTGCTCTGATTCCACTGCCCTGCATGGACCCTTGATCCCCAGCGCTTTCAGTTGGCTTCTGTTACTGGATTTTTTTCTACGTTCCGTTATGCGTTTTGTATTTCTGTATCTTTATAATGTTTTAAGCACTCTACCATGTCTGCAACATGACATGTCCAAAACATATAAACCCACCTAAATTTATGTATGTGTTGCGTAGGAGTAAATTGTGCGCCTGAATATCTCAACATAGGAGATATCTATTCAGATTTGCCCAGGGTACACACAAAAATAACAGATGATACAGAAGCGATATTGTGAACTGGCTAAATAAATTACATTCACAAAGAATGAGTCTGGCAGGCAGTTGAGCCAATTGCAAAAGCTAGGAAAGGCATTTCTCATACCACAGTCCAGTTTACCTCTGGACAGGCCAAAAACTCTTTCAGTCAAATTCAGTCAGGTGCTAGAAACCTGACTGGTTTTGGTTGACTGACCTTCTACAACCCCCCTCATACTGGTTTTAGGAAATGTGCTCACTCTGAGGGAAGACAAATGCAAAAACAACAGTTGATGGACAGAATGCAGAACAATAACATACATTCACCCCAGTACAGAGATCTGGGCCTAAATCCATCATTTTTTTTATGCTCACCAACCCGGGCTGGACTGTTCCCATGAGGCACAGGGTCAAGACTGATTTGCATATGGCCATGTCTGTACTGGGTTGGCTTGGTGAGCAAAATAACGATGGATTAAACCCAGATCTGTTACTGAGGGCGAATGTTTTGCCATTGTGCGACATTCCGTCCATCATCTTGTGTGTTTTGCTGTTCACCCTATGTGGGAAGGGTATGCCCAGACGTGGGTCCTGTGCCCACTAAGCCACCGGAGACAAGCTATCCTCGCTGAAGACTGCTGATAGCCAGAAACCGGTCCTAGGATGCTTGATTCCGGTCCAGGGAAGACATGGCTTGGCAGTTCGGGCTGGACTGTTCCCATGAGGCACAGGGTCAAGACTGATTTGCATATGGCCATGTCTGAACTGGGGTGGCTTGGTGAGCAAAATAACAATGGATTAAACCCAGATCTGTGACTGGGGGTGAATGTTTTGCCATTGCCATTGTGCAGCATTCTGTCCATTATCTTGTGTGTTTTGCCACTCTGAGGGAAGGTCGGCTCGAATCCACAACCCAGCTCATTGACCAATCTCTACACTGACTATCTATCCATACATCGGACGGGTTAGGGGGGGGGGGTGGGGGGGATCACGTCTAGCCAACCACATTATGATGGCCAGAAGGGTAGGGTGGCTGGTTCCAACCTCAAAAAACTTGAAAGGAGACTGTGGTACTGAATTTTAATAATCCATTTACACCGAGATCGCTTTTGATGCAGCTACAGACCGCACCACCTACGGACTCCCAGATTGTAGCCCTCACTTTAAGTCACTTCTATTCCCCCCTCCTCTCTTAGCTTTAGAACCAGCACGGGACCTTAGGGAGGGTTATTTAAATCCTAACTCAAAGGCTAACCTGGGCATATCCACCTTGAACAGATTCACCGCACTCTCCGGTATGGATCTGTGCGATTGACTGCCCCAAGGATTATCTATGGAGTGTTCCCCCCCCCCCCGCGACAACCCATACCAATGCCAGCTCTGAGCACTCTAGCCCACCCAAGCAGAATTTAAAGGTGCCAAGCACAGTCCAGTTAGTATCTTGGAATGTAGCGGGCATAACCAGAAAGATGAGGGACGATCAATGGACTAAAACCTGGCAAAAATGCAATATAATTTCCTTTCAGGTAACCTGGGCAATAGATGCGTTATCTGTTAATGGTTATCGCTCATTTCAAACTAGGGCTGCGCCATCGTTGTCGGGGAGGGCAAAGGGGGGCCTTCTAACCCTGATAAGTCCCAGCTCTTTAGCAGCCTATTCATGGCACATGGCTTTTAATTAATTTTTACAATAAGAATTTTGGCCCTAATATGCTTCTTGCTGCAGATGTAAATAGGGACCTGGAAGACATATTACCGAGGTTAAGGGAACCTGCACAAGTTATATGGGTAAGAGATTTTAATGGTCACCGCTGTAATTATAACTTAGAAAAAGTATGTGGGGTGGTGGACCTTATGGGCTACCCGATTTTCCATTTTCCCCACTGTCCCCATGGTAATGGACTTAATCAACTACTGTCAGCCAGCAAGAATCTGGAATTTGTGAACACACAATCTTCCCCTACGGACATCCTTCCTAAAACCTTACGACGGTCCAACCAGCAAACCACCATCGATTTTTACTCTGGATTCAAATCCTCATAATGAAACCTGCTCCATTGCTGATACCCAATTTACTTCCTTTAGCGATCATGCCATTTTAAGTTGCGAGTTTCAATCTATTCTGGGAGAGGGTCCATCGAACAGGATGCTGATCCACCACTCTTGGCCAGAAGGAATGGCTACCAGCTGAAGAGGGCTGAGCTTGAGAGTTCTAAACTCCTCCTAGAATTGGTGAGCAAATCTCTTGGAAGTATTGAAATCTGCCTTGATTCGAATATCTCCCCCTGGGAAATGCTGTTTGGGTTTACTAAAATCTTAGAAAATATAAGTAGTGCGTTAACACGCTACAAATCTAAAAAAAACCAAAGGGCTGGTTTGACACTGCGTGCTCAAAACTCAGCAAGGCCCTGGCAATAGCCCTTAAGACTCAACCCAAAGACACCATATTAATTGCATCACTCCTTCGGGAGTTAAAAAGGCAAGAAAACCCAGGTAAAGGTCTCTAAGGGAGGATATGTGAGTTAGATTAAAGGAGACTTCACAATCTGGCAATACCAAAGAGTTTTGGGATATAATGTATCCCCCTCACTGTAAGATGCAAATAGATCCCTCAGAGTCTCATGTAGGCGAAGAGGATTGGGTGGCACATTAATTAAATATTTTCTCCCTCAGTCTCTGCCCTCCCTCCACAATTCACCAGACCCCAAAACTCAGAAAAAATTGAGTGTTCTTCCTTCCAGAGGTAAAGTGTGGCTTAGAGGCATGCGGCGTGGGGAAAGCGCCAGGCCCAGATGGGGTTCCTATAGAATTCTTTAAGGAGGATCAGGAGCTCTGGGTCCCGGTGCTGACAAATGTTTTTAATACGTTTGCAAAATCAGACCCTTTACCTTAATCGAGGACAAGCGTTCTAGACCCCTTTCACAAATTGGGAGACTCTGGGAATCCGAACAGCGATAGACCAATATCTTTGATAGACACAACAGCCAATGTAATGGGTCGCCTCCTACTGTTTAGATAGGAACTATGGGTCAGAGATAGGAATTTTTTAATGCAGACCCAAAACTGATTCCAACAAGGAAAGGGCACTGTTGATCAGTGCCTGAACCGCTCCCCTATTTTAGATAAATATGTCAGAGCCAAGGGTGGTTAGATATAACTCGCCTGTGTGAATTTATCCGCAGCCTTTGACTGCGTGTCCCACCCAAAGCCCAAAGTTGGGAGTAGAACAGCCCCAAATTGATTTCATCCGGCAGCTGTAGACTCGCGCCTCTACAACTGTTCGGTTTGGGAGGAATGAGGAACTTTCCCGCCCCTTTAATATCTTAAGATATTCCTCGCATCGTTTCTTTTTTCAATTTATACAAACGGTGTGGAGGAAGCGCTGATGGGTGACAATTTGGACATCCCCCCCCCCATCTTTGACTCCCAACGCATTCCTATGTTGGCTTACGCTGATAATGCCGTACTGCTCTCCAGAACGGGTTTTGGCCTCCTACGCCTTATCACTGTGTACGCGGCCTTTATGAACACCCTACACCTGAAAGTTAATCGGGCCAAGTCCTTTATATTAATTGCGGGGCAGGGAAAACAAACAAAAAACCCCTACTTCTGCATGGACTCTGCAAAAATTGAGGTGGTGAACACGTTCCCCTACCCTTGAGTTCTTTTCAACAACAATCTTTCTAGGACACATTTGAAGGTTGGCAGGGGTTTGGTCATGGATAGGGGTTTGGCGGCCCTAAAATCGTTTTACGGAAGGCTAGGCTCCCGACCTCGACCCTAAAAAAAAGATCTATCACGTAAGCGAAGACCATATCAGCTGTGACATATGGGGCAGGGTATGAGGGATGATCCCCGTAGACACTCTCCAGTCAATCGAAAACATTTTTTTAAATCATTGCCCTCCCTCCCGCAATCTTACTTAAATTATGTTACCCATTTGGAATTGGGTCTCCCATATATTACGGACTCCATTCGTATGGCTCCACTTCTGCTGTGGCTCTCAATTTGGCGTAGGGATTCAGTCACCTTCAACAAAAGGATTATCAGTGATTTTCTAAATTTGAAAAACCACAGCAAGAGTAGATGGTTAAATTGTGTCAAGCAGGAATTTCATGCTTTAGGTTTGCCACATCTCTTCAGTGATCCCGACTCGTGTAAGAAATTTTCCAGGCTTGGATTGGCCATGATTTTTAAACGAGGGCCCAATACGATCGTAGACAGAGGAATTATCGAGCACAGAGGGTTCGGATGTATCAACTGACCCCGCCACTGGCAGATAACCAGTTCTTCAAATTAGCTGAGGTCTTCTCAGCCCATCAGTTCATTTTGATGAGATTTAGTTTGAACCAGATTCCTCTGATGCTGGGGTATCAGACCAGAAGTTTTAATCATGCGTACCTGTCTTGGTGCCCTTGTGACTCGAAGTCACCTCAAAATGACCTACATTTGGTACTCTTTTGCAGTTTGTATGCCCAGGAAAGAAACCAATTCATCATTCCTAAATTAAAGATGAACGACTTTCGTTCATGTCGGGTACGCACTTTCTTATCTGAAATCATTACCGAACCCGATGTCTTGTTTTGCCGTGGCATCCTTCTTGTAGGCATGCATGAGCAAGAGGAACTATGTGGCTCAAGAATGAAGTTTGGGGTCCCTTATATTCTTTATGGTTTCCAAATCTTTTTATTAACTTTTAAACTCATCCACTTTGTATGATTTTGAGTGCGTAGTAATGGGTGTCTGTATCCATGAATTTAATAAGGGCTGTCTTGGCACGATCTGTTTTTATGTGATTTTACTTAGTGTTTTTTATGCATGTAGTTTTATGGTCTTCTTTAGAAAGATCGAATAAAGTTTTTATTATGGTACTATTGTTGGGCTGTGTCAGTCTTCGTCTGCAATCCAAAAAGAATACAGTAAAAAGATTCACTACACTTTTTTTGACCAAATCGATACTTTCCAGCTTCCCATATAGGGATGCGTGAGAGCCCTATGCTTTTTTCTGGTGCAAGTTTGCAGCACTGTACCTGTTCTTTGTGTTGGAGCAGCTTGAGAAAACCCATAGCGATCCAAAAGCCAAACCTATTGGCTTTGTCATTGTTGGAATGGAAAGAAATGTGGCGTGTCGCTTGAGGTTCTTGACCTTGAATTCTGTGAGTTCAAACTATAAACCTCTTCATGGCGCGCTACTTTTTAGGTTAAAGCCTACTAGACAGCACAGCTCTCGGATTTGCTAACAAAATCTTGGGGACTTTCATAAAGGTTCCCAGGAAATGCATTCCACCCTTTGTTTACCATTGGCTTTGTAGTTTGTAACTCACATTTGCTTACTATCTATTTGTTGGCTGTATTAGTTTTACACTGTCCAGCACGAGTTAGTACCTTTCCTTGTCCAAACCCTATTTACAGTATTCGTCCACTAGTGCTAGATTTCTGTAAACGGCCTTTTAAATCTTGTTCTTATTTTATCACATTTACGGTGCATTCAAGCACAAAGCCAAATGTCCGGCTCTATCTTCCCGGTATCTTGGGGTTTACTCTTCTTTCTCTGGCTTAAAAGTGAGAGGATTTATGTGCCATCATTCTGACTCTGGGTAGTGTTTGATGTAGACTGTACTAAGTTAATTTTTTTCTAGCACAACAGAATTTATATTTATTTAAATTAACTTTGCAGATATTTCAGAACTAGAAGAGCACAAATGAAGCACATTTTTGGTAATTCTGCAGTGTAGTGGAAACTAATATTCCAAAAATAATGAATGCACTAGATGATGACATTTCCACACATTGTTTGTGTGCCGTACACTTATCTGTGAAACTGTATGCCTGTGCACATTTAATGGTGATTTCAATTGTGGATGTACTGCGTGTGATGAAAGTGTGATACCATGCATATTCTACGCCTCTCCTCTTTACTCAGCACCGCTCCAAGCCAGTGCTCTCTAGTCTGCACCACTCCACATTATCCCATGCCTCTGCTCTCTACTTCTCTCTGCATTATCCATTCTCTGCCACTGATCTCTACTCCTATCTTCTTTACTCTCCACCACTCTGCTCTATGACAATGCCCTCTACACCACTCTACTCTACAGACTGTACTCTTTGCCACTGCACACTACACAACTCCAGTCTAGGCCACTCTACTTTCCACAACTCCCATCTACTTCATTCCAATCTATGCCACTCTGTACAATTCTATGCCAATCCTCGGTACACCACTTTAATCTACTGTGCACTATTGCAGTTCAAAAGGGTTCTCTGGATCCAGGTGTGTGTGTGTGTGTGTGTGTGTGTGTGTGTGTGTCGTCAAGAATTATTTCTTTAGATGATCCCATAAAGTGACATGCACCACATGAGCCACACTGGAAGTGGAGGTCACTGGAGGGAGATTTAATAGTGCTCTCAGTTTCTGTTTAGAAATCGCCTGAGGTATAGTATGTACCAAGAGTTCTCGTATGTTATTGGTACAATTGAAGGCAAACCGAGGTGTGGTAATGTCAAGAGATCCTGACTGATTCTGATTGGAAGTTGGTGTGAATGTGGTGACACATGTAATTACATCATCATCCTTTCTGATGCTGGGTTCCAACAGGGCTTCTCTATGGTTATTTCTGCCTTCTTCTGGGCCCTCTTCACTACGGGTGCCGGGTAGTTATGAGCTTGTAGATTCTGGCTCGTTGTAGCAGCCTGTTTTTCATAGTCCCTGATGTTGCTGCAGTTGCGCCGCAAGCATAACCAGCATTTACAATGCAATGGTCTCGGCATTGTTAAAGTTAGAGCTATTGGCATTGCTAATGACATTTTTTATTCATGTTTTTGTTTTTAAAACATCTAAGTAAATAGCATTGTCATTTACAATGCCAATAGTTTAATCTCTCGCAAATGCGAGACCTATTGCATTTGCACCGACACACAGAGCCACACACAAAGCCACCCACACACACATACAGAGGCACCCACACAGAGCCACCCACAGTCATTCACATAGAGCCACCCACACACACACAGAGCCACCCACACACACACAGAGCCACCCACACACACACACAGAGCCATCCTCACACAGACAGAGCCACCCTCACACAGACCGAGCCACCCTCACACAGTCACACACACACAGAGCCACACAGAGGCAAGAAAAAAAAGCATTGGCACAGCCAATAGGTTTTGCCTATGGGCGAGCTAATGGCTATGCCAATGGGGTCGGGGTAAGCAACAAGGAACAGGAGAGCAGGTCGGGGTGGGTAACGTGTCAGTAAAAAGTGCGGCATAACACTTTTCTTTCTATTCTGTTCATTGAGAGGGGCAGAGAATAAACAGAGTTGAAAAAGAAACTGGGTTGTTTAGGCATCTCTTGGAGAAGAATCAGGGGCGGGTGGAAGTATTGGGAAAGAATCCGCAGGGGTGGGTGGGAGGGAGGGAAAGAAGCAACTAAGGAAAGAAGAAACGGGTGGGAGGGAGGGAAAAAAGAAGCTGGGTAGGGAGGGAAAAAAGAAGCAGGGGCGGGTGGGAGGGAGGAAAAGAAGAAGCGGGGCGGGTGGGAGGGAGGGAAAGAAGAAGCAGAGGCGGGTGGGAGGGAGGGAAAGAGGAAGCAGGGGCGGGAGGGAGGGAAAGAAGAAGCAGGGTCAGAGGGAGGGAAGAAGAAGCAGGGGCGGGAGGGAGGGAAAGAAGAAGCAGGGTCGGAGGGAGGGAAGAAGAAGCAGGGGCGGGAGGGAGGGAAAGAAGCAGGTGCACGGGAGGGAGGAAGAAACAGGACCTATTATATGCTTACATTCATTTGCGATTATGTGCTACTTATCTCTTTGCATTTTTTTTTTTTTAATTTTTTGAAAACCTTTATTGTGCAGATAGTAGCATACAAATACGGGCCTACAACCAATTAGGCCAGCCACGAAACAATCTGAAAAGCACGTAGATCAATAAAGGGGTTTCACGGCAGTCACCCAGTATATTGCAAACAAGTAGTTCAGTCGTAAAGGTGCTGAGTGTGACCGTCGGATGCAGGATCAAAGAAGGTTAATTTTATAATAGAAATTATAGCAGGATCAGTTGCAGTGTAATCATCTGAGTGCCCATAGCGGGTCACGAATCAAGCAGCAAAAAAGTAAGGCATCAATAAAAACGGTTATCAGCAATAGTTTACAGCAGGCAGAATATAGATGCCATATTTCCAATCAATACCCATCTTAGCCCGCCACGTGCACACAGACCACCAAATGATTATGCTTGTACATAACTGTGTAACCAGAACGGCAAAAGGAGTTAGTCATTCTCTATACTGACCCAGAAGATAAGAAAAAAGGGGAACGCTAAAAAAGGAAGAAAAGCAGGAACGCCGCGCTGCTGTACTCTCCCCCACAGCGATAAGGGCGAGCAAAGTGACTAGGGACACATTATTGGGGGGTGGGGCGTTCAAGTCAGGATATCTGTGCAATCAATATTGTGTAAAGTAGGAATAGCTCATCCCCCCCCACCCCTCCCCCCCTAGCTATCACACCGTGGGAAACACGCACAGCCACGGCGTCCTAAGAAAGGGACACAAAAGAGCTGTAGAAACGAAAAAAACGTCAGAAAAAGACCCCACCCCACCCTGCACCCCTGCAGAAGGCTACGGCCTACCCCCCCAGCAGCGTGCCTGTCTCCCTAAATAGGAGACCCGAACTATAGGAGAAGTTAGAGAGAGATAAAGGAAACAAAGGAGACAAAAAGGAAAAAGAACCAGGGGGAGAGGAGAGCCATCAATCGAACCATTCGGCCCCTACCCCCCGCCATCACCCACATTAATGCAACATCAAAACGAATCGACATAGTCTCGGGTATCATAAACCTTCGAAGGAATCGTCCATGGTATCATGGTTGAGGGCACTCCTCATCTCCATCCGCCAACCATTAGTCCTCCGGGTCCAGTACCGGTTTACCCCTGTCCTTTCCTAGCCAACGCTACCACTCGTGGTAGAGTAGTGGGCAGCAAGCAAATCAAAGTGGGGAGGCCGTATGGTCGAAGCAGGACAGACCATGGGAGCAAACCAGAGGACTCAAGCAACCAGCGGCCAAGTAAGAACTTTTTGCGGTAGTCTAGAAGTTTCAGCAACGACAACGGGAACAACAAACAGTGTGGGTACAGTCTCACCGCCCAGGAAAGAAGAGTCATCCCCGCAGGATAACACTGGGGTCTCGCCGGGGCAGTTCAAATCGGCAATCTACGTTGCTCCCCGATCAGTCGAGCAGGAACGGGCTCCGACGCAGTGCCCACGCCCGCCACGATCAGGGCGACCCCGGGATCTGGGGCCGCTGGTATATAGTCTTGCCGATGCACGGTGGCGGCACATCTCACGGCAACAGAGGGGGACAAAACAGCACACACTCGGAGTCGAGCCGCGTCCATGAGGGATGGCCTGACAGCAATGGCGGCCGTCCTTCTATCCAGCACAAGGGCGTCGGGGGCCAGGGTCGCGCGTAAAGTCTTTAAGGCGTCAAGAACATCACCAAGTGTGGGCTCCCGCTAACGCGACCAGGCCCCCTAACACTTCAGCGACACAAATTCGTCGCCCTGGTTCAGTCCGTGACTAAGGGCGCCGGCCGCCATCTTACAGATCCAGCCGCGTCCTCGTGCGCCTCAACTTCTGGAGCGGGCTCTCAAGCAAGGCCACCGCGGGAGCCCCCCCAAGCCCCAGGAATGGCAATCTGGGTGCAGAAAGGAGAACCACCAAAAAGGGGGACCGCCACCGCCCCGCGGGCGCCACACGCCGACTCCGGGCGCAGAGCTTCAAGATGGCCGGACAAGGCAGCAAAAGGGGGGAGCCTCCTACACGGTCTTCCCCCGTCCACGGCGTGCTGCGCCTCACCACGGGGCCCTCCGGCTGCTGGACCGGGCCCGATCCGTTGCCATCGGCAGAACCGCACCACGGCCTCTCCCAGTCGACTTCTCCTCTCCTTCAGGGGCCGCCGACGACATCGTCTCGCCGGCTGACCTCCACAGGCAAGTCCCCGGTCTCTACGCCACGGAGGCCCCAGACCAAGCAGGGGTGTAACTTCGGATCCGCCGCTCGCAGGAGCCCCCGGGACAGATGGTGAGTACAAGCTTCCCTTCGTCTTTCCGTATCTTCCCGAGTATGCCGTCTCGGGGCAGGATACGTGTCAGGATATGTGTGTTGGGCAGGAAGGCTAGCGGAGCCGAGCTACAGTGCGGCCATCACGGTCGCGAGCTTGGCTCCTCCCCCCTCTTTGCATTTTTTACTTCTCATTTACTTGTATACTGTAAGGCTAGTGTGTTGTGTGGTCCATTGTAGCACTGTGGTTAAAGTGTAAACCTCCTTCAAATAAACAGCTTTAAGTAAACTCCACGCTTCGTTTGCACCAAACATCATCCATGACATGCCCACGGTCAAGCTATTTTTCAAACGTTTCAATCCACCGTGTCACAAATCCATACTTAGCGACATTACTGGTCATTAATGCATCCACACCTGGTCTTTTGCCCAGCAACATTTTCGTCTTCTTATTTTTACAACCTGACAGCCCAGGATCATTGCCAGGATAATGATTATATAACTTCAAAATGCTTGCAAAATTGTCTTATGGAAAAGAGTACATTTACCTCACCGGCACAGGATCTGCTGCGCCAGCACTGCTAATCGGTAGGTCTGGCACAGGTACTGCTGCAAATATGGGGCACATGGTCAGAGCTGATTTGCATATCGCCATTGTCTAACCCAGGGTGGTGTGGTGTGCAAAAAAACGATGGATTTGGGCCCATATCTTTGGACTGGGTTGAATGTGTGACATTGATCCACATTCGGTCCATCACCTGTTTTGTTTGCAAATATGGACATGGACATGGAATCCTTTGAAAGGGAAGCATACAGACTAGGGGATTCTGGTACCTGCAGCATGGCATAGGGTTCCCTGGATGTAAGAGTTCTTAGACAGCAAAAGAAGAACTATATTTTGTGTGTTAGCACAACTGGCTTCCACGTCTCATCCACCATGGGACATAAATGTTGGAGTATGCTTACTACTCCCATGCATGACTCTACTATTCGGAAGGGAACACTGCGCGCCTAACAGCCAACACAAATGTTATCCTTTCACCGAAAGGTTTCATGTTTCAAAAATGTCACAAAACGGAGCCATCATTAATGATATCCTGCTTAACTAGTGAAAAATACATCTGTGTTGATAAAACAACGCCTTACAAAAATGGAGTTTTTTGAGAGCTAATACTAAGTGATTTGTCAAAAGGAGTAGTAATTTCAAAACACTTAATGTCTTTAATCATCCAAAGATATAAAGGGCATTTGGGCAATGGGCTAACAACTATTCAACAGACTTTGCAATAGCACCTACAAGCTACAACACTTTTTCTCTACCGAGATGGGAGGCTGGCTCGAGCACACATGGAGTCTGCTTAAAAGACCCGGGCACTATATGCACGCTTGTGGGTGCAGGGCACTCGCATGCTGTTCCACAGCTAGCTTACTTTCTACCTGTCAAAAGAGGAAACTACACGCCTAGTCCTTAAAGGCACTGCTGTGCAGGTCGCCAAACCCCTTCTCAGCCCCCACCCGAAGCTCAGCACTATGAATGTGGAACCTGTGGTGGCACAGCCACGCAACACGCCGCACATGCATTCGACTGTGAAGCACCTATGATAAGAAACAGGGTTTCAACATCAGAGGCAATTTTGATGCAACAGCTGAAGACAATTAAATTTTTTTTATTGACCGGAAAGTGAAATATAAATGTTATCCTTAAAAAGGGAGTGCAAATAATTTACAAAGAATATAAATGAAAGGTAAAGTCTGCACCTGCACTTAACAAACCATACAAAAAAGACTAGAAAATAAGGGTAACATGAACTTCCTTCAAAACACACCTTTCTGCAGTCTTGTGTCTCCATTGGCGTGTGCACCAGAAGTCAGGCAATGTTGCCTGTGACTGGGGCGGGGCCGCGTCCGGACCGGAAGAGAAGGCAGGCAGAGTAAATGCGTATCGCAGCCAGGGGCTCCTGTGAGCGGTGGAGAGCCTCGGGGCTGCCAGTAGGAGGTTACGCAAGTGTTGCGGGGCTCCCTTGACCAAGAGGGAGCTCCGGGAATGGAGCTGGCAAGAGCCGCAGCGGCGGAGTCCCCCGAGATTGGCCCGGTAAGTTAAAAAGGGCTGGGGGGGTCTTGGTGAACTTGTGTGTGTGTCTGTGTGGGGGGGGGCACTCGTGTGTGTGTGTGTGTGTGTGTGCGCTCATGTGTATATGTGGGGGGGTGTCTGTATGTGCATGCGTGCATGGGCGCTCGTGTGTGTGTGTGTGTGTGTGTGTCTGTGAATGAGCGACAGCAGCTGGCCACAGCGAACGCGTTTGCGTGCCAGTTTCAAATCGCCTCCAAGGAGATGCGCGCGGCCAGGATTGTCTTCTGGAAAGCAGACACGGCAACAATAGGTTCTCAGCGAGAACGCGCTTCCCGCGCTCAGGCGAGACCTAAAAACTGACCATAGGGAAGGTTATCGTAAAGAGCTTTCAGATGATGACTATGCTAGAGCAATTAGCTGTTACAGTCCGTCTCCTTCTTGTAAGTGGTGGTAGTCGGGTGTCCATTGTTGACTGTAATGAGGAGATCCTGGAACGCAATTTTACTGTCTGATACAGTCTTGGTGAATCTTCGGAAGGGATTAAGAGAGTTAATCCACATGTAGAAGGCCTTGCATGTGTCTAGATAGCCTCCCCAAAAGTGATACCATAGATGTAGCGTGCCAACATTTTTATGTTAGCAAGATATGGATTACTATATGTGGAGATGTGTAAGCATTCAAATTCAGCCATATAGAGACAAGCCAAACTAGGGCATACAATTGATGCCTTTTGAGCTACGCTACTCTGGCACATCTGCAAACTATTCTTTAGCACACAGACATGTGTATAGACTTGATCAGGACAAGAAACTAGAGATACTACCGCATCCCAATTAGGATCCGGATAGGGAGCCCGTCCCACCAATCCACTTTGGCTAGTCAGGTTCAACATGACGGCCTCACCTGCAATATGGCCACTCAAGGGAAAAGTGTATTAGATATACAATGCTTACACACCGCGTACAGTCAAAATGAGTCCTTTGGCTTTTCAACTATATTACTGACATCACTGCCACCGGCCCGCTCTGCCATCAGATATCCGTAATTGTCATCTAGCCACACCGGGCCTTCTCCTTTATACGGCACAATGACCTCCTCATTCCTCACCTACAGGTCGACGTAGGAGGGTAGTTATGGGTAAATACACCCCAAGGTCCACATCAGTTACTTACTCTATTGCACTAAGTTGTTATTCTTATGTTTTGAACTATATCCATACTCTCCAGTACATCTACTTTGTGCCAGTCTTTTCTTGTACGTAGCTAGGCGTGGTCCCCTGCCTTTCCTAAGGGGCATTTCACTTTCAATTCCTGGGTAAGTCTACCCTTTAGCGGTTTATATTCTCATGGATGCATGAGTGAACCGGTTAGGCTTTTTAGGCACATGACTGTTCAGATTTGTTTTTAAAGGGACAGTTTATCATCGTTCCTAGCCTCGAGTTTGTCACGAAGTGGGTGTTTTGAATACGTTGTTTTTTTATTTCTTATAGTCTGAGGCATAATCTGACCCTCATTGACCTTGGATGCACCATTAGGGCAGCGGTATGTAAAGTTAGGACATTATGTGAGATACTGTTAAACTTTTGAGTACATGGTTGGCCATAGATTTTTCATGGTCCTCTTTCCTTTTTTTCCCTATAGATAGGATCCACCTTTCTGCGCTGCAACAGGTGCAGTCTTAATCTTGTCGAGTGCAAACCCTATACTTCTCTTTAGGGCTTCACTTCTTTGTCTAATAGGGCAGGTATCTGCCTGGTCCTTGTGGAAATGCCCTTGATCCACCTGGCATCCTAGGCATGAAGCATGTCGACCTCACTCTACACACATTTGAAAACAGATCTCCGCTAATGAGCCCCAATTAAGGGGCCCGTCTGGCATAGCAGCGCATGCCCGACGAGGAGCGCCCGTGATGAAGCATGACACCCTACCAGGTTTGTGAGGTCACTTGGATCTGCACACTTGGATCCTCTGGGATCCAGCTGCTCGGACCTCTTGATCCTCCTATAAGGGTACACCTCTTTTGTTTGAGGAACTGCCCCCTCTGCATTTATGTGCACTCCACTCTACACCACAGCACTATACTCTACTCTGCAACACACTATGCCACCCTTCTCTGCGCCATCCCACTCTGCCACTCTACTCTGCACCAGGGGCGTAACACTGGCCCCTGCATACTCTGCAGTGCGGGGGGGCCACCGGCTGCAGGGGCCCCCTCAGCACAGTACTCTGGTTTGAGTGCTCGGTACACTTAAAAGCAAGTCAGAGGTGAAGCATACCCATTTGTTGGACTAGATTCTTATTATAGTTGGGGAAACATTGTAGGCTATTATTTCAAAGTGCTTCTCGTGCGTGATAAATAACTAAAAGGAGGCTCCACAAAATAACTATTTGCCTAGGATCACAACATTTTGTGAAGCAGGGAAGCCGGGATCGATCCCATATTTTGCTATTTTACACTGTACAATTCAGCCACTGGACAGGTATATTATCTGACATCAAAAGTTAATTAATGCTTTGCCCTTAATTCTTGGAGGGCGAGATTATAGCATGAGTGACCGGTGGAATCTGCATTTTCTGCAGTTTCATATAGTGCAAACGTTTCCCAACGACATAAGCGTGTTTCACAACACTCACAGAACTAAGGGATATTTGCCTGTAAAAACAGAATGTTGACTTGAGGCCTGGATTCGAACCTGGTAAATCAATGTTAAATGATCGGGACAACAGCTGTTCCCACTAAGAGACATTACAGTGGCTTGTCCAAGTCTACTCAGTAGGCCATGTTTTTGTTTGAATTTTTAGTTTCTTGAAGAGTTGAGTGAAGAACTGTCCTTTTCGAGCTCGGACAGTTCTGAAAATAACATGCACGTTCAAAACCTTCCGTTAGTCAAGCTCTACAGACTCCTTTATATCAGAAAAAAATATTATACACAATAAACGTAATAAAACATACTTTAATTTCATGATAATATGAGGAGGCCGGGGCCGATTAGAGAAGTGGTGTAACTACACTGGTTGAGCTCAGACGGAGTGTTCCTATATATAGTCTGTGGTGGCTGTAGTGGCAGTGCGAGCGGCTCAGTTTGGAACGGCAGTTGGAAGCTGGCAGGACAGGGATCATGGTAGGGAGGAGCAGCAAAGCAAAATGCTTGATTCAAGGGAAGCCAACTTGCTTGCTTTTCTGCACCATTCAGTTCCTCAATCCCCTACCAGTACACAACATGGCTAACAGTAAACGGCCTTGCTTCTCGCTTGGTTCCACGTAGATAAAACCAGTGGAGACTGGACTCATGCAGGTCTGGAAAAAGCAATAGTAAAAGCCCACTACACACCAACATGGTTGCTCTTTCCGTAGGCCCCAGCCCGCCTATCCCAATGTCCAACAGCAGTTGCAGAGATAAGTGACACCACGATCTTTCGTTGTCTCTATAGACCAGCCACGTCCTTGGTCATTTACTTTAATGGCACCGCTCCAGACACACCCTGGGTCATTGTAGACAACATCCAAAAGTGAATCTGTATCACGAAATTAACACCCACCACTCCCACTGCTATTTCATCCCAGGCCAATCTTATGCTTGCTGGCTGAGCAAGACCTTGCCCAGCCAACACACGATAGGATAGTGGTCTTCAAACTATTTTATCCTGCACACCCCGGATCACTTGAGGACCCGCCCCCAGTTTGAAGAAGCCTGCTGTAGGAGCATCACAAGCTTTTCGTTCATCTCCTCGTCCCAGTGGCATGACGTAGGCCCCTGCAGCTCCTGCTCAGCACGGTACCCTGGCCTGAGGGGGCCCCCTCAAGTATCGTTACAACACTGCTCTGCACCACTGGATTCTTTGCCACTCTGCACTGCACCACTACACTCTACACCACTGCACTCTACTATGTAATACTCAAATCTCCTCCACTACGTTCTATGATGTTGCATTGTGCACTGCTGAATTCTATGTTGTTGCACTCTATGCCACTTTGCTCTGTAGCACTTAACGCCAATGTGCTCTACACCAGTTCACTCTACTCTACACCACTCCACTTTACTCGAAACCACACCACTCCACTCTGACACTCCAATACACAACACTACACCACTTCAATACACAACACTGTATGACACTTCACTCTGACACTGTACTCCACTCTCTCATTCCACTCTGAGACACTCCATGCCACTCTACACCACTAACTTTTAGCCATTCTTATTATTTGTTTAAAAATGCTTTATTGAAAAATATTTAAAGGAAATACAGCAAACATCTATGAAGAAACGCATCATTGATATGTCATATATAGAAATCTATATCAATACTAGAACAAGCATATGCAATACCATAGGTCTCGCATTCACGCGAGTTTGAGCTATTGGCTTTGCAAATGACAATGCCTTTTATTTGTGTTTTGGTTTTTAAAACCTAAATAAAATGCATTGTCATTTACAATGGCAATAGCTTAAACTATCGCAAATGTGAGACCTATGCATTCCAAATGCTTGAAGGCATCGCCAAGTTGACCCGTTCTTTCTCTCATGGCCCCTGAACAGCTCCCAGTTTGCTACAAGTTAATTAAACAAGCCAGTGGTCACAGCTGCGCACAAGAGACCTTCCTTCAGTTAGAGAAACTAATTAAAGAAAAAAGTGCTTACAGGCTAAAGAAGACTTACTGTGTAACAACCGCAGAAAAAGGGCCAGTCCTTATGGGAGGTTACAAATGAAGACAAGGCGGTAGTAAGGAGGGACTAACAAGCCTAATAACGAATCAGAAGCCAGCATTTATTAAGGACAATGACACATGCCAATGATAAATATGGGCGGAGAGTGGGTGGGCTCCAAGTACATACTCCAATATAGCATGCCGCCATACTCCATGCCGCAGAGCAGTGCATGCGCTGCTCCGGCTCAACCTAAACACGATAAAATATACACAATCTTATTAAAAGAAATATAGAATATAAGACAGATCTCATGAAGAGAATGTAGAAAAAGATGTTGCAATATAATGCAAATAGCATTTTATATACTTTACATATTTTTAATGGGGAGAATGATAAAGAAAAAAGAGCGGGTGGAAACCTAAATAATATAGAAGTTGTAAAGAGAGAGGGAGGATGGCAATGAGGGAAATGTAATATGTTAAGAAGAGGTATACAAAAGGCTATATAATGGAACGGGTAATAGACAGACAAAGCAAAGATCAATAAATTCAAGGAGGTTTTGGTTACTTCATTTTCAACACTAGTCGAAAAATGTCAAGAGAAACATGAAGTCAAGGGCAGCCAAAGTAAATCTCTTTTGATGGCTATATGTAATGAGGAAGTATGAGAGGTATCGAACCTATGATTTTGACATATCAAGTTCCACCATGTCATAAAGGAAAACTTGTCATAATTCGTCCAAATGGAAGTAATAACCTGAAAGGCGATCACAAGACAAACAGTTATCATTAGGTAAGAGTTTAATTTGAAATAATATAAAAGGTCTGTTATAATAAAAAAAAAAACATGGTCCGAGTCGTACTATCCGAGCAAAAAGTGTAATGGATTTTGTGCCACAACTTGTTCGATAAAGAGTGGGAAAGATGACTGGAGGTCTTTTCTCAAGCAAGTTCTGTTTTAGTTTTGGCTCTATCTTGATCTTGAATAGAAAGCGGTTTGCATATGAAGGCTGCTTTAATTTCTGTAGAGAAGTCAGGAGAAGATATAGAATTAGCAAGGTATGTATAAAAACCAGGAGAAGAATCAATGTTAAGTATAAGAATATGTTGAAGCAGTGAATATTTATGTCTATGAGAGAGAGCAATATTAAAGCAATGCCGTAATCCCTCAAAGGATATACATTTGCCACGACTCAGGACCAGCTTATCTGAACAACCACCTCCCATTACACCAACCTGCCATACAACTACGCTCCACCCAACTTGCCCTGGCCACCTTCCCATGGGTTCAAAAGACCAGAACCAGTGGAACATCCTTCTCCTACCTCGCCGCCAAGACCGGAACACCCTGGCCCTCCACCTCACGCACTCCCAGCTGCTGGCCCAATTCAGGAAGGATCTCAAGACCTAGCTCTTTGACTTAACCACCACACACAGATGGATCAGCAATATCCGATTCTTCCCCCTCCCCCACCCCCCCAACCCTCAAAGGTGAGTAGCCGCACTACACAAACTCCTGATTGATTTATTAATTATTAGAAAAAAGTTAGGAAATAGATGTGATGCCAGAGGCCAACCAATAGGATCATTTAAGAACTGTATTTAGTAGGGTTGTATTAAGTTGTGGATAATTACAGGAGTTGAAATGAGAATATACCAGGGAAACGTATGTGTTAGCAATGATAATACAGTGGCTTAATATAGGTGAAGAGATGCCAGGGATTTTGGGGAATAAGAAGAAATTTAAGAAAGGAAAAAAGAGAAATGAGCGACAGTTCAAGAGATCGCCACAGAGGAGAGGAAGATGAACTGATGCAGGCATTTTTTTTATCTACTTGTTACCAAGATCTACATGTCTCGTAAAATCCACTTTTCCCAACACTCCCTACATCAATTATGAAGACTGACTGAGAATCATTTAATAAATTTTTATTTTTTTAAATAAAATCAATAAACAATTCAATGCTTTGGAATAATGCAAAGGAAAAATCAGAAAATAGATATTATCCATTTTATCCAAAAGTATAGAAATTGTATAGGAATACAACCATAAATGATCCTACAATGGCAGGCTAGTTTAAGACTGATATAGACAGTTCTTCAATAGTTATGATACATATGGCCTCTATCCGCATATTTGCTTTGTACCTCCTGTTGTAAGCTAGTTATCAATAGCTCTGCTGGAGTCCCACTCCTTAAAATTGGGTCATTCTATCTTAAGAAGCATTAGATCTTGGAGAACATCTTGATTTAACTGTGTTCTTACCGGGTTCTTAATGATATTCATTGCTGAAAATTTCCATTCGGCTTATGCTGTAGATTCGCTGAATGTCAACATCTCCACAAGCTTTAAGATATTGGACTATATGGAAGGTTTTGTTGCTAGCAGGGTAGATTACGCAGGCAATACATGAATGTATTTGGTCTGAAAGCTTTTCATATGGGTTTCAATTCCACAAAACTACTCTACAATTGGCAACTTCTCACGGGTGGTGAAATGTACCTCCAAAATGTTGTACAATTGCTTCAATATCAGAGAGCCCCTATTTATAGAGGTCCTCTACTTTCTGGCCCCAGTGTAATCAAATGCCTGAAATCCTAGAAATGGCATGCAATTAAAATATGCACATCTCTCCTCATTGTACGCAATCACATTGTCAATGAGCTCTGTGTCAATTTGAATTGTTGCTGATGGTGGGTAGTGTCCTGATAACTTTATTTCCCAGCCATCAGTAGCAAACATTTTATTTGGGGTGGTACAGTTTTTTAAACTGCTGCAAATTCTCGCCCAAATAACTCTTAAGGCCTACAAGGGTCAATGCACACCTTTCTACAGCAGGTGGAACATGCAATAAAAACAGTTCATTAGACTGAAAGAATTCTGAAAGCTAGAAAAACTATCTTCAGAACATCTGACTGTAAAAGTTATTTTATAAATGCAAAGCTAGTTACTATTGAGGGGTACTTTTTCGCCTTAGCGGCAGAATAACGACTCCCAGCTGCAACCTGTATCGGGTGCAGAACCACTGTCTGCAAGTTTTGTTGCATGACTGCCAAAGCCCTTGTTTTGCTGGATATCCATCTGTGAATAAACAGGTGAGCAACCCAATATACCCTTGCGGGCTCGGGCAAAGTTAATACAAAGAGAGTTGGCCAGCAAGGGGTTTTGTTGATTAGCTAATTTACAGCACCATAGGGACCTGTATTATATCATGGTACCCGGGTATGGAATAAATCAATGGCTGTTTTTGGATTTGTTAATTTCTTAAAAAGAGTCCAGTAAAATCAGAACAACACAGTGTTACCACACTAACACCATATATACATTAAGTAGAACATTTTAAGTAAATTTTAAGTAAAAAACGGAAAGACCAGGATTTTGTGTTATTAGAGTATTATTATTCAAATCAGGCAGGGTACATACATAGATATTATTTAGATATTCAAGGTATTGGTAGTATCATCCTTAAACATATCTAAACATTAAGTCAAAACTGCGCAAAAATAAATACAATGATTTCAACTCAAAAATCAGAAGAAAATCAAAGGAAGGTAAATACACAAAATATGCAGAGATGGACTGAAGAAGTCGACGTTTCGGTCTTTTTGAAGATTTCACAAGACCATCATCAGGACAGTACGGTTATATATACAAGTGATGACCCTACAAAATATGCAGAGATGGACTGAAGAAGTCGACGTTTCGGTCTTTTTGAAGATTTCACAAGACCATCATCAGGACAGTACGGTCGGACCTGCCAGAAGCTTTCTCGGATGCGGCCACTTCGTATAACTCTAAAGGGTCATCACTTGTGTATATATAACCGTACTGTCCTGATGATGGTCTTGTGAAATCTTCAAAAAGACCGAAACGTCGACTTCTTCAGTCCATCTCTGCATATTTTGTGTATTTACCTTCGTTTGATTTTCTTCTGATTTTTGAGCTGAAATCATTGTATTTATTTTTGCGCAGTTTGGACTTAATGTTTAGATATGTTTAAGGATGATACTACCAATACCTTGAATATCTAAATAATATCTATGTATGTACCCTGCCTGATTTGAATAATAATACTCTAATAACACAAAATCCTGGTCTTTCCGTGTTTTACTTAAAATTTACTTAAAATTTTCTACTTAATGTATATATGGTGTTAGTGTGGTGACACTGTGTTGTTCTGATTTTACTGGACTCTTTTTAAGAAATTAACAAATCCAAAAACAGCCATTGATTTATTCCATACCCGGGTACCATGATATAATACAGGTCCCTATGGTGCTGTAAATTAGCTAATCAACAAAACCCCTTGCTGGCCAACTCTCTTTGTATTAGGATATCCATCTGACCTGTTTAATATTGTTAAAATGTGCAAAGTTTTAATCAACTATTCTTGAAATTTCGTTGGCGTATCTTCGCCTCTTAGGACTATGGTCCAGATGTAGGAGCCCTAATACTAGTCGGTAACGGCCAAATTCGGCCGTTACCGACCGGTATTAGGGTTTCCAGATGTAGGGGGCCTATATTTTACCGATTCTGTAAAGTTACTGAATCGGTCAATTTACAGAATCGGTAAAATACCGAATCGGTATATTTACCGATTCGGAAAAACCACATGTAGGTGGCACTCCTAAGAGTGCCACAGGCCCTTAAAAATCGGTATTTTACCACACAATCCTATTGGGTGGTAAAATACCGAATTCAGGTTTGCATGCACATCTGTGCATGCACACCTGTGCAATGTGACACACAGACATGCCCTTAGGGCATGTCTGTGTGCCACATGGCACACAAGTCCAGAATTGGGGTGCTAGAGGGTGTCAAAGTGACACCCCCTGCACCCTTGCAGGATTCGGTATTTACCGATTCTCTAAATACCGAATCTGTATTTCACATTGATTCCTATGGGCTTCAAGGCCCATAGGAATCAATGGGAAATACAGATTCGGTATTTACAGAATCGGTAAATACCGACTCTTACAGATTCGGTAATTTTTTACCTACATCTGCCTCCTTCCAATTTACCGACTTTTAACCCCTTCAGTGCTGATGACAAAGCCAGCTCGTCATGGGCTTTACCTGCCCTGTGCTTATGACGAGCTGGCTTTGTCACAAACAGTGGGATCTCAAAGGATCCAGCACCCAGCGGGAAAACCCCTAGCAGCCAAGGTGTTAAATACCGAATCGGTATGATTCGGTATTTAAGAGTCGGTAAATCGGATTTACCTACATCTGGCCCTACATCTGAAAGAAACACGTTAGTTATAGATTCCTTACCTTCAGATTACCCCCGGCATCAGACTGGCTCTGGGAAGTTTTTTTGTCAGCAGTACCTCTGCGCGTCCGAAAGTGGCGTCGGTCGGCTCCACGTCAATCGTTGTTGTCATGTCGCCTGGATGACGTCGCGGCACCTACTTAGAGGCCGCCCTCACACGCTTACGTCAGTTCTTTATATTTCCGTGCAGTTTCGGGAAGAACGGTACTTCCAGTCAATTTTACACTGATTTTTTTTTCCTCGACAATTGTTGACTTCTTTTTTTGAGTCTTCGACTCCTGGTGCACGAGGGCTGCCCGGCTTCAAGGCATGCGGTTCCTGTAACTGACTGATGTCAGCGACTGATCCGCACCGCGTGTGCCTCTTTTGCCTGGAGCGTGACCACGACCCCAAGTCGTGTTCCGACTGCCGGTCGATAGTGCCGAAGTCTTTGCTGGAGTGGTCCCGAAAGCAGCTTGAGTGCTTACAGTCGGCTCCGCGCCGTTCGAAGTCCCGGTCGTGAGGGAGGTCGAGAGACCGGTTACGGACCCACCACCATTCGTCCAAGTCTTCGCACTCTGGGTCGGGTAAGTTGAAGCATAAGAAGAAGTCGAAAAAGCATCATAGTTATTCGACTTCTCCCCATCGGTTAGCCGATCCGATGAGGGATGTGGGTGGTGCCAATCCTGCGGCTCAGTGTGCGTAGCCCGAAGAGTCGACTAGTTTCCCTCTCTTTCCGGTACCCGAAGTGGCTCCCGCCCAGCTATGTACGTTCTACGAGGCGATGAATGCCATCTTTGGGCAGCCCGGACCCGCTGGCGCGCCTTCGGGCCCCGCTGTACCGGTTGGGGGGGGGGGGCCAAGGCATTCTCCGCCGACCGCTCCGGCCCTAGAGCCCCAGGCCCCCCTTGGATCCAGGGCTGGATCCGGATCTGTGCCGGTTGACCTCATTACACCTCCACCGGCACCTCTTCCTCCGGCACCATCACCGCATTCGACACTGGTCGCACCCCCGGCCCGCGTCGACCCTGGCCTCCATCTCGATGTGGAGCCGGACCGACATAGCTGGATCCAGCGCCAAGAGGGTTTGTTTTGCCCCGTTCACTCCTGGGGTCCCTTTTCAGCCAAATTGGCACCCAGAGGATGAGGAGGAGGAGGACTGAGCGGGGTCATGGAGACCCTATAGCTGATCAGGGAGAATCTGAACAGGACTGGAGAGAGGAACTGGTGGATGCCAGTGATCTGGGCACCTCCCCTGACCTTGGCATGTTGTCTCATCCTACTGTGGCTATGGAAGAGGAAGCTTTGTATGCAGTGGTTTTTGATAGGGTGGCCGAGGATCTCAACCTCCAACTTCCTACCGTGGCAGTCAGGACTAACCTCCTCACAGTGATGCTTCAGCTGGTTGTGTGCTCTTCAGAGCCTCTGCTTCTGTTCAACGAGGTCCTTACTGAGGTCCTTTTGGGCACTTGGTCCAGGCCCAACACGGGGACTGCCGTGGATCGGATGATTGACCCATGCCACCGCCCGGCTGCCAGGCGACCACACTTTCCTTTCCCAACACCCCAACCCCTGAGAGTTTGGTGGGCTCAAAGGACAGTGGCAAAGTGGCTCAAAGGGAGCACACTTTAAATAGGTTAAAACCAGGTTCAAGTCCCACTGAGACATAACAAAGGGAATAGGAGGAAAGAGATGATTTATGCCCTCAATAAACAATTTACAATTATGTTCTTGTAGGAAGGTGGCTACCTGACTATGGTTACCCCAGATTTTTTGCCTTGTGTTTAGCTGGTTTTCGACTTAGTTGGCCTGGTTCCCTGCTAATCAGGGCCCCAGGCTATCTGCTCTCTCTGTAAAATGGATTCCATGTACCCTAGGTGCATAACTAGATTGGCTTGGGTCACCTTATCAGCCCCTGTACAGAGCACTATAGGTGCCCAGGGCATAGGTGCATCCAAGGCCTACCAGGGGCTGCAGCATATCTTTTGCCACCCCTGGCTGGCTATCTAAAATTGACACAACTGGCTGATCACTCAGCTGGGGCAAGGTGGTGTAATCACCCCTTGCTTAGATATAGTATGCCTATATCTAAACCTATCTGGACACATATAAACCTGTGAGCCACTCCTATGGCAGGCCTCATCAATCCTGGAGGCAGAGTGCGTGGTTTTATGTGAGATGGAGCTCTGGCATGAGCTGAGCCTGTCTGCAGCTGTCGGGAACAACTCCCTAAGCTGATCCGGGATAATTCCATACCATATACTCTTAAGCGCCTTATAATCCTCGCGGTTATATAGCAACTTTGGTTTGGCTTTATCAAAACATGTCGTGTTTGGTGTCATACGAATTGGAATACTACCCCCTCGCCAGTTCTGGCGACGGGGGTAGCATTCCACCCTTCTAGAGGGATAAGACATGTTACTTTACTGAAACGCGGTTGATTTAAAATGAGCCTCAGATCCACAAAATGGATGCCTCTGCCACAGACACGGGTCAGGCCTCCTGCTGTTGACCGAAACTCAGCAAATGGTGGCCTGGACAAAGGGTTTTCTGTCGAAGGTAGGTGTCAAACCACCCCAGACAGGAGATAGTGGATTGGAGTAGGGAGGTTTCAAAGAAACCAGACACTGCCTGGTGAGCACAAGGCTGCCCCTTGCATAATCCGGCCAAACCGGTTCTGGGGCCTTCCAGCCCCCGTCCCAGCGCGGCCTGGATCAAAGGAAAGGGGTGTAACCACCCCCTTCCTGGGTCCCGCCCATAGGAGGGGACCTAGCAGGATGTCCAGCCCACCAGATTCGAATAAGAGTGGGAGCAGTGCCAATGCAACTCAGATCATCCTGAAGAAACATAAGAAACGAATTCTGGACCCTTCGACTTTCTACTCAACGCAGAAGACTGAAGAATCTCCCTTGTGGTCAAGGAGTGACCACCCTGTGCAAACAGGCAACATCCAGCCCTCGACCCTTGCTTTGTTGCAGTTCCCGCCGGAACTCGAGCGTCAGAGATCGACGAGATCAAGCTTGCCTGCCTTCTCCCTGCCCGATCCACAGTCCCTGCAGAGCTGAGACCAGTGGAGGCGACCGGAAGCGTGGGGCACGCCATCTTGAAAAGGCCACGAGACGCTGACCGTGCAGCCCACGAGTGACCCTCGAAGCTGTACAACGGGGTTTGAGAAGCCCCAGCCCCGATCTCCACTTGCACCAAAGCTCACCCCTCTACACTCGACGAGTGCTGCGTGGGGCCCTTCTGCTTGTGTTGGATTGACGCGTTGGCCCGGTCACTTGCCAGCTGGCTTGTGGCCCCTGTGCCGACGAAAACTGAAATACGACTTGCTTTTCTGGTTGCTCCAGATCTGCACCAGCTCCTGTGAAAAGGAGCCCCCACTCTGACCCTCCTGGTTCGAGTGATAAGCAATCTCCCGGTTCCGCGTGGATTGCTTTTGCCAAGTGCTGTTTGCTGCAATCTTGAAGCCGACGGTGCTGACGGCGAGAGCCTACGTGGGACAGATCGTGACCCGCTCCTGGACGTCGCAGATGCCCCAGAGCCCACGTGACAGCGGAGAGAAGCCTATCGACAACCACCTGATTGCGCCCGACATTGCCTGGTTCCGTCCTGGTTCCACCCTGGTCACTGCTGAGTGACCCAGACTCTGTCCCCTCTGCTTTCAGGTACTTTTCTACTTCGATCCACCCTTGGATCGCACCGGACACTTCTGCTTCACATCGCCTGCAGCTGCAACAGCTTCAAGCACCAAGAGCCTGCGTGTCAAAACCCGACGCCACTTCGACCCTGTGCACCCACGGCCTGTGGGTGAGGTAACATTGCAACACCGGTGTTCCCACACTGGTACACACCTCTAGGGTCCGTGTCTAAAGTTTTGTTCCTCTAGGTTCAGCGGAAGTATCTTTTAATTCACTTTATGTAACTTTTACACACCATTGACATTGCATTGGTGCGAGCCGCACTTTCCGTGCTGCACCCGTCTCCTGTGGGCTACTCCCGACTTCAGCATTGCTAGTCCTGACTGCTCCCAGCGAATCCCTAGGCCCTAGGCCTAACCACTGTTCGATTGGTATCTCTTATACCACTTTTTTAGTATATGGTTTAAGTGGCCACCGGCCCTTATCCAAAATTGTGCAACTTTGTATGTTATACTGTGCTTTTGATTTAACGCTTGTGCCCCTTTCCTCATAAAGAGTACTGGGGAGTAATTTAGAAATAAATACATATATTTTTATAATATATACTTGTGTGGTGTCCTTTCATTTGATTACAGGATTGTATGTGGTAAAACAGCTCGCTTAACACGACCTCTTAAGTTAAGCCTTTAAGGCTGCTTAGTCCATGCTACCTCTAGGATAGCTTGTCTAACAAGGTTGACTTACAACCAGACATCTTTGGGGTTTGTTTGGACTGATACCAAGTGGTTCCAGAATTGGAAACACTACATATCAGGCCAACTTCTCACTGTTAGAACCGGCTGTCTCTAGTTGGCAGAGGTATACACTTCTGACAAATAGGGACACGCCTTTTCTAGTCAGGGCAAGGGGATCACACCCTTCGATAACCCCTGCTCACCCCCTTGGTAGCTTGGCAGAGCAGAACAGGCTTGTCTCAGAGGCTGTGTGTTAAGCAATTATGACCACGTACAGTAACAAAGTGAATACGCTACAAATGGACACGACACAGTAGTATTATAAAAATAAGTATTTTTATATAAGACTTAGCACAAGACCAAATAACGGAAAAACTGTACACAATCGGAATAAATACGTTCGGGAAGGAAAAAGGATAGTTCAAAGGTAGTTTCTTCTTTAGCACAAAAGTCTTTTAGTATCAAGCAAATCTTCTTCTTGGAAACACAGTTCCTAGCAACAGGGTAACTCACACGGGAGCTACACAACGCTGGGCAGAGATAATCCACAGGTTCGGCGTCGACCGCGAGGAGCGCTGCGTCGGGCCGGGAGTCACACGGACCCCCAACAACACAGTACCTTAGGAAAATGAAGCACACGATGATCAGCGGCGTCGAGCAATCCGGCGTCGCGTCTTCGGTGTCGATCAGGCCTCAGCAGGCGTTGTCGATGATGCAGTTGCACAGAGTGAGCAGCGCTCACGGCGTCGAAGGGCACACGGTTGATGCGATCAGCAGCGGGGCAGACACGAGGTCCTCTGGAGTTAGAGCCGTACTCCTACTCACTGGCGTTGCTGCTGGCGTCGGTTGGGCCCAGCGTCCGGTCGTCGTGATGCTGTTCTTTTCAGAGGTGCTGGATTCACACTTCCAGCGGATAGCACTTAGCAGATGAAGTCTTTTGGCCCTGTGACTTCGGCAGGAGACTGGCACTCTTCCAGTCCTTGGAGATTTTCTTAGCAAGCGTGAGAGTACACACCCAGTTCCTCTCTCCTGGTTCCTTGGCAAAAATAAAGAAGCACTGCAGGATTCCCCCAACAACAGCACACCGGCAGAAGGGGTAAGCAGTCCTTTAGATCAGCAGGCTTCTTGTCCTTGGTTACAGGGTTCCTTGTCAGAAGTGATCTGAATTCTTGGTTCAGGAGTCTTCCTCTTATACCCCTTTTTGTCTTTGATCCCTTTGTCTATGCCGGGGATTTCCCAACACCCTGGGTCTGTGGTGGGTGGAGCTAGGCAGTGGCACCTGGCCTATTCATTGCGCCGGGCCGGGTCCTCAGACGCCCCGCAGGAGGTGGAGCCAGTATTGACACCGGCAGGAGCAGAGCTATCGTCCTCCTGGCAGGAATTGGGGCCAGGATCGTCCAGGGCAGGCACAGAGCCATCAGTCGCTTGGCAGGAGGTGGAGCCAGCATTGTGTCAGGCAAGGCAGGTTATCAACAACTACTCTCCCCCTACTCTCAACGTAATGTCCCACTCATCCCACACTGACTCATCCAGACCTCTTGGAGCCACCCAGCTCCTGTCACACACACGCAAGACCAGCAGAGACCAGATATGGTTAGACAAGAAAATAGACACTTTCTAAAAGTGCTATTCTCGAACCCAGAGTCCAAAAACCATCCACACCAACGGATGCGTAATTAAACCCCGAGTTCAGGGATACCAAACTCGACATTGCACCGTACTCTCCGAGCCAGCTAGGATCATAGCATTAATAATACCGGCGGCCCATTCTATCCAACGGAGAGCAGGCTACCTCGCAATAGTGAAGCCCTAAGATGGCGGCACTTCACTATCAGGACAGACCAACTTGGTCAGGCTTGTCCTGACTTACACTTACAATGCACCCTGCCCATGGGCCTACCATAGGGGTGACTAACATGAAGTTAAGGGAAGGTTGGAGGGGCTGGCAAGTAGGTATACCTGCGCAGCCGACGTGACAGTGCAAGACTGCACGTGGGTCTCGCAATGACCGACCCGTAGACATTCTTTTACAAGGCCGCTCCTGTGGGTGGCACAACACGTGCTGCAAGCCCACGAGCGGCATTTGCGTTTACAAGCCCCGGCACTCCTGGTGCACTAGACTAGGGACTGACAGTAAACCAAATAAGCCAAACATGGATACAACAGATACATCATTTTAACATAGGGAGCACTTGCGCTATGGCACTGATCAGCAGTGACACGGCGCCCAAAGCATATACCAGCAAAACATCGTAAAACAGTAGAGGCAAACAGAAAAAATGGAGGAGAGACTCAAGCCAATGATGTCAGGTCTAACACGTGTCCCCTCCAGCTGAAATGTGGGGAGAACTACCCTTAACCTAGGGAGTCCTCATCACTAAGGCGGAAAAATCTGGACAGACCATCAGCATTGGCGTGATCTGTACCAGGGCGGTGTTCCACCGTAAAGTCCATCCCCTGTAGAGCAATGGACCACCTCAACAGTTTCGGATTCTCACCCCTCATTTGCATCAACAATCTGAGGGGCCTGTGGTCTGTCTGAACCCGGAAGTGAGTCCCAAACAGGTAGGGTCTTAACTTCTTCAGCGCCCAGACCACAGCAAATGCTTCTCTTTCTATCGCACTCCACCTCGTTTCCCTGGGAAGTAACTTCCTACTGATGAAGGCTACAGGCAAGTCTCGCCCCTCTTCATTCACCTGAGCTAGAACAGCCCCCACGCCATGCTCTGAAGCGTCCGTCTGAACAATGAATTCTCTTGAAAAGTCGGGTGCCTGGAGTATAGGTGCTGTGCACATTGCAGTTTTCAGGGTGTCAAAGGCCGTTTGACAGGCATCAGTCCAGATCACGTTTCGTGGCTGCTTCCTGGAAGTCAGCGAAGTCAAGGGGTGCACAATGTTACCGTAATCCTTGACAAACCTCCTGTAGTAACCCGTGAGTCCTAAGAAGGCTCTCACCTGTGTTTTGGGTTTTGGGCGGTGCCCAAGCCAGGATGGTATCAATCTTGGGTTGCAGGGGGGCAACCTTGCCGCTCCCTACTTGGTGCCCCAAGTACACCACAGAACCCTGCCCAATCTGGCACTTACTGGCCTTGATTGTGAGGCCTGCTCCGCGCAGGGCCAACAACACTTCCTGGAGGTGACGCAAGTGTTCCTCCCAGCTGGCGCTGAACACTGCGATGTCGTCCAGGTAGGCGGCGCTGAATTCCTCCAGTCCAGCCAAGACCTGGTTGACCAACCTCTGGAAAGTGGCGGGGGCATTCTTCATCCCAAAGGGCATCACCCGGAACTGGTATAGCCCATCTGGTGTGGAGAATGCTGACCTCTCTTTTGCCCCATCGGTCAAGGCGATCTGCCAGTACCCAGACGTCAAGTCAAGCGTACTAAGGTACCGGGCAGCCCCCAACCGATCGATGAGCTCATCAGCTTTGGGGATGGGGTGCGCGTCAGTCTTCGTGACTGAATTGAGTCGTCGGTAGTCCACGCAGAACCGGAGTTCCGGTGAAGCACCAGGCGCTGCAGCCTTCGGGACCAAGACCACTGGGCTGGCCCAAGGACTGCTAGAGGACTCAATCACCCCCAATGCGAACATTTTGGAGACCTCCTCCTTGATGTACGCTCGGACCTTGTCAGTCACCCTGTAAGCCTTGTGCTTCACAGGAGGGCTGTCTCCGGTGTCAACGTCATGGACACACCAATGCGTGACACCCGGAACCAAGGAAAACAGATCCGGGAATTGTCCCAACAGGTGGCGACAATCCTGTTTCTGCTCAAGGGTCAGTGTGTCAGAGAGGACCACACCATCCACTGACCCGTCTTGCTCTTTAGCATACAGGAGGTCAGGAAGAGGCTCACTCTCCTCCTCCGTTCCATCATCTGTAGCTAGGAGCATGCCCACTTCGGACCTTTCTAAGTGGGGCTTCAAACGGTTGACATGCAGGACCCGCAAGGGGTTCCTGGGAGATTCCAAGTCCACCAGGTAGGTGACATCGCTCTTCTTCTCCACAACCTTAAACGGTCCAGTCCACCTGTCCTTGAGCGCACAAGGTTCCACAGGGGACATGACCCACACTTCTTGACCAGGCTGAAGCTCTACCAGAGTGGCATTCCGGTCGTACCATCGCTTCATCTCCTCCTGGCTGGCCTCCAGATTTGCCTGAGCAAGTTCTCTGAAGCGCCGAGTCTGGTTCCGAAAGGCCAGCATGTAGCTGTATACATCCTGGGGAGGTTTCCTGGGAGATTGCTCCCATCCTTCCTTGACCAGACTCAAAGGCCCTCTTACCGGGTGACCGTATAAGAGCTCAAAGGGGCTGAACCCTAGAGCCTTCTGCGGTACCTCACGGTAAGCAAACAGGCATGGCAAGAGGACGTCCCATTTCCGCCTCATCGGTTCTTCAAGACCCATGATCATGCCTTTCAGGGTCCGGTTGAATCTCTCAACCAGCCCATTTCCTTGAGGGTGGTAAGGAGTGGTGAACTTGTAGGTTACCCCACACTCCTTCCACAGAGACTTCATATAGTTCGAAATGAAGTTGGTGCCTCGGTCTGACACCACCTCTCTGGGGAACCCCATCCGGGAGAAAACACCCATCAGTGCCCGTCCCACCACGGGGGCCGTCACTGTCCTGAGAGGGATGGCTTCCGGGTACCTTGTGGCATGGTCCACCAAGACCAGGATGAACCTGTTGCCTAGGGCTGTCTTGGGGTCCAGGGGCCCAACAATGTCAATACCCACCCGGTCAAAGGGGGTGCTGACCACTGGAAAAGGTTGGAGGGGAGCCTTCTGCTTCCTTCCGCTCTTCCCACTTGCCTGGCAAGTGCGACAAGTCTTGCAATGGATGTCTACATCCCTACGCATCTGAGGCCAATAAAAATGGGTGACAAGCCTGTCATAGGTCTTGTCCTGCCCCAGATGTCCAGCTAACGGTACGTCATGAGCCAAACCCAGTAGGAAGGCTCTGAAGCGCTGGGGTACCACCAGCACACGGGCTGACCCAGGCTCAGCAGCCTTAGGCTCGCTATACAGGAGGTCGTTCTCTCAGTACACAAAATGTGACCCTGACTGATCACCTGAGGATTGGGCTGAGGCCTGCTGCCTCATGCCCACAAGAGAAGGGCACTCTTTCTGTTCCGCACAGAATTCCTCCCTGGAGGGACCACCATCCTGCTGCCAATGGGTCAGCTCGGGCAGATCTCCCAGTTCGGCAATTTGTTCCCCTGTGGGCTCCAGGGCATCCCCCTCAGGGTCTACCTCCTTCTGGACCACGGGAACAACGGGGGCCGGTTTCCCGCGCCTCCTGCCTCTTCTCTTCACAGCTGGGTCCTGGGCCGTACTTCCAGGCTCCGGGACCCCATCAACACCCTTACTCGCTGTCATGGATCGAGTGGTTGCACACACCCACTCTGGCACACCCAACATTTTCAAATGCGCCGCTCGCTCCACCTTAGCCCAAGGGGAGTCTTCCAAATCATTGCCCAGGAGACAGTCGACAGGCATGGCGGGCCTCACAGCAACCTGAAGAGTACCTGAAACTCCCCCCCCATTCAAAGGAAACCTGAGCCACCTCACACTCTTTCTGGGAGTTATCGGCAGCTATCACGGGGTAGAATGCGTGGGGAACCACCTGCTCTCTGGACACCAAGTGACACTTGACAGCTGTCACACTCGCTCCGGTGCCTCTGAGAGCTTCCACTCTATGGCCATTAATGGTCACCCACTGCCTATATTTACTAGTGTTACTAGGCAGAGGGGGTGGAGGGACCATTTGCATGTCTCCTAGCGAGACCAGGGACATTTCTGCGGGACCCCTCCCACCATGGACAACCATCTCCTCCCCTCCCAAGGCTACACTTGCCAACTGACGAGGGGGTGCACGCGGCGGTGCATTCGAATCCTTTTTGGGACACTGGGGGTCATAAAACCGGTGCCCCACCTGCCCACAACCGTAGCAGGTTAGGGGGTCCCTATGAACAGGTTTACCCGTCGGGGCCCCTGACTTCTTCTCAGGGGGAGGCTGGGAACCTTTCCCTTGGTTCCCTTGGGGATTACTTTGGGGCCCTTTCTGAGACTCCTTCTGTTTTCCCTTGTCCCCCCCACTCTTCTGCTGGGGACCCTGCCCACCTTTGGCTGAGTCTCCCACTGGACCCTTGTGGACCCTGGTACTGACCCAGCGGTCCGCCTCCTCAGCAAGTTTTCTAGGGTTAGATATCTTGCTATCAATCAGGTGCTGGCGCAGCTCTGGAAAACAGTTATTAGACAAGTGCTCCCACGCAAACAAATCATAAAGAGCTTCATAACTTTCCACTTTGCTGCCCTTTACCCAACCATCCATGGCTCTGCAAAAATAAGACACCTATTCAACCCACGTCGTACCAGGCAACTTCTTACATTCTCTAAAAGCTTGTCTGTACTGCTCGGGGGTTAAACCATATCGCAACATCAAAGCATCTTTCATATGAGCATACGACATCCTATCTGCAACAGGCATGTCTAACAGGGTATCTCTTCCCTCATTCACAAAGCAACCCCACAACCCCGCTCCCCAATTCTTCTCAGGGACCTGGTGGGCCAACAATGCTAACTCATACGCTTTAAACCATTGACCAATATCTTCATTCTTGTTGTAATCTTTGATCACATCTTTCGGGAAGTAAAACTTACTTTCTGCAGGCTCGGATGGAATGCTGCCACCAGAGGGATTCAATTCTAACTTTTTAGCTTGGATATCCAGTTCCCTCAACCTGGCTTCACGTTCCAAAGCTAACTTCTCTCGTTCAAACTCTAACTTTTTGATCTCTAAATCAGCTTCCCTTCTACCTCTTGCATTTTCTAACTCCAACTGCCCATTTATCTTTAGCCTTGTCATCTCCATGTTGTAAGCTCGCTCTTTCGCCCTTTCTTCTCTTTCTTCAGGGGAAAGACCTTTGGAGGAAACACTGCTTCCGGGAGAGGGCACCGGTCCATTCACTGGCACCTCCTCATCCCCTTCCTCTGTGGGTACCACCACCACATCAGAGGGATTTCTGGATTCCCACCAGGCCTGTAATGCTTTATAAAAATCATCTTTTCTCCAGAGGCCGGTGGTAGGAACTTCAAACTGGTTGCAAAAGTGTTTCAGCTCATCTTTCTTGTATCTTTTGAGTTTACTCCTCTCGAACTCTTCAACAACAACAATAGCAGGGGCAGTGACTCCGTTGTCACTCATGGTTAAAACTGGCAGTGTTCAGAAAATCAAGTTTCAGGAAAGCGGAGAACAAAAATAGGATCCTTCCGAATCAGATTGTGACTGCGTTACGGTCTGCTTTCACTACGTAGCGCACACTAATCACTGTACATGGGTCATAAATGCAAGGTCCAAATCCTCACCGCTGCATCCAATGTTAGAACCGGCTGTCTCTAGTTGGCAGAGGTATACACTTCTGACAAATAGGGACACGCCTTTTCTAGTCAGGGCAAGGGGATCACACCCTTCGATAACCCCTGCTCACCCCCTTGGTAGCTTGGCAGAGCAGAACAGGCTTATCTCAGAGGCTGTGTGTTAAGCAATTATGACCACGTACAGTAACAAAGTGAATACGCTACAAATGGACACGACACAGTAGTATTATAAAAATAAGTATTTTTATATAAGACTTAGCACAAGACCAAATAACGGAAAAACTGTACACAATCGGAATAAATACGTTCGGGAAGGAAAAAGGATAGTTCAAAGGTAGTTTCTTCTTTAGCACAAAAGTCTTTTAGTATCAAGCAAATCTTCTTCTTGGAAACACAGTTCCTAGCAACAGGGTAACTCACACGGGAGCTACACAACGCTGGGCAGAGATAATCCACAGGTTCGGCGTCGACCGCGAGGAGCGCTGCGTCGGGCCGGGAGTCACACGGACCCCCAACAACACAGTACCTTAGGAAAATGAAGCACACGATGATCAGCGGCGTCGAGCAATCCGGCGTCGCGTCTTCGGTGTCGATCAGGCCTCAGCAGGCGTTGTCGATGATGCAGTTGCACAGAGTGAGCAGCGCTCACGGCGTCGAAGGGCACACGGTTGATGCGATCAGCAGCGGGGCAGACACGAGGTCCTCTGGAGTTAGAGCCGTACTCCTACTCACTGGCGTTGCTGCTGGCGTCGGTTGGGCCCAGCGTCCGGTCGTCGTGATGCTGTTCTTTTCAGAGGTGCTGGATTCACACTTCCAGCGGATAGCACTTAGCAGATGAAGTCTTTTGGCCCTGTGACTTCGGCAGGAGACTGGCACTCTTCCAGTCCTTGGAGATTTTCTTAGCAAGCGTGAGAGTACACACCCAGTTCCTCTCTCCTGGTTCCTTGGCAAAAATAAAGAAGCACTGCAGGATTCCCCCAACAACAGCACACCGGCAGAAGGGGTAAGCAGTCCTTTAGATCAGCAGGCTTCTTGTCCTTGGTTACAGGGTTCCTTGTCAGAAGTGATCTGAATTCTTGGTTCAGGGGTCTTCCTCTTATACCCCTTTTTGTCTTTGATCCCTTTGTCTATGCCGGGGATTTCCCAACACCCTGGGTCTGTGGTGGGTGGAGCTAGGCAGTGGCACCTGGCCTATTCATTGCGCCGGGCCGGGTCCTCAGACGCCCCGCAGGAGGTGGAGCCAGTATTGACACCGGCAGGAGCAGAGCTATCGTCCTCCTGGCAGGAGGTGGGGCCAGGATCGTCCAGGGCAGGCACAGAGCCATCAGTCGCTTGGCAGGAGGTGGAGCCAGCATTGTGTCAGGCAAGGCAGGCTATCAACAACTACTCTCCCCCTACTCTCAACGTAATGTCCCACTCATCCCACACTGACTCATCCAGACCTCTTGGAGCCACCCAGCTCCTGTCACACACACGCAAGACCAGCAGAGACCAGATATGGTTAGACAAGAAAATAGACACTTTCTAAAAGTGCTATTCTCGAACCCAGAGTCCAAAAACCATCCACACCAACGGATGCGTAATTAAACCCCGAGTTCAGGGATACCAAACTCGACATTGCACCGTACTCTCCGAGCCAGCTAGGATCATAGCATTAATAATCCCGGCGGCCCATTCTATCCAACGGAGAGCAGGCTACCTCGCAATAGTGAAGCCCTAAGATGGCGGCACTTCACTATCAGGACAGACCAACTTGGTCAGGCTTGTCCTGCCTTACACTTACAATGCACCCTGCCCATGGGCCTACCATAGGGGTGACTAACATGAAGTTAAGGGAAGGTTGGAGGGGCTGGCAAGTAGGTATACCTGCGCAGCCGACGTGACAGTGCAAGACTGCACGTGGGTCTCGCAATGACCGACCCGTAGACATTCTTTTACAAGGCCGCTCCTGTGGGTGGCACAACACGTGCTGCAAGCCCACGAGCGGCATTTGCGTTTACAAGCCCCGGCACTCCTGGTGCACTAGACTAGGGACTGACAGTAAACCAAATAAGCCAAACATGGATACAACAGATACATCATTTTAACATAGGGAGCACTTGCGCTATGGCACTGATCAGCAGTGACACGGCGCCCAAAGCATATACCAGCAAAACATCGTAAAACAATAGAGGCAAACAGAAAAAATGGAGGAGAGACTCAAGCCAATGATGTCAGGTCTAACACTCACATTGGTGGCAGCGGTGGGATTTGAGCTTGCTGTTTGTTTTACCATTGCAATCTTTACATCAAATTGAAAGATCACATCAAGTACCTTAGGTACATATAAATCAAAAGCTTAGCATATTAAGTTCTACTGAACTTAGTAGTTGTAGATTAAAGGGATTAGCACACCCTGACTACAACTCACTAGCAAGGTACAGTAGGAAAACACTCAGTGTAGGTAAGTGCATCACTTACACCTCACTAGCAGTCATGTCTGATACAGGTAGAGCCTCAGGCTCTGCTCCTGTAATAGTTGATCCTATAGGGACAACATCCAGATATGACAACCTTAGCCACAAAGACCTGAGTGCCTTGTGCACAGCCAGGGGGCTAAAAAAAGGGCAGAGGCCCTACCATTCCTTCCCTAGTAGCTCTCCTAGAAAAGGATGACTTAGATAAGGTGAGTCAGGCTCCCTTAGAATCAGGTGAATGGATACACTCCCCTGAGAATGAGAATCTTCCAGATGAAGAAGAAGAAGAAGAAGAAGAGGAGGAGGAAGAGGAAGAGGAAGGCTCAGATGTAGAAGAGCCTGAAGATCAGGATCAGAGGGGAAACCAGGTACAGGTTGCCAGGCTTAACCAGGCCAACCTAGACCTACATGGGAATGGAGAGGGCCAGCACCACTCCAGATCTCATAACCAAATTCTCCCAGGTAATAGGAGGGTGAGATCTCAATCAGGGGATTCTCATCTTTCTAGTGCCTCAAGAGAATCTCAAAGAGGGATGACTCCCTCCCAGAGAAAAGAGCATAGGGCCAGGATGAGGGCTGTCCAACTCCAAATAGAAAGGGAAGAGGTAGCCTTGGCTCAAGCTAAACTTGCTTTAGCAAGAGAAAGAAAATTGTGTGGCTTAGATGCCACTGGTGGCAGCAAAATTCCTAAAGACAGGTCCTATGATAGTAGAAACCGGACAAAGATTGTGCCCCCCTACCAGGAAGGGGATGACATCCACAAATGGATGACTGCTCTGGAGAGAGCCTGCATGGTACAGCAGGTTCCTGAGGAACAGTGGGCAGCAATCTTATGGTACTCCTTTTCAGAGAAATGGAGAGATAGGCTCCTCACTGTCAGACATGAGGATGCCAGCAATTACAAAGTCCTGAAGAGTGTCCTAATAGATGGGTTTGGCTTAACCACTGAACAGTACAGGTTAAAGTTCAGAGACACCCAGAAGACACAGACTCAGGACTGGACTGATTTTGTTGATTGTGCAACTAAGGCTCTGGAGGGTTGGCTAAATGGCAGCAAAGTACATGACTACACAGGATTGTATAATTTGATTATGAGGGAGCAGATCCTAAGTAATTGTCAGAACCAGCTCTTACACCAGCACCTGGTGGACTCAGATTTGACCTCTCCCCAAGAATTGGGAAAGAGGGCAGATAAGTGGGTCAGAACCAGGATGAGGCCTAAGAATCAGGACAATAACCAGAAGAAGGAGTCTACCAAGCCTCAAGATAAGGGTGGGGATAAAAGTAAAGAAAACACTTCCCCAGGGCCCCAAAACTCCAAGAAGGGGGGTGGGTCCCAAGACACTTCATCAACTGAGAAAAAGCCCTATTGTCATGCCTGTAAACAGGTTGGGCATTACAAAACAGACAACTGTTGTCCCAAGAATGGCAATAAAGAAAACATACCTCCAAAGCCAGCTCCAACACCTCCTGTTACTGTCAGCAGTAATCCCCCAGGAAGTGGGAGCACACCCAGGAATCTGGGTGGGTTTACTTTTGGAGCCCAAGGGGACCCTGGCCTATCCAGGTCCCCATCCCCAAATGATCTTGTTTATGAGACTGGCATGGGGTTTGCCAACTTCTCTGTTTGCCCAAATACCTTGAGCAAATATAGACAAGAACCCATCATCAACGGTTTGAAAGTTGAAGCTTTTAGAGACACAGGGGCTAGCATCACCATGGTGGCTGACTGTATAGTCCCCTCTAAGCAACTTTTACCAGGTGCCACATACCAGGTAACAAACATTGATGGTATCCAAACAAATCATCCCATGGCAGTAGTAAGTCTCAGCTGGGGAGGTGTCACTGGCCCAAAGAGAGTGGCAGTGTCACCAAACTTGCCTGTAGACTGTCTACTGGGTAATGATTTGGAAATCTCAGCCTGGGCTGAGGTTGAACAGGAAATCCATTCTAGAATGGTAAACTCCAATGGAAAGGTTAGTGGGGCTGTACTGGCTATAGCCCCAATTCAAGATGTCCTTCCTGAAAGGGTTGGTAGGGCTGAGCAACTCTCTGCCCCATCTTTACCAGAAGCTCTTCCAAAACAGAATAGCAAAGCTGTTATGATAACAGCAGAAACCCAAACTGAGTCTCCTCCTGAAAAGGTTGGTGGGGCTGTGATGGCCACAGCCCAAACTCAAACAGATATGTGTGTTGTGAAGCCTGAAATGATGGATCACTCCACCCAAGCTGAGAGCATGGAGGAGGAAGAGAAATCTCCCCCTCACCAGACAGTAGGACAGGATCAGCCTCCTCAGGGAACTGATCTTACCCCTGATGAAGGAACTGCCCCAGAGGTTGTTAGGCCTGGCCTGACAGAGCCTCTGATGGCAGTGGACCCTTCTCAGGTGGGATCCAGTCTGGAGCAGGTAACCTGCCCCTCTCTACCTTGCCTTAGTCAGCCCAGGGCTGCAGAGGACAAGAAGGACAGTGAGACCCAGAGGGCCCCCTGTCAAATAAAGCACCCCCATCAACAGATTAGGGGCACCAAAACTAGTAGGCCTAGGAAGGTGAAAACTTTAAAAACTCCTGAGGGAGCCCCCTTAAAAACAGTTAGGGACCTCCCACAGATTGATTCTGTTGGGCACAGCCAAACCTGGGACCCAAAGGGCCCAAACCTGAACTGTCCCTCCAGCAAGCCAAACAGAGGGACCCAGCCTCCAGCTTTAGGTAGCCAGAGGTTGACCCTGAGAGCTCAGTGCAACTCAGTTGAAGAAAGAAAGGCACACATGGTGGAAGATAATTGGAGGAAGTTGAGCCCAAAATTAGTGGAGCCTCACTTCAATACTCCATATCCAAACCAGCCTTTAACTTTGCATAAACACACCCAAGGTAGTGATTCCCTATGGTGGAGACCCTCTAATACCCCTAGGGTGAGGGACTGCTTAGTGGACCATGAGACAGGGGGTACCCATGCTAGTGCAGGTACTTCCTTATATGGCCACTCAGGCAATATAGGCTTACCTGGCCAAGGATAGCCTTATCTCCTTTCGTTTGGGGGGGGGGGGGTTGTGTAGGAAGGTGGCTACCTGACTATGGTTACCCCAGATTTTTTGCCTTGTGTTTAGCTGGTTTTCGACTTAGTTGGCCTGGTTCCCTGCTAATCAGGGCCCCAGGCTATCTGCTCTCTCTGTAAAATGGATTCCATGTACCCTAGGTGCATAACTAGATTAGGTTGGGTCACCTTATCAGCCCCTGTACAGAGCACTATAGGTGCCCAGGGCATAGGTGCATCCAAGGCCTACCAGGGGCTGCAGCATATCTTTTGCCACCCCTGGCTGGCTATCTAAAATTGACACAACTGGCTGATCACTCAGCTGGGGCAAGGTGGTGTAATCACCCCTTGCTTAGATATAGTATGCCTATATCTAAACCTATCTGGACACATATAAACCTGTGAGCCACTCCTATGGCAGGCCTCATCAATCCTGGAGGCAGAGTGCGTGGTTTTATGTGAGATGGAGCTCTGGCATGAGCTGAGCCTGTCTGCAGCTGTCGGGAACAACTCCCTAAGCTGATCCGGGATAGTGCCATACCATATACTCTTAAGCGCCTTATAATCCTCGCGGTTATATAGCAACTTTGGTTTGGCTTTATCAAAACATGTCGTGTTTGGTGTCATACGAATTGGAATACTACCCCCTCGCCAGTTCTGGCGACGGGGGTAGCATTCCACCCTTCTAGAGGGATAAGACATGTTACTTTACTGAAACGCGGTTGATTTAAAATGAGCCTCAGATCCACAAAATGGAAGCCTCTGCCACAGACACGGGTCTGGCCTCCTGCTGCTGACCGAAACTCAGCAAATGGTGGCCTGGACAAAGGGTTTCCTGTCGAAGGGCGGTGTTAAACCACCCCAGACAGGAGATAGTGGATTGTAGCAGGGAGGTTTCAAAGAAACCAGACACTGCCTGGGGAGCACAAGGCTGCCCCTTGCATAATCCGTCCAAACCGGTTCTGGGGCCTTCCAGCCCCCGTCCCAGCGCGGCCTGGATCAAATGAAAGGGGTGTAACCACCCCCTTCCTGGGTCCCACCCATAGGAGGGGACCTAGCAGGATGTCCAGCCCACCAGATTCGAATAAGAGTGGGAGCAGTGCCAATGCAACTCAGATCATCCCGAAGAAACATAAGAAACGAATTCTGGACCCTTCGACTTTCTACTCAACGCAGAAGACTGAAGAATCTCCCTTGTGGTCAAGGAGTGACCACCCTGTGCAAACAGGCAACATCCAGCCCTCGACCCTTGCTTTGTTGCAGTTCCCGCCGGAACTCGAGCGACAGAGATCGACGAGATCAAGCTTGCCTGCCTTCTCCCTGCCCGATCCACAGTCCCTGCAGAGCTGAGACCAGTGGAGGCGACCGGAAGCGTGGGGCACGCCATCTTGAAAAGGCCACGAGACGCTGACCGTGCAGCCCACGAGTGACCCTCGAAGCTGTACACCGGGGTTTGAGAAGCCCCAGCCCCGATCTCCACTTGCACCAAAGCTCACCCCTCCACACTCGACGAGTGCTGCGTGGGGCCCTTCTGCTTGTGTTGGCTCGACGCGTTGGCCCGGTCACTTGCCAGCTGGCTTGTGGCCCCTGTGCTGACAAACTGAAATACGACTTGCTTTTCTGGTTGCTCCAGATCTGCACCAGCTCCTGTGAAAAGGAGCCCCCACTCTGACCCTCCTGGTTCGAGTGATAAGCAATCTCCCGGTTCCGCGTGGATTGCTTTTGCCAAGTGCTTTTTGCTGCAATCTTGAAGCCGACGGTGCTGACGGCGAGAGCCTACGTGGGACAGATCGTGACCCGCTCCTGGACGTCGCAGATGCCCCAGAGCCCACGTGACAGCGGAGAGAAGCCTATCGACAACCACCTGATTGCGCCCGACATTGCCTGGTTCCGTCCTGGTTCCACCCTGGTCACTGCTGAGTGACCCAGACTCTGTCCCCTCTGCTTTCAGGTACTTTTCTACTTCGATCCACCCTTGGATCGCACCGGACACTTCTGCTTCACATCGCCTGCAGCTGCAACAGCTTCAAGCACCAAGAGCCTGCGTGTCAAAACCCGACGCCACTTCGACCCTGTGCACCCACGGCCTGTGGGTGAGGTAACATTGCAACGCCGGTGTTCCCACACTGGTACACACCTCTAGGGTCCGTGTCTAAAGTTTTGTTCCTCTAGGTTCAGCGGAAGTATCTTTTAATTCACTTTATGTAACTTTTACGCACCATTGACATTGCATTGGTGCGAGCCGCACTTTCCGTGCTGCACCCGTCTCCTGTGGGCTACTCCCGACTTCAGCATTGCTAGTCCTGACTGCTCCCAGCGAATCCCTAGGCCCTAGGCCTAACCACTGTTCGATTGGTATCTCTTATACCACTTTTTAGGTTTCGCTGGGGGACGGAGCCGTTAGGCTCCTCCTCCAGAGAAATCTATTGAGTACAGTAAGGCACTCTGGAACACGCCCCCCGTCCCATTGGCTAGCTCCATAAATGGAGCCTAGCCATTGGACGAGGGGCCTGTCCATCAATGCCGGACCAGACACGGGGGCGTTCCCGAGATTCTTTGGCTTTTGCCGACGTCACGCGACGCCGGGAACGCCCCCGAGTCTCCTCCGGCCGGGCCGTGCTTGCTGCTGTCCTGCCTTGTGTCCCTCCTCCCGCCGTCCCCACGTTTCCCGCCTCCCTCCCGCCGTCCGTTCCTCTCGTGTCCTTTCCCGCCCCCCTCCCGCCCCCTGTGTCCTCTCCCGCCCCCTCCCGCCGTCCGTTCCTCTCCCGCCCCCCCCCCCCCCCCGTGTCCTCGTAGGTGCTGCCGCCCTTTTTTTTTTCTTTTTTTTTTAATCCGCGGCCGCCCACGCCGCACTTGTGCCAATTTTCGTGCCTCACGCCCCCTGTGTCCTCTCCCGCCCCCCCCCCCCCCCCCCGTCGTCCGTTCCTCTCCCGCCCCCCCGTGTCCTCGTAGGTGCTGCCGCCATTTTTTTTTATCCGCCCGGGGGTCAACCGGCAGCTGCTCGGCACCTTGGCCGAGGCACGAAGGGGCTGCGACCGCATTGGTGGCTCGTCGGCAGAGGCGCGCTCTGATTGGCCGCTGCAGTGGGCCTGTCCCCGTGAGCTGCGCCGCCGTTGGTTGGAGCCTCGCCGCGTCATCAGGATCTGCCCCGGGAGCCGCGCTGTGAGTGGCTGACTCCGGGGGAACCCTCGACGTCAGCGGAGGCCAGTGGGAGCTGCGACGGGGGCCTTGCCTGCGAGGGTGAGTCTTCGGCCCAGAAGCTGGGGGAGATCGCCTTCCACCCCGCACCCGCTGAAGAGAGGAAGTATGTTATGTGAATCATGCATGATTTATACATTAGCATTAACGGGTCATTGCAACAGTCGTTTTGGTAATATGGATGGCGTTCCAGTGGGTGATGTACAGTAGCTGCAGGGAGGGTGCTCTGAGAATGGACAGTGGAAATGTACTCATGTGTCGATGTGCCTGTTCATCGCTTGCCTTCTGTGTTATCTACGTTGAATCCTGCCGGCCCTGCCTGCTGTCCTTTCTTTCTTTATTTTCCCGTATCTTACTTGTTATTATTTGCGATCCTTTTCAAGCCCAAAGGCAGTGCTTTTGTATGAATTGTCTATTAAAAAGCCCCTGAATCCTACTCTGTTCTGCAATCCTGTCAAGTAGCCTCACACCAAATGTGACGCATTTGGCTACTGCTAGCCTTTTACAGACATCGCTTCGACGCTTTGCATTCTGGGATTTGTACTGTAGATTTCCGTTATAAATATGGTCTTACACGTTGGTTACAGGGATTTGACCTTGCGGCGACATAGCTGTCACTTCACATAATAAGGCTGTTGTTTATTATTTTTGGGGAGGAGAGTGAGAGGGTCGAAGCTAAAATAGCACTATGAATGGTGTTACTTGTCGACCTACAGCGTGAAACTGCAAGTTCCAGCATGCTTAGCGATGAAGCCCGAAAGAGCAGGACTGGTCGATTGAATTCCTTATGGCAAATCACTGTTAGTTGAATAAACCCATTTCACCAATTCTTTCTGCTGTTAATCGCCCTTTTGCGTGTGAATTGTGTTTCCTGGAGGGTAAACTCCATTTCCATATGTGTACTGTATTATTTTCAAAGTGAACACTTGTGTCTTTCGTGTTGGCAGGGGACCCATTTTTAAACTGTTTGCTTGTTGTGTACAGAAAAAAAGAGTCGAGCAAATTATAAGCAGAGATAATTTGCAGTGTTTGGCTGGCTGTGTCAGCGGTTGTTTGCCTTTGTTGCTCGGTATCTGTGGCCTGCTGGAGGCCTGGCCTGCTGGATATTTGGCAGTGCACCGGACTGCTCTTGAGAGCTGCATTCCTGGAACATATTTGATGCAGCTTCTGCTGAGCAGGAAATGCCGGGATAGCTGATCAGAACGTGGATGTCCAACCTCACGCGTGGAGAGGAATACTTTAACTGTTGAACATCTGAAATATTCTTTTAGAGTTTTCTTGCTTTTTTTTTTTTAACAGAAACCCACGTGTACTTTTCTTTAGGAATGCTGTCTGCTGAATGTGCACCTAAAGATGTTATGTTGTGGTTTGCAGATTCGTAGAGCCTGCCATCACCCGATCTTCTCTTTTTTTTATTGGGTTTTATACGAATTCATGCCAGCCATCTGTTTTAAACTGTATTCCTGATGTATTGCTGGTTGCATATGCTTTTATGATTGTAAAAAATAGAATACAGCTTTTTGAATGGAATGGAGTCAGCAGTTTTGACATTTAAGAGAACAGGATTATGTAGACTTGGCAGAACAGCAGTAAATGCTTCAAGCATTTCTGACCCATCATGTTCTTATCACAGCTGACTACTGATGTCATCACTAGATTGTAATAGGTAGGAAAAATAGAGACTGGATTCTTTAGATGGACTGCAAGCTCTCATGTATAGTAGTGTTACTACACTGTCCTTAAATGTGCAGCTTTAGTATGCATGTTCTCTCTCATAGCAGCTTGACAGGTGCTATCAGAGCTAGACATGTCCTATTCTTTTCTATTCACATTGTTATTCTGAATCACTCAGACCTCAAGAAAGCACAACGTTGGTTCTCCGATGACGTAAAATTTAAGAAACTTGCTCTGCGTCAAGCTGAACATAGCCTTCGTCAAGAGCAGTGGCTTCAAAGGACAGCCCGGATGGGGGTAGGCGAGGGCGACATGCCCTGCCCTTCACAGTCCATGGGGTGCCTGCCATCCAGAGATAGGCAGGGAACGGTAGCCTTCATACCACAACTGCCGCTACAGGAGAGAGAAAACTGGACACTATTACCAAATCTACTGGAAATGCCTGACTCAACCCCAGACGGATCTTTTTTTTGGGAGTCCGACCTCTCGCCCGTTTGTCCTCCGCCGGCCTCTGCCACAAATATTTGGCTGTTTTTCACTTTTCTCTGGCGCCCGTGAAGCCTGCGCCTATTGGTAGATTAATCATTCTTTTCGAAGAAATTCGCCCCTGGGCGCATTTCTTAAATGTTTCCCAACCTCTGGGCACACAGAGGCAGCCGGCTCACGAGCGTGCATGTGCGCAGGCCGCTCTCACAACAGGGTGTGCCAGTACTAGCCTGGATCAGGGGTACGAGATTGCGTGAAGATACAAGCTGAGGTGAGCAGTAACCCCCCCCCCCCCAAACCCCTCACCCCATGTCCCCCCCCCCCGTCGGAGCTGGGATCGAGAGCCTGCGGGCGTGCGGTCTAAGTGTGGAGTGGGCTAAGGAACTGCTTCTGGAGGCCACACGAGCGCCTCGTTGTGCAGTGAATAAATAACATATAAAGAGCCTGGGCCTACGTGAGGTGCACTGGTCCTGCCAGCAGGGGGAGTCTGGAGCTGGTGACTGCCGCCGCTGCAGTGAAGGCGGGCCCCTGTGTACCCAGTCCCGGAGGTAGTGAGTGCGGCGCGGCCTAGCCCCAGTTAATGGTGGCAGAGGCGGATGCAGGCCGGGTGCGGGCGGCGTCCCGTGAGCTGCAGAAAGGTGATAGGGGGCGTGGGTGGTGCCGGAATTCACTGCGTGCGGCTCTTGGAATTATGCTCTGGGGCTCTGTGTGTTGGCGTCTGGCTCTGTGTGGGCGTCTGGCTCTGTGTGGGCGTCTGGCTCTGTGTGGGCGTCTGGCTCTGTGTGGGCGTCTGGCTCTGTGTGGGCGTCTGGCTGTGTGTGGGCGTCTGGCTGTGTGTGGGCGTCTGGCTGTGTGTGTGTCTGGCTCTGTGTGTGTGTGTGTCTGGCTGTGTGTGTGTGTGTCTGGCTGTGTGTGTGTGTGTGTCTGGCTGTGTGTGTGTGTGTGTCTGGCTGTGTGTGTGTGTGTCTGGCTGTGTGTGTGTGTGTCTGGCTGTGTGTGTGTGTGTCTGGCTGTGTGTGTGTGTGTCTGGCTGTGTGTGTGTGTGTGTCTGGCTGTGTGTGTGTGTGTCTGGCTCTGTGTGTGTGTGTCTGGCTCTGTGTGTGTGTGTCTGGCTCTGTGTGTGTGTGTCTGGCTCTGTGTGTGTGTGTCTGGCTCTGTGTGTGTGTGTCTGGCTCTGTGTGTGTGTGTCCGACTGCGTGTGTGTGTGTGTGTGTGTATTTGTGTGTGGGGCTCTGTGTGTGAGCAATGCCAATAGCTCTAACTTTTCCAAAGGCGAAACCATTGCATTGTAAATGCTTGTTTAGTATATGGTTTAAGTGGCCACCGGCCCTTATCCAAAATTGTGCAACTTTGTATGTTATACTGTGCTTTTGATTTAACGCTTGTGCCCCTTTCCTCATAAAGAGTACTGGGGAGTAATTTAGAAATAAATACATATATTTTTATAATATATACTTGTGTGGTGTCCTTTCATTTGATTACAGGATTGTATGTGGTAAAACAGCTCGCTTAACACGACCTCTTAAGTTAAGCCTTTAAGGCTGCTTAGTCCATGCTACCTCTAGGATAGCTTGTCTAACAAGGTTGACTTACAACCAGACATCTTTGGGGTTTGTTTGGACTGATACCAAGTGGTTCCAGAATTGGACTCACAACACAAGGAGGGAGGTACCCTTAAGACCGTGTAGGGGACAGGGTAAATCGTACACAACAACAAAAAAGTCCCTAGTTGGAGGAAGTATATCCTAAGGCGTAAGGTAACCTAGGCCAAGTGGCTTAGGGGTTATCTACGCTTAACACAGACTACAAATATGTCAAGACACCCTATTAAGAATACACAGTCAGTGTAACCACCCTATCTGTACGTCACACAACAATTAAGAGACTATAATTTCTACTAGAGTAAAAGCAACAATTTATTAAAAACATTCTACAGAATCAATTTGCATCAAAAAACATTGTACAATAAAATACATATTATTGTTAAAAAACCAAAGGTCGACGCGGCGTTTCGGTGTCTTTTGTTGATTCCAACACCTTCTTCAGGACAGGGGTTTTTTTAGTTAAAAAGTCTCTGGAAAGTAAAATTACAAAAAACGTACAATCAATAAGGGCCTATTACACACTGACTGTTTCGGGTTACATCGAAATTACATTGACACAGCAAATACAGTTCACAATACAATACTTTTGTGAGAAAGTTTACGTTCTCGTACAAATATTCGACCTATGTGTGGTCTTGCCTAACATTATCTATGATATACATACAAGAGGTTTAATCAGATTCTCATTCTCTCCCAGGTTCATTACTCCATTCTTCTCATTAAAATTCTGACTTGGAGTAACAAGAATAAATTCTGTATTGATACTCTCATACTTGATGGACTAGCATGCATTACTCTTGGACATATCCTAATGGTTAGTTACCCACATACATCATTTCCCAATATCGCTACCCTCATAGGGGAAAAATTCTTTCAACTAGAGATACCTTTGTAACATTGTCATGTCTTTTACGTTCAAGTGTGTTACGTATCTTTAGACTAAATAGTCTTTTTGTTTACGTTATTACATTCCTAGTCACACATTGATCGCTTATCTATTATTATAGAGTGTACGACCTACCTCAAATTATGTGAGAGATGGTCTTAATCATTAAGGAGGATGCAGATTTTTTTATACTTTGATCTGTCTCCTGTAGACCTTATCTTCAGTTGTGGAAGGTTATCATTAATTATTCCACCTGAGGGGTAAGGTTACAACATTCAAAAGATGCCCTGGTATTATGGAATTACAATATTTCATTATCTATAAAGGTTCGTTACCTGGATGAATATTTTCAAGTGTGTGGTCTTTGCTGTATCTGGGGCGACCACCGTATATCTTTAGGCTTTGTATAAATATAACTATATAGGACAGAAATACACAGGCGTTTTGGTAAAGGTAGGGGAGAAACAATACAATCATGAGTCTTTTGTTAAGCGCCCAAAAAATTCATTGAATGTACCTTTGATGGTGTTATATATGAACCGATTCAACTTTCCATGTTATGTAGAGGCATATGTTGCTTGAATACCTCTAGTCGGCTTATCTTTGCAACCCTTCTTTGGGGATATTTTCTTGGGGCCAGTTGGGATATCTGCACCAGGGAAAGAAAAGGGGGCAGGTCGGCAGTGTATTCTTGCTCCCCCTATTTGATTTGTTTCCTTAGTAGCCGGAGTAGTTCTTATAGTCTTATTTTCAATTACTTGGATAGACGCGGTACCATTAAGGGCTACTCAAACATTGCTGTAATTAAGTTTAGCATAATGCTCCCATTCTACATCTAAGGGACTGATTACTTATATTCGTTTTGGCGAATGCCTGGACGAGAATCACTTAGTAAGGGTGATTATCTATGAACCCTTCCCGTTAATATTGTAACGTGCAGCAAAGAGGTTACTTCATTTTTACCTAATTCCTGACTCAAATTTTAAATATGGGCCAAGTAATTGTGCGCTGAGAAGAACGTTCTTGCCCATTTCAACATGGCGGCTCATTTTCTTCCGAAAAAAAGCGATGCGCGAGAAGCATCCACACCGGTCAAGCAATGTTTGAGTAGCCCTTAATGGTACCGCGTCTATCCAAGTAATTGAAAATAAGACTATAAGAACTACTCCGGCTACTAAGGAAACAAATCAAATAGGGGGAGCAAGAATACACTGCCGACCTGCCCCCTTTTCTTTCCCTGGTGCAGATATCCCAACTGGCCCCAAGAAAATATCCCCAAAGAAGGGTTGCAAAGATAAGCCGACTAGAGGTATTCAAGCAACATATGCCTCTACATAACATGGAAAGTTGAATCGGTTCATATATAACACCATCAAAGGTACATTCAATGAATTTTTTGGGCGCTTAACAAAAGACTCATGATTGTATTGTTTCTCCCCTACCTTTACCAAAACGCCTGTGTATTTCTGTCCTATATAGTTATATTTATACAAAGCCTAAAGATATACGGTGGTCGCCCCAGATACAGCAAAGACCACACACTTGAAAATATTCATCCAGGTAACGAACCTTTATAGATAATGAAATATTGTAATTCCATAATACCAGGGCATCTTTTGAATGTTGTAACCTTACCCCTCAGGTGGAATAATTAATGATAACCTTCCACAACTGAAGATAAGGTCTACAGGAGACAGATCAAAGTATAAAAAAATCTGCATCCTCCTTAATGATTAAGACCATCTCTCACATAATTTGAGGTAGGTCGTACACTCTATAATAATAGATAAGCGATCAATGTGTGACTAGGAATGTAATAACGTAAACAAAAAGACTATTTAGTCTAAAGATACGTAACACACTTGAACGTAAAAGACATGACAATGTTACAAAGGTATCTCTAGTTGAAAGAATTTTTCCCCTATGAGGGTAGCGATATTGGGAAATGATGTATGTGGGTAACTAACCATTAGGATATGTCCAAGAGTAATGCATGCTAGTCCATCAAGTATGAGAGTATCAATACAGAATTTATTCTTGTTACTCCAAGTCAGAATTTTAATTAGAAGAATGGAGTAATGAACCTGGGAGAGAATGAGAATCTGATTAAACCTCTTGTATGTATATCATAGATAATGTTAGGCAAGACCACACATAGGTCGAATATTTGTACGAGAACGTAAACTTTCTCACAAAAGTATTGTATTGTGAACTGTATTTGCTGTGTCAATGTAATTTCGATGTAACCCGAAACAGTCAGTGTGTAATAGGCCCTTATTGATTGTACGTTTTTTGTAATTTTACTTTCCAGAGACTTTTTAACTAAAAAAACCCCTGTCCTGAAGAAGGTGTTGGAATCAACAAAACACACCGAAACGCCGCGTCGACCTTTGGTTTTTTAATAATAATATGTATTTTATTGTACAATGTTTTTTGATGCAAATTGATTCTGTATAATGTTTTTAATAAATTGTTGCTTTTACTCTAGTAGAAATTATAGTCTCTTAATTGTTGTGTGACGTACAGATAGGGTGGTTACACTGACTGTGTATTCTTAATAGGGTGTCTTGACATATTTGTAGTCTGTGTTAAGCGTAGATAACCCCTAAGCCACTTGGCCTAGGTTACCTTACGCCTTAGGATATACTTCCTCCAACTAGGGACTTTTTTGTTGTTGTGTTCCAGAATTGGAAACACTACATATCAGGCCAACTTCTCACAGTTCTTGAAAAGAGAAAGCTGATCTGGAAGCCGAAGGAAGGCAGAGATGGCTGGAGAGACCCCTGGATAGTGCCCTGAGCAGAGCCCTGCTGGGCCAAAGAAAGAAGGAACAAGAGAACCTCATAAAGAGGGGCAGAGAGGGGATCCACAGCCTTTGCTGTGCACCATGCCACAAATTTGTACCACCGGCAGGCGAATACCGTCTTAGTGGAGGGACGCCTGGCTTCCAGAATGACATCACAGACTTTGGGAGGCAGGTCAACAGGCGTCAACTGCTGCCGCTCAATCTCCCACACAAGGAGGTGGAAGCTGGACAGGTTCAGTGGAGGACCGACCCCTGTAGCTGTGACAGAAGAACCTCCCGAAGAGGCAGACGGGACGGAGGATCGATGGCCATGTTTAGCAGCTTGGGATACCAGACTCTTTGTGCCCAATCCGGCGCCACAAGAATGACTTGGGCCGGGTCGCGCCTGATCTTCAGCACTCTGGGCAGAAGTGATATAGGCGGAAAGGCTTACCACAGACCGAAACTCCACTTGCGACGAAAAGCGTCCCCTAGCGAGTGCCGCCTTAGTAATTCCAATGCACAGAATTGCTGACATTGCGCGTTCTCTTCAGTGGCGAATAGATCTAACCAAGGCTCTCCCCACTGTTGAAAGAGACCTTGCACCACCTCCGAGTGAAGACGCCATTCGTGATGCTTCATGCACCTGAAGCTGAGTTAGTAGGCCCTGGGATTCAGTGAACCTGACAGGTGTTGAACCACCAGGGAGATGCCCTGATGTTCCAGCCATCTCGAGAGGCGCAGGGCCTCTTGACATATGGTCCACGTCCCCCCCTTCTAACTCTTAAAACTGCATTCCTGGTGGCCATCACTTCTACCAGATGAGTGAGTGAGCTCCAGGCCCTTTCTTCTAAGCCTCCTTTTCTCTCTCTGCATCCGGACAAAGTTGTCCTCTGGACTCGTCCATCCTTCTTGCCCAAAGTTGTCACTGCCTTTGACATCGGGCAGACCATCACTTTGCCCACCTTCTTTCTGCCTCTGCATCCTTAGAAAGAGGAAGAGAGGCTCCACCGTCTGGACCCAAAACGGGCGCTCTCCTTTTACCTGGATCGCACCTAACAGTTCTGGCTGAATGACCAGCTCTTTGTTGGATATGTGGGCGCCAAGAAAGGTGGGGCCGTACACAAGCTGAATATCTCGCTTTTTTATCAAAACATGCTATTATCTTGCTAAGAAGGGGCTTCCAGTGGGCTTGTGCGCCCATTCCACCAGGGCGACGGCAGCCACGACTGCTCTGAACGACATCTGTCAGGCGGCTACGTGGGCATCATTGCACACGTTCACCAAGCACTACTGCCTGGGCAGTCAAGTCCGTAGGGACGGCTACTTTGGCCGATCTGTTCTCCAGGATTTTCTGGTGTGATTTTGGTTTTGCAAACCCACCTCCGGGGTTGGTATTGCTGGGGTATCTATTCCAAGGTAAAGAATCTATAAGTAACGTGTTTCTTCAGGTGAACAAGTTATTTAACTTCGGTAACGATATGTTCGAGGCATATGGGCTGCAGATGGTACATTATGAATAGATCGCCATCTGGTGTTGGGCTCGGATGATTGCACTTGTTTTTCTCTTGGCGAAGTCTTTTGTAGTCACGAGGCTTGTGACTCCTCCCTTGGGTGATAGTGCGCATGGGCATCGGCTCCATCCTTAGATTGGTTTTTTCCGCCATCGGGTTCGGGTGAGGATCGAAGCGCTCCGTATCGACTTCGAGAAAAAGTTATATTTCGGCGCGTATTCCCTTTCCAATTCAACGGTATTGTTTATCGAGCGAGAGTTCATTCCCAATTCGATGCGCTTCGACGTCAACACCGAAGATTTACAACTCTACGTCGACGGGACCGGGAGCCTATTTCGACGGAGTCCATGGAAAGGACTCCATTCAAGAAATGTCCAACGTGTGGTGCTAAATTCCCACACCAGGACCTACACGAGGTGTGCAGGCTCTGTTTGTCACCTGACCACGAATCCAGGGATTGTGAAGCCTGCGCGGCTTTCTTCTCCAAGTCGACGATTAGTAACCGTTGAGCCCGAAGACACGAGAGGTCGAGGATGGAGTCGGATGCAATCCCAGAACTGTTCGAGGTCGAACACTCCGAGGAGGAAGAAGATGACGGGTCGGGGTCAGAAGCGGATGTCGAAGATGTCAAACCGTGAATGACGACGTCCCTTTGCCAAAAAACCGAACCCAATTGGTGTCGACCCAGCCTTCGAGCCCGGTCAGACAACCGAAAAAAGTTTCCGACGCCCCGCCTTCTGGTTCGGCAACAAAACCGAAACACTCGGTCATACACCATGTCAGAATCGATAAACGGTCGACATAGACACCGAAGCTCCATACCAAAGAGAGCTTGAAGTTGAAACATTCCATGTCGAAACCGAAACAAGCTCCGACGTCGAAGACTCCCTCGATACCAAAAAAATCGGACTCGAGCAAACTCTCGGTGCTGAAAACACATAACTCCGACACAGAAGCAAAAGCACCTATCGGACCCAAAGGCTTCGGTACCGACACAGGAGCAAGAGACAGATCCAAAACGAAAGACTTTGTTCATTGATCCACAAACTAGCAAGGTGAGGACAAAACCACCTAAAAAGAGGAAGACTCAACCGTTGGAGGGTAAAGCTCCTCCTCCTAAGAAGAGAATAATGGAGACAAATACAACTCCTCCCCTTTCTCCACAGCCTATGGACACACCCTCTTCTCCTCTTCCTCATACTCTGCCAGCTATTCCTCAACCTTTTACACCACGCCCATCTACACCTCAAACAGATGTAGAAATTGACACCGGGGATGGGGACCTTCCTGGGGATGATAACAATACTATCCCAGAAGACACATACCCATGGGAAGATTATGATGCAGTGCCAGATAATGATAATGACCCTGACCTGTATCCCTCAAAATCCTCTCCCCTGATGATAATTTGGGTTTTGCACAATTGATTAATAGGGCAGCAAAATACCACAAGGTAGATTTACATGCAGAACCTAAGATAGATTTCCTTTTAGAAACACTACCTGCTGCACAAAAATCTTCAGGGACCCTACCAATGCTTAAGGGTCTCCTCACTCACACATCAGACATAATTAAAGATACTGTGAGGGATAGGGTGTTAAACCCAAGAATTGACAAACTATAAGGCAACCCCAAAAGACCCAGTATTTATTAATGGCCAAATACCTCTGGACTCGTTGGTAGTCTCAAATGCTCGTAAGAGGGCGAACTCACTAACAGGAGAAGCTCCTCCTCCTGACAAGGAGTCCAAGTGAATAGATGCCTCTGGAAAGAGAGTAGCATCCCCAGCAGCAAACAAATGGCGCATAGCAAATACTCAAGCGCTACTTGCACGCTATGATAGAGCTCATTATGATGAGTTAGAGAAACTCATTACACATCTCCCTAAGGAACATCAATAAAGGGCTGGTCAGCTAATACAAGAAGGGAAGATAATAACCAACACTTCCATTAAGTGTGCTTTAGACGCAGCAGACACTGCGGCAAGAGCTATAAACACCAGTTTCCTGTAAAGATGACATGCATGGGTCATGGTCTCAGGGTTCAAACAGGAGGTACAAACTTCTTTATTGAACCAGCCTTTTGATGGGAAAACACTCTTCGGCTCAAGCACAGATGAGGCATTGGAGAAAATGAAAACGGACACAGAAACGGCTAAGTCAATGGGAGCATTGCAACAGCCATCTCGGAAAGGTTCCTTTCGTAGGTCCACCTATAGAGGCGGATCAAAGAATACAGGCACAAGCCAGCAATCAACCTCTTTTACACCAACATCACCTAAAGGTAATTCTAGAGGCAGTAACAGAGGTAACAACAATAAGGGTAGAGGTCGCAGAAACAACAACAACCGCAACACTCCTACCCCAAAACAATGACTTCATACAGCTCCCCCCAGACCATGCAACACCGGTCGGGGGACGCCTATCACAGTTCATTCCTGTCTGGGAAAACATCACATCAGACAGGTGGATGAGACAAATTATCCAACATGGTTATTGCCTAGAACTCACTGCTACCCCACCAAACATCCCCCCCAGACAGCGTCCAATGAGTCAAGATCATCTGACATTATTAAAACAGGAAGTACTACCACTGCTACAAAAGCATGCGATGAAGGAGGTTACACACCATCAACAAGGAACAGGAGTATACTCTCTATACTTTCTAATTCCCCAAAAAAGACTGATCTCTAAGGCCTATACTAGACCTCAGACCTCTCAATGCATACATAAATTCGGAACATTTCCACATGGTCACGCTCCAACAGGTACTTCCTTTACTGAAGAAAGGGGACTTTCTTTCTACACTGGATCTAAAAGATGCCTACTTTCATATCCCAATTCACAAAGCTCACAGAAAATACCTCAGGTTTGTAATAGAAGGATGACATTATCAGTTTCAAGGTCCTTCCGTTTGGAGTCACAACAGCACCAAGGGTGTTCACAAAATGCCTAGCAGTGGTTGCAGCACACCTAAGAAGTCAGAAAATACATGTCTTCCCTTACTTGGACGACTGGCTAATAAAGGCCATGTCACAAGAGGAATGTCTTCAAAACACACAAAAGACAATTCAACTGCTGCACCAGCTAGGGATTACGGTGAACTACACAAAATCCCACCTGCAACCAAACGAGGTTCAACAATATCTAGGGGCTACTATGAATACAGAAAAAGCCATAGTATACCCCAATCCAGTCAGGATTCAGACAATGCTCACCCTAATTCAAAGATTTCAGCCGCAACACTAATTAACAGCTCTAGTGTTCATGCAGTTATTAGGGATGATGTCCTCTTGCATACTGTTAATCCCATATTCCAGACTACAAATGCGTCCACTTCAAGAATGTCTAGCAACACAGTGGAATCAGGCTCAAGGTCAGATTACAGATCTGGTGTTGGTAGACGACCGCACGCATCGCTCTCTGAAGTGGTGGAATACAACGAACATTTCCAAAGGGCGGTTGTTCCTAGAACCAATTCCACAAGTGGTACTAACAGCAGATACATCGCTCACCGGTTGGGGAGCTCATATGGAGAGATACACAGTACAAGGGAGATGGAGTGTAGAGCACAAACGACTGCACATAAACCGTCTAGTACTACTAGCTGCGTTTCTAGCATTAAAAGCTTTTCAAATGCATATTAACAAAGCAGTCCTGGTCAGAACAGACAACATGACAGCGATGTATTATATTCAAAAACAGGGGGGACACACTCTCTCCAACTATCCAGACTAGCGCAGGAAATTTGGAGATGGGCCATTCCTCAAAACATCTATCTGTTAGCTGAACACCTTCCAGGAGTTCAAAATCAGATAGCAGACATCTTCAGCCGAGAGTCAGAACAAATACACGAATGGGAACTGCACAACCAAATACTGCAGCCATTCTTCCAAAGATAGGGACAACCGAAGATGGATCTTTTTGCCACTCATCATAACGCAAAATGCCAAAGCTTCGCATCCAGGTACCCACACCACCTATCGCAGGGCAATGCATTATGGATAAATTGGTCCCAACAAATTTGCATACGCTTTTTCCCCTCTCCCACTAATTCCATTAGTGGTTCGAAAAAAACTGCAACAGCATTCAATGACCATGATACTGGTAGCACCCACGTGGGCACAGCAGCCGTGCTTCACCACGCTCCTACAACTCGCAGGTGCCACACCAAAAACTAAGAATCTCACCCATGCACCTTACACAGAACCATGAAGAAATAATGCACCCAGATCCCAAACAACTGAACCTAGCGATCTGGCTCCTGAGGTCTTAGAATTTGAATACTTGAATTTACCTCCAAACTGTATGGAAATTATTAAGCAAGCAAGACGTCCCACCACCAGAGCCTGCTATGCAGCAAAGTGGAAAAGGTTTGCTGTATACTGTAATAGTAACAACATCAACCCTCTGGACGCATCTACACAAAATATTATTTGCTACTTACTACACTTACAGCAATGTAACCTTGCTTACACCTCTATTAGAGTACATCTTGCAGCTATAGCAGCATACCTGCAAAACAGGCAACATCTATCCCTGTTTAGGGTACCCGCAATTAAGACTTTCATGGAAGGCCTCAAAAAGAGTTATTCCACCAAGACTACCACCTTCTCCAGTCTGGAACCTCCACATAGTACTCGCCAGACTAATGGGGCCACCTTTTGAACCTATGCATAGGTGTGAAATGAAATACAATTTCTTACATGGAAGGTGGCCTTCCTTATAGCCATTACCTCCCTCAGGAGAGTGAGTGAGTTACAGGCATTAGCAATACAAGAACCATTTCTACAGTTACACCAGAATAAAGTGGTTCTTAGAACTAACCCAAAGTTCTTGCCTAAAGTAATTTCAGCATTCCACATCAATCAGCCAGTGGAACTACCAATCTTTTTTCCAAAGCCTCAGACAGTAGCAGAGAGGGCCCTACATACACTAGATGTAAAAAGGGCAATATTATATTACATAGAAAGAACACAAACTTTCAGAAAAACCAACCAACTATTTGTAGCCTTTTCCCCAACACATAAAGGCAACCCTATCTCTAAAGCAGGTATTGCCAGGTGGATTGTAAAATGTATACAGATATGTTACATAAAGGCAAAAAGAACACTAACTGTTCCCCCTAGAGCTCATTCTACACGCAAACTAGGGGCATCTATGGCATTCTTAGGGAACATTCCCCTAGATGACATATGCAAAGCAGCAACTTGGTCTATACCGCATACCTTCACAAAACACTACTGTGTTGACCTGCAGGCAAGACAACAAGCAAATGTGGGCCAGGCTGTATTAAAAGCTTTATTTCAAACTGTTGCAACAGACACTGGTGACCACTGCTAGGGAGGTAACTGCTGTGTAATCTATTCATAATGGACCATCTGCAGCCCATATGCCTCAAACGGAATATGCTATTTACCAGTATGCATCTGTTCTTGGCATAGAGGGCTGCAGAGTGGTACATGCCCTCCCTGCCTCACCGGAAACCTGTGTCTGTTCCAACATTCTTATTTAGATACACTTACATGGGCATCTCTTTCTGTATTCTATCATACTACTCCATCTAACCCTACTATGGCAAAACAATCTAAGGATGGAGCCGATGCCCATGCGCACTATCACCCAAGAGAGGAGTCGCCAGCCTCGTGACTACAAAAGACTTCTCCAAGAGAAAAACAAGTGCAATCATCCGAGCCCAACACCAGATGGCGATCTATTCATAATGTACCACTCTGCAGCCCTCTATGCCAAGAACCGATTCATACTGGTAAGTAGCATATTCCATCTGTGAGAAACCGTTGGGCATAGATTCTGCAAACTGATTTCTAGGGTTAAGGTTATCCTTTCAGGGCCCTAGTTTTATGCACCAGTGGTCAGTGTCTTGCATGGCTCTGCGTTTCTGGCACGGAAAGTCGTGTACAGAACTGACTTCCGCGCGTGATGGCGGTATCTAAGTAGCTGCCGCAAATTCATTACGGTGACATGACGCCAATGACTGACCGCTTTCTTCCTGCAGTTATCCAAACTCCTGCAAAACAAGGGGTGAGTCTGCCTGCTGCAATGAACTTCTATGCTGCTACTACAGTTCGTAGTGATTCTATTTATACCACGTTGCGAATGCACTGAAGTCTGGTGCTACACTGGCTGCACTCTAGACCTTGAAGCCAAGAAAAGATTCACACTAAAAGCAAGGATTTGAAACTGTAATGTAACTGTGTAGGAATTTTCAGAGGGGTGCAACCCCACAGCCCCTAATGGAGAAACCGCCCCTGAATTCAACCCAGATCTGTGACTGGGGTTGAGTGTCTGAAAAGTTTCAGCACTCCGTCCATCTTCTCCTTGTGTTTGCTTTGTTCATCCCAAGTTGCCAGGGTATGCCTAGACGTGTGTCCCTTGCTCACTTCGCCACTGGATTCAAGCTAGCCTGGCTGATGAGGGGTGTTACACCGAAACTGGTCCGAGGATGCTTGTTTCCGTTCCAGGGAAAACCTGACTTGGCAGTTCGGACTGCACTATTCCCATGAGGGATAGGGTCAAGACTAATTTGCATATGGCTGGCTCTGAACTGGGTTGGTGAAGTGAGCTTAAGAACTATGATGGATTCAACCCAGATTTGTTACTGGGGATGAGTTTCAGCACTCCGTCCATCATCTCCTTGTGTTTACTTTACTACACTACAGATAAACAGCCTGTAGACTAGTACACCGACACACATGTTGCAGAGAGACTCTGCTGAGAGACGCACATCCTATAGACATGCATACCCTGAAGGTCTGCACGCTGACACACACAGAGTACACTTTGTGCAGCATACATTTACCTTCAGCAGGTTTACCATCTTGCAAATTAACCTCTCAACTTTTAGAGGGTATAGCCTGGATCATGGAATGACATGAGTTGATAGTTGCATAAGTTCTGTGAGTGTATTGGCCTCCCAGAATATGAACAAAGGTGTTGTAAAGGGAGCAGAGAGGGGGTCTGACTCTGTCCCGGTCTAACAGGTGAAGGCTGTCCATATTCCAGACACAATTACAGAAATGTTTTGAGACACACTAAGGTCCTTAAGCCATAGCAAAGGCAATGTCAATCATATCTCAGGCAGAGCTAAGATGTACTGACTTCTTCAGTTAAGTCTCAAGAAAAATATGTAAGGTGGACTTTTCATTGGCAGCAGCTTGCCAAGAACAAAAAACAAATTACCTAGAAGGACCTGGGCACCCTTTTGTTAGGGACTTCTATAAACACAAGACGAAGAAACCTCCCATCCGAGGAGCTTGCTTAAGGAGCAGGGCTGGACAGGGTACCCAAAGCAGCTCTGCAGATTTTCTTGGACCAGGCCTTCCCTGGACCCCGAGAAGCTGGAAATGCTTGCTTGCTGCTTTTGTTACTTGAGGTCGATATTGCAGCAACGTTGCAAAACTGACCCAGTCACAAAACTGCCCCCACCGCTGCATAAACGGCCCCCACCCTTCCAGCCTACCGGGGAAATACCCGGTGCACACTACGGCCCTGAGAAGAAGTCTGCTATGGATTTGGCCTTCTAGGGCCTATATTGGACACCACTGCTCTCAGGTTGTTAAAATATCTTTATACTGACGACATTTTCAAAACACACACTAGAATGTATTTCCTTAATGGCAGCTCACTTGGCAGAGGCGAAAATCTTGCTCAAACTGTGTTGCAAGTCTTCTTCAGCACCTTAGGTATTGATTCAAGGGTAGTACAAAAGATGAATAATTTGTGTTACTGCATATATTGACCGCTTTGGCACAAGTGCAAACACAGAGCTTGAGACCTTGTAGAGACTTTGGATTGTAACAGTGAGTTGGGCAGACTGAATGGGAATGTGAAAGGGTTGGTGAAATAAAATATTTACTTAGGATCTCACAATTTGGTCAAGTGGGGGAGCCAGGATTAAGCTGGGGATACCTGGATATATACCATGCCAGCAGCTGGGTGTCCTTTGTCAAATGTTGTGTCTAGTTCAAGCTTACACATTTTTCAAAATTTTATTTTTTACAGTTTACTCTCAGAGGAGCTTCAGGAGGATTTTTTTTTCTTGAGAATCAGCTAAGGATACCAAATATTACACAAACGGATAATGCTCGTCCACTAAAGAGAGAGAGTACTGGTTAATGGAATAAGACGCCCATGCACAACGTTTTTCATGAATTGAAGGATTCCCTACCAGAAGATGATCTGAAATTAGTTTATGGCCTGTATTAGTGAAGTGGCGCAGGGTCCGGTGACACCAGCTTTGTTTATTTAGCAAAACTACAGTTGTCTCTCTCTCCTCATAAATCTGTCTCGACTCAGGAACATCATAAAAAAAAGAAGAGTATAGCCAAGAGCCCATAGGACAAAAGCCATAGGATAAACAACAGAAAAAAACAATTATAAGAGAACAGCAGAGAACACCATAAAAGATGAACCGACCAAGGAAACCTGTCCGGAAATACAGGATTGAAGGAGTAAATAACCGGGTTGGATAGGAAAGGAAAGAGCAGAAGAGGGATAGAAACAGAAAGCAACAATAGAGAACATGCTGAGATGGTACGCCTAATTTTTTCATCAGGGAATGATACTCTAGTAGAACATACCGAAAGGGGAACACAAGACAACATCCAGACAATCTACAGATGAAGGTAGTTGACAATAAGCGATGTGAGACCTGAGGCAGAAAAATGGTAGAAAACATTGGCAACAGCAACATACAAAAATAACCTAAGCGGGGTACAAAGATAAGACCAGAAAGTCCAAATATGGCAGAGATATCATGTTCCGCTATTGTCCACGGTGTATATTTTTATGAAGACAGATAAAGCCCTTGAGTTGAGCTGGGGAAACAAAGGAAGTGGTTCTGTCATTTTATGTGACTTTTTGAAGGTGCATGGATGTAGAAGTCCATGTCTAGCCCTCATTGCACCTAAAGATGGACTTAGACCCAGAAAGTCTTTTCAACGAACAGCAGTAACTGATGAAACCGCCTTTTGAAAGATCATATGATTATACCAGATAATTTGTTTGCACTGCTGATAGGCTGAAAGAACTTGCCTAAGGTCAGTGTATTGGAGGAAAAGGAGGAGGAGGATGATGATGATAATGATCCCTTTGGGTTTGGAAGTAGCATTGGCGGTAGAAATCTTTGGTCCAAGGCAGTAAGCTCTTTGAATATTAAAGGGGGGGGGGGGAGAACTGCAAATGAGACCCACTATCTTGGAGAAGTGTCTCTCAATGGTTAGAGTGGCAGACCTTGATGCAGAGCTCTGGCCCGGGACCAGGGTTCGATTCCCACCTCGGTGGGTCTCGGGCTCAAAAATTCCTCGGACCTGATATTCTCTCCTCAGTGCCTATTCCAATCGTGGGTCCCATGCTGCAACTCTGGGCAATAGCTTGCTTAATCTCCACAACGGCCCCAACAGCGCTAGGATGCCTGGCTTCACCCAGGGAAAGCCAGGAAGGGTTCCACAGCGGTATGAGTAATAGCGCCACGAAACCGCTTGGTAGCAGTGCACTCTACAAATACCTTACATTTACATTTATCTTGGGTTAATTTGTTGGAAGAAAAGCAATCCTGTCACCTTCCTCCGCCCCTTCTAGTATTCCTTAAACATGGAGAATATTTTGTCGACTTGTGGTTTTTTAAATCTTTGGTATGCCTCCTTGAGAACCTCAAGTTCCTTAGCGATAATGTTCACTTTTAAATAGGTGTCTCTAAATTCAGTAGAGTGAGGTTTAAGGTCGGAAACTCTACCTCTCAAAGAGGACTATTTATCTTCGAGGAGTTGAATTATATCGGTGTTTCCAGCCTAAAAAGTTTAAACTGTTTGAGTCCATCCATCAGCTCCTCGATTGGAAGGGGGGATTTCCTGAGTCTATTACAGCCACACCCGCGTTCTCCTGATATTTGCAGAAGTGTTGGTGTGAGAACTGTTCTTATGAGATGAACTACCACCTTCCTGGGCTCAAAATGAGTGCCGCGCCCACCCGCACCGCAGGGGATTTAACCCCGCGCGGAAGGGGTTAATAATAATAATAAATAGTTCTGTAGGTAAAATAGTACTGAAATATCCACAAGTGTGGAAGAGGCCCAAGAATGCTGAGGCGCTAGAGTTGAAGATGAAAGAACACTGCAATTCCTGCCCACGCATAATTGGGGGGAAGGTTCAGCCACACTCTGCCTCGAGGAAACAGAAGAAAGCAATTATGAAATGGAGAGACGCTTAAATAACGAAACTGCCCTCAGCCCCGAGCTCTCCTACTCCCATACTCGCAGTCCAAGCTCCGCCATAAAACAAGACCGGCAGCAACTCTGGTCAGAAAGCGAAAGAAAACCTGGAAAGGGGAACGGCCGCCGCTATTCTTGAGCACGTCCGACCGCGCGCGCCTCTACTATATTCTGAACAGCAGCCACACTGGTACTACACATTAACAAAGTCCTTAGCCCTTGCATGGGCAAGACCTATTGACTTTGCCAATGCTTGTTACATTTTTGCAAACACATCCTAGGCAGCCCCAAACCGTAGTGTAGGATTGTACATCCAAACAGTCTTCAAACGCTGAGTGACAGCGGCGGCATGTATGTTTTGGTATTTATATACCATGAACCTACTGCTAGCAACGGAGCCCTTCACATCCTTTTTCGGTTTTACACATTTCACAATGACATTTTACTCTACGCATATTTATGATTTTAGACGCGGGAATTATAATGGGATTGCTATCTAACCCAAGATTACCAAAATCACATATGGAATGGGTGTGTTTTATTTTCCTGCTGATTAAAAGCTTTTTCGAAATTTGTTTTCGAATTGTGGGCACTTAGGAATAAATAGTAACTTGTTTTGTGTTCTTTTGGCAATACCAACTGTTTTTCACAATGTTTGGGAACAGCACCACCTAGTGGCAACTAATGAGTGAGGACTTTTGCAATATGCCATGTTCGCCGATCGATCACCTTGTAATACAGCAGACCTGTCTCCGGAATGCTGGATCTGGGAAGGTCACGAGAAAGCACTGATGGACCCGGCCGCTAAAGATTCATAGGGGTGCTCAGCCAGGGCTTTGGCAGATTAGCTGTTTAAAACATTTAAGAAACCTGTCAGTGTTGAGCGTGAAAGAAATGCACTTTTGATAACATTCTGTTAAATGAGTGTATTCTCCTTGCCCTGGTTATATCTCAACTGCTTTCACATTATCAGCGCACCATAAGAGGGCACTTTTGAAGCGCGTGACCACTCGCCGTAACCATCTCCCAGTAGCTCCTGAGAGCAGGACTCTGGGGCAGGGATGTAAATCGTGCCCTACTTAAACCCATGCCCAATAAGTACCTGGAGCCGGTCAAATGGCACGGATGGGCACTATGCACATCTGTCAACAGGGCCCAGGTGCCTCACGCGTCTTTTCAGGTGGTCCACTTGAATTACTCAACACATCTGTAACTGCACTGCACGTTTCCGCTGTTGAGTTTGCCTAGAAGTATCGAGGGTTAAACGGGGGTTGTAGGAGCTGTGTTTTAAAACCACAGTTCAGGATCTTGCTGTCCTCACCTTCTGCCCCTTCAGAATTTGTGTATATGACTCAGTAAGGCAGATGAGAAAATCTGTGGAATAAGGATATCCTCAACACACTGTAAAATATCTGACTTTTGATTCTATTCAAAGTGAGATTAGATAAGTTAAGGCACCCACCTAAGAAGTAACTACGAGGTCAGGGAAAAGGGGGAAGAAGACAACAATAGAAACCTACATGTGTGTGTAATCTCCCTCTTGACCTATATTGCTTTACATACGGCTTGTTATAAGCTCATACCTGTGGCACACACAAAAATTGCTCTGCTACACATAGAGCTGATGTTTCTATTTTTCTCATTTTATTTCATTTTTTAAAACTTTTTTATAGAACACATTCATCTATTGTATTGCTTTTTTCCTTATGATTATCATTTATGAATCAATAAGCAATTTTCATTGTACAAAAATGCTCCAAAAAAATCTTTAGTTGATACAATTTTAAAATGAAAAATATGTAACAATCCTTTTCAAAGACACAATCTATATACAAAGTAGTGCACAATATCTTTAGAGTTCACACCTAGTTTAGAAAATCCAAACTCCCAATTCCCCATATCATGTATACCTCTTATCCCCCTACATACACATCACTTGCACTCACTACATACATACTAACCACCCCAGAGTCAGACTGCATACATAGATGAAATCTCAGGGGTAAGACACTCAAGCCTCTAATGCTGTGCTGAGAGCTGGGGTATTACACGCAGACTAGTCAACGCACGTTTCGATGGTCTATTATCCTTTTCTTGCCATCTTCTTCAGGACCTGTTACTTTAAAGATTAGTAACGGGCTGGATGAAGGGGGAGAGCAAAAATTCTGTAACAATAATGCAGACCGTTATTTAACTACTTTTAATCAGCCCCACAGGAGTCATCTTAAATTATCTCCTGAATCTATACATAAGCATTTACACAAATGTGCCATTTTCAAATGTTCTCATGAATCGAATGAACCACCACCAGTGACCGGTATAGAAAGTAGTTGAGAAGAACAAACAAACGTGCAATATATACTTACCCCTTTTAAAAAGTTAGAAAAGAGAGCACATGCCTCTTATCATGCACAAATCAGTTTCAGATATATCCGTCATACTTATTATTCTCCTAAAAGAGCCACGTGCCTACACAGAAGGTTAACTGTCTCATGCACATTCAATCTCAGGCGGGTAATTCAGACACGGGACATGCTACTGAAAGCAGCTACAGGTGACACTATTGTGTTTAATTACCTTTTGCTTTTTCAAAGGACAGCAGATGCGTCAGCAAAACATGCTGGTGTGTCGCCACCGACAATTGTCCAATCACTATGAATATTCTATATGCTAAGGTACATTTGAGAAAGAGAGAGGGAGACACATAACCATCAGAAAGTATTCCTTCACATATGTGTGGACTGACACAATGTCATACAGGTCCAACATTGTTGTAAATTTACTTATACTAATTGGAGAGTATTTTGTAACTTTTTTGAAGTTGGCTATCCAGATAGGTCTTCTCCTCAAAGTGGCTATTGCAATGATATTCAACGTAGCATATGCTTACTCTTAGTACTTCCTCTCTGTTTGACACAAATAATCGGAAAGAAATCAGGACGACTCTCATTTATTATGAAAACTAATGCTTATGTTAGCACAGAGAGAAAAATTCAGGGAACCTACCTAAGGATTGTAGTGTCGCTAGGATGTTCTCTCTCGGGATGTTTTGAAACCTTCTCTTTTTCGGTCTCGCCTCAGCCAATGCGCTTGTGCATTGCTGGCGAGATTATTGTAAGCGGAAAAGAACAATCTACCAAAACGGCAGATTAGACACAGTTCATGTGATCTATGCGCGTGCACAAACCAGCCCCGTCACACACCACCATTTGTCTGTGCCTCGCATCAGACTTCAAAGGCTGCCGCTCCCCCGCCCGCCACATCAGACTTCAAAGGAATGCGCTCCAGCACCCGCTCCCCCTCCACAGCAATGCCGAGAGCTTGTACTTACACAGGATGCATTGTTTCTGTTCACTTTGGTCCCCCGTTAATATTTGTCAACTATAAATGCTGTTCATTTTGTTACTAAACAACAAATCTCATGGGAACCATAGGGCAACATTTTTTCACTTGTCCATAGTGTCGCAGAAATGTATGCTATTGCGCTGTTTCTCACTGTTGCTCGAAATGAACTTTTGGACACTTTCGTACATCTATTTAAATGCATTCACCCCCAAAAATATGTTCTTGAATTAAACTGGAGCTTTTGTGCTACTTATTAGGCACTCCTGCGAACACACATGAAAAGACGGGCTTTTTTGGGAGCAGTGCGTCCGTGATTAACGAATCGGATGTTTGTCAAAATACACATCCACATGTTTTCAACATTAATCAACAGCCCACCATTTGTCTGTGCCTCTGCATCAGAAATAAAAAGGCTGCCGCGCCCCCGCATCAGACTTCAAAGGAATGCGCTCCCGCCACAGCAATGCCGAGAGCTTGTTCGCATTTTTACCCAGAGCGTGTCACTGTATACTTTGCAGCTCACGTGCACTTTTGAAATAAGGAGTTTGAAAAGTGCTATACCTAACATCTTTTTTCCACCTTCTTGCATGTTTACGATATCGTAAGTGTTATGCCTAACATCTTTTTTCCACCTTCTTGCATTTTTACAATATCGCGTATTTTAATTACCACTTTTGCAGCTGTATCTCAGTTTGATAGCTCACAGCTCTTGTTTTTACTTACAATGTTTTTTTTATTTAACCCCTTAAGTGCTGCCTCGGTGCATTGGCCGACGGCAGCACTACCTCCCCAGTGCTGCGCACGACCATTGGACGTCCATTCAGCACTAGTTCCAATGGACAGCGCAGCACTGGGGAGGAATGTTTAATAGCAGCTATGAGGTTAACTTCGCCCAAACACGTGTTCATTGTTTCCTTACCTTCTTACATTTAGTATGCAACAAAAAACACACTCTACACAAACAGCACTTCCACTCCCCCTTTTCTTTCTGTCATCCTTTTTTTGATTTTCAGCTTTGTGTGACGGACTACTTGACCTCGTGCCTATGAGTTTTTAATGCGTCTATTATATTTTTATTTACTTACAATGTTTTTTTTAACTGTACCCGCCAAAACACGTCCATTGTTTCCTTTACTACTTACATTTTGTATGCAAAAAAACACTCTCTCCACAAACAGCACTTTCGTCCCGCCTATTCGTTCGCTCATCTCATCACCACCACATCACTCTAGGACACCACTACATCACTCTGGGACACCACTACATCACTCTGGGACACCACTACATCACTCTGGGACACCACCACGTCACTCTGGGACACCACCACGTCACTCTGGGACACCACCACGTCACTCTGGGACACCACCACGTCACTCTGGGACACCGCCACGTCACTCTGGGACACCGCCACGTCACTCTGGGACACCGCCACGTCACTCTGGGACACCGCCACGTCACTCTGGGACACCGCCACGTCACTCTGGGACACCGCCACGTCACTCTGGGACACCGCCACGTCACTCTGGGACACCGCCACGTCGCTCACGGCCACCGCCACGTCGCTCACGGCCACCGCCACGTCGGCCACGGCCACCGCCACGTCGCTCATGGCCACGGCCACCGCCACGTCGCTCACGGCCACCGCCACGTCGCTCACGGCCACGGCCACCGCCACGTCGCTCACGGCCACGGCCACCGCCACGTCGCTCACGGCCACGGCCACCGCCACGTCGCTCACGGCCACGGCCACCGCCACATCGCTCACGGCCACCGCCACATCGCTCACGGCCACCGCCACATCGCTCACGGCCACCGCCACATCGCTCACGGATGTTCTCTTCTGCTGATCTGCGGCTCTTTCACCTCGCCTCCTTCTCTAACTCCCTGTTCTATTCTCTTCTCATGTGCTGATCTGCTGCTCTCTTTCACCTCGCCTCCTTCTCTAACTCCCTGTTCTATTCTCTTCTCATGTGCTGATCTGCTGCTCTCTTTCACCTCACCTCCTTCTCTAACTCCCTGTTCTATTCTCTTCTCATGTGCTGATCTGCTGCTCTCTTTCACCTCGCCTCCTTCTCTAACTCCCTGTTCTATTCTCTTCTCATGTGCTGATCTGCTGCTCTCTTACACACACTTCCTTCTCTAACTCCCTGTTCTCTTCTCCTGTGCTAATCTGCTGTTCTCTTCCACCCACCTCCTTCTCTAACTCCCTGTTCTCTTCTTTTATTTCTCTTCTGATCTGCTGCTCACTTCCACCGCATCTTTCTTTAACTCCCTGTTCTCTTCTGCTGCTCTCTTCCACCTCGCATCCTACTCTAACTCCCTGCTCTCTTATCCTATGCTAATCTGCTGCTCTCTTCCACAACTCCCTGTTCTCTTCTGCTGTGCTGACCTCCTCCTCTCTTCCACCCACCTCACTCTCTAACTCCCTGTTCTGTAGTAGGGGATCTCTGTGTATAGTCATAATCTAGTGAATAGTCCCGCCCATGTGCGTGGACCCCGGCAATCAAAAATAATCTCTTAAGTTGTCAAAATAATGCAGAAACTGCAAAGACACTTAAGAGATAATTTAAAGACAAATAATGCAGCCTATATCCACAGGCTACACTGTCCAGTACTTCAACTAGAAATTCCACCAAAATTCACCACACACAGTACAGCCTGCTAGTTTCTACCATAGAGAAACCTGCCTCCCCCAGTCAAAGACTCAGGAATGATGGAGAGGAAGGCAGGGACAGACAAGCCCCATAGGCTGCCATTATGTGGCTTAAATAGGATACTGTGCCTTTAAGAGAACTTTCCAGAACTTCTCCCAGTATCCCAGAATGCATAGCAGGTCCCTCTTACTTCAGTTCTTTTTTCCGGCTCCTGCTTACAGGACCCTGGCATTGAGCTCTCCCTTTTTCAAGGGTTTATTGGAATTGTTTTTGCACTTTTGAAATTTTAAAAGTGTTACAGTTTATTTCTTGGTGCTCTCCTCTCCCTTTTGTGCTGTTTTTAGGTGTTTTGGGGCTCCAAGATGCCTGGCCTTTTTGTGAAGTGCCCAGCATGTGAGAGGAAGAAGGCCAAGACCGATCCCCATGAGGTCTGCATCGTGTGCCTTCCGGAAGATCATGTCCCTGAGGAGTGTGTAATCTGCCAGCAGCTTTCTGCTCGGACCTTGAGGGACAGATTGAAGATCAGGCTGGCTGGCCTGGAGGATAGGCGTCTGCGGGCTGCAGGTGGGTCTAGGCAGCATGGGAAGGTTCCCTCTGCCTCTGCTGAGGCCCCCGGGGGGCTCCCCGGGGGCAGGAAGTCCAGCAATCGGTCCCATTCTCCGTCGACGTCGATGGCATCGACGACGGCGTCGAGAGGGATGACGACGGCATGCTCCCCTTCTCCCCGGGGCTCCGGGTCGAGACGGCGTGATGGCTCGACGGCGAAGGAGAAGCCGCCGTCGAAGCCGCCGTCGACGTCATCATCGTCGTCGACGTCGAGATCTTCCTACCGTCGACGAAGGCACAGTGACGTGTATCGACGCTCGCCGTCGAAGCGGCGCCGACGCTCGCCGTCGAGGCGACACCGTCGATCGCCGTCGAGGCGACACCGCCGATCGACGTCGAGGGGCTCCTCGACGTCGGGATCATCAAGACGGCGGCGCTCGTCGTCGAGGGCGGACCGCCCGACGTCGAGAGGACGACGGGAGAGGTCGCGAAAGAGGAGGTCGACGTCGAGGAGTCGGCGTTCGACGCCGAGGAGAAGAGGGTCGACGCCGAGGAGACGGCGTTCGACGCCGGAGTCCAGGAGACGGCGTTCGACGCCGGAGAAGCGTCGTTCTGCGTCCAGCAGACAGCGGTCAGCGTCGAGGAGTAGGTCACCCTCTCCAAAACGGCGAAAAAGGGACTCTAGTCCCAGGAGTCACGCTGCGTCCAGTGGAGGTCGCAAGAGGAAGAGGTCGCCTGCTGATGGGGATGGCTCTCCGCACCCCTCGCCTAAGGGATCACCGGGCTCGGTGTACGAGGAAGTGTACACTCCGTCTCGGCCCAGGACTCCTACTCCTCCCCCCGTGCCTAAGGAGGACCCTCCACCCAAACCACCGCTGCCTTCAGGAGATCCCTCTCCACCTCCGATCCCTCCGCATGGGCCCACACCGCAGCCGAAGGTTCCTCCGCCGAGGTCCTCTTCCCTGCCGTCCCTGCCAAGGGGACTCCGAAACCAAAACCCCGGGAGGAACCGAAGAAACCCCGTGATGAGCCACGGAAGACCCCCCCACGTAAACCAAAGGAGCGCCCACGAGCAGGCAGGTCTCGCTCTCGCTCTGGGCGGAAGGAGAGATCGCGGCACAGGTCATCCACGCGATCGCGGCATCGCCATAGGAGGCGCGAATCGCGCTCACACACGAGGTCCTCGGGGACCAGGGATTATTCACCTACCCTATCGGGGTCACCGGACACGAGTGTCCCCGATAGATGACCTGGTTGCCTTTCAGGACGTCCTGTTGAGGGGCGCGGCGAAGCTAGGCATATCCCTGACAGTGCCTACGCCAAAGACTTCGGTCATTTTCGAGACTCTACATCAGAAGCATCTGTCTCGTCCTCTCCTGCCCCTGGTGCCGGGCCTGGAAGAACCGGCGATGGCGCTGTTTCTCACCCCGGCGGTGACGAGGGCGGCTCCGTCGAGATTATTAAAGAAGTACCGGGCTCCCGACTCGGATCCGGCCTTTTTGAGAGCTGAGCCCCCGCCTGACTCCGTCATAGTCACGGCGGCCCGCAAGCAGCATGCCACCACCCCGACCTCCATGGTCCCTCCGGACAAGGAATCAAGGTGGATGGATTCGGCGGGGAGAAAAGTCTGTGGAACTTCCGCTACCTCCATGAAGGTGGCAAGTGCCACGGCTTTGTTGGGACGCTACGACCGCGCCCTCTGGGACTCCCTTGAGCGCTTTGCGGAGCATTTGCCCCGGGAGCAGCGTGAAGACTTCATGGAAGTCCTGAGTGAGGGGATGCTGGTGGCCAACCAGATAATCAGCGCGGCTGCGGACTCTTCCCTGTTGGCGGCTCACGGATTTTGCCACGGGATCAACCAACGGCGCCACGCTTGGCTCCGGCTTACGTCCCTGAAACCGGACGCTCCGCAGAGGGTGGGCAATCTACCGTTCTCCGGTGAGACCCTCTTCGGGAAGCATGCGGATGATGAAATGGCCCGCATGAAGGCGGAGGCGGAAACGCTGACGGCTGTGGGCCTGGAGAAGCCCAAAGAGACCAAGAAGCAGTACCGCCCCTTCCAACGGCGGTTCGGCGGAAAAGGCCGTGGACGAGGACAGGCTTCGGGGCACGCACAACAGCAGCAGCCGTTCCGTAAGCCGTTCCAGAAGCGGCAGAGGGGCAGGGGAGGCCAGCAGTCGGCTCCAGCGCCCAAGGGCCAGGCGGGGTCTAGGCCCTAGGAACTTACTTCCCCCGGATCCGTTACCCACTCCGGTAGGGGGAAGCATACAACTTTTTCTGGCAGAGTGGAGAAAAATTACTCAGGACAAGTGGGTGCTGAATATTGTTTGCAATGGATACAGTCTTCGGTTCACCAGCCCTCCTCCGGCTATTCCCCCGGTCGGCTCGCAGTTTCAGCTGCGCGAGCTTCAGGCGGAAGTGGATGTCCTGTGAAGGAAAAGGGCGATAGAAGATGTACCTCTGTCTCAGAGAGGAAGAGGTCTGTACTCCCGGTTCTTTCTGGTTCGCAAGAAGGACAAGAACGAGTTCAGGCCCATTCTGGATTTGCGACAGGCAAACAAAGGGATTCGCAGAGAGAAGTTCCGCATGCTGTCGTTGCATCAGATTTATCCTCAGTTGCAACAGGGAGACTGGCTTTGCGCTATAGACCTACAGGATGCTTACTTCCATGTGCCCATTGCACACAAACACAGGAAGTTCCTGCGGTTCCAAGTCGGCACCAATCATTATCAATACACAGTACTCCCATTCGGACTGAAGTCTGCGCCGAGAACATTCTCGAAGTGCATGGCGGTGGTAGCAGCACACCTGAGGAAGAACAAGGTGTTCGTCTACCCTTACTTGGACGATTGGTTGATCAAGGCATCCTCCTTCTCGGAAGCGCGAGCACACTTCCAGAAGACGTGCGTTCTCCTGAACAAGCTGGGGCTGCACATCAACATGGCCAAGTCTGTCCCGACTCCGGTCCAATGCATACAGTACTTGGGAGCCTCCATCAATACGCTGTCAGCAAGCGTGTCTCCTTCGGAAGAGCGACGATTATCACTCCTTCGGAAGGCTCAGGCTCATATGACGACTCCATCTACAACAGTGAGGACGGTGTCTTCTCTACTGGGATCGATGGCCTCTTGTATCTTCCTGACGCCACACGAACGACTGCACATGAGACCGTTGCAGGAGTGCTTGGAGGACCAGTGGGATCAGAGGAAAGGATCTTGGGACGACAAGATTCGACTGTCGCTGCATGCTCTTCAGTCTCTGAAGTGGTGGTGTTCGGCGGAGAATCTCCTCAGAGGGGTTCCCTTTCACAAGGACATTCCCACGCAGACTGTCGTGACGGATGCGTCTCTTCTGGGATGGGGAGCGCCCTCCGGGACTCTACAGATTCAGGGCACGTGGTCACCGATGGAGACCACGTATCACATCAATTTCCTGGAACTCAGGGCTGTTCACTTGGCGCTGAAGGCCTTTCTTCCGTCCTTCCAGACCAACTCTCTGCTTGTACAGACGGACAATACCACCACGATGTATTACCTCAACAAGCAGGGGGGCTCGAGATCGCGCACCCTGTCGCAGGAGGCGCGGACGATCTGGCACTGGCTCCTGGCCAGAGGACTGACGATAACGGCCACCCATCTGCCAGGTGTGCAGAATGTTCAGGCAGACGCACTGAGCAGACAGCTGCAAGAAAACCACGAATGGGTCATAAACGACGAAGTACTAGGAGAAATCTTCGCAAGGTGGGGAACTCCAGACGTAGATTTGTTCGCCACCGCCGAAAACAGCAAGTGCAGAGACTTCGCCTCCAGATACTTCCAACAAGGGACTCTGGGGAATGCGTTATGGATCAACTGGACGAACAACTTTCTGTACGCCTTTCCTCCCATTCCCCTGATTCCGGCGGTGCTCATCAAGCTGGCCCGGTCCAGAGCTCGGATGATACACATCGCCCCGGAGTGGCCCAGACAGTGGTGGTTCACGGACCTACTTCACCGGTCTCTCCTTCCTCACATTCGGTTGCCGTGCAGGCCGGACCTTCTCACGAAGTTCGGGGGACGGATGTTACACCCCAACCTCTCGTCTTTGAGTTTGGCGGCATGGCTCCTGAGATAGTGCAGTATGGCCATCTGAATCTGCCCGATGATTACATGGACATTCTGAAGGAGTCTAAGAGACCTTCCACTCGGACTTCATATGCTTACAAGTGGAAGAGGTTTTGTATCTGGTGCCAGTCTAAGAACCATGATCCAACGACCTGCAAGGAAGATGTCATCCTTCCTTACCTTTTACATTTGGCGCAGTCTGGCCTTAATGTCCATTCCATTAAGGTTCATCTTGCTGCATTGACTGCCTACAGGAAATGCCCTTCACAGACTTCCTTTTTCCAGATCCCTGTGATCAAAGACTTTCTGGAAGGCTTGAAGAAAGTATTCCCTCCTGTCAGGCTTCCCTCGCCTTCATGGGAATTGAATGTGGTGCTGTCCAGATTGATGAAGGAGCCTTTTGAACCTATTCATAAGGCTTCGTTGCAGCACCTGTCCTGGAAGGCGGCGTTCCTCGTGGCCATTACATCGGCCCGCAGGGTGAGTGAAATTCAGGCGTTGTGTTGTAATGAACCTTATACTGTATTTCATGCTGCTAAGGTTGTTATGCGTACTCACCCTAAATTTCTTCCCAAGGTTATTTCTGATTTTCATGTCAACCAGACTATAACTTTGCCTACGTTTTTTCAGAACCCTTCATCCCCAGCGGAGAGGTCTCTCCATTCCCTGGATGTTAGGAGGGTGTTGAAATTTTATCTGGGTAAAACCAAGGATATTCGTAGGTCTGACCAGTTGTTTATCAATTATGGGTCGGTCAGGACGGGTCTTGCGACCTCGAAGCAGTCCATCTCTAGGTGGATTGTGTCCTGCATACAATTGTGTTACCAAAAGGCTAATAAGACCTTAGGAGGTAAGCCTAAGGCTCATTCCACCAGGGGCAAAGCTGCCACGACGGCTCTGCTCCGTAACGTGCCGATTGCTGAAATCTGCAAGGCAGCCACTTGGAAGTCGGTTCATACCTTTGCTAAGCATTACTGCCTGGACACTGACGCCAGGGCGGACGCTCAGGTTGGCCAGGCTTCGCTGCGGAATTTGTTCGCACAGTAGTGGCGTTATGTATTTATTCTCCACCGCCGCTTTGGTGTGGGGATGGGCTTGCCATTCTATTCACTAGATTATGACTATACACAGAGATCCCTGTTGGACAGGCCCCATGAAGGGCCGCTCTCCCCCGGCCCAACCAGGCCCGAGTCCGGGCCCGCGAGTACCACACACCACCATTGCACGTCCTCTGTCCCCTCAGGGACCCCTGCCCTCGAGCATGTCAACCTCGTGGGTCCGATCCACTGCCGGCCCTCGCGCCCATCCTGGGGCGCCATCTTGGACACTCCACCACGAGGCCGCCTGGCCCCCGATTGACCCCAACCCTGGGCCTGGCCAGGCCTCAGACATCCCGGCACCACCATCCACCCAGGAGGTGAGCGGGCTACTTGGCAAGTCAATGGGAGAAAGAGGTGTCGATGGCTCTCCCCCGCCAAGTGCCGCTCGCCCATCGCCTCCCCGGGCGCTGGCTCCACCCCCCTGCTGGGTGTCTGGACTCCCTCATCCTGGACCTCCCGACCTCCAAGTGCGAGGGTCCGGACATCAAAGCACACCAGCCCTATAACTGGGGCAGCTCCAGAGCAGGAAGGCAGTTGTATCTTGGAGTCGAGAGACGTAAAGAGGAACTCATCCTTGACGGACTACTGGCGCTGCCGTAGCTCTGTCTTGTGCACCATCGTCCTGCCTGTTGGCGCTGCCACAGCCTTCGCAACCTTCATATCCTTCATCGTCGTCGGGACCTGCTGGCGTGGCCGCGGACCGTTGTAACCGTCATCTTCACCGGGACCTGCAGGCTCCGCCGCGGACCGTCGTTTTTCCTTCGTCCATCTCGGGACCGGCTGGCTCCGCCGCGGCCCGATCATCTAGAACGCCGAGCTCGAGGATTGAGAGCTATTTTCCACTCATTGGTAACAAAGACTGTCCCGCTACCCCTTTCCTAAGCCAGAGACTAGAACCGAGGGGACCCCTGAGTCCAGACCTCCTTGTATCACATCATCGTAACCTAAGAATTGCATATAAAGTCTCGTTAACCTTCAACCTTGTGTGGTGTCCGTCTGTGGGGGGGAAGTTACTTGTCTGTACAGTCGTTGGAGACGGCTCTCCCTGGAGACCTCTCCCCGTAATCTCGGCCGACCCTCCCGGTCCGTCTAACATTGGTGGCCAGCGGCGCGATCCGAATCACCGCATAACGTACAGAGAGTAGCTCACCCCACGACGAAATCACAATGACAACCAAAGAAAGCGGATCAACCGAGAAGTTCCAAATGGAGAAACTGGAGGAGTACAGCCATCGTGAACTAAAACAATTCTGCATCGAACTGGGTATCGCTACCACCGGACTAAGCACCAAAGACGATTTTAAGCATGCCCTAGAATCTTGGGCAGAGACCGGGGCTGCCGGAACCCCCGATCAAAGCACCGCAGAAAAAACCACCACGGCCCCTGAAGGGCAAAGAACGGGTCTCTCGCAAGACGAGATCCAGGAAAGAGAAAGAACCCGACTACACGAGCTAGAAATGGCCCGACTCAAGATGGACGTCGAACTCAAGTTGGCCGAACAAAAAATCAACTTAGAGCACCTGCGTCTCCGAGAAGAAAGAGAGGAGAAACAGAGACAAAGGGAGCTTGAGGAAAAGAAACTGGCGTACGAACACGAACGGAAGCTAGCCGAGATCAACCTGCGCAAGCAGAATAAAGAAGTAGGGGTGCCCGAGCGACCCCACACCCCAGGGGCCACAGACAAAAAGGTACACATCCCCAAGGATGTTGTCCGAGAATATTTTCGAGAAGACGACATCCAGCAATGGTTTAAGGCCTATGAAATCGCTATGACTGCACACCGGATCGATAGAAGCGATTGGGGAGCCGGTCTATGGGGGAGATTCCTCAATGAGGGCCGCGATACCCTGCTACAGCTCCCGGACCACCAGATGACCTCCTATGACCATATGAAAGCGGCACTCCTCACCCGCTATGGCCTCACACCCGAGATGTACCGTCAGAGGTTCCGAGACTGCACCCGCATCCCGGGTACAACTTGGGTGGACTATGTAACGTACTTTAGCCGAGCTTTCGAGGGCTGGATCAGAGGAAACAACGTCACGACCTACGAACAACTGTTCAATCTGATGGTATGGGAGCATCTGTCGAACAATTGCTTCATTGAGCTCCGCCAGCACCTCCTCGACAGTAAGTTAACGGATCCCCGGCAGCTCGCGGCCGAAGCTGACCGGTGGGAGATCACCAGAGTGGGCCGGAATGGGTCCTACGAACAGAACCGGAACAACAATGGTCAGCACCGACCAAGAGGAGGAGGAGGGGGCCAAGGACGAGGAAGAGACAACGCTCCGGTCGCCCCCGCTACCAGCACCACCCCCCCGGCCAACCGGGGGGGCACCCCGGCGCGACCGGGGTACAGAGCCAATGTCACGTGTCACCGATGCCAACGAGTAGGCCACTATGCAAACGACCCAAACTGCCCGCAGTACCAGAGCCCAAGACCCCGCCAAGTGGCCGCTGCGGCCCTAGGGGAAGAACAGATCTCCGAGGAGCAGGAAGAGTACGAACAAGAGCATCAAGAGTGGGAGCCAGCCGCCATGGCTCTAGCATGCTTAGGGGGGAAAGACATGGTCCCGCGGGTCCCCCTACCCGCTAACACCCAGAAGTACAGCCAATGGGTGAGCATCAATGGACGCCGGGCCGAAGCCCTTCGTGACACCGGGGCCAGTGTAACAGCCGTCCGCTGTCACCTGGTGACCCCAGAACAGTATCTACCGAACATTCTCTGCCCTGTACGATCAGCCGATAACTCGGAAAGTCTGTGTCGGATGGCCTGCGTCCCTTTCGAATGGGGAGGGGTCTCCGGCATGTTGAAAGTAACGGTCCGAGACGATGCCCCCGTAGACTGCCTCCTTGGAAATGACCTTGAAAGCTCTCCGTGGGCAGCCGTGGAGCGAAGAGAACACCTAGGGATGTTAGGCGTCCCGGACTGGGCGTGCGTCACCACCCGGTCCATGGCCACCCGTGCCAACCACCGCCCAGAAGAACCCGCATGGCCGGCGCCACCGCCTCCGGTCGCCCCAGCCGAAACCACCGACCATGACATTCCCCCCGAACCAGCTCAACCTTCCGACCTCGCTAACCTCGACCAGTGGCCTCAAGGGGGGGGCCCACGCAAGAACAATTTCGCCAAGAACAGAAGACCTGTCCCTCCCTCGAGGGACTCCGCCAGCAAGCGCTCGCCCAAAGCGCAGGGGATACCTCCGGAACTCATTGGGTCTACTGGGACAATGATCTGCTGTACATCGAGCAAAGAATCGCCGAGCTGGGGGCCAACCGAGTATTAGTGGTACCCCTCCGTTTTAGAGACTTTCTACTAAACCTGGCTCACGACGTCCCCCTAGCAGGACACCTGGGACAAGATAAAACCTACAGTCGCCTAGTGACCCACTTCTTCTGGCCCAAAATGAGGAACGATGTGCACCAGCATTGCCGATCTTGCCCCACGTGCCAAGCCAGTGGGAAGAGCGGCCGCAAACTAAAGGCCCCCCTGCAACCTTTCCCTGTGGTCACTACCCCATTTGAGAGGGTTGGAATAGACATTGTGGGGCCCCTGGACCCGCGCACAAAACAAGGCCATCGATTCATCTTGGTGCTAGTGGACCACGCCACCCGCTACCCTGAGGCTGTTCCTCTGCGGACTGTGACAGCCCCGGTAGTCGGCCGGGCTCTGATGGGGATCTTCTCCCGTGTAGGCTTCCCCCGAGAAGTCGTCAGCGACAGAGGCACGAACTTTATTTCTAAATACATGAAATCTCTCTGGCAACAGTGCGGGGTCACCTACCGATTCACGACCCCCTATCACCCTCAAGGGAACGGACTTGTTGAACGGTTCAACCGCACGCTAAAGGGGATGATCGGGGGGTTGGAAGAGCCCCTCCGTCGCCAGTGGGATGTGCTGCTGCCGTGCCTCCTCTTCGCCTACCGAGAGGTCCCTCAGAAATCCCTGGGCTTCAGCCCATTTGAACTGCTATATGGACACCCAGTGCGGGGGCCGCTCAGCCTAGTCAAAGAAGGCTGGGAGATGCCTCCGTTAAAAAACCCTCCAGATGTCTTCCGGTACCTCCTAACCCTCCGCAACCAGACCCGGCGGTTCAGGGAACTGGCAAAAGCCAACCTAGAAGCCAGTCAAGAGGACATGAAAAAATGGTATGACCAGAACGCCTCATCCATTGAATTCGAACCTGGCCAACAGGTATGGGTGATGTCCCCCACTGAGCCATGCGCCCTGCAAGACAAATGGACGGGGCCCTTCAAAGTAGTCGAGCGCAAGGGCCCTGCCACCTATCTCATCGACATGGAATCCTCCCGGAACCCTCTCCGGGTCCTCCACGCTAACAGACTAAAGCCCCACTTTGTGCGAACAGAGCTCAGCCTCCTGATGGCCACAGACAATGGGATTGAAGAAGACTCCGAGCCTCTCCCTGACCTCCTACGGACTCAGGAACAAGACGGCTCCGTGGATGGGGTCCGACTCTCGGAGGCCCTCACCAGAGAACAACGCCAGGAGTGTCAAGCCCTCCTATCACAGTTCGCCAGCCTGTTCTCCCTCACCCCCGGTGTCACTCCCTGGTGTGGACACGGGGGACAGCCCCCCTATCCGCCACCGGGCCTACCGCGTGCCAGATCGGGTACGGGCCTGCATCCAGGAAGAGGTGGCCAAGATGCTCACACTCGGGGTCATCGAGCCCTCAGACAGTCCCTGGGCCAGCCCTGTAGTACTGGTCCCCAAAGCAGCTGCACCCGGCACCACACCAGAACTCCGGTTCTGCGTCGACTACCGGGGCTTGAATGCGGTCACCAGAACAGATGCGCACCCCATACCCCGGGCAGATGAACTAATCGACCGCATGGGAGCTGCCCGCTATCTCAGTATCTTCGATCTGACGGCGGGCTACTGGCAGATCGGCCTCACACCCCGGGCGCAGGAACGTTCGGCCTTTTCCACCCCCGATGGCCATTACCATTTCACCGTCATGCCCTTCGGCATGAAGAATGCCCCGGCAACATTCCAACGGCTCGTCAATCAGGTCCTGGCGGGGCTCGAAGGATTCAGCGCCGCCTACCTAGACGACATCGCTGTATACAGCCACCATTGGCCCGAGCACCTCCACCACCTCCGAGCAGTGCTGCAAGCCCTTCAGCGAGCTGGCCTCACGATCAAGGCCAGCAAGTGTCAAATTGGGCAAGGGTCTGTAACCTACCTCGGGCACCAGGTGGGAAGCGGCCTGGTGGCCCCTCTGCAGCTAAAAATTGCCGCCATCCAGTCTTGGCAGCCCCCCATCACTCAGACCGAGGTACGAGCCTTCCTGGGCCTCACAGGATATTATCGAAGGTTCGTGAAGGACTACGGTACCATAGTAGGGCCCCTCACAGAACTCACGTCAAAAAACCAGCCCAAGAACGTCAACTGGACCCCAGAGTGCCAAGCTGCATTTGAACAACTAAAAGCCGCCATGTGTTCTGCCCCTGTGCTCCAGGCCCCCGACTACAGCCGGGAGTTCGTTGTCCAGACGGATGCCTCCGACCATGGCATTGGGGCAGTCCTGTCCCAGGTAGACACCGAAGGCCTTGATCAACCGGTGGCCTTTATCAGCCGGCGACTCCTACCACGGGAACAACGCTGGAGCACCATAGAGAGGGAGGCCTTCGCTGTGGTATGGGCCCTCAAGAAACTCCGGCCCTACCTTTTTGGCACCCACTTTCGGGTGCAGACTGACCACCGACCCCTGCAGTGGCTGATGCAGATGCGGGGGGAAAACCCGAAGTTACTACGCTGGTCCATCTCCCTGCAGGGTATGGACTTCACAGTTGAACACCGGCCTGGGCCAGATCACGCCAACGCGGATGGCCTGTCCCGCTTCTTCCGCCTCGACGAGGAGAGTCCCCAAGGGGATGGGTGACTCTCCCCGCCTTCAGCTGGGGGGGACGCATGTTGGACAGGCCCCATGAAGGGCCGCTCTCCCCCGGCCCAACCAGGCCCGAGTCCGGGCCCGCGAGTACCACACACCACCATTGCACGTCCTCTGTCCCCTCAGGGACCCCTGCCCTCGAGCATGTCAACCTCGTGGGTCCGATCCACTGCCGGCCCTCGCGCCCATCCTGGGGCGCCATCTTGGACACTCCACCACGAGGCCGCCTGGCCCCCGATCGACCCCAACCCTGGGCCTGGCCAGGCCTCAGACATCCCGGCACCACCATCCACCCAGGAGGTGAGCGGGCTACTTGGCAAGTCAATGGGAGAAAGAGGTGTCGATGGCTCTCCCCCGCCAAGTGCCGCTCGCCCATCGCCTCCCCGGGCGCTGGCTCCACCCCCCTGCTGGGTGTCTGGACTCCCTCATCCTGGACCTCCCGACCTCCAAGTGCGAGGGTCCGGACATCAAAGCACACCAGCCCTATAACTGGGGCAGCTCCAGAGCAGGAAGGCAGTTGTATCTTGGAGTCGAGAGACGTAAAGAGGAACTCATCCTTGACGGACTACTGGCGCTGCCGTAGCTCTGTCTTGTGCACCATCGTCCTGCCTGTTGGCGCTGCCACAGCCTTCGCAACCTTCATATCCTTCATCGTCGTCGGGACCTGCTGGCGTGGCCGCGGACCGTTGTAACCGTCATCTTCACCGGGACCTGCAGGCTCCGCCGCGGACCGTCGTTTTTCCTTCGTCCATCTCGGGACCGGCTGGCTCCGCCGCGGCCCGATCATCTAGAACGCCGAGCTCGAGGATTGAGAGCTATTTTCCACTCATTGGTAACAAAGACTGTCCCGCTACCCCTTTCCTAAGCCAGAGACTAGAACCGAGGGGACCCCTGAGTCCAGACCTCCTTGTATCACATCATCGTAACCTAAGAATTGCATATAAAGTCTCGTTAACCTTCAACCTTGTGTGGTGTCCGTCTGTGGGGGGGAAGTTACTTGTCTGTACAGTCGTTGGAGACGGCTCTCCCTGGAGACCTCTCCCCGTAATCTCGGCCGACCCTCCCGGTCCGTCTAACAATCCCCTACTACAGAACGAGTAGTTTCTGTCCTGTAACTCAAGTTCTGTAGTAGGGGTATCTCTGTTATAGTCATAAGCGCCCGCCCTCCTCCCCGGTGGAGATTTTTTCATCATACAAGAATGCGACAGGTCTGGCGTGCTTCGCCTTCAAAAAGAACTGAAGTAAGAGGAACCTGCTATGCATTCTGGGATACTGGGAGAAGTTCTGGAAAGTTCTCTTAAAGGCACAGTATCCTATTTAAGCCACATAATGGCAGCCTATGGGGCTTGTCTGTCCCTGCCTTCCTCTCTATCATTCCTGAGTCTTTGACTGGGGGAGGCAGGTTTCTCTATGGTAGAAACTAGCAGGCTGTACTGTGTGTGGTGAATTTTGGTGGAATTTCTAGTTGAAGTACTGGACAGTGTAGCCTGTGGATATAGGCTGCATTATTTGTCTTTAAATTATCTCTTAAGTGTCTTTGCAGTTTCTGCATTATTTTGACAACTTAAGAGATTATTTTTGATTGCCGGGGTCCACGCACATGGGCGGGACTATTCACTAGATTATGACTATAACAGAGATACCCCTACTACAGAACTGGAGTTACAGGACAGAAACTACTCCTTCTCTTCTCCTCTCCCGTGCTGATCTACTGCTATCATCCATGCTGCCTCCTTTTCAAACTCCATGTTCTCTTCTATTCTCCCGTGCTGATCTGCTGCTCGCTTCCACCCCACCTCCTTCTTTAACTCCTCGTTCTCTTCTTGTCACCTGTGCTAATCTGCTGCTCTCTTCCGCCCGCCGCATCCTTTAACTCCATGTTCTGTTCTCCCGTGCTGATCTGCTCCTCTTTTCAACCCCGCACCTTCTCAAACTCCCTGTTCTCTTCTGCTGATCTGCTGATCTCTTCCACCTCGCATCCATCTCTCACTCCCTGTTCTATTCTCTTCACCTGTGCTGATCTGCTGATCTCTTACAACATGCATCCTCTAACCCCTGTTCTTTTCTCTTCACATGTGCTGATCTACTGATCTCTTCCACCGCCTCCTTCTTTAACCCCCTGTTTTCATCTCCTGTGCTAATCTGCTGTTCTTTTGCACCCGCCTCTTTCTCTAACTCCCTCTATCTATCTCACTCCCTCTATCTATCGCCCTCACTCTATCTATCTATTGCCCTCACTCTATCTATCTATTGCCCTCACTCTATCTATCTATTGCCCTCACTCTATCTATCTATCTATTGCCCTCACTCTATATATCTATCTATTGCCCTCACTCTATCGCCCTCGCTCTATCTATTGCCCTCGCTCTATCTATTGCCCTCGCTCTATCTATTGCCCTCGCTCTATCTATTGCCCTCGCTCTATCTATTGCCCTCGCTCTATCTATTGCCCTCGCTCTATCTATTGCCCTCGCCCTATCTATTGCCCTCGCTCTATCTATTGCCCTCGCTCTATCTATTGCCCTCACTCTATCTATCTATCTATTGCCCTCACTCTATATATCTATCTATTGCCCTCACTCTATCGCCCTCGCTCTATCTATTGCCCTCGCTCTATCTATTGCCCTCGCTCTATCTATTGCCCTCGCTCTATCTATTGCCCTCGCTCTATCTAGCTAACTATCTATCGCACTCACTCTATCTATCGCACCACCACAGCATCACTGAATGTCACAGCATCACTCGTTGCCACCACAAGATCACTCAGCGCCAACACAGCATCAATCTGTGCAACCATTCAACAACTGGTTCAAATATTCTCACAATGTTTAATGCTTTATTAGAAATGTCACAATTTTTTTTTATTTTTCACTTCTGGTCTTGGATTTTGGTCTCAATAAAATACACTGAACATAATCTTCACAAGTTTTTTCAAAAATTTACGCTATTGCCATTATAAATTAAAATACCTTTTATTTAAGTATTAATTATTTTTAAAACAATTATAAGCCATTGTAATTTGTAATATCAATACATTAAAGTCACAAAGACAAAACATGTTGCATTACAAATGCTATAGGTGTCACATTTGCTAAAATTACAAGTATTGGCATTGTAAATGACAAAGCTATTATTTTCACTATTTTCAAAACCAACACATAAAAAAAATATTTGTCGTTTACAAGACCAAACACTCAAACTTTCCTAATGCGAGACCTATTGCATTGCAAATGCTTGTTTGTAAAGATGTCAAGCTGACAAGGATAATACAAGAGGTATCAGGGCGGTTCTCATCTAATGTAGTAACAATACTGATATCAGCACTGGCCCAGCTAAGAGGAAAAAACCTACCTGGCAGTTGCAATATCGCTATGGTTTTTTAGAGGTCTCGGCTAGTGTAGACTGCTGCGCACATGCGCAGTCTCGCTGGCGAGATTTTATGTTCCTTAGTAGCGAGGGTAAACCCCGCCCCTCTTCTCCATTGACGGGCTTCCTAAACAGCGGCCAGCCATTGGAGAAGAGGTTTTACTGGCATTTTTTCCAGCTAAGCCCCGTCTTTTTCGGATTGAGGGGAGTGTTTTTTACCGTTCTTTCTCATTCTTCTCCATTGGCTGTAATGTAAAAATAACAGTCAAACAGACGCCCGTTGTTTACATTCCAGCCAATGAGAAGAGGGACGAAAGAACAACATGCCCCCCAGTTTGAAAAGGACGTCATGGCCAGCACTTGTTACTCACAGCGTGTAGCTCCAGGCGGTAGGCAGTTGTTTCCCAGGCAGCGGTACTCTCGTGGGCGGCCAAGGTTGCTGCCTCGCGGTTGGTTCCCCGTCCGGTTATGTTTCCCCGGGCCTCCCGTGGTGGCTCTGCTTTCGGACTCGCCTGCTGACTGTGGGCGCATCGTGGTCTAGCTCCTGAGTTCTCGCGACTGCGGGCCCAGGCACCGGGGCCCTGTTTATCGACCCGGGCGGCCTGTCATGCCAGTTTCGCATGCGGTTGAGGGGGCAGGCTGAAGCCTGTCTCGCGCCCAGTGCTCGCCTGCGGTCCCAGTGGCCGGGGCATGGGCCCGCTTTTGCCATTACCCCTGCGGCGGGGGGGGGTGCGGGCTCGACCTTGGCTGCCGCCCGTAGCTCCCCTTTGGGCTGCGGGCACAGGCGTCGGTGTCTGGCTCTTCGGGACAACGGTGAAACTGTTTTTTCCCTTCATGGCATGCGGGTGGGGGGCAGACTTGGCCTTTCCTGCGCACAACGCTCCCAGGTTGCGGCATGCACATTCGCCAGGGTCTGGCGCATCTGGTCGTGTGGCCCAATTTTACTAGAGCGTGCATGCGGGGGGCGCGGGCTGAGGCCTTGTCCGGGCTCCCGTGCACAGGTGCTGGGTTCTTCGTGTCCAGACTGGAAGGGGGATCCACAAGGCACGCGGCAGGCAAGGTGCGGGGCGGGTGGCACGGTCTGTATTCTCGGGTAGTTTCGTGGCCCGTTAGAAGATCAGATTTGCCCGCACGGTCCATGAAGGTGGGTACCCGGGCGGCATCGGCTCTCCCTCGCCTTGGTGCGGCCCGTGGTGCGGGGTGGGGGAGGTGCGCTCCTCAGGGAGGGCTGAATTCTTGTTTTCCGGACCTCCACCCGGCCCAGCGAGGAGGGGGGTCTGTTTCCTCATTTTATTGCCTGGTCAGTGAGGGATGGCATGCCAGTGGGGAGGGAGTGTGCTACAAGTGTGATAATGGCCATCAGTGCCCTGCAGGGGGCATTGACCTGTCGGTGGGGAGGGCAGACAGCTACATGTAGGAGAATGCCCCTCAGTGTAAGCACCGGGGGAGAATGCCACGCCAGTGCGGAGGGCAGTGTGCTACAAGTTGGAGAATGCCCTTAGTGTCAGCAGTGCCCTGCAAGTAGGAGAATGCCATGCCAGTGGGAAGGCAGTGTGCTACAAGTAGTGTCAGCAGGGGGGAGAATGGCATGTCATGTCTGTGGGGGCGGAGCAGTGTTCTACAAGGAGAATGCCCCCAATGTCAGCTGGGGGCAGAGTGCCATGCCAGTGGGGAGGGCAGTGTGCTATAATTGGGTTAATGCCCCTCAGTGTCAGCAGTGCCCTGCAGGGGGGAGATTACCTTGGCAGTGGAGGGAGCAGTGTCGATCTGTGGAATGCTCAGAGTGTTGAAAGTGCCCCAACAGTGGACAGGGCAATAGGAGGAATGCCTGATCAGCGAGGGAATGGCATGCCAGTGGGAGGGCAATGTCTTGCAATGCACGATGAATAGCTATTTGATGTTATTTTAACATTGCACCTTAACAAAAAAAGATTTCAGAAGGCTGTGTGTGTGTGTAGCTCTGTGTGTGTGTGTGTAGCTCTGTGTGTGTGTGTGGCTCTGTGTGTGTGTGGCTCGCTCTGTGTGTGGCTCTGTGTGTGTGTGGCTATGTGTGTGTGTGTGGCTATGTGTGTGTGGCTCTGTCTGTCTGTGTGTGTGGCTCTGTGTGTGTGTGTGGCTCTGTGTGTGTGTGTGTGGCTATGTGTGTGTGTGTGGCTATGTGTGTGTGGCTCTGTGTGTGTGTGTGGCTCTGTGTGTGTGGCTCTGTGTGTGGCTCTGTGTGTGTGTGGCTCTGTGTGTGTGTGGCTCTGTGTGTGTGTGGCTCTGTGTGTGTGTGTGTGGCTCTGTGTGTCTGTGTGTGGCTCTGTGTGGCTCTGTGTGTGTGTGGCTCTGTGTGGCTCTGTGTGTGTGTGGCTCTGTGTGGCTCTGTGTGTGTGTGGCTCTGTGTGGCTCTGTGTCTGTGTGTGTGTGGCTCTGTCTGTGTGTGGCTCTGTGTGGCTCTGTGTGTGTGTGTGTGGCTCTGTGTGGCTCTGTGTGTGGCTCTGTGTGTGGCTCTGTGTGGCTCTGTGTGTGGCTCTGTGTGTGGCTCTGTGTGTGGCTCTGTGTGGCTCTGTGTGTGGCTCTGTGTGGCTCTGTGTGTGGCTCTGTGTGGCTCTGTGTGTGTGTGGCTCTGTGTGTGTGTGGCTCTGTGTGTGTGTGGCTCTGTGTGTGTGTGGCTCTGTGTGTGGCTCTGTGTGTGTGTGGCTCTGTGTGTGTGGCTCTGTGTGGCTCTGTGTGTGTGTGGCTCTGTGTGGCTCTGTGTGGCTCTGTGTGGCTCTGTGTGTGTGTGGCTCTGTGTGGCTCTGTGTGTGTGTGGCTCTGTGTGTGTGTGGCTCTGTGTGTGTGTGTGGCTCTGTGTGTGTGTGGCTCTGTGTGTGTGTGGCTCTGTGTGTGTGTGGCTCTGTGTGTGTGTGTGTGGCTCTGTGTGTGTGTGTGTGGCTCTGTGTGTGTGTGTGGCTCTGTGTGTGTGTGGCTCTGTGTGTGTGTGGCTCTGTGTGTGTGGCTCTGTGTGTGTGGCTCTGTGTGTGTGGCTCTGTGTGTGTGGCTCTGTGTGTGTGGCTCTGTGTGTGTGGCTCTGTGTGTGTGTGTGTGTGTGTGTGTGTGTGTGTGTGTGGCTCGGTGTGTGTGTGTGTGGCTCGGTGTGTGTGTGTGTGGCTCGGTGTGTGTGTGGCTCGGTGTGTGTGGCTGTGTGTGTGTGGCTCTGTGTGGCTGTGTGTGTGGCTCTGTGTGTGTGGCTCTGTGTGTGTGGGGCTCTGTGTGTGTGGCTCTGTGTGTGTGGCTCTGTGTGTGTGGGGCTCTGTGTGGCTCTGTGTCTGTGTGGCTCTGTGTGTGTGGCTCTGTCTGTGTGTGGCTCTGTGTGGCTGTGTGTGTGGCTCTGTGTGTGTGGCTCTGTGTGTGTGGCTCTGTGTGTGTGGGGCTCTGTGTGTGGGGCTCTGTGTGTGTGGCTCTGTGTGTGTGGGGCTCTGTGTGTGGGGCTCTGTGTGTGGGGCTCTGTGTGTGGGGCTCTGTGTGTGGGGCTCTGTGTGTGGGGCTCTGTGTGTGGGGCTCTGTGTGTGGGGCTCTGTGTGTGTGGGGCTCTGTGTGTGTGGGGCTCTGTGTGTGTGGGGCTCTGTGTGTGTGGGGCTCTGTGTGTGTGGGGCTCTGTGTGTGTGGGGCTCTGTGTGTGTGGGGCTCTGTGTGTGTGGGGCTCTGTGTGTGTGGGGCTCTGTGTGTGTGGGGCTCTGTGTGTGTGGGGCTCTGTGTGTGTGGGGCTCTGTGTGTGTGGGGCTCTGTGTGTGTGGGGCTCTGTGTGTGTGGGGCTCTGTGTGTGTGGGGCTCTGTGTGTGTGGGGCTCTGTGTGTGTGGGGCTCTGTGTGTGTGGGGCTCTGTGTGTGTGTGGGGCTCTGTGTGTGTGTGGGGCTGTGTGTGTGTGTGTGGCTCTGTGTGTGTGTGTGTGGCTCTGTGTGTGTGTGTGTGGCTCTGTGTGTGTGTGTGTGGCTCTGTGTGTGTGTGTGTGGCTCTGTGTGTGTGTGTGTGGCTCTGTGTGTGTGTGTGTGGCTCTGTGTGTGTGTGTGTGGCTCTGTGTGTGTGTGTGTGGCTCTGTGTGTGTGTGTGGCTCTGTGTGTGTGTGTGGCTCTGTGTGTGTGTGTGGCTCTGTGTGTGTGTGTGGCTCTGTGTGTGTGTGTGGCTCTGTGTGTGTGTGTGGCTCTGTGTGTGTGGCTCTGTGTGTGTGGCTCTGTGTGTGTGGCTCTGTGTGTGTGTGGCTCTGTGTGTGTGGGGCTCTGTGTGTGTGGGGCTCTGTGTGTGTGGGGCTCTGTGTGTGAGGGGCTCTGTGTGTGTGGGGCTCTGTGTGTGTGTGTGTGGCTCTGTGTGTGTGTGGCTCTGTGTGTGTGTGTGTGTGGCTCTGTGTGTGTGTGTGTGTGTGTGGCTCTGTGTGTGTGTGTGTGTGTGGCTCTGTGTGTGTGTGTGTGTGTGTGGCTCTGTGTGTGTGTGTGTGTGGCTCTGTGTGTGTGTGTGTGGCTCTGTGTGTGTGTGTGTGGCTCTGTGTGTGTGTGTGTGTGTGGTTCTGTGTGTGTGTGTGGCTCGGTGTGTGTGTGGCTGTGTGTGTGGTTGTGTGTGTGTGTGTGTGTGGGGCTCGGTGTGTGTGTGTGTGTGTGTGTGTGGGGCTCGATGTGTGTGTGTGTGTGTGGCTCGGTGTGTGTGTGTGGCTCTGTGGCTCTGTGTGTGTGGCTCTGTGTGTGTGTGTGTGGCTCTGTGGCTCTGTGTGTGTGGCTCTGTGTGTGTGTGTGTGGCTCTGTGTGTGTGTGGCTCTGTGTGTGTGTGTGTGTGTGTGTGTGTGGCTCTGTGTGTGTGTGTGGCTCTGTGTGTGTGTGTGGCTCTGTGGCTCTGTGTGTGTGGCTCTGTGTGTGTGTGGCTCTGTGTGTGTGTGGCTCTGTGTGTGTGTGTGTGTGGCTCTGTGTGTGTGTGTGTGTGGCTCTGTGTGTGTGTGTGTGTGGCTCTGTGGGTGTGTGTGTGGCTCTGTGGGTGTGTGTGTGGCTCTGTGGGTGTGTGTGTGTGTGTGTGGCTCTGTGGGTGTGTGTGTGTGTGTGTGGCTCTGTGTGTGTGTGTGTGTGTGGCTCTGTGGGTGTGTGTGTGTGGCTCTGTGGGTGTGTGTGTGTGTGGCTCTGTGGGTGTGTGTGTGTGTGGCTCTGTGGGTGTGTGTGTGGGGCTCGGTGTGTGTGTGTGTGTGTGTGGGGCTCGGTGTGTGTGTGTGTGTGTGGGGCTCGGTGTGTGTGTGTGTGTGTGGGGCTCGATGTGTGTGTGTGTGTGTGGGGCTCGGTGTGTGTGTGTGTGTGGCTCGGTGTGTGTGTGTGTGTGGCTCGGTGTGTGTGTGTGTGTGGCTCGGTGTGTGTGTGTGTGGGGCTCGGTGTGTGTGTGTGTGGGGCTCGGTGTGTGTGTGTGTGTGGGGCTCGGTGTGTGTGTGTGGGGCTCGGTGTGTGTGTGTGGCTCTGTGTGTGTGTGTGTGGCTCTGTGTGTGTGTGGCATTGTGTGTGTGGCATTGTGTGTGTGTGTGTGTGTGTGGCTCTGTGTGTGTGTGTGGCTCTGTGGCTCTGTGTGTGTGGCTCTGTGGATCTGTGTGTGTGGCTCTGTGTGTGTGGCTCTGTGTGTGTGTGTGTGGCTCTGTGTGTGTGTGGCTCTGTGTGTGTGTGGCTCTGTGTGTGTGTGGCTCTGTGTGTGTGTGTGGCTCTGTGTGTGTGTGTGGCTCTGTGTGTGTGTGTGTGGCTCTGTGTGTGTGTGTGTGTGGCTCTGTGTGTGTGTGTGTGGCTCTGTGTGTGTGTGTGTGGCTCTGTGTGTGTGTGGCTCTGTGGGTGTGTGTGTGGCTCTGTGGGTGTGTGTGTGTGGCTCTGTGGTTGTGTGTGTGTGTGGCTCTGTGGTTGTGTGTGTGTGTGGCTCTGTGGGTGTGTGTGTGTGTGTGGCTCTGTGGGGGTGTGTGTGTGTGGCTCTGTGTGTGTGTGTGGCTCTGTGGGTGTGTGTGTGTGTGGCTCTGTGGGTGTGTGTGTGTGTGGCTCTGTGGGTGTGTGTGTGTGTGGCTCTGTGGGTGTGTGTGTGTGGCTCTGTGGGTGTGTGTGTGGCTCTGTGGGTGTTTGTGTGTGGCTCTGTGTGTGTGTGGCTCGGTGGGTGTGTGGCTCGGTGGGTGTGTGGCTCTGTGTGTGTGTGGCTCTGTGTGGGTGTGTGTGTGTGTGGCTCTGTGTGTGTGTGTGTGTGTGGCTCTGTGTGTGTGTGTGGCTCTGTGTGTGTGTGTGGCTCTGTGTGTGTGTGGCTCTGTGTGTGTGTGTGTGGCTCTGTGTGTGTGTGTGTGGCTCTGTGTGTGTGTGTGGCTCTGTGTGTGTGTGTGTGGCTCAGTGTGTGTGTGTGTGGCTCTGTGGGTGTGTGTGTGGCTGTTAGACGGACCGGGAGGGTCGGCCGAGGTTACGGGGAGAGGTCTCCAGGGAGAGCCGTCTCCAACGACTGTACAGATAAGTAACTTCCCCCCCCACAGACGGACACCACACAAGGTTGAAGGTTAACGAGACTTTATATGCAATTCTTAGGTTACGAGGATGGATACAAGGAGGTCTGGACTCAGGGGTCCCCTCGGTTCTAGTCTCTGGTTTAGGAAAGGGGTAGCGGGACAGTCTTAGTTACCAATGCGTACAAAATAGCTCTCAATCCTCGAGCTCGGCGTTCTAGATGATCGGGCCGTGGAGGAGCCAAGCAGGTCCCGAGATGGATGAAGGAAGGACGACGGTCCGCGGCGGAGCCTGCAGGTCCCGGTGGAAGATGACGGTTACAACGGTCCGCGGCCACGCCAGCAGATCCCGACGACGATGAAGGATGAAGGTTACGACGGCTGTGGCAGCGCCAACAGGCAGGACGATGGTGCACAGGACAGAGCTATGGCAGCGCCAGTAGTCCGTCCAGGATGAGTTCCTCTTTACGTCTCTCGACTCCAAGATACAACTGCCTTCCTGCTCTGGAGCTGCCCCAGTTATAGGGCTGGCGTGCTTTGATGTCCGGACCCTCGCACTTGGAGGTCGGGAGGTCCGGGATGGGGGAGTCCAGACACCCAGCAGGGGGGTGGAGCCAGCGCCCGGGGAGGCGATGGGCGAGCGGCACTTGGTGGGGGAGAGCCATTGGCACCTCTTTCTCCCATGGACTTGCCAAGTAGCCCGCTCACCTCCTGGGTGGAGGGTGGTGCCGGAATGTCTGAGGCCGGGCCAGGCCCAGGGTTGAGGTCGATCGGGGGCCAGGCGGCCTCGTGGTGGAGTGTCCAAGATGGCGCCCCAGGCTGGGCGCGTGGGCCGGCAGTGGATCGGACCCTCGAGGTCGGCAGGCTCGAGGGCAGGGGTCCCTGAGGGGACGGAGGACGTGCAATGGTGGTGTGTGGTACTTGCGGGACTGGGCTCAGGCCTGGTTGGGCCGGGGGAGAGCGGCCCTTCATGTGGCCTGTCCAACATGCGTCCCCCCCAGCTGAAGGCGGGGAGAGTTACCCATCCTCTTGGGGACTCTCCTCGTCGAGGCGGAAAAACCGGGACAGGCCATCCGCGTTGGCGTGATCTGGCCCAGGCCGGTGTTCTACTGTGAAGTCCATACCTTGCAAGGAGATGGACCAGCGTAGCAACTTTGGGTTCTCCCCCCGCATATGCATCAGCCATTGCAGGGGTCGGTGGTCGGTCTGCACCCGGAAGTGGGTGCCGAAAAGGTAGGCCGGAGCTTCTTGAGGGCCCATACCACAGCGAAGGCTTCCCTCTCTATGGTGCTCCAGCGTTGCTCCCGTGGTAGGAGTCTCCGGCTGATGAAGGCCACCGGTTGATCAAGGCCTTCGGTGTTCACTTGAGACAGGACTGCCCCAATGCCCTGGTCGGAGGCGTCCGTCTGGACGACGAACTCCCGGCTGTAGTCTGGGGCCTGGAGCACAGGGGCGGAACACATGGCGGCCTTTAATTGTTCAAATGCAGTTTGACACTCTGGGGTCCAGGTGACTTTCTTGGGCTGGTTCTTTGACGTGAGTTCGGTGAGGGGCCCCACTATGGTACCATAGTCTTTTACGAACCTTCGGTAGTAGCCCGTGAGGCCCAGGAAGGCTCGTACCTCGGTTTGGGTGATGGGAGGCTGCCAGGCCTGGATGGCGGCAATTTTCAGCTGTAGCGGGGCCACTAGGCCGCTTCCCACCTGGTGTCCGAGGTAGGTTACAGACCCTTGCCCAATTTGACACTTGCTGGCCTTGATCGTGAGGCCAGCTCGCTGAAGGGCTTGCAGCACTGCTCGGAGGTGGTGGAGGTGCTCGGTCCAATGGTGGCTGTATACAGCGATGTCGTCTAGGTAGGCGGCGCTGAATCCTTCGAGCCCCGCCAGGACCTGATTGACGAGCCGTTGGAATGTTGCTGGGGCATTCTTCATGCCGAAGGGCATGACCGTGAAATGGTAATGGCCATCGGGGGTGGAGAAGGCAGAACGTTCTTGCGCCCGGGGTGTGAGGCCGATCTGCCAATAGCCTGCTGTCAAGTCGAAGATGCTGAGGTAGCGGGCAGCTCCCATTCGGTCGACTAGTTCATCTGCCCGGGGGATGGGGTGCGCGTCTGTTCTGGTGACCGCATTCAAGCCCCGGTAGTCGACGCAGAACCGGAGTTCGGGTGTGGTGCCGGGGGCAGCTGCTTTGGGGACCAGTACGACAGGGCTGGCCCAGGGACTGTCTGAGGGCTCGATGACCCCGATCGTGAGCATCTTGGCTATTTCTTCCTGGATGCAGGCCCGTACCCGGTCTGGCACGCGGTAGGCCCGGTGGCGGATAGGGGGGCTGTCCCCGGTATCCACATCGTGCACACACCAGGAAGTGACACCCGGGGTGAGGGAGAACAGGCTGGCGAACTGTGATAGGAGGGCTTGACACTCCTGGCGTTGTTCTCTGGTGAGGGCCTCTGAGAGCCGGACCCCATCCACGGAGCCGTCTTGCTCTTGAGTCCGTAGGAGGTCAGGGAGAGGCTCGGAGTCTTCTTCAACCCCAGTGTCTGTGGCCATCAGGAGGCTGAGCTCTGTTCGCACAAAGTGGGGCTTTAGTCTGTTAGCGTGGAGGACCCGGAGAGGGTTCCGGGAGGATTCCATGTCGATGAGATAAGTGGCAGGACCCTTGCGCTCTATTACTTTGAAGGGCCCCGTCCATTTGTCTTGCAGGGCGCATGGCTCAGTGGGGGACATCACCCATACCTGTTGGCCAGGTTCGAATTCAATGGATGAGGCATTCTGGTCATACCATTTTTTCATGTCCTCTTGACTGGCCTCTAGGTTGGCCTTCGCTAGTTCTCGGAACCGCCGGGTCTGGTTGCGGAGGGTGAGGAGGTACCGGAAGACATCTGGAGGGTTCTTTAGCGGAGGCATCTCCCAGCCTTCTTTGACGAGACTGAGCGGCCCTCGCACTGGGTGTCCATATAGCAGTTCAAATGGGCTGAAGCCCAGGGATTTCTGGGGGACTTCTCGATATGCGAAGAGGAGGCACGGCAGCAGCACATCCCACTGGCGACGGAGGGGCTCTTCCAACCCCCCGATCATTCCCTTTAGCGTGCGGTTGAACCGCTCAACGAGTCCGTTCCCTTGAGGGTGATAGGGGGTTGTGAATCTGTAGGTGACCCCGCACTGTTGCCAGAGGGACTTCATGTATTTGGAAATAAAGTTCGTGCCTCTGTCGCTGACGACTTCTCGGGGGAAGCCCACACGGGAGAAGATCCCCATCAGGGCCCGGCCGACCACCGGGGCTGTCACAGTTCGCAGAGGAACAGCCTCAGGGTAGCGGGTGGCGTGGTCCACTAACACCAGGATGAATCGATGGCCTTGTTTTGTGCGTGGGTCCAAGGGCCCCACAATGTCTATTCCGACTCTCTCAAACGGGGTAGTGACCACGGGAAAAGGTTGCAGGGGAGCCTTTAGTTTGCGGCCGCTCTTCCCACTGGCTTGGCACGTGGGGCAAGATCGGCAATGCTGGTGCACATCGTTTCTCATTTTGGGCCAGAAGAAGTGGGTCACTAGGCGACTGTAGGTTTTATCTTGTCCCAGATGTCCTGCCAGGGGGACATCGTGGGCCAGGTTTAACAGGAAGTCTCTGAAACGGAGGGGTACCACTAGTACTCGGTTGCTCCCCAGCTCGGCGATTCTTTGCTCGCTGTACAGCAGATCATTGTCCCAGTAGACCCAATGAGTTCCGGGGGTATCCCCTGCGCTTTGGGCGAGCGCTTGCTGGCGGAGTCCCTCGAGGGAGGGACAGGTCTTCTGTTCTTTGCGAAATTGTTCTTGCGTGGGCCCCCCTTCTTGAGGCCACTGGTCGAGGTTAGCGAGGTCGGTAGGTTGAGCTGGTTCGGCGGGAATGTTACGGTCGGTGTTTTCGGCCGGGGCGACCGAAGGCGGTGGCGCCGGCCATTCGGGTTCTTCTGGCTGGTGGTTGGCACGGGCGGCCATGGAACGGGTGGTGACGCACGCCCAGTCTGGGACGCCCAACATCCCCAGGTGTTCCTTTCGCTCCACGGCGGCCCACGGAGAGCTTTCCAGGTCATTGCCCAGGAGGCAGTCTACGGGGGCATCGTCTCGGACCGTCACTTTCAACATGCCGGAGACCCCCCCCCATTCGAAGGGGACGCAGGCCATCCGACACAGGCTCTCCGAGTTATCGGCTGATCGTACAGGGCAGAGAATGTTCGGTAGATACTGTTCTGGGGCCACCAGGTGACAGCGGACGGCTGTTACACTGGCCCCGGTGTCACGAAGGGCTTCGGCCTGGTGTCCATTGATGCTCACCCATTGGCTGTACTTCTGGGTGTTAGCGGGTAGGGGGACCCGCGGGACCATGTCTTTCCCCCCTAAGCAGGCTAGAGTCATGGCGGCTGGCTCCCACTCTTGATGCTCTTGTTCGTACTCTTCCTGTTCCTCGGAGATCTGTTCTTCCCCTAGGGCTGCAGCGGCCACTTGGCGGGGTCTTGGGCTCTGGTACTGCGGGCAGTTTGGGTCGTTCGCATAGTGGCCGACTCGTTGACATCGGTGACACGTGACATTGGCTCTGTACCCCGGTCGCGCTGGGGTGCTGCCCCGGTTGGCCGGGGGGGTGGTGTTGGTAGCGGGGGCGACCGGGGCGTTGTCTCTTCCTCGCCCTTGGCCCCCTCCTCCTCCTCTGGGTCGGTGCTGACCATTGTTGTTCCGGTTCTGTTCGTAGGACCCATTCCGGCCCACTCTGGTGATCTCCCACCGGTCAGCTTCGGCTGCGAGCTGCCGGGGATCCGTTAACTTGCTGTCGAGGAGGTGTTGGCGGAGTTCAATGAAGCAATTGTTCGACAGATGCTCCCATACCATTAGGTTAAATAGTTGCTCGTAGGTCGTGACGCTGCTTCCTCGGATCCAGCCCTCGAAGGCTCGGCTAAAGTATGTTACATAGTCCACCCAAGTTGTACCCGGGATGCGGGTGCAGTCTCGGAACCTCTGACGGTACATCTCGGGTGTGAGACCATAGCGGGTGAGGAGGGCCGCTTTCATATGGTCGTAGGAGGTCATCTGGTGGTCCGGGAGCTGTAGTAGGGTGTCGCGGCCCTCATTGAGGAATCTTCCCCAGAGACCGGCTCCCCAGTCGCTTCTATCGATCCGGTGTGCAGTCATAGCGATTTCATAGGCTTTAAACCATTGCTGGATGTCGTCCTCTCTGAAGTATTCTCGGACAACATCCTTGGGGATGCGTACCTTTTTGTCTGTGGCCCCTGAGGTGGGGGGTCGCTCGGGTACCCCTGCTTCTTTATTCTGCTTGCGTAGGTTGATCTCGGCTAGGTTTCGTTCGTGTTCGTACGCTAGTTTTTTTTCCTCGAGCTCCCTTTGTCTCTGTTTCTCCTCTCTTTCTTCTCGGAGACGCAGGTGCTCTAAGTTGATTTTTTGTTCGGCCAACTTAAGTTCAACGTCCATTTTAAGTCGGGCCATTTCTAGTTCGTGTAGTCGGGTCCTTTCTCTTTCCTGGATCTCGCCTTGCGAGAGACCCGTTCTTTGCCCTTCCGGGGCCGTGGTTGTTTTTTCTACGGTGCTTTGATCAGGGGTTCCGGCAGCCCCGGTTTCTGCCCAAGATTCTAGGGCATGCTTAAAATCGTCCTTGGTACTCAGTCCGGTGGTAGCGATACCCAGTTCGATGCAGAATTGTTTAAGTTCACGATGGTTGTACTCCTCCAATTTCTCCATTTGGAATTTCTCGGTTGATCCGCTCTCTTTCGTGGTCATTGTGACTTCGTCGTGGGGTGAGCTACTCTCTGTACGTTTATGCGGTGATTCGGATCCCACCGCTGCCACCAATGTTAGACGGACCGGGAGGGTCGGCCGAGGTTACGGGGAGAGGTCTCCAGGGAGAGCCGTCTCCAACGACTGTACAGATAAGTAACTTCCCCCCCCACAGACGGACACCACACAAGGTTGAAGGTTAACGAGACTTTATATGCAATTCTTAGGTTACGAGGATGGATACAAGGAGGTCTGGACTCAGGGGTCCCCTCGGTTCTAGTCTCTGGTTTAGGAAAGGGGTAGCGGGACAGTCTTAGTTACCAATGCGTACAAAATAGCTCTCAATCCTCGAGCTCGGCGTTCTAGATGATCGGGCCGTGGAGGAGCCAAGCAGGTCCCGAGATGGATGAAGGAAGGACGACGGTCCGCGGCGGAGCCTGCAGGTCCCGGTGGAAGATGACGGTTACAACGGTCCGCGGCCACGCCAGCAGATCCCGACGACGATGAAGGATGAAGGTTACGACGGCTGTGGCAGCGCCAACAGGCAGGACGATGGTGCACAGGACAGAGCTATGGCAGCGCCAGTAGTCCGTCCAGGATGAGTTCCTCTTTACGTCTCTCGACTCCAAGATACAACTGCCTTCCTGCTCTGGAGCTGCCCCAGTTATAGGGCTGGCGTGCTTTGATGTCCGGACCCTCGCACTTGGAGGTCGGGAGGTCCGGGATGGGGGAGTCCAGACACCCAGCAGGGGGGTGGAGCCAGCGCCCGGGGAGGCGATGGGCGAGCGGCACTTGGTGGGGGAGAGCCATTGGCACCTCTTTCTCCCATGGACTTGCCAAGTAGCCCGCTCACCTCCTGGGTGGAGGGTGGTGCCGGAATGTCTGAGGCCGGGCCAGGCCCAGGGTTGAGGTCGATCGGGGGCCAGGCGGCCTCGTGGTGGAGTGTCCAAGATGGCGCCCCAGGCTGGGCGCGTGGGCCGGCAGTGGATCGGACCCTCGAGGTCGGCAGGCTCGAGGGCAGGGGTCCCTGAGGGGACGGAGGACGTGCAATGGTGGTGTGTGGTACTTGCGGGACTGGGCTCAGGCCTGGTTGGGCCGGGGGAGAGCGGCCCTTCATGTGGCCTGTCCAACAGTGGCTCTGTGGGTGTGTGTGTGTGTGTGGCTCTGTGGGTGTGTGTGTGGCTCTGTGGGTGTGTGTGTGTGTGGCTCTGGGTGTGTGTGTGTGTGGCTCTGTGGGTGTGTGTGTGTGTGTGGCTCTGTGGGTGTGTGTGTGTGTGGCTCTGTGGGTGTGTGTGTGTGTGGCTCTGTGTGTGTGTGGCTCTGTGTGTGTGTGGCTCGGTGTGTGTGTGGCTCGGTGTGTGTGTGTGTGGGGCTCGGTGTGTGTGTGTGTGTGGGGCTCGGTGTGTGTGTGTGTGTGTGTGTGGCTCTGTGTGTGTGTGTGGCTCTGTGTGTGTGTGTGTGGCTCTGTGTGTGTGTGTGTGGCTCTGTGGGTGTGTGTGTGGCTCTGTGGGTGTGTGTGTGTGTGGCTCTGTGGTTGTGTGTGTGTGTGGCTCTGTGGTTGTGTGTGTGTGTGGCTCTGTGGGTGTGTGTGTGTGTGTGTGGCTCTGTGGGTGTGTGTGTGTGGCTCGGTGTGTGTGTGGGGCTCGGTGTGTGTGTGTGTGTGTGGGGCTCGGTGTGTGTGTGTGTGGGGCTCGGTGTGTGTGTGTGGGGCTCGGTGTGTGTGTGGGGCTCGGTGTGTGTGTGTGGGGCTCGGTGTGTGTGTGGGGCTCGGTGTGTGTGTGTGGGGCTCGGTGTGTGTGTGTGGGGCTCGGTGTGTGTGTGTGGGGCTCTGTGTGTGTGTGTGTGGCTCTGTGTGTGTGTGTGTGTGGCTCTGTGTGTGTGTGTGTGTGGCTCTGTGTGTGTGTGTGGCTCTGTGTGTGGCTCTGTGGCTCTGTGTGTGTGGCTCTGTGGCTCTGTGTGTGTGGCTCTGTGTGTGTGTGTGTGGCTCTGTGTGTGTGTGTGTGTGGCTCTGTGTGTGTGTGTGTGTGTGGCTGTGTGTGTGTGTGTGTGTGTGTGTGTGTGTGGCTCTGTGTGTGTGTGTGTGTGGCTCTGTGTGTGTGTGTGTGGCTCTGTGTGTGTGTGTGTAGCTCTGTGTGTGGCTCTGTGTGTGTGTGTGTGGCTCTGTGTGTGTGTGTGTGGCTCTGTGTGTTTGTGTGTGTGGCTCTGTGTGTGTGGCTCTGTGTGTGTGTGTGTGTGTGTGTGGCTCTGTGTGTGTGTGTGTGTGTGTGTGGCTCTGTGTGTGTGTGTGGCTCTGTGTGTGTGTGTGTGGCTCTGTGTGTGTGTGTGTGTGTGGCTCTGTGTGTGGCTCTGTGTGTGTGTGTGTGGCTGTGTGTGTGGGGGGCTCTGTGTGTGTGTGTGGGGCTCGGTGTGTGTGTGTGTGTGGGGGGCTCTGTGTGTGTGTGTGGCTCTGTGTGTGTGTGTGGCTCTGTGTGTGTGTGGCTCTGTGTGTGTGGCTCTGTGTGTGTGGCTCTGTGTGTGTGTGTGTGTGTGGCTCTGTGTGTGTGTGTGTGGCTCTTTGTGTGTGTGTGTGGCTCTGTGTGTGTGTGTGGCTCTGTGTGTGTGGCTCTGTGGCTCTGTGTGTGTGGCTCTGTGTGTGTGTGTGTGTGGCTCTGTGTGTGTGTGGCTCTGTGTGTGTGGCTCTATGTGTGTGTGGCTCTATGTGTGTGTGGCTCTATGTGTGTGTGGCTCTATGTGTGTGTGGCTCTATGTGTGTGTGGCTCTATGTGTGTGTGGCTCTATGTGTGTGTGGCTCTGTGTGTGTGGCTCTGTGTGTGTGTGTGTGGCTCTGTGTGTGTGGCGGTGTGGCTGTGTGTGTGTGTGTGTGTGTGGCTCTGTGTGTGTGGCTCTGTGTGTGTGTGTGTGTGTGTGTGGCTCTGTGTGTGTGTGTGGCTCTGTGTGTGTGTGTGTGTGGCTCTGTGTTTGTGGCTCTGTGGCTCTGTGTGTGTGGCTCTGTGTGTGTGGCTGTGTGTGTGTGTGGCTCTGTGTGTGTGTGGCTCTGTGTGTGTGTGTGGCTCTGTGTGTGTGTGGCTCTGTGTGTGTGTGGCTCTGTGTGTGTGTGTGTGGCTCTGTGTGTGTGTGTGGCTCTGTGTGTGTGTGTGTGGCTCTGTGTGTGTGTGTGTGGCTCTGTGTGTGTGTGTGGCTCTGTGTGTGTGTGTGTGTGTGTCTCGTGTGTGTGTGTGTGGCTCTGTGTGTGTGTGTGTGTGGCTCTGTGTGTGTGTGTGGCTCTGTGTGTGTGTGTGTGTGTGTGTGGCTCTGTGGGGGGGTGTGTGTGTGTGTGGCTCTGTGGGGGTGCGTGTGTGTGTGTGTGTGTGGCTCTGTGGGTGTGTGGCTCTGTGGGTGTGTGTGTGTGTGTGTGTGTGTGTGTGTGGCTGTGTGTGTGTGTGTGTGTGTGGCTCTGTGTGTGTGTGTGGCTCTGTGTGTGTGTGTGGCTCTGTGTGTGTGTGTGTGTGTGTGGCTCTGTGTGTGTGTGTGGCTCTGTGTGTGTGTGTGTGTGGCTCTGTGTTTGTGGCTCTGTGTGTGTGGCTCTGTGTGTGTGTGTGGCTCTGTGTGTGTGTGGCTCTGTGTGTGTGTGTGGCTCTGTGTGTGTGTGGCTCTGTGTGTGTGTGTGGCTCTGTGTGTGTGTGGCTCTGTGTGTGTGTGTGGCTCTGTGTGTGTGTGTGTGGCTCTGTGTGTGTGTGTGTGTGTGGCTCTGTGTGTGTGTGTGTGTGTGGCTCTGTGTGTGTGTGTGGCTCTGTGTGTGTGTGTGGCTCTGTGTGTGTGTGTGTGTCTCGTGTGTGTGTGTGTGGCTCTGTGTGTGTGTGTGTGTGTGGCTCTGTGTGTGTGTGTGTGTGGCTCTGTGTGTGTGTGTGTGTGTGTGTGTGGCTCTGTGGGGGGGTGTGTGTGTGTGTGGCTCTGTGGGGGTGCGTGTGTGTGTGTGTGTGTGGCTCTGTGGGTGTGTGTGTGTGTGGCTCTGTGGGTGTGTGTGTGTGTGGCTCTGTGGGTGTGTGGCTCTGTGGGTGTGTGGCTCTGTGGGTGTGTGGCTCTGTGGGTGTGTGGCTCTGTGGGTGTGTGGCTCTGTGTGTGTGTGGCTCGGTGTGTGTGTGTGTGGCTCGGTGTGTGTGTGTGTGTGTGGGGCTCGGTGTGTGTGTGTGTGTGGGGCTCGGTGTGTGTGTGTGGGGCTCGGTGTGTGTGTGGGGCTCGGTGTGTGTGTGTGTGTGTTTGGCTCGGTGTGTGTGTGGCTCGGTATGTGTGTGTGTGGGGCTCGGTGTGTGTGTGGGGCTCGGTGTGTGTGTGTGGCTCGGTGTGTGTGTGGGGCTCGGTGTGTGTGTGGGGCTCGGTGTGTGTGTGTGTGGCTCGGTGTGTGTGTGTGTGGCTCTGTGTGTGTGTGTGTGGCTCTGTGTGTGTGTGTGTGTGTGGCTCTGTGTGTGTGTGTGTGTGGCTCTGTGTGTGTGTGTGTGGCTCTGTGTGTGTGTGTGTGGCTCTGTGTGTGTGGCTCTGTGTGTGTGGCTCTGTGTGTGTGGCTCTGTGTGTGTGGCTCTGTGTGTGTGTGTGTGGCTCTGTGTGTGTGTGGCTCTGTGTGTGTGTGGCTCTGTTTGTGTGTGGCTCTGTGTGTGTGTGTGGCTCTGTGTGTGTGTGGCTCTGTGTGTGTGTGGCTCTGTGTGTGTGTGGCTCTGTGTGTGTGTGGCTCTGTGTGTGTGTGGCTCTGTGTGTGTGTGGCTCTGTGTGTGTGTGTGGCTCTGTGTGTGTGTGGCTCTGTGTGTGTGTGGCTCCGTGTGTGTGTGTGGCTCTGTGTGTGTGGCTCTGTGTGTGTGTGTGTGGCTCTGTGTGTGTGGCGGTGTGGCTGTGTGTGTGGCTCTGTGTGTGTGTGTGTGGCTCTGTGTGTGTGTGTGGCTCTGTGTGTGTGTGTGTGTGTGTGGCTCTGTGTGTGTGTGTGTGTGTGTGTGTGGCTCTGTCTGTGTGTGTGTGTGTGGCTCTGGGTGTGTGTGTGTGTGTGTGTGTGTGGCGCTCTGGGTGTGTGTGTGTGTGGCGCTCTGTGGGTGTGTGGCTCTGTGTGTGTGTGTGTGGCTCTGTGGGTGTGTGTGTGTGTGTGTAGCTCTGTGTGTGTGGCTCTGTGTGTGTGGCTCTGTGGCTCTGTGTGTGTGGCTCTGTGTGTGTGGCTCTGTGGCTCTGTGTGTGTGTGTGTGGCTCTGTGTGTGTGGCGGTGTGGCTCTGTGTGTGTGGCGGTGTGGCTCTGTGTGTGTGTGGCTCTGTGTGTGTGTGGCTCTGTGTGTGTGTGGCTCTGTGTGTGTGTGGCTCTGTGTGTGTGTGTGGCTCTGTGTGTGTGTGGCTCTGTGTGTGTGTGTGTGTGGCTCTGTGGGTGGCTCTGTGTGTGTGTGTGTGGCTCTGTGGGTGGGTGGGTGTGTGTGGGGCTCTGTGGGTGTGTGTGTGTGTGTGGGGCTTGGTGTGTGTGTGTGTGGGGCTCGGTGTGTGTGTGTGTGTGTGTGTGGGGCTCTGTGTGTGTGTGTGGGGCTCTGTGTGTGTGTGTGGGGCTCTGTGTGTGTGTGTGTGGCTCTGTGTGTGTGTGTGTGTGTGTGTGTGTGTGTGTGTGTGTGTGTGGCTCTGTGTGTGTGTGTGTGTGTGTGGCTCTGTGTGTGTGTGTGTGGCTCGGTGTGCGTGTGTTTGGCTCGGTATGTGTGTGTGTGTGGCTCAGTGTGTGTGTGGCTCAGTGTGTGTGTGTGTGTGTGTGTGGCTGGGTGTGTGTGTGTGTGTGGCTCGGTGTGTGTGTGGCTCTGGGTGTGTGTGTGGCTCTGGGTGTGTGTGGCTCTGTGTGTGGCTGTGGCTGTGTGTGTGTGTGTGTGTGTGGAACTGTGTGTGTGTGTGTGTGTGTGTGTGGCTCTGTGTGTGTGTGTGTGGGGGGCTCTCTGTGTGGGTGCAAATGCAATAGGTCTCGCATTTGCGAGAGAATATGCTATTGGCATTATAAATGACAATGCCATTTATTTATGTTTTAAAAACAAAAACATAAAGTTAAATAATGTCATGAGCAGTGCCAATAGCTCTAACTTTAACAAAGACGAGACCATTGCATTGTAAATGCTTGTTCTTTCAGGCTATTATGGTTTCTCTTTCATTTTGTATGTAGAGTTTGTCGATTTAGATATTACCTACGTGTAGGTTTTCTATTCTATTCAAAGTGAACATGAGTCATATAATCTGAGAGGTAAAACAAGCAGTCTAGGTTTCAAGAGGAATTGACTTTCATTTCACAGGTAGAGTTTAAATGTTGTTTTGATTGACTACAATGAAACATTTAGAATAAAGATAGTTGTTTTGCTCAAACTCCGAATGGTTTTGCTTGACACAAAATGACAGATCTTTGTTGGTAAATATTGTAACTGTTTAGTTACTAGCAGAATTCCTGTATTTGTGAGTACTTGGCAATATATCCTTCATGAACTATGTTGATTGGAGCTGTGGTTCTCCTACTGTAGTGTTTTAATTTGAGTGGTGTATTCATCTGGACTTGCTGTATCGATGCGTGGCTAGACGCATCTGTAATATACCTTTCTGATCCAGCATGCCAGAGGAGGCATGGGACGGTGTCTGGTTGTGTAGATGGATGAAATACACATTGTATTGATGGATGCACATGGTTGGAGATTGACCCTGTAAAGACAGTGCTCCTATTTGTGCCCATGCTTGGAGGAGAGACCCTCACATGACTTTACGTATAGGAGTCCATATTGCAGAGCGATGCCAGTTAGTGGCCAAAAGCTACAGATCAACAGAAAAGTCAGTTCAGGATAAATGTCCTCCCTTCATTGTATGACACCTTAGACCTCTGGGACTCTAGGTAAATACCTACACGCCTCTGCTCGTCGCCTTTTAAGGTTGAAGGTGGTTATGGGCGCTGGAGTCACTGTATATCACTTTGTGCAGATTCTTTATACAATTAAGTGTATCAAAAACCGTAAAATGAAAAGTAGACAAATTTATAGAATGTTTGGATTTCACTAGCTTCTCATCACATTCATGCTTTGTAATACTTTGCAAATTTCTTTTTCAGGCTGGATTCATTCGTGTGGACCACGACTACGTAGTTAAGTCAGCCCAGTTAGCCAAAGCGGGAGGGTGTAAGCACTTCAACCTGGAATCTTCTAATGGAGCGGACAAGGGAAGCTCATTTTTGTACCTAAAAGTTAAGGTTAGTATTCATTTTCTAAATAATGTGCAGTAACGCCTCCCATAACCCCTGTTGAGTCTGTGCTTCTCCAATCTCTGTTCGGAGACATTATTTTCCCCAGCCAAAGGGGCTAATACGAGACCACTTTGCTTTCAGAAGGGACAACATTTACATGCAATGTCTGACGATAAAAAAAAAAAACTTTGTGGTTTAAGGATACTGACTGAAAAGGGATGGGAGTGCCTGAGCCATTTAAGGCAGTTTGTAGGGTCGGAGGAAGCAAAGATCTGATTTCTACATGAAGCACAGACAAAATCAGAGCCTTTGTGGAAAGCACCAGCAGCAGAACCTCTGAAAGCTTCTTTCACTGTACATTCGCGTCTGTAATATTCGCACTCAGCTAGACGATACAAGTTTGGGCTGACGCACAGTCCCATTTTATGTTGATGGTTGTAACCTGTTGAACAGAAGCGTGAGATGTACAGGCAGGCTTCTACCTATCAGAGGGTCACGCATGCATCATTGGCCTCATTACTACTGCTGTTTCTGCATAGTTTCAGGTCCAGGATCCTAGATGGTTTTATATCCTGGGGGATGTGTCTTTTGTTATACTATCTGTATAGTTTTGTCGTATAGTGCTTGCTTAAAGGTTTCTGGGACTTGGAACTCTGACTCAGCAAGATTCTGTAGACTTCTGTATGAAGCTGGATTGGACTCTTGGTAATGGTACTGTTGCTTCATCACAAGTGGCGTCGATTGGAGAGTGACTGGAGCACAGGGTAAGTACTCTATCAAAATCCATGGATTGATTTACGTAAATGTATTCTATTGTTTGCTAGATGGATTAGCATAAAGGATATACTTCTATAAACATCTAATCAAACTGAGGTCCTACTAGATAACATTGTTGGACCTGCCTTGGATATTGGTGAGACATTTGTCACACAACACACGACATGAAGCAGATGTTTTAGCTGGTATGCGGCACCTTTTTGTTTCCAGCACGTTAAACGTTTGACCACTTGCGTCATTTGAAGTTACTATGCGTCCTTCTGCCACTCGCGCACTGGTACGGCGCCGCCGCTTCTCCCTTGTTCTCTCTACGTCACGTCGGATCAATTTCCTCACCATTCTGCCTTACATTACACATGTCACTCCACGTAAGCAACGTCAGAAGACACCGATTTGGATTAGCTCAACAATCTGTTGCCACGTCATTACGCTCCATGCGACTGTGCTATCTTGAAAGTGTTAAACAGTTCCTGTTCATCAGCGTTCTGGCCAAATCCTCGATGCTACCAGTGAGGAAATAAACTTTGCTGCTAAATTACCTGGATTATTATATCAGACTGAGGTAGATATTTTCTATTCTATTACCTCTACTACTCTGCGAAAATACTTTAATAACAGCAAAACTGTAGGAAGGTAGGATCCTTCAAGCATGCTTACCCCCACTTCCAGTGGCTAATTTGAAAAACAGATAAGTGCTGTGGTTCTCGTCAGGAGGCAGCTTGCCTTAGCCCATTATTCTTGTTAGCGCCGCCTAAAGCAGAACCAACTCCTAACCACGACGGCCAGAGATGCAGACTTCGGAGCTGGGTAACCAGGTACGAATCTCTGCATCGGCTCAACATCCTGCGATTCTGGGCAAATCGCTTCATCTCCCTCTAAAATAATGTGTCCTTAACTGGTGCTCATGAAAATGGCTGATGTTGATGATTAAGTGCCGGTGCATAGCACCGTAAACTACAGACTCAAAATAAGCACTGTCCACTTTTTGCCTGGTGTCAGCGTGTTTTTTCCTTAGTTTGCTAGGAACTTGGCAATCTGGACCCCATCATGTGTGCCCGCTCCCCTAAAATGGTTCTGCTAAGTACTTTGGAGCCTCCACAATTGGCTACTTGAGTCCCTAGTATATGGTACTGAGGTGCCAAGGGCCTAGGCACACAAGTGATGTCCCATAGGCTGCAGCATGTATTGTGCCATCCATGGGAGCTGACTTAAACTGTGACTACAGGCCTGCTATTGCAGCCTGTGTGAGTTGGTGCTTGTACCTCTCACAGCAGATATACATTTCGTTATATCTGAGGTCACTGAATTTAAACCTATAAGTCACCCCAATGGCAGGCACTTCAGTCCTGAGGGCAGGATGCTTGGTTACAAGTGTGGGGGTGCCCCTGCATAAGCAAGACTTCCCTACAAATAGTGTAGTCTATTCTCTAGGCTTTGTTGGTGTGGTCAGCCATTTTAAGACATATAGTGGACATTAGTCATTACAAGATGCCTAACTGTAGAATGGCTGCACCAATCTCCCGGTCATGTTAAGTATCTAACATGTTGGAATCATACCTCAACTCCTTTTCCAGTGTTGGACGTATGATCCCATGTACCCCCAGTACATGGGATCACACTTCTAACACTGGACCCCCTTAGATGACCCCCCCCTCACTCCCAGTACTCCCAGTAACAACCGTTCCCGGTCTGCAAGCAAGCTAGTGCTGCTGCTGACCACAGACATAAGTCTGCCCTCCTGCTGCCAAGCTCGAGCACTGGAAGGATTGAACAATAGGTTTCCTGTTCCAGACAGGACTTAGGGTATTGGGTTGGGATGGGGGTGCTTTGCAGCGCCACCAGACTGCTTTAAAGGGCACAGATGGTGCCCTCCTTGCATACTCCAGTTTGAGCCAGTTCAGGGACCCTTGGTTCCCGCTTTGGCGCGAAACCGTACAGAGGACAGGAGGGTATCTCCCCTCTGGCCAGCCCTGGCGGGACCCCTGAGTTATACCAACCCTTTCCTTAGGGTACTTAAGGGCTCTTCTGTGTGTGGGTCCTCGGAAGCATCGTGAGACCGGACTCAAACCTGAAACTACGTCGCTCTTAAATCATCTAGACACTTGTACTTCTTTGGACTTCGACTGGAAGGATGACAGTATCTCTCGTCGGCGTTGCTGGGTCCAAGCCCATGTGCACAGCTTTGACTTACCGTTGCCAAGGCTTATTGGCTCTGCACTCCAGAGATCTTCGGGCTACAAGTATCTCCAGCCTCCAGCACCTCACTTCCTGAAGAACAGAGTGCTCCCTGCATCTCCTGCAACGTGGGCCTCTGACTTTGGTTAGCTGCTTGAGGTCCTCTAGCAACTCCTGTGGGTCCTCTTGAAGGGTCTTCTCTTGCTTCACTGGGCACCCCTGCTTGCTCTGGTCCTGCTCTGACTCCCCTGCACTTGGTGAATCCCTTGGACCTTGCTGGTCCCAACGTTTGCTCTTTTTTTGTTCTCCATGCCAGTTGTGGGTACCATGGCTTGGTGGTGCTTCTGCCGGACTCCGACCACCTAGACACTGACATCCGATGCGGGACAGCTCCTGCATGGCTCCTAGAATTCCTCCGCTTTGCCTGGTCCTCGCAGCTGCAGCGTCAAGGTCACTGTTGTCTCTTCTGAACACCTCTGCATCAGTGAGCGTTGTGCTTCTGTGCCTCCTGGTCACCTCCGAGTGGCATAGACCCTGTCCCCTCTGCGTGGAGGTTCTTCACGTCAATAATTCACCCTTGACCGAACATATATATCTGCACACATACTAGTCAGGGTGGGAAGTCGACCGGATCCTAGTTGCCTTAGAGGGTGCACATCCGAGGGTACTTTCTTTCATATAATTTTGGAGTGTCCAAAGCTGCAGCCTTACTGGGGGAAAATTGTCTCCACTCTGGCGAGGGTCAGCTGGAAAGCTATCGTCCACTCCCCGCGACTGTCTACTGAATGTGTGGGAAGCCTAAGACCTGACTCAAACAGAACACACATGGGCGTCCCTGGGATTAGTCCTGGCTAAGAGGAACATGGCTCAGGGGTTGGGGACTGGAGTTCTACCTAAATACTCAAAATGGGCCAACGATATGGACAATGCCATGATCGCTGAGAACGATGTGTTTAAACATAGAGGTTGTCCCGTGAAGTGGGATCACAAATGTGCGAAGTGGAACAAGTTCCGTGGTGAAATTTGTGTCTCTCCTTTAGTTGAATTGCGAAAAAATTAGATGGTTATTGATTCTATTTATGTTTAATGTCATATTATGATGCGATGTAATCTGTGAGCATGTTCATGTGGCCATTTTATTATGTTATTGCTGTGTGGCCTGTCACTGTACCATCGCAACTGTTCAATAAAAAGAGAATTAAAAAAAAGAATCCACCCTTGGATTCCATCAGACTCTTTCAGTCTTCTCCAGTGGCATCTTCTTCGTAGTCTCCCATTGTCATCTACGGCCAGGTTCGACGCAACTTCACCACTATGCACCTGGCTTCTTTGATGCAGGTAACCTGGTTACTGGGGCATCAAAAACAAAGTGTTTCTTCTGGGTTCTCCAGGAAGGGTCCTTCATCTTTGAAATTGCAAATGCGACTTCTCCATTAGCTTCCATTTGGCACGCAGCTGTGTTTCCACTCTTCACTCAGCCTCCGTGTGGTTCCTGGGTACTTACCTTGGGAGGTTCCCGGTATCACCAACTCCTTTGAGTCTTCTGGGCCAAGTCCATTTCTTCTTTGCAGTTCGCATTCAACTTTCTTAATATATGGTTTGTTCTCCTCCTGGAGACCAGTGTAGATTTGTGCTACTTATATAATTATTTCAAAGTATTCTTGTGTTGATATCTCTGGGTAGGCGATATATCAATGTGTTAGTGATTGTGTTACATAATAAATAGACTTATTTTTATATAAACACTGTGTGGTTCTCTTTCATTTTACTGACACTATTGATTAAAGTAGATTAAACGAGCTGCTTTACACTTCTACAGGATAAGCCTGGAGGCTGCTTTCCACACCTACCACTTTGAGAGCTTTCTATGGTTATCATAGACCACTAAAGTAACCATAAGAGTTGCCTGGATTAGTGCAAAGTCATCCCTCCTTGGAGTGTGCACCATATACTAAGCCAGCCTTCTACAAACATTCGATTCGAACCAGCTAAGTTTTAGCAACATAAATGTGATCCACCAATTCCTTGGACATGGTGGATAGAGGAATTTATTTCTTATATGTAGGGGGACACCATGCCTACTGAAAGAAAGAAAAGTATTCTTTTACACTGTTTGGGTTTTGAAGGACAACTAGGTTTCAATATGTTACCACAAGTCTTAGCCCTAGAGGGACAAGGAGATGTGGATGTTTCTCAAGAAACTTTATTAAGAATGGAACGTTGGTTCAATCCTATTTCTAGTAATGCCCTAAACAAATTAAAATGTTATACCAGATTCTCTTTTCGCATTAGATTTGGTGGATTATCAATCGAATTGGCCGAAGGTTAAATTTGTTCTTCAAGCTACCACCAATGCATTATTTGTTTTTACAAAGACATTTTTGTGAGGTAAGGATACTCTGTTTTGATCACAGATAATGGGGTTTAGCTTAAACCACATGAAATGGATAGTTTTCTTAAGTATAGTAACATTCATTATGCCACTACTGCACAGGATAATGGTCTGGTAGAGCGGTTCAACAGGATTTTAAAGGAACGTGTCACATGGGCACATGGTTTTGGTGGTGATGGAAAGGAGAAATTGAGAGAGAAACTGGTTGTCCCATATTACTCCCCAAAATACTACAGAAGCCTGTCTGCTTAAGTTGTTGAAGGGAAGAGATCCCGTGTCTAATTGTGTCCAGGGTGGTCCAAAAAAGTAGAAAAAGAAGAACCGAATCTGAATAAAAAGGTGGCTGAGATGAGAGTAAACGGGTGGAAGTCAAAAAAGCGTATGGTGCCAAGTGGAAAGTTAAAGATTGCTTGAGGTTGGTGATTGGGTGAGAGTAAGGAAACCTGGGATTGTGGGCAAGTGTGAATCTAAATTTAGTAAAGATTTGACCGTAGTCAAGATTTACAATAAAAGTATGGTTACCCAGGATGGTAAAGTGTGGAATGTGAGAATAGCAAAGCGTAAAAGTAATGGGAGTGATTCTAGTGACCAGTGATTTTGTGAAGTCAGCAACTGTCCTGGAGCTATGTATGGCTGCCAGAGTGATCAGTTCACTACTAGTAATAGTGAGGTTGACACTGCTGATTCTAATGTTGCTCAAATGTTTGTGCAAGATTAGAATCCTGTACCTCACTCTCATGAAATTCAGGAAGTGAAGAAAAATGATTTTGTTGACTGTCTTCCAGAGTTAAAAAGTTTATCGTGACAATCTGCCTGTGAGATATAAAATGTTTGAATAATTAGTTACCCTTTAGAAAGTGTTTTGTATGTTTTAATTTCCAGGGCAAATGTGTTATATTTTGGGGAATATATCTTTTGTTATACTATTTGTATTGTTTTGAATATCGCACAGTGCTTGCTTGCATGACAAACTCTAGAACTTAGAGCTCCGACTCAGCAAGGTTCTATAGAATTATGTATTAAACTATATTGAACTGTTGGTGATTATACTGTGCTGCAGAAATGGTTTGTTCCTGAAATTTTGAGTATTTTCTTCATTACAATGGGGTCCTTTACACACATTATCAGTTTAAGGGGCCGCATATATGAGCATCCACTTGTCTCCAAGTAAACCCCTACAGCATTTGACTTTCAGAATAGCGAGGACGAGCAGCCACAGGCTTAGCTGGGAGCCCAACCTCAGAACTCAACAATCCACCAACATACACTGCATCTTCAATGTCCAGCTCAGTGATTGTCTCTTTAAGGAAAAGAATGTATTTCTAATCACACAGCAATGCTAAATATTACACAGTCCAACTTTGTGTGCAGGGTAATGGGTGTGGGTTTGACCCTCCATTGCTACATACTCCAAATTTCTTTGCTAATCCCAACGGGGTGACCCCTTTTAGGTTGCATCCCCTCTAGTAGTCCGGTAAAATCATGAATCAAGCTCATGTGCAGTCTTAAGTTCCTCACATGTCAAATGTGCATGGAGTTCATTGTTTTCTCAGTTCTTACCGCCTGGTGGTAATGCAGGTAGACTATAGTCTTTTCTTTGCTCCTTCGGAGTGGATCGGGCTGCCCCTTCTCACTCCAGTAGGTGGAGGCTACGATGAGTGAAGGCAGTTCTAAGGCCACTGAGAAGGCTAGCTGGAAGTCGAGTCTCCAGTCTGCCAGGCTTAGTCTTGTGGCGCAGGTGCCGTCCCAGCAGTTGCAGCTTCCTTGGGTGGCAGATAGGTTGCAGGCCCCACCTGGGCTGGCAAAAATAATTCCACCCACAATCCGGTCAATGCGCCGGTCACAACAGATGCAGCCTCAACTGAGCTAATGGCAGTTGCAGCCCTTATTGAGCTAATCCAATGATCACAGCAGATGTAAATCCGATCGGTTCAATTGCACAGTTACTTGAAGTGGGTTCTCCAGTAAACAGTTGTGAGATCAGGGAGACCCTCAGCAATGTAGGTCACTCCTAGTTTACTCAGTCGGCTGGTCCCTAGTACATGCTTGGCCTCTCTCTCTACCCACCAGACAGTGTCTTCTGCAAGACCAGACATACTCCTTCCCTCTCTCAGCCAGCAGGAAAGCTTTGAGGCAGATCCTAAGCTTTTCCAGCAGAAAGTGAGACCTCAGGAGATGTTCTCTCTCTTCTGGGAGACTGACTGTCAGGCTGAGACAAGCCCTGGTTGCACACTTGTCCTCCAGGTGGTCGGTGCAGTAATCTCTTCATGATGGACTCGAAACTGAAACAAAGAAGGGTATTTGGGTCCCACTATTCATCTTTACCAGTCCTCTGATGTGGATCTACTGTCTCAAGCGGTAGCAACGGTTTGGGCAGTTCTTCTTTCAATTGTCCTCTCCAGACTTCTCTCCATACACATCCCTTGATTACAGTGATGTTTCTCACAGCAGGCAGCACTGGGGCTGTCTCGTAACTGGAGCAGTCATAGCACAAGCACAATGTAGTATGACGTTTCTGGACACTAGTGTCATCAACCCAACTGAAACGGTAATCAGTTGTGGGGAAAATAAACGTTTCTCAACATAAACTGCAATCCCACCACTGTATTGAACCAAATGGCAGAGCACAGGGCGGTGTAATCAGCAGCCACTTGCTAACTAAAGGTTTCATGAAATTCCTAAAGGTAATTGTGGTGCCATCTGTCTCAGTGTAGTATCTGGATTGCCCCCTCCGCCACAAGAATGCAGGCAGTACACTTTCACGGTCTGGGTGAGCAGCCGTCAACCTCCATCCTGTGCTACAATAGTCCAGAGGCATCCAAAATGGACCCCACTGGCTTTAAGTACTCCGTCTCACTTACGTACACACAGACAGCCCTACTACTATACTTGTCCTACATGCACTGCACACCCGCATGTGCATACTGACGAGATGCCACTGGAACGTTCTGGGCATACATGAGATGGATGTTTGCTCCAATGTAAAAACCATCACTGGTGCAGTGCCCCTGCAAAAGAGTTAAGCAATGAGGTTAAATGTGTAGATATTGCTGGCGTCTCTTTGTTATGGTGCCAGTCTTGCAGGCAGCATAAAAAGAAAACAGTGAGGCAGATCACAAACCAGTCTGTCACTGGTCACCCCTCCTTGTGACTGCGCAGATAATTAAGGTCTTCGCTATTCCTAGAGCAGGTACATTTAATTCGAGGATCAGTATGTAAGCTGAAGATCTTTTGAAAGCAAACAAGTGAAAATTGACATGCAAATACCAAAAGGAAAGCGAAATGTTATCATGAAGTAATAAGGGTCAGGAAGTGTGTGGGTGAGTGTTGGGTGGAGGTATTGCTAGGTACAGTTAGTGAGGGGGAGAAATGAGAAAGAAGTTGGACAATGCATTTGAGCAAGAACCGCAGTGGTTCCGAACTATTTGCTTTGCCTTTAAATCTTTTATCCCTGCAAGTAATGGCATGAGTGGAAATTGTGTGTGTGTGCGTTGCCCCAGTACCATCAAAACGGATTGAGATAGTTGATAGCCTAGTTTTATGAAGAAGAGTTGTAAGTGGTCTACTTTGTAAGAATTATGCTTTTTTTTGTTTTAGGGGCAAGTGGAGGCTGAAGTTCAAGAACTCGATTTTGATAGATACACGATATTTCGACCAGCGTGAGTAGTACATTGTTACGGTTTCCGATTGCTGTGATAAAATATTCTTTCTGTTATTTGTTGGCATGTCTTAAATATTTTTATAAGGGCCGATCACCTTTCTACATCCTTTCCCCAGACCCATCACAGTTTTTGTGATTGCTGAAAAGAACATGGCACTTGAGTGCTAATAAACTGGATAACAGTAAAGGCAATAGTGCTGGCAGTAATAATAATAATAATAATGAGTCTTGTAAGAGCGCGAACAGCTACCTCACATGGAGGTGTCCCGGCGCTATGAGAACATACTAGCCATAAGTCAGGTGGCAGATCTTAGCATAGTGTAGTAAATAGCCAGGTTTTTAGCAGTCGTTTAAAACAAGTTTCAGAAGGGGCCTGTTGTAATGCAGGAGGGAGAGAGTTCCATAGCCCCGCCACATTGTCCGAGAAGGTTCTTCCACCCAGCCGCACTCTTCGTGCTCGGGGGACCACAAGCTGCACCCGCCCATTGGAGCGGAGGGTCCTCGACTGGTGATACCTAGGTAGCCTGGCTCTCAGATAATTAGGACAGATGCCATACAGGGACCTGAAGGCCAGCGTCAAGGTTTTAAACTTGATCCTACTGGCCACTGGAAGCCAGTGCAGTGCCCGAAGATGCGGAGAGACAAGGTGCTTGAAGGGAATACACCTCAACAGTCTCGCAGCCGCATTCTGCACCAACTGTAGGCGCTGGATTGAATATCGGGGAAGACCTAGATAGAGTCCGTTGGCGTAGTCCAGCCTCGATGTAACTGTGGCATGGACTACAGTCTTACGACACTCTTCTGGTAGAAGTCTCAGGATCTTGCGCAGATTCCTCAGCTTGGATAGACAGCATCCTGCTACCTGCCGAATATGAGAATCAAAAGAGAGACTGCTATCCCAGCGGACTCCCAAGTTTTTTGCGCTCTGGCTCGGCGCCGGGGACATCCCCATTTCCACCGGCCACCAAAACTCTGCAGGGGGGGCGATCCCTTGCCAAAGAAAATGACCTCTGTCTTCTCAGCATTCAATTTAAGTTTATTAGCGTTCATCCAGCTGGCCACATCTCGGAGGCACCCCTTAAAAGTTGCGAAAGCTTCTTCCGACACCTCCGAGTATGGAAACACCAGCTGGGTGTCATCCGCATAAGATATTGCCTTGACCCCCCCAGTTTGAGATGAGTGTGAACGGAGGTGCCAAGTAAACATTAAATAGAAGCGGGCTCAGGGCCGACCCCTGAGGAACGCCACATTTTATCTTGGTGGGTTTAGATACCATGCGACCCAATGCCACCTTCTGTGTTCTCAGTGATAGGTATGACTGAACCCATCCAAGTGCTTGATCTTTTAGCCCTATCTCTGCCAGGCGTTGTATGAGCCTATCATGATCCACCGTATCGAAGGCGGCCGACAGGTCCAGGAGAACCAGCATAGCTGATTCCCCTGCATCCATCGACCACTTCACAGATTCTGCCACTTCAATGAGTGCAGTCTCCGTGCTAAAGCCCGGTCTAAAGCCTGATTGAGTCTCATGTAGGACGTCATTGTCCTCAATAAATTTGTTAAGCTGGCGCTGGATTAACTTCTCGAGCATTTTTCCTGGGGCCGCCAAAAGAGAAATTGGGCGCAGGTTACCCAGGTCCAGCGGATCCCCATTTGCTTTTTTTCTTTAGTGGAAGAAGAGTGGCATGCTTCCAAGCGTCCGGGAATACTCCTGAAGTAATGGACCCATTCCAGATGGACTGAAGGGTGGGAGCCACAAATTCAGTTATAGATTTCCAAAGTTTAGGCGGGCAGGGATCATCGGGAGAGCCTGATTTACATTTTTGGAGCTCCTTGGTGACTGAGTCCAAATCTATCAGAAGGAACTGCTCGAGTGCTACCCCTGGCATTGTTTTTTTTTACTGTATCTGATTTCTCCGTCCTAACCTCCGGGCCAAAGGAGTCGTACACTTTTTGAATCTTACCCTCAAAAAACTCCGAGATACTGTTGCACAATGATGAGGATGGGGAAACCTCCCTTTCTATGCAGCTAGGTATAAAAAAGGACTGTACCACTTTAAAAACTTCCTTACTAGAGTGCTCAGCTTCTCGAATAGAGGTTGCAAAGAAGGCTTTCTTGGCCCTTCTCACTGACTTCTGCAGATTTTTTAGTGCCTCCTTATAAAGGTCCCTTTCTGCCTCTCCATACCTTACTCTCCATAGCCTCTCTAATTTTTTACATGCCTTCTTTTCGGCTCTGAGATCACTCGAGAACCAGGGGGCCGATGGGGACTCCCTTTGTGAGGTTGCATGTTTGGCGGGTGCAACTGAGTCCACCATGTTCTTGATCCAATCATTGAATAATTGCGCATCAGTGTTACTGTCAGCCGTTAAAACAGGTTTTTTCAGGCCCAGGGCCGGGCCCATTGCCGCAGGGACTAGCTTGTTCCACTGCCTTTTAATAAAAGTACATTTACTCATAGCCGGTCTAGACGTAGCTATTTCCACCGTAAAGGGAATAAGGAAATGATCAGACCAAGTCAGCGGCATGGCCGGCTCAACCTTTACAATATCCCCATTATTAATAATAAGGTCTAACATATGACTAGCGTTATGTGTAGGGCCCTCATTACAGAGCATCAAATTAGCAGTCAACAAAGTGGACAGTAAAGTTTCAGCTAGGATACAATTATCCGTACTGAAAAACCAAATATGAGGAGGGTCAAAGGGGAAATAATTTAACGACCTGTCAACTCATGCCCCTAAAGTCAAGATCAATACACAAAAAGAGTAGACCAGGTCTGTGGTGGTGTGTTGCCCTGAGTGGTGAACAAGGATCGCAGGTACATGTGTGGAGGGGTGTGTTGAGTCACACTGGGCTGAAAATTCCCATCAGACCACCCTTGTGGCGGCATATCATCATATGGGGATAGGCGGTCGCTCCGAGCACCGCCCATATCTTAACGTGACGGTGCGGCAGTCGAGAGCGGCACGCTGAGCCACAGTCATGCTCAAGGAAAGGGAATTATAAGATGAGTGCAGTGCTCTAGGAAAAGTGCTTACTAAAATTGACTACCTAAGCTAAGGGGAGTACCTGTAAAGGTTAGCGTGGGTGTCAAGATTAAAAACACGCCTAGTAGTAGATGAGTGAGACTACATATTGGCGCTGTGCCGAGTGGTCAACTAGTTTCAGCTTGACGGAGAATTGTTCCAGCTTTCATCAGGACCTAACAGGTAATAAGCTACTGCAACAGAGTATGTGAGGTGTACAAATACAAAAGAAATTATAGAAAAAATAGTAGAAAAAATACATGCAGTTTACTGAAGGAAGTCCTGTATCTCCCCACAACTTGGAACCTCAATGTCCACAGGAGACAGAAAGGAAATCTTCTTCCTGTCAGAAAAGTATAAAATATACCATGTCTCCCATTACACACATGAAACCAACTAACCCCACAAACACCATCAAAACAAGGCACACCTGCGGGAACGATTTGCGTTCCGCATAATACATAAGCATACTAGCTTCATCACACGGAGGCATTTCCTCTTAGTGATACTCACCCAGCTTTGTGTGGGTGACGGCCCCACCTCGCCCGGCAACCGCTCGGGAGAATGAGGCCCCGCTCTGATGTGTAGAAAAAAGGACACAATTAGCACACAATACTTATGTGTCCAACCTAATAGTTTTACACATACAACCCAATAGACGTGTGGTAGACTACCATCTGACCTGCCATAAACCAACCCCGTCCCTGAACTGATTACTTAAGGTGGGTACCTGGCCCTGGGAGACAGAAAGGATAAAAATAGAATAATATCCATGTCGCAGGCGACTGTACGTGTTTCTATATATAATATAATACTACGACCTGCACTGCGAGTCACATGGTGTATGGCAGCAAACAGGTTGCAGTAAACCAATTGCTGCAGCTAGCCAGAAAAGAGTCAGGTCTAAGAGCATTACCCTGGGTAAAGTAACGGTTGTTAACTACCTAATACAGGGCAGTAATACCATCGCATCTTCACCTGACTTACCTATCCGTCGGTACCTTTTGCTCTGAGTCGAGCGGAAGGGAAGGCACCTACGGAACCGCCTACTTCGTTTAAGTACCGGGGCTCTATGACTGTGAAGCCAATAGTCGTGTCCATTGTGGCCGTGCCCCAGAGAGTCAGCAAATCTCTTTTGGATTGGGGTACAAGTGTGCTCACCTGCGTGAGCTGGAAAGCGCGCAACAGACACCACAAAAACGCCAGTCCCCGCATGTCCGGCACTACTCTTGCCGCGCATGCGCAAACAATCAACTGGCCGAGAAACAGAGCTATACTACACTCTCGCGCGTGCGCCTAGCTATAGTGGAGCGCCTCACACTATGAAAATCTATAAACACATAGGTTAGCCCGCGTGAACACGTCCCTGGTAAAGTTGGAGAACAAGAGTGCTCACCTGCGTTAGCAGAGAACGGACAACAACAAGCACGGGAGCGACAGGCTCCATAAGCACAGCATTAATCCTGCCGCGCATGCGCAACAAGTAGACACTATACCCTCGCGCTAGCGGCCAACTTTTTAGGTGTGCCTTACACCATAGTAATCAATGTTATATGAATCAGCTGATCTAGATGGCATAATGGAGCACGTAATCTTGAGCTACAACTGTGCTAAACCAAATCGGTCACCTCACAGTGGTCAAACAGCAGTGGACCCCCACAACTAGCCAAAAGGTATTGTAAAAGGGGTTTACAGAATGGAATGATCCCTATACAATTCTGCAGTGTCAGATCGATCTACTGCTAATGGCAATGCTTTAGTAGTGTAAGTGGTTAAGGCCAAATGCTGAAGATAACAATCCTTATACAAAATGTATGGTTGAGGCAAAGTGCTCAGTGAGTAGGCACACGAAGCTAGAAGCACGCGGACAGCCCGGGAAGGTTGCCTAAATGCAATGGGCTAACGTGGTAGGGAACCATGGCACAGACAAATGCTCGTAATGCCAGGCCAGAAGAAATCAAAAGAAGGGAGGGATGATGGGGTCAGGCAGGCAGAGCGAGTCACACACAATTACATTGGGTGAGCTCATGATGTAAACAATGAGTTCACATCTTGGATATATAGACCCGCAACAAGAAGTTGCTCTAAATAAAGAAAAACCAAATATGAGGAGGGTCAAAGGGGAAATAATTTAACGACCTGTCAACTCATGCCCCTAAAGTCAAGATCAATACACAAAAAGAGTAGACTAGGTCTGTGGTGGTGTGTTGCCCTGAGTGGTGAACAAGGATCGCAGGTACATGTGTGGAGGGGTGTGTTGAGTCACACTGGGCTGAAAATTCCCATCAGACCACCCTTGTGGCGGCATATCATCATATGGGGATAGGCGGTCGCTCCGAGCACCGCCCAGATCTTAACGTGACGGTGCGGCAGTGGAGAGCGGCACGCTGAGCCACAGTCATGCTCAAGGAAAGGGAATTATAAGATGAGTGCAGTGCTCTAGGAAAAGTGCTTACTAAAATTGACTACCTAAGCTAAGGGGAGTACCTGTAAAGGTTAGCGTGGGTATCAAGATTAAAAACACGCCTAGTAGTAGATGAGTGAGACTATATATTGGCGCTGTGCAGAGTGGTCAACTAGTTTCAGCTTGACGGAGAATTGTTCCAGCTTTCATCAGGACCTAACAGGTAATAAGCTACTGCAACAGATAATAGTATGTACACCTCACATACTCTGTTGCAGTAGCTTATTACCTGTTAGGTCCTGATGAAAGCTGGAACAATTCTCCGTCAAGCTGAAACTAGTTGACCACTCTGCACAGCGCCAATATGTAGTCTCACTCATCTACTACTAGGCGTGTTTTTAATCTTGACACCCACGCTAACCTTTACAGGTACTCCCCTTAGCTTAGGTAGTCAATTTTAGTAAGCACTTTTCCTAGAGCACTGCACTCATCTTATAATTCCCTTTCCTTGAGCATGACTGTGGCTCAGCGTGCCGCTCTCCACTGCCGCACCGTCACGTTAAGATATGGGCGGTGCTCGGAGCGACCGCCTATCCCCATATGATGATATGCCGCCATAAGGGTGGTCTGATGGGAATTTTCAGCCCAGTGTGACTCAACACACCCCTCCACACATGTACCTGCGATCCTTGTTCACCACTCAGGGCAACACACCACCACAGACCTGGTCTACTCTTTTTGTGTATTGATCTACAATTATCCGTATCCACATGAACATTAAAATCCCCTAGAAGAAGAAAATGGGAGTGTAAGAGTGAACTCTAAATAATCATATCCAGCAATGATTCCAAGCTGGAGATAGAGCCTCCCATGGGGCGATATATTAATAACCCCGCTAGTGTGACCTGTGCGCCCATCTGGATACCAAAATGTACGCCTTCAGCTCCTGATATCTGTATAGGGGTAGATGAGGGAAGCGTAAAGACTGCCTTAATTATCACTGCTACTCCTCCTCCTTTCTTGTCCTCACCTCGATTAGCAAAACACATTTTATAGCCCGTAGGTATAGCAAGTGCAATAGCCGTCCTATTATCCTCCCTGAGCCAGGTCTCTGTTAAAAACAGAGCGTCCCACTCATGATCCTCAAGTAGCAACCAAATATCGTCCGTGTGCCTAGGCAGCGATCTGCAATTTAAAAGGGCTGCTTTAAAGCAAACGGACCTTGGCGCTATTATTTTTGCAGGTATCTCACCAGCCACCTTACTGTAGGCCCCTAGGGTAAACCCGCAGCGCTCGCATGTCTTGGGTGAAGACTTCGCTTCCAAAATCATCAAATGAGCTCTGCAGCCTTGGTCGATGTTTAACGCACACAGGTCTGCGGATGACCAGGCAATCCGGCCCCCAACAGGCACCTCCCGAGCAGCATGGCTGGCCGCGGTCGCAGTCCGATCGCGGACGGGCGCAGACAGGCTTTCCTTTGGCGCGCCTTTGGCGCACTGACGGCGCGCCCGCTGCGCCTACGGGGAAAGTACATGATTTATAAAAGGGGGCGTGGCCTGTTTAAAAGGGGGCGTGGTCAGTATCCGCTGGAAGACAGCGCAAATAGTATGTTCCCGCTGCAGCTCTTCCAATCAGCTGCGCGAGACTGCCAAAGTTTCCCAAAAGTCTTCCCAAACCAGTGCCCAGAAGGGAGAGCGAGTAAGTTAAAAGCAATTCAAAATACACAATTTTTAAAAAGCACTAATAAAGCTATCTCCCGGCTTTCCGCCTCAGGAGTTTAGTGTGTCTCTGCTGCGCGCTCGCTTTCAGCGCGATTTGAAGGTTCGGCGGGGGGCGTGGCCTGTTTAAAAGGGGGCGTGGTCAGTATCTGCTGGCCAATGGCTCCAGCGCAAATAGTATGTTCCCGCTGCAGCTCTTCCAATCAGCTGCGCGAGACTGCCAAAGTTTCCCAAAAGTCTTCCCAAACCAGTGCCCAGAAGGGAGAGCGAGTAAGTTAAAAGTAATTCAAAATACACAATTTTTAAAAAGCACTAATAAAGCTATCTCCCGGCTTTCCGCCTCAGGAGTTTAGTGTGTGCAGTGGGAGGAAATGTCATTCCATCAGTAGTACTCTGCCTGCAATGATTTTCGTAGCTGGCTTTCAGTGAAAGTGGGACTTTCCCACTGAGTCCTACTGTGGTTGGCGTATAATACCAAAAGACACAACGATGACTAGCTCCACTGTGAACAGCCTAGCAAGGCTGTCATGAAGCTGCATGTCAGGACATCATAGACCGAAATATCATCTGACATAAATATTGTATCCTAAGTATTGTTTTCAAAAATATAATTCCATTGGATCTGGATTTTCTATATGAAATCCAATGGAACACTTTTTGTACATGATATTTAAGACACTATATTGTCAGATTGGACAACTATATTCTGGTACTCCGCAGTGCCATGAGCTCAGATACAAGCAAGGACTTTGTTACATGCAACATCCACTGTTTGGTAGCAAAAACCTGTTCTAACTCATATCTACAGGACAAAACATGTCCTTGGCCCACTTTGCCTAGTGATGCATTGATATCTACGCCCCTGACAGTGAGTGATGGGTAGAAGAGGAGACGAGGTGCCCAACAAGTATATGAACGAATTGTACACTTGTATCGCATACTGCCACTCACTTGGAGCATCCTGGCGCTACTTATTTTGAGCTGATAACCCAGAAGCGCTGACTAGGTGGGAGAGTTGCAAAGTGCATCTGGGGGGGTCAGAAAAAGCCAGATTTTAACTGCTTATTAAAGAGGTCTTCGGATTCTATAAACTGAAGAGGACTGGGGAGGTGATTCCTTACATTGGACCCTAGCACTAAAAATCAAACCTAAAATATTTATAAAGCGCACGGCTACTCAATAGAGTAACCTGATGCGAACAGGTCAGAAAAACAGAAGAATCTTCGAGTGAGAAATGTAAACACCTCATTAATAAGACAAGTTTTCAACTGATGTCTAAAATACTTTGGATCCTTGAGAGCTCAGAGTCAAGAGTAAAGCATTCCAACCTATAGTAGCCATGGCTGTAAATGAAGAATCGCCCCACATTTTCTTCTTTGTCTTAGGCACAACTGTCAGTAAAGCCTCCATAGAGTGCAATGTTCTTGGAGGCTGATAGTGCAGTAACCTCTTGGACAGATAGCTGGGGCCCAGTCTATAGAAAGCTTTGTAGGCCAGTCCCATAAATATCACTCTTGCCTTGACCGTAACCAATGCTAAACTTTGAGTCCTCGGAAGTCCTCGTCCTGGGACCATCGCCCTCCGCCTGTGACGACTACTGGTGGCCCCCCGCCCTGGGCGCCACTCCCAAGCCAACAGACCACGCACGCAACCTGGGCTTCATCCTGTACTCCTCCCTCTCGATGACCAGACAAGTCAACGCCGTCTCCTCATCATGCTTCAACACCCTACGCATGCTCCGCAAGATCTTCCGATGTATCCCGACCGAAACCAGGAAGATGGTCACCCAGGCACTCGTCACCAGCCGACTGGACTACGGAAACACCCTCTACGCCGGAACCACAGCCAAGCTACAGAAAAGACTCCAATGCATCCAGAACGCCTCCGCCCGACTCATCCTTGACATCCCCCGACGCAGCCACATCTCCGGCCACCTGAAGGACCTGCACTGGCTCCCTGTCAGCAAGAGGATCACGTTCAGGCTCCTCACCCACGCACACAAATCTCTCCATGACCTGGGCCCCAAGTACCTCAACGACCCCCTGACCTTCTACACGCCCACCCGCCAGCTACGTTCTACAAGCCTCACCGCCGTACCACGCATCCGAAGAGCCACCGCCGGTGGCAGATCCTTCTCCTACCTGGCGGCCAAGACATGGAACTCCCTCCCCATCCATCTTTGGCTGGCCCAGGATCATCTCGCCTTCAGGAGACCACTCAAGACCTGGCTGTTCGAGCAATAGCGGACCCCTTCCCCAAGCGCCTTGAGACCCTACCGGGTGAGTAGTGGGCTATACAAGTGTTATGATTGATTGATTGAGTTGGGCATACACTGTGCTACTCCTTGGAATCTTGAGTAAAAGCCAAGCAGCCGCATTGTGCACCACCTGCAATCTTTTTAACAAGTACTCCGACAGGCCCACGTAGAGAGCATTTGCATAATCCAGCCGGGACGTTATCAAATAATGGATCACCAACTTTTGATTGTAAGCAAGGAGTGTAGGAAAGTTGGATCTGTGTTTAGGGTCACCCCCACTTTTTGCTTGATGTGATGCTGTTTATGACTTGTCTGACTGGGATCCTTCTAATCAGCCCCCAGTCTCTGTGCTTTCTCCCCTAAATTGGTTTTGTAAGTACTTAGGCACAGCCCAGATTGGACCCTGGTGTAACCTAATCAGTCCCTAGTATATGGTACTAAGGTACCCAGGGCATAGGTACACCAGGGGTCGGCCATGGGCTGTAGCATGTATTATGCCACCCATGGGAGACCACTTAATTTGTAACTACAGGCCTGCCTGTGTAAGCTGGTGCTGTGGAAGCCATCTTTGGGATACCAAATGCCTAAAGGTGCAGTTAAGTTGACATAAGACTCGACGTATAGATGTTTGTCCTTTTTTCTGATACTCCAGTAAAGCTGTTTTTGTAACGCAAGGCTTGCTCAAGAAAGATACGAGAACAGAGCAGGATGCTAGCTTAGCCGCAAGTATTTCAGCAGATAACATTTAGAAATATTTCTGGTATATGCTATGATATTGCTAATTAGTACATGGAAAAGTACCAAGGCTAGTACATTGCATTACAGTGGAAAGTCCCAAGATTGCCACTTGTGCACGTACTCAAGACATGTGGTCCGCAACAGTATATCTCGTACCATAAACGGTATAACGCAGTCTAGGTCTTTCTTGATTGGACAAATATTCATATGCTTAATTTGTGCTACTTGCATTATGACGCTGTTTTCTTGTGGTTTTTGTCAATGAAAGCTGTCCAACGTCACATCTTCGAATACTCAGTGGCTATGCTGACTGTCTCCGTGCTGCACGTATTTGCATTATTTGTTGGTCTCTAATAAGTTCTGTTCATCTTATGTGCTGACAGAGAGTTGGACTTGTGGTATTATTTCTATATTTTCTATTTCAGATTCCACAGTGCTAGCACCACTTAAAAAAGATATAGGGTTTACCTTTACCTTTATCTAAGGTCCCTGCACCTGAAACCTATAAGTCATCCCTAAAGCAGGACTGACAATCCTGAAGTAAGGGTGCTTGGTCCGAAGTGTGAGGGTGCCCCCGCATGAACAGAACACCCCTACAGCCCATGGAGTCCACTCCACGGGTTGTAAGTGAGACAGCCACATGACATATAGTGGGACACCGCATCATTTCACGAACATCTCAAAATTGGCTGTAACGAATCCTGTCATGTTTGTTATCAAACATGTTTTAATCTTACCCTCACACAGTAAACCGTGTGGGAGGTTTGATTCCATGCACCATAAAGCTCCTTTGGGAGGCCCTCAGTGCTCCCGGTACTAGTCTGCCAGACCCGGACAGCAAGCCAGGGCTGCTGCCGGCTGGACACACGTTTCTGCCTTCCTGCTGCTGAGCCAAGCTCAGGCAGGGGAAGGCAGAACAATAGATATCTTGTCACAGGGAGATGTGACTACCTCCGAGATGGGGTTTAGTTTATTGGGGCAGAGTGGCCACATAGTCTGCGTGCAGGGCACGCTTGGTGCCCTCCATGCATAGTCTAGATCAGGGAGCTGTTGACTCCTTCTCTAGCTCGAACCTGGACAGTATCCTCCCCCTTGTCCAGCCCCTCCTTAGGGAGGGACTTGTGTATCGTTCCAACCCTTCCTTTAGGGTATTTAAGGGCTTGCCTGAGGGTTGGTCCTTAGATTTGTCGTGGGATAAGATACATTTTTAGACCCCACTTCTTCAACCGTCTGGGCACTTTTGACTTCGCTAGACTTTGCTCTGGGCATCATCGCTGCAACTAGGAAGACTCCTGCTGCTCCTGATCTCGTCGCCCTGCTGGTCTGCTGCAATGTCTGTGCCTGCGCACCATACAGGAACCTTCCAAGGCCTGTGGACATCCAAGACACCTGAAGGAATCTCCCTTAAAGTGAAGGAATCCCTTCCCTGCATCTGCAGGCACCACAGCTACGCTGACCGGTCTACTGATCCTGGGCTTCAATGGACTCCAAAAGGTGCAGCAACACAGGTGGTGGTTCTTCTCATCCCTTGAGGCCTGCCCTGTCCTCTCACCAAGTTTGAGGCCAGTGTCCCTCGTCGGACGCGCAGGATCCAAACTCCTGTGCACTGTTGATTTACAGTTGCCAAGGTCTGTTGGCTTCCTTCCACCAAGAACTTTGGGCTCCAAGTAGCACCAACCTCAAGCATCTCCAGTGACCAAGATCTTCGTCTTCATCACAACACTTGCAACGTGGGCTTGCATCTTTGGTGAGCTGTTTGAGGTCCTCTCGCGACTCTAGTGCCACCAGCCTGTGGGTCCTCTTGAGGCTCCTCTTTGAATCCCTTGGGCTGCCATGATTGCTCAAAGCCTGACCTGACTCCCCTGCTAGTGGTGAGTCTCCTGGACCTTGCTGGTCCCGACATTGCACCTTCTTAAACTTACACATGGTTTGCAGTTGCCATGGGTTGTTGGTGCTTCCGACAAACATGGCCCCTCAACTCTCGACATCAGACGTGGGACAGCTCGTATCCGGCTCCTGGTCATCCACAGCATCACCTGGTCTGCACAGCTGCAGTTTAAAGTTCACTATTCGCTTCCTTACAACACTCTACATCGGTGGGCATTCGCCTTCTGTGCCTTCCCGCTCACTACTGAGTGGCATAGACTGTCCCCTCTGCTTGCAGGTTCTTCACATCTTGAATCTACATTTGGGTTCCACTGGACACTTTTACCTTCTCCAGCAGCGGCATCTTTCTGAAGCCCTCCATTGAGTTTGATGGCGGTTTCCGACGTCACTTCACACTTATGCACCCGGCTTCCGTGGTGCAGGTATCCTGGTTGCTAAGGTATCCACAGGTGAGGTGGCTCTCCAACCTTCTGTCTTCCACGGGGTTTCTATAGGGGCCTCCTGGAAGGGTCCTTCTTTAAAATTGCAACTGCATCTTACCCATTGACTTTCATTGAGCCCACGGTTGTGTTCCCACTCTGCACACAGCCTCCGTGGGGCTCCTGGTTACTTACCTTGGGTGGTTCCTTGGGTCTCCAGCACTTCTATGTCTTCTGGGTATAGTCTTGATCTGAGTCGTGGTTCACATACCACTATTTTAATATATGGTCTGGTTTCCCCCCCCCCCCCCCACTCCCCCCCCCCCCCTGTTGGCCACAGTGTGTTTCGTGCTACTTATCTGTTTCTATTGCAAAGTATTGTTTGCATTGTGTATATCTCTGGCTAGGAGATATCTGTATGTGTTAGTGAGTGTCTTAAAATTAATACATATTTTATAAATGCACTGTGTGATTCTTTTTCACTTATTTATACTATAAGATTATATTCTGGTAAAACAAGCTGCTTTACACTCCTTCTGGACTAAGCCTGAAGGCTGCTCTCCACAGTTACCACTTAGAGAGCTTTCTAAGGTTGTCTAAGACCTCTAAAATCACCATAAGGGCTGTCTGGACTTGCATAAGTGTACACCATATACCAAGCCAGCTTCTCACATTGGTGTGTAGCAGTTGGAATTCAAGCCTGCATTGTTTTACCAGATAATATTGGTGTGGCCCAATTTAAAAACCATCACTAATTGTAGGCACATGTAATACAGATTAGTAGAAGTATGTTATACTGAATTTAGGGTTGGGTAGTTAAGGGTATAGCCGACCCCTTTCTCCAACCTCTGGGAGTTTTGTTTCCACTAGCGTAGGTAGGTGCAACACCACACTACACCTAGAACCATGTCTTTAGTTGGGGATGCTAGTGTATCCCAGTCTGCTAAGTACAGTGGTCTAAAGTTCCAGGAACCAAGGACCCTGTGTAGTCTTAGAGAGATGAAGACCGGTGGCAACCCCACTATTAAGCTGCTCTGAGAGTTGCTGCATAAGGGTGATGGTTATCCTGTGAGGGCAGAAGAACAGGAACATATGGGTGGGGATACTCCTGAAGAGGGAGCTTCAGGAGCTCTTCCTGATTATCCCAATTCTGAGTATGGGCAGGAGGACTCAAACGATTCCAACCTGTCAAACTCTGATCCCTCAGGGCACAGTGCAGATGGAACAGAGGTGACTCCCTTGTTCCTCCTGGGAGGGTTCATAGTAGACTTTGGAGACCTAGATCCTCCTCTAGAGAATCCAATGCTTCAGGACATTGTATCTAGTAAGAGGGACAACTCTTTTGGCAGGGAGTACCAACTGCTTGAACTTGAGAAAGCTAGGTTTAGGCTCAGAAGAGATCAGTTGGCCCTTGACAAAGCATCCATAGAAGTCCCAAAAGTAATGAACAAATTGGGACTAGAGTCCCATGGTGGCAGCAGATGTCCCTAGAATCAGGGAAACTTCTTTTGATAATAAGAACCTGAGCAGTATAGTCCCTCCTTACCAGGAAGGGGATTAGATCCATAATTGGATCACTGCTTTGGAGTGTGGCCTGTAAAGTTAAAAGGGTTCCTCAAGCAGTGGGCAGCTATGCTGTGGCACTCCTTTGCTAACAAAGGTAGAGTTAAGCTCCTCGCTGTTAGAGAAGAGGACACTGACAATTACTCAGTGCTGAAGAGTGCTCTCATAGATGGGTTTGGCTTAACCACTGAACAGTATAGGATTAAGTTCAAAGACACCCAGAAAGCACAGTCCCTGGGCTGAGTGGATTTTGTAGACAGTGCGATTAAGGCTATGGAAGGCTGGCCTCATGGAAGCAAGTTACGGGACTATGAGGGATTGTACAGTTGGATTATGAGGAAGCACATCCTTAACTGTCAGAATCTGCTTTTGTATCAGTACCTGGTGGACTCAGATCTGACTTCTCCCCAAGAATTGGGAAAGAAGGCAGATTAGGGGGTCAGAACCAGGGTTAAGCAGAAAAAACATGGTAATGGAGGTGACCAGAAGAAGCAAGAGTCTTCTAAATCTCATGATAAGGTTTCGGACAAGGGCATAGATAAGAGGGTCTTCTCAAGGCCACCAAAAACCTGCATCTGGGGGTGAGTCCCAAAATTCCTAGAAAGGCAAAAACAAACCTTGATGCTACCTTTGTAAGGTGAAGACCCTTTCACAAGGGATGCTGATTGTCAAAGGCCAAGGAGACTACTACTACCACTGCCTCTAAGGGACCTGCTCCCCCTAGCAAAAATGCAAGTGGTAGTACAGCATCCAAGGGATTCGTGGGGTTAACATTGGGTTCTGAGAAGAGTTCTGACTTAGTCAGAACTCCAGCTCAGGCTGTTTTAGTCTGTGATGGTGGCATAAATCTTGCCACCTTACTAGTCAGTCCCACTAACCTGGATAAGTACAGACAACAGCCTTTGATAAATGGAAACATGGCAATGGCCTACAGGGGCCAGTGTCAATATGGTGACAGAGAATCTTGTGTCTCCTGAGCAGATCTTACGTGGACAAATGTCCCAAGTACCCAACGCTAGCAATGTCAGGACTGACCATTCCTTGGCAGTTGTGAACCTCAGCTGGGGGAGGGGTAACTGGACCTAAGAGGGTTGTAGTATCTCCAGACCTACCTGTAGATTGTTTGTTGGGCAATGATCAAGAAACAGCTTGATTTGAAGTGGAGGTACGGACTCATGCATAGATGATGGCATCTCTGGCAGTGTGTTTGCTGTCACCAGGGCTCAGGCCAAACAGCTCACCACTGAAAAAGCACTAGATCCTTAAAAAAATGGACCAGGTGCTTCCCAAGAGAAGGAGCAGGAAGGGTAAGGAATTGCCCTCCTCACAAACTCAGTGAACATCAATCTCCTGAGGTAGATGATCTTTAGCCCCTGTGAATGAACTGTCCCAGAGAAGCTTGGGCCTGACCAGGTAGGGTTCTTGGGGGCCGGGTACCCTTCCAGGGCAGATTTGAGTTTGGGCAGCAGTCGTGGCCCTCTCTTGAACCCCTCTGACAGAAAGCTGCAGCTGAGGAAGCAGGGAAGATCGGGGGGTCCCATAGAATGTATTGGGAAGAGGGTCTCTTGTACTGTGAGGGTAGAGACCCCCAGCCTGGTGCCATCAGGAGGTTGGTAATACCCCAGAAATGTTCTTCTTTCTCTGGCACATGATATTCTTCTTGCAGGACTCTTAGGGTAAAGCAAGACTTGGGGCAGGCTTGTCCCTCACTTTCACTGGCCTCATAGGTCTGAAGACACAAAGGAGTTTTGTCGCTCCTGTGCCACTTGCCAAACCAGGAGTAAGGCAGGTGGAACAACAAATGCCCCCTTAATCCCACTTGTTGGGGTTCCCTTTGAGAGGGTAGGGATTGACATTGTTGGTCCCTTGAACGCTCCAACTGCAGTTATATACTATACTAGTGCCACTTCGTACCCAGAGGACATTCCCCTTAGAACCACTATAGCTCTTGTAGTGGCCAGGGCCCTCCTGGGAATTTTTCCCCAGAGTGGGCTTCCCTAAGGAGGTTTGAACAGACAGAGGTACAAACTTTTTGTCTAGTTATATTACTGCCACGTGGAAAGAGTGTGGAGCTCGTATCTGGCTCCTGGTCGTACACAGCATAGTCTGGACCGCACAACTGCAGTTTCAAGGTCACTGTCCGCTTCCCTGCAATATTCAACATTGGTGGGCATTCGTCTTCCGTGCCTCCTGGTCACTCCTGAGTGGCAAAGACTCTGTCTCCTCTGCTTCCAGGTTCTTCACATCTTGAATCCACCTTTGGGTTCCACTGGAAACTTTTACCTTCTCCAGCAGCTGCATCTTTCTGAAGTCCACCATTGAGTTTGACAGTAGCTTCCCGGGTGCAGGTATCCTGGTTCCTAAGCTATCCACGGGTGAGGTGGCTCTCCAACCTTCTTTCTTCCACAGGGTTTCTACAGGGGCCTCTTGGAAGGGTCCTTCTTTAAAATTGCAACTGTAACTTACCCATTGACTTGCATTGAGCCCCCGGTTGTGTTCCCACTCTGGACACAGCCTCCGTGGGGCTCCTGGTTACTTACCTTGGATGGTTCCTTGGGTCCCCAGCACTTCTAAGACTTCTGGGTATAGTCTTGACTTGAGTCGTGGTTTGCATACCACTATTTCAGTATATGGTTTGGTCCCCCTCCCCCCTGTTGACCGCTGTGTATTTCGTGCTACTTATCTATTTGTATTGCAAAGGTATTATGTATATCTCAGGCTAGGAGATTTGTATGTGTTAGTGAGTGTCTTATAATTAATACATACTTTGGTAAATACATTGTGTGGTTCTTTTTTACTTAATCTATATCTATAAGATTATGTTCTGGTAAAACAAGCTGCTTTACACTCCTTGTGGACCAAGCCTGAAGGCTGCTCTCCACAGCTACCACTTAGAGAGCTTTCCAAGGTTGTCTAAGACCACTAAAATCTCCATAAGGGTTGTCTGGTTTGGTGCAAGGTGCCAATTTACACAAGTGTGCACCATATACCAAGCGAGCTTCTCACAGGGAGCATATACAAGAACTTACTCAGCATCCTGAGGAGACCACAACATGTCCCAACCACGCTCTCAACTTGGGGTTTGAGGGTGAGGTTATTATCAAATTGTTTTGCTAAATTACGCGCCACAGTGGAGGGAGTCCGAGGGGGGAATGAGTTGGGTTAGATCTCACCTCCCTACCAAACCGGTTGGGAACCAAAAACCAACTCTTAAGTCTTGCTAGTGTTACATTGGAGAGTGTTCTGAGACATCCAATTAAACACTGCAGAAAGGCACTATTTAAATTTAACCATGGCAGTTGGCATGTTGTTCTCCTATTTTACCATCAACTGTGTCTCATCGGCATAGGAAATAATCTGAACCTTAAAGACTTCACCGTAGCCAGTGGAGCAAGATAGATGTTAAATAATATTGGGCTTGATGCTGCACTCTGAGGAACTCCATAATTCAAAGGCTTGGACTCTGAAGCAAACGGTGGCATTCACGCTGCTTGAGATCTATCCAAAAGAAAAGATCGTAGCCAAAGTAAAGCGGTTCCACCTTTCCCAATATCGTGGAAACATTGCAGCAGGATAGGGGAAATCGTAATAGGATTTGTCACCTCCGGTTTTAATTCTGAATTATGGGGGCTTGAGCAGGTTCGTACATGAGGATCTGAGAGTTCTTAGTGTTATTTAATGTAGAAACTGGCCATCACGTATATGGGAATGGTGGCTTTGAAAGCTCTGAAGACCAATAGAAGGATCTTAAAGGGAATCCTTTTGTGTACTAGAAGCAAATGTCGAGTTTTCAGAGCTGTGGAAGCTGAACTATGTCTGGGGAGTTTCAGCACGAGTCTGGCTGCCGCATGTTTCACGATCTGAAGTTTGTTGAGTATGTAGTTTGAGGAGCCTACATAAAGACTATTGCAGTAATCCAATCTGGAGGCAATGAGGACAAAGGCAACCGTTTTACTGGCGGCGAATGGGAGGAAGTAAAAAACGTTCCTTAAAGATTTGATTAAATTGAAGCATGTCACGGCTACCGCAAGCGCTTGCAGGAGGAAGGCGAGTGAGGTGTCAAATTTTACTCAAAGATTTCTTGTTACTTCAACAATGGCAGTGGGGTATCGAGTTTGCCCACCATGGCAACGGTGAAAAGCAGTTGGGCTTGCCAAATAGCAGGATTTCCATTTTGTCTGTGTTGCATTATAGATGGTTCCGTTGCATCCAAAAGACAACTTCAGTCAAACAGTTTCAAAAGTTTTCATCCAAAAAACCCTTTGTCCAATGAAAGAATCAGTTGGTTATCATCTGCATATGATGTTGTAGCAAGTCCAAAGTTCGCTATAAGGGAAGTATGAGAGGCTATATATATGTTTAATAACGCAGGGCTGAGAGATGAGCCCTGTGGAACTCCTGATATGAGAATGGTACTAAAGAGAGTACTGGTCTCCTACCTATTAGAAATAATTTGATCCACGCCAGAGTTTTGAGGGAGATGCCACAGTCCTTGAGTCGTTGAAGGAGTATGTAGTGTGAGATGGTATTGCACGCAGCGGAGAGATCCAGTAGGATCAACTCTGCATTGTTTTCTGCGTCTTGTGAGTTTTATGGTATCTGAGGCTTCCAACAATACTGTTTCTGTAGACTGTTTGGGACAGGAACCCGATTGCTGAAGTTGAAGTACATTAACATTTTTGAGGAAGGAAGTTAATTGGCAGTTGACTAATTTTTCAAGTATCTTGGGGAGTGGTGGAAGCAGTGAGATGGGGCGCAGTTTAGACAAAGTGGCCGTATCCCCCAAGGGATTTTTTTTTTTTTTTGCAGGAGTTTTACCACTGCCAGTTTCCAGTCTGAGGGAACATCAGTTGTGGATAACGAGGAATTACGACTTTTATTGGCAAATGGGTTTACTGTATCGACGGCCTTGTGGAGAACAGTGGGGTTGCAAGGGGCGTTGGGGGAGCCATATTACCAATCACAGCAGGCCATCCTCTCTTGTAAAAATAACCTTTCTTGAAAAGCTGTCCGGTGTGCTGTCCCTTATTTTGGGGTGACATCTAGTAGATCGTCATTTGTGGGCCGAGTAGTCTTGGGGAAGCATTGCTGAATGGGCAGTATTTTGGGCAGTATTTTTTCTTCAAAGAAAGAGGCGATCTGATCACAGAGATATCCCCAACTAGTGCCCTAGGATGAAGGAAGGCTTTGTAGATGTTAAAGATAGATTTTGGCTGCCGTTTGTTTTCTTCAATGGAATAAAAGTGAATGACTGGACACTTCAGCAGCTGTGGATTACTTATAGGAATTTCACCCGAGAAACTGTATTTTATGACATTGCCTGGGTGTGCTTCTGTGCATCTGGTTAATATTTGCATCTAGAATAGGTTGTAGGACTAGCGTATTTATACCCAAGGTGGGTGGGTATTGTAGCACCATAGAAGCACCCTCTTAATGGGATTAGATACTAATGGAATGTTAATAACATGAGTAACTGATATATTGATGTGCAGATATCTGTATACATAGATTTTGGATCATACTGGGCCTCTTCGATCTCGGCAGTAAAGTACGCTTTTTTTTGCTGCTTTGATCTGGGCCTGATAAACTCTCTAGATCTTTTGAAAGTGCTGCAAGTCTTCAGAATTGTACGCCTGTTGCCACTTTCCAGTTGTTTGCAGCACAGCCCCTACTCTGGTTGAGTAGAGCCACTGAACTGAAGAGTGGGATCTGCGGTTATTGGAAAATGTCACAGGTGCAGGCTCAATAACTATGTCTGTGATCCATTTATTAAATGAACTGGGGTCTTCTGCTTTAATAAAGCAGCAGCCCTCCTGAGAAGTGTTAAACCAGCCACTTACTAGAGGAGCAGCCCTGCTGAAAAGCATAGAAACTTCCCCATACTAGAAAATCAGCCCTCCCGGGAAGCATTGAAACCGCCCCTATTAGAAAAGAAGCCCTGTTGAGACCTGTTGAAGCCGCCCTTTACTAGAATAGTAGGATTGCAGAGAAGCATTGAAACCACCCCTTATTAGAGCATCAGCTCAGCTGAGAATTGTTAATACAGCCCCTTACTAGAGGAGCAGCCCTGCTGAAAAGCATTGAAACCACCCCGTACTAAAACACTAGCCCCACTGAGACGTGTTGAAACAGCCCCTTACTAGAGCAGCAGCCCTGGTGATATGCATTGAGCCAACTCCTTACTAGAACAGCCCCACTGAGACGTGTTGAAACAGCCCCTTACTACAACTGCAGCCCTGCTGAGAAGCTCTGAAACCCCTTTTCTTACTTTAACAGCAGCCCTGCTGAGAAATGCTAGAACTGCCGTTTACAAGAGCAGTAGCTGTGTTGAGAACCATTGAAACCACCCCTTACTAGAACAGAAGCCCTATTGAGAAATGTAGAAACATGCTCTTACCAGAAAAGGAGCGCAGTTGAGAAGCATTCAAACCATCTCTTACTAGAAAGGCAGCCCTGCTGAGTAGTGCTAGAACTGCATCTTACTAAAGCAGCAACCCTGCTGAGACGTGTTGAAGCTGCCCCTTACTAGAGCAGAAACCCTGCTGAGAAGCATAGAAACCACCTCTTGCTAGTAAAGCAGCCCTGCTGAGTAGTGCTAGAACTGCCCATTACTAGAGCAGCAGCCCTTCTGAGAAGCATAGAAACCACCTCTTGCTAGTAAAGCAGCCCTGCTGAGTAGTGCTAGAACTGCCCATTACTAGAGCAGTAGCCCTGCTGAGAAGCATAGAAACCACCTCTTGCTAGTAAAGCAGCCCTGATGAGTAGTGCTAGAACTGCCCATTACTAGAGCAGTAGCCCTGCTGAGAAGCATAGAAACCACCTCTTGCTAGTAAAGCAGCCCTGCTCAGTAGTGCTAGAACTGCCCATTACTAGCGCAGTAGTCCTGCTGAGAAGCATAGAAACCGCCTCTTGCTAGTAAAGCAGCCCTGCTGAGTAGTGCTAGAACTGCCCATTACTAGAGCAGTAGCCCTGCTGAGAAGCATAGAAACCACCTCTTGCTAGTAAAGCAGCCCTGCTGAGTAGTGCTAGAACTGCCCATTACTAGAGCAGTAGTCCTGCTGAGAAGCATAGAAACCACCTCTTTCTAGTAAAGCAGCCCTGCTGACAAGTGGTAGAACCGCTCTTTATTAGAGCAACAGCCCTGCTGAGAAGCATTGATGAGAAAACATTAACAGTATGGCCCCCGGTTAAAGCATGACACTAAATATAGTGATGTACAGAATTCCTCCAGTACATGTCATCTAGGCATCCCATCTAGACAGGCCCTCTTAAATTACATATTAGACCTTCACCCTGTACCCTACCTGTCCGTATCTCATAGACCCATTCTGGGGTGATTTTCCAGAGTGCACTTTTTAGGTCTCGTAGAGAGACCTAATGCCGTCCATCCACAAAGCTGACTTTTACGATCCGGATTTGGCCTCAGGGATTCACCCCAGCGAGACTGCTCCTCCCCCCTAATTACATGCCTGCTGTTTACTGTCTTGCCCTAGCCTTCCAGCAGCATTTCTCCTCCCCTTACCATTTGCTCCTGCCTCAGAGAGCTTCAAAGGGATCTGCTTCACACTTTACGGCCGCCGTGACTCACATTTCTCCTTCCTTCGTGCCCAGCCCCCCTCCCAGCGCTGCCTTGTTTCAAAGGGTAACTGGTCACCTTTCAGTTCGTTATTACTAGAATATGTAGGTAAACAGGTAAGAATGAGGTGAAACGTCTTCCCAGATATTGTTAACATGTGTACAAACAACTAAATAATTAAGTGACATTATCACAAATTATGCGGTATTATCCACACATTTTCTTGCCGCATAATTTATTCAACTCTGCTGCACAACTTGGTCCCTTCCTTCCATATAACTCAAGTGGCCCAGCACTAGTTTACAGAGTTTCTTAACACATAAATCTGCACGAGACTAGCTGACATATGATCCGCATTTGTAGATTTAAGACTGCACACTGAGGGAGGGGTGGGGAACATTTTTGGGCATAGATAGATGTGGAAAATGAAAAAGTGACCCATTTTCTCGGTATGTGCCTGCTCTTACTAAATGTATATTAGTGGAGTTTTCTTGCAGTGTGCAGAATTCACAAGCCTAGGGTCAGGATCACTGTGCATATGTGCACTGCAGTGTCCTAACTTTCTGCACAGCAGTTATGTATGTGTCATTCTAGAATCACAAGTGTAGAAAATGTAGGCAAGGCCAGTAAACTGTTTGCAAACCCGCACAGTGTAAGAAGATGGTGGGTGTTTTGGTTGCACGCACTGTTCACGAGCCTGGCAACCACAGTCGACAGTTACAAACGAGGAATCCTTTCATTCTTGACTTGTATTTCTGCTAGTGTGAATCTATTGCAGGCTTGACTGCCTTTCTGCTAGCGTGAGTCACCTGCCAGTTTTGCGCTCAGTTTCACACTTTCTCCATGTGTGAGCCAGGTCCGAACACTGAAAAGGTGTTGGAAATCCGGCCTAAAGACTGTAGGTGATTCCCCACTGGCTAGTGGCTATCTGGGGATCTTGTCTCGATTATTTTGTTTTCTTTGTCTAGAGTAGGGTATTAATTTTATTTGATAAAGGTGTCAAGTCAATGTCATGCTCATCACTCGTGCACATCCAATACTTGTTTGAGTTTGTGACCCATCCCCCCACTCACTTTGGCGCCCTTTCTGTCTCCCACCCCTTTTAAGCTTGTTGCACCCTGCCATTTCCCCCCCCCCCCCCCCCCCCCCCCCCCCCCCCCCAGCCCAAACCCAGTACAATTACTGGGTTACCCTAGAGTACGATCTAGGGGAACTGGTCTACTTAAAATTCCCCGGATAAAAAAAGCCAGAATGGGAGGCCGCTCCTTTAGAGTGTTAGCGACCAATAAATGGAATTCTCTTCCAGTGAACATCAAGCTAGCGGATACTGAAAGTAAATTTAGGAAACTATTAAAGCCCTACCTGTACACCCTCTAGTTTCAGGCCCCTTGACCTGGTCTGCCTCTTTCTCCACAGCGCGGGGATACGCCGGGATGGCGTCACCACGCGCTTTACAAACCCCTTTATTATTATTATTATTAATTTCCCCGAGACAACACCCAATGATGTCCTCTGCATCCGTAGCTCTGTTATTGTCCTACAGTCTCGGCAAGGTGAACTGTATCACTTGCACTCTGCTGGGAGCCCTTCATGGCCCACTAGTTCTGTATCGCACAAACTATGCCTAATTCCTGCATTATGCCCTTTGGTGCTGGTCCAGCCACGAGTGCCATACTCCCGATATGTTTTTGTCAAGCCTGCAAAATCTCTTCGTAATTGTCCCCTTTGCATAGACGACCGCCCGCACCACACCACCTTTTGTCCCCTAACCAGACCTCCCTCGGAAACAGAGCCCCCAACCCTTGAACGCCCCCGGCAGACCGATGCGCATCTCGCCACACCTCTCCTGCAAACTTGCCTCCCTCCGTGTCCAGCATGCCCAACTTAAAAGCAACTTCACCCCCCCCTTATTGTCCTTGAGTCGCCCCTCCGCACCCCGCAGCCAGCCTTCCTCCAGAATCAATCACCCCCTCCCCCCCCCCTCCCGCCAGCTCCCACTTGTGGCATGTTGTCCTTTGCTTCTTAGCTAATGGTGTGGCAGCATGGGGTGAAAGGGAGACAGACAAGAAAGGGGGCCGATGGGGGTGATAATACCATTCTTGCAGCCCTGGGGCCATGTTTCTTTCGCTTATCTAGCAGAAAACCGAGCTCCACCGCGACCGCCCACGCACTGCCCCCCCTTACTCCCCCACTCAGTTGCACGAAGCGTTAGTCGCATGATTAGGAGCCAGCACACCGCACAATCCTCGCCTCCAACATGCTGCCAAAGGACAGCCCACTTGCATCCAGCACCTTACACCCAGGGCCTTACACCCAGATGTCACAAGCCTCCCCACTCCCGATGGGACAAGCCTTCCTCCAACGGCTGCTCATGCTCCCCCCTCATTGACCACAATGCAACCTCATCATGACAAGCCTTCACGTGTGTCCCCATCCCCAAATTTCACACGCTGCCTCCCTGTATTTGCCCTCATCCCCCTGCCGTTGTTCACGTTGCCCAGAGTGAGCACCCTGGCAACCCTGCCACATTCCGACACGCTCCACTGTCCAGCAAGACGCCGCCTTCTACTGCCACTCATTATTAAGCCTCTGTCACCTTCCATTGCGAGACCTCTCCGCCCCCCTGGCATCCTGGCGACCCCGGGGGTGGAGCACCATGTGCAGCTCCGTGATGACCAGACCACTCTTAGACCCTAATTTCCGACCCCGCGCAAGCTAACCAAGGACGCCAGCAGCTCCCACCATCTTATGCAGCCAGTGCCTGACCAACTTCCCCTTTTCCTTCGGCCTCTGCCCTGTTTAGCGCTTGCTATGCCACCCACTCAGTTAACCTTACCCGTGGCATGTACTCTCCGCTGCCCTGCCCCCCCACCATTCACTCTCTGGAGAGTGTAATTACTAGTGCGGAGGAATTTAAAACCTGGTGCCCTGCATTGTGCTGCACGTAGCCCAAAACAATCGTCATTTACATTGATGGAGTATAACTTTCACTCTGCTCGGATGTAGGGACATTCAAAGATAGCATGCTTTTCATCTATTAATCCTCCAGAGGATTGTGAAGGCGATGCATTGCGCCTCGTCCATTTGGTGAGCGGAAACCCTTTTCATCTTTCAGTCCATGAGTGCGGATTGTAATTTAAAAACCGTCCCCACCCACGTACGGGTTAATCATCACGTGTGTCTTGCTTCTTCTGGGGTGGAAATCGGGTTGCCATCTCCACGGCATGTTTTTTTCAGTGCCAGTAATAAAAAACCCACACGTTTTCCCATAAAAGAAGGGGAGAAGCGGATATACGGTTATCTTGGGTGCGCTGATTATACTAGAGCGATGGGTTATGTTACCCGAAGGTGTCAGAGCGCTTCACAATAGGAACAGTAATGATACATGAGAACAGTACAAGTGAACACATTACAAAAGCAAACGTTACATTACATGAGGCAAAAGTGACACGACCATCTTTCTCCGAAGCGAGGCAGAAATGCCTCGGAGAAAGCAGGGTCATTTTTAGGTCGAGCTATTACATCCCGCAGGGATTAATAGCTCGAAAATATAGTAGTTGAAACAAACTCTTGACCAAGCGAGGATTGTCCCCAATGCATGTGAGGTAATCAAGCGTGAGCCTTCACCAGCGCGCGCTTGGCCTCACTTCTCACTTACACCCCCTCCTTCACTCCCCCTCGCTCGATCCCCTGCTCCCCTGCCCCCCGCCCCACCCGACTTGAAAGGAAACCTCGCACACCAAGCCTCGCACACCAACATTTGCCTTTATCTACTCCCGATATGCTCGTTCCCTCCCCTTCCCCCGGCTCTTTTATCTACTTGTTTGGCTAGCCTGCCCTCTTCAAGGCTGCACCCTAGAAGATTATGTGACGCTCGAGCAATCTGCTGAGAAACGGCATCAAGATTTTTTTTTGCTCTTTTATCTACTTGTTTTAAACGTCTTCTCGTCTATGAAAAATTACAGAATGACCCTTATCTATGTATGTTGATGAATTCTAGCATTTGAATTATCGAGTATTAATCAGTTTACCTTATGTGGGGGCTCATGAGTTACTTCTGGTTTTTGTGGACGTTTTGTCTCGTTGCATTATCTGATTATCGTTGTCACAGACAAGTAACACAGAGAAGCATTCCAATGTGCAGCACAGTAGTATCGGAACAGAAACGTTCATTGTTACATAAGCCAGCTGCAGTACTGTAAGGTCCCGTTCTGAAACAAGAGCAGTCTCAGTAAAGACACAACACAATGTTCAGCAGGCCAGTAGCCGTACAGAAACAACCCCCTGGTATGTCGCACAAACGGTACTAAAATATCCCTTTCAGTACAGACACAACACGTTACTTACAGCAGATCCGCAGCAGTACAGGAACATTCCATTCTAACTGAAAACCAGCCATAACGCGGCCACATCACATTGTTATATTATACTAACACAGTAATCAAAATACCAAACCTTTCCATTGTTACATCAGACCAGTAAACGCACAGAAACACACCATTCGGACAGCACACCAGTCACAGTAAAGGCCTTCTTCCCGCTGCTGCTATTTTCTTTCCGATGCTTGTAGAATTGCATCTGCTTTGGTAAAACCGGTAGCGGTGGGTGGCCATTTCGTATTTCATTCTGTGTACTTCGAAAATGGCAAACTTGTTGTGTGTAGACTCAAAATGGGAGCCAACTTGTAAAGGTATAACAATAGGTATGCAAAATAAGTTTGTTATACCATTCCCAAAAGGCAACCACTGTGTATCTAGATGCAACATGGCAGCCATCTTGACATGTTACTTTGTATACTTATTTTTATACTATTCCAAGTTGTGAGTCTTATTGTGTTTACTGTATAGATGCAGTGTGGTGACTTTGTTGAAAGTATATCAAATAGCATTTTCAAGATGGCCATACAGCACAACTGGCTTTGTTAGTGTTTGCTTCACAATTCTACAAGCGTTGGTAAAGCCAGTACCAAAAAAAAGCAAGTAATCTGAATGTATGGCCGATTGGCTTTTCCAATGCTTGTTCTTCTCATGTTGGGCCCTCAAAGGAGAACAGCTTCTGTAACATTCTTTAGATTGGGTTACCTTATCCTACCTGTGCTTACGTTTAGAAAATTGTATTTTAGGTCTCTCCTGAGACGGCGCTTTTGCAGTTGCTTATGAGACATTTTGTTAGCATACATGGGTCTTACAGCTCGCCCATTGCTCACTAATGGTTGACTGCATCAACACTCATTTCCACCACCACCACGTCCACCACCACCACGTCCACCACCCACCACCATGTCCACTACCACCACCACATCCACCACCACCACATCCACCACCACCATGTCCACGACCACCACCACATCCACCACCACCACGTCCTCCACCACCAATGCGTCCTCCACCACCAATGCGTCCACCACCACCATGTCCACCACCACCATGTCCACCACCACCATGTCCACCACCACCATGTCCACCACCACCACGACTACCACCACCACCACTACCACATCCACCTCCACCATGTCCACGACCACCACCAAGACGTCCACCACCACATCCACCACCACTACGTTCACGTCCACCACCACATCCACCACCACTGCGTCCACCACCACCACGTCTACCACCTCGTCCACCACCCATCACCACCACCATGTCCACCACCACTACAACTACCATGTCCACCACCACTACCACCACCACATCCACCACCACTACCACCACCACATCCACCACCACTACCACCACCACATCCACCACCACCACCAAGACGTCCACATCCACCACCAAGACGTCCACATCCACCACCACTACGTCCACCACCACCACATCCACCACCACCACGTCTACCACAACCACGTCTACCACAACCACTTCTACCACAACCACTTCCACCACAACCACTTCCACCACCACCACATCCACATCCACCACCACTGCGTCCACCACCACTGTGTCCACCACGTCCATGTCCACCACATCCACCACCACCACCACGTCCACCACCACCACAATCACCACCTCCACCACCACATCCACCACCACGTCCACCACCACCACGGCCACCACCACTTCCACCACACCCACCATGGCCACCATCACTTCCACCACCACCACCATGTCCACCATCACTACCACCACCACTACCAAGTCCACCACCATGTCCAAGACCACGTCCACCACCACTACGTCCACCACCACCATGTCCATCACCACTGCGTCCATCACCAGCATGTCCACCTCCACCACCACACCCACATCCACCATCACCATGTCCACCACCACCATGTCCACCACCACCACGTCCATCACCACCATATCCACAAACACCACATCCACCACAATGTCCACCACCACCATGTCCACCACGGCCACTACCACATCCACCACCACCACCACGCCTACCTCCACCACCACCACATCCACTTCCACCACCACGTGCACCAGCAAGTCCACCACCAACTCCACCACTACATTAACCACCACCACGTGCACCACATCCACATCCACCACTACATCCACCACGTCCACCACCACATCCACCACCGCCACCACGTCCACCACCACATCCACCACCACAGCGTCCACCACCAACACCATGTCCACCACCAACACCATGTCCACCACCACCACCATGTCCACTACAAACACCACCACCACACCCACCACTACCTCCACCACCACCTCCACCACCACCACCACCACCACCACCACCACCACATCCACCACCACCATGTCCACCACCACCACGTCCACCACCACCACGTCCACCACCACCACGTCCACCACCACCACGTCCACCACCACCACGTCCACCACCACCACGTCCACCACCAACACCATGTCCACCACCACCACCATGTCCACTACAAACACCACCACCACACCCACCACTACCTCCACCACCACCTCCACCACCACCACCACATCCACCACCACCATGTCCACCACCACCACGTCCACCACCACCACGTCCACCACCACCACGTCCACCACCACCACGTCCACCACCACCACGTCCACCACCACCACGTCCACCACCACCACGTCCACCACCACCACGTCCACCACCACCACATCCACCACCACCACATCCACCACCACCACATCCACCACCACCACCACATCCACCACCACCACCACATCCACCACCACCACCACATCCACCACCACCACCACATCCACCACCACCACTACGTCCACCACCACTACGTCCACCACCACTACGTCCACCACCACCACATCCACCACCACCACATCCACCACCACCCCATCCATCACCACCACGTCCACCACCAACACCACCACATCCATCCCCACACCCACCACCAACACCACGTCCACCAACACATCCACCACCACCACCACATCAACCACCACTATGTCCACCACCACCACATCCACCACAACTACCACCACATCCACCACCACACCCACCACCACCACACCCACCACCACCACCACACCCACCACCACCACATCCACCACATCCACCACCACCACATCCACCACCACCATGTCCACCACCACCATGTCCACCACCACCGCCACCACCACCATGTCCATCACGTCCACCACCACGTCCACAATCATCACCTCTGTTAGAACCGGCTGTCTCTAGTTGGCAGAGGTATGCACTTCTGACAAATAGGGACACTCCTTTTCTAGTCAGGGCAAGGGGATCACACCCTTCGATAACCCCTGCTCACCCCCTTGGTAGCTTGGCAGAGCAGAACAGGCTTATCTCAGAGGCTGTGCGTTAAGCAATTATGACCACATACAGTAATACAGTGAATACACTACAAATGGACACGACACAGTAGTATTATAAAAAATAAGTCTTTTTATATAAGGCTTAGCACAAGACTAAATAACGCAAAACTGTACACAATCGGAATAAATATGTTGGGAAGGGAAAAAGGATAATTCAAAGGTAGTTTCTTCTTTTAGCACAAAGTTTTAGTATCAAGCAAATCTTCTTCTTGGAAACACAGTTCTTAGCAACAGGGCAACCCACACGGGGGCTACCTGACGTCGAGGCAAAGTTAATCCAAAGGTTCGGCGTCGACCGCGAGGAGCGCTACGTCGAGCCTGGAGTCACACCCGGACTCTTGACAGCACAGTACCATTAGAAAAATGAAGCACACGATGATCAGCGGCGTCGAGCAATCCGGCGTCGCGTCTCCGGTGCCGATCCGGCCTCAGCAGGCGTCGTCGTTGATGATGCGGTTGCACAGAGTGAGCAGCGCTCACGGCGTCGAAGGGCACACAGGTGATGCGATCAGCAGCGGTGCAGACACGAGGTCCACTGGAGCTAGAGCCGTACTCCCACTCACTGGCGTTGCTGCTGGCGTCGGTTGGGCCCAGCGTTCGGTCGTCGTGATTGCTGGCTCTTTCAAAGGTGCTGGACTCACGGTTCCAGCAAATAGCATTTTAAGCAGAGGAAGTCCTTTAGCCCTGTGACTTCAGCAGGAGACTGGCACTCTTCCAGTCCTTGGAGATTTTCTTAGCAAGCGTGAGAGTACACACAAAGTTCCTCTCTCCTGGTTCCTTGGCAAAAATAAAGAAGCACTGCAGGATTCCCCCAACAACAGCACACTGGCAGAAGGGGTAGGCAGTCCTTAGATCAGCAGGCCTCTTGTCCTTGGTTACAGGGTTCCTTGTCAGAAGTGATCTGATTTCTTAGTTCAGGGGTCCTTCTCTTATACCCCTTTTCGTCTTTGATCCCTTTGTCCATGCCGGGGGTTTCCCAACATCCTGGGTCTGTTGTGGGTGGAGCCAGGCAGAAGCACCTGGCCTATTCACTGAGCAGGGCTGGGGCCTCAGACGCCCAGCAGGAGGTGGAGCCAGCATTGACACTGGCAGGAGCAGAGCTATCGGCCTCCTGGCAGGAGGTGGGGCTAGGATCGTCCATGGCAGGCACAGGGCCATCAGCCGCTTGGCAGGAGGTGGAGCCGGCATTGTATCAGGTAGGGCAGGCTATCAACAACTACTCTCCCCCTACTCTCAACGTAACTGTCCCACTCACCCCACACTGACTCATCCAGACCTGTGGAGCCACCCAGCTCCTGTCACACACACGCAAAACCAGCAGAAACCAGATATGGTTAGACAAGAAAATAGACACCTTCTAAAAGTGCTATTTTCAAACCCAGAGTCCACAAACCATCCACACCAACGGATGCGTAATTAAACCCCGAGTTCAGGGATACCAAACTCGACATTGCACCATGCTCCCCGAGCCAGCTAGGATCATCGCACTAATAATCCCGGCGGCCCATTCTAATCAATGGAGAGCAGGCTACCTCGCAATAGTGAAGAACCAAGATGGCGGTACTTCACTATCAGGACATGCCAACTTGGTCAGGCGTGTCCTACCTCAGACTTACAATGCACCCTGCCCGCGGGCCTACCATAGGGGCGACTAACATGAAGCCAAGGGAAGGTTTGGGGGCTGGCAAGTAGGTATACTCGCGCAGCCGCGTGACAGCACTAGGCTGCACGTGGGTCTCGCAATGACCGACCCGTAGATATTCTTTTACGAGGCCGCTCCTGTGGGTGGCACAACACGTGCTGCAAGCCCACGAGCGGCATTTGTATTTACAAGCCCCGGCACTCCTGGTGCACTAGACGAGGGACTGACAGTAAACCAAATAAGCCAAACATGGATACAATAGATACATCAATTTAACATAGGGAGCACTTGCGCTATGGCACTGATCAGCAGTGACACAGCGCTCAAAGCATATACCAGCAAAACATCGTAAAACAGTAGAGGCAAAACAGAACGAATGGAGGAGAGACTCAAGCCAATGATGTCGGGTCTAACAACCTCCACCACCACCACCACCTCCACCATCACATCCACCACATCCACCACCACTACGTCCACCGCCACCACGTCCACCACCACACCCATCTCCACACCACCATCACCAACAACCACATCCACCATCACCACATCTACCACCACCCCCACATCCACCACCCCCACATCCACCACCCCCACATCCACCACCCCGACCTCCACCACCCCGACCTCCACCACTACGTCCACCACCATCACTTCCACCACCACCACGTCCACCACATCCATCACCACTATGTCAACCACCACCACGTCCACCACTACCACGCCCACCACCAAGTCCACCACCACCAAGTCCACCACGTCCACCACCATGTCCTCTACCACCACCACGGCCACCATGAGGCCACCTCACTCTATCTATCGCCCTCACTCTATCTATCGCCCTCACTCTATCTATCGCCCTCACTCTATCTATCGCCCTCACTCTATCTATCTGTCGCCCTCACTCTATCTATCGCCCTCATTCTATTTGTCTATCTATCTGTCTATCTATCTATCTATCGATCTATTGCCCTCACTCTATCGATCTATTGCCCTCACTCTATCTATCTATTGCCCTCACTCTATCTATCGCCCTCACTCTATCCATTGCCCTCACTTTATCGCACCCACTCTATCTAATGCCATCACTCTATCATATCTATCTATCTATCTATCTATCTATCGATCGCCCTGACTCTATCTGTCTATTTATCTATCGCCCTCACTCTACCTATCTTTCGCCCTCACTCTATCTATCTATCGCCCTCCCTCCCTCTATCTATCGCCCTCCCTCTATCTATCGCCCTCCCTCTATCTATCGCCCTCCCTCTATCTATCGCCCTCCCTCTATCTATCGCCCTCCCTCTATCTATCGCCCTCCCTCCCTCTATCGCCCTCCCTCCCTCTATCGCCCTCACTCTATCTATCTATCTATCTATCTATCGCATCACCACAGCATCACTTGTCGCCACCACAGCATCACTCGTCGCCACCACAGCATCACTCGTCGCCACCACAGCATCACTCGTCGCCACCAAAACACCACTCAGCACCTCCAAAGCATCAATCTGTGCAACCGTTCAACAACAACTGGTTCAAATATGTTCTCTCAATGTTTCAGGCTTTATTACAAATGTCACAAAAAGATGTTAATATTTCACTTCTGTTCTTGGATTTTCGTCACAATTAAATACACTGAACATAATCTTCACAAAAGTTATTTTCAAAAGATTAACCTATTGCCATTATAAATTACAATAGCTTTTATTTAGGTATTCATTATTAAAAAATGTTTAAAGCCATTGTTATTTGTAATATCAATACATCTAAGTCACGTAAATACAACACATATTGCATTACAAATGCTATAGGAGTCACATTTGCGAAAGTTAAAACTATTGGCATTGTAAATGACAAATCTAGTAATTTCACTATTTTCAAAACCAACACAAATAAAAAATTGGTCATTTACAATATCAATAGCTCAAACTTTCATAATGCGAGACCTATTGCATTGAAATGCTTGTTCCATTTGTAGCACTGGCTGCAAAATGGCCTAGCGAGGTTAAGCACTTATTACCCATATCTTGTGTAACCTGATTACTGTGAAGGCAGCCCTTGTTTTCCATCCTTCAAAGATCAATACACTTAGAAATAATAACTAGGGAGACCAACCATCCGTAAATTTCACGGACAGTCCGTAATTGCGGCCAATTGTCCATTGTCCATGAAGGATTCTTTAACGGAAGCCATTTGGCCGTAATTTTCACCGGCCACCGGTCGCACCACCCTGAAGCCGGCACAGCTTCCACCCACCACCCTTATTGACTCCAATGCTGTAGTGGTCTGGTGTAACAGACTCCGATGCAGTACCAAAGCTCAGATACCGAGCAGCATTGGAATATCACCTTCACTTAACTCAATTATTTTCAAATGGACCAACCTTCGGGAGGATGGAGGCTAGAGACGACTTCTCCATGATTCGAACTCCTAACCTGTCAAAACCACTTTGAACAGGTGATAAACATTCAATACATTAAGCCATGCCTCCGACTTTAAACTGCAAACTTCTATGCTTCCCTTTCAGATATATCCCTTGGACTTGTTTATCTTTAAACCGTACCCAACATGTCCTCCTACTATAGTGTGGCCCTTCACCCTACCAGACAGGCCTGCTTTGCAGAATAGGAAAAGTAATATTGTAATGTGTTTGTGTTTTCTTGGAGACACACAGTAGCTTAAACAAAGAACCATCCCCTTTAATTTAGGCTGCAACTAGCTCTCCTGTGATGCATATGTGTTAGAACTTACATATAAATGTGAATACTCTTTATAATTGAGGAGCGTGCTGCAATTTTTTTTAAATTCTAAAAAATTAGTATTACACAGAGGCAGCACGTAGTTCTCTTCCCAGAGCAGAGCTTAATTACTGTTACTAAATTGTAAGCAAACCTTGGTTCTTCAAACATACAGTCTATACTGTAATAAAATAAAGAAATGGCACAATCCCACCCACACTGATTAAAAAAGTATGGAGGACAATCAGTTAAATCAGTTCTCTTGGAGTATCTCCTTTTTATTACTGTACATCACAGTGGGGAATGGCAAAACTAACATTTTCGAAAGAGAGCTTGTCTTCTCATTGTCTTGTCCAGGAGGGGGTGAGGAGCCCTACCCCACCCTGGAAGAGACGAAGATGATATTTAAATACTGCATGCCCACCCTGGGTGGTTCCTATGCCCAACCTGGATGGTTCCTGCCCCCCCCCACACTGTGGTGGATTCTGCCCCCCATCTCAATGTGGTGGCTTCTTCCCCCACACCCCTGATTGATTTTTGTCCCCCATGTGGTGGATTCTGTCCCCCCCCTAACCCCCAAACCTTCTCTGTGATGGCTCCTGCCTGGGTGGCTTCTGCAGCGAGGGTGAAGTTCTTGATGGGCCTCTTCTTTCTGCAACTCTGCAGACAAAGGCTCAGCTCAAAATTAATATGAAAAGGTGGGCGAGTGAGGAAGTGAAGGGATGGGATGGGATGGGATAGGTGGGTGGATGGCTGGATGGATTGATGAAAGGATGAATGGATTGAATAGATAGATAATGAGAGCGGATGGATGGATGAGTGAGTGGATGGATGGATGAGAGAAAAGGTAAATAGCTGGTTGTATAGGTGGAAGTGTAGCTGGATGGGTAAACGGGTGGATGGATGAGTGAAAGGAGGGATGAGTGAAAAGGTGGATGATAAGCGAGTGGGTGGATGGATGATGGATCAAACCCTGATCTTTGGACTGGGTAAGAGTGGTCTGCTTAATTCAGACACTCTGTTCATCACCACCCCCTTTTCTGAATCGTTTTTGGCCACTATAGGTGTGGCAGGGTATACTCAGACATGAGTCCCTTTCTCACTGCTCCATCAGGATTCAAGCAAGCCGGGCCGAAGACGGCTGAAATGCCAGAAACCGGTCCCCGGTAGCTTGTCTCCTTTCTGGTGAAGAATTGGCTTGGTAGTTTAGTCTGCCCTGTTCCCATGATGCACTGGGCCAGGGACAGACTGATTTGCATATAGCCAGGTTCTGAGCTGGGATGGGGCAGTGAGATAAATAACGGTGATGGATCAAACCCTGATCTTTGGACTGGGTAAGAGTGGTCTGCTTAATTCAGACACTCTGTTCATCACCACCCCCCTTTTCTGAATCGGCTCCTGCCTGGGTGGCTTCTGCAGCGAGGGTGAAGTTCTTGATGGGCCTCTTCTTTCTGCAACTCTGCAGACAAAGGCTCAGCTCAAAAATAATATGAAAAGGTGGGCGAGTGAGGAAGTGATGGGATGGGATGGGATGGGATAGGTGGGTGGATGGCTGGATGGATTGATGAAAGGGTGAATGGATTGAATAGATAGATAATGAGAGCGGATGGATGGATGGATGAGTGAGTGGATGGATGGATGAGAGAAAAGGTAAATAGCTGGTTGTATAGGTGGAAGTGTAGCTGGATGGGTAAACGGGTGGATGGATGAGTGAAAGGAGGGATGAGTGAAAAGGTGGATGATAAGCGAGTGGGTGGATGGATGAGTGCAATGATGGATGAATTGATAAGTGCAATGGTGGATGGATGAGTCAGGGTGGATGTAAGGATGGATGAGTGAGTGAAAGGGAGGGTAGATGGACAAAATGATGAATAGATGAGTGAAGGGATGGATGAGAGAAAGGATGGATGAGTGATATGGTCAATGGATGGATTCATGAGTGGAGGAGTAGATGGATGGATGGGTGGGTGGGTGGGTGGGTGGATGGAAGGAAGTGAAAGGGTCGATGGAGAGAGAAAGGGCGGATGGATGGATGGATGACTGAAAAGGTGAATTGGGTGGAAGTATGAGTGACTGGGTAGATGGATGAGTAAGTGAAAGGATGGCTGGATGGGTGAAAGGGTAAACAGATGAATGGATGGATGAGTGAAATGATAGATATAAGGATACATGATGGATGGGTTTGCAAATGGTTGAATATGTTTGGATATGTAAAACTAATTCTATATTCCTGCCGAGCAATCTAATTTCCAAATTGATGTATTCAAAAACATTAAGTGTGATATCAATCAAAGTTTAAATGACAAGTATAAGAACTATAAGTCCAAATTCTCATCCAATGAACGCCGATAGTCGATACCTGGCGGAGATACAGATCGTAACTTTGAATTGGGATATAGGTAAGACAAATTCTCGTGAGCTACGTGACCCCTAGTTTACAATATAGATATTGTTTAGTAGACCTCTGATATTGTGGTTCTTTGCTTGTAGACCCTGAGTTTAAAGATTGAAGTGAAAGTGACATTACGGGAGCAGAGTGTTTGACGCCCATGTACCAAGTTACTGGTAAGGGGAGTTTTGCGCAAATTAATTGGCACTTGCTTGATTATATTGAAATAAGTAGGAGTCTGATTCTTTGAATCCTTTATGATAGATTCGTTGAGGAACATACACATCACTATTGCATAACGTATTACGTGGGAGTGAAGAAGTGGAGAGGTACCAGCTTTTTAATTATTATTTTACTATTACTAGTTAAATGTTTGGATACATTTTTTGAACTAATGGTTGAATGTGAAAGAGTGTTATAACTTACAACTAATCTGGCATAGCTAATTGGTATAAAATAAAATAATGGACAAAGTGGTGACAGAGCTAAGAGTGTTATTCCAGATACTGTTGATCCTCTGGATAAACCCTTGCCGAAAGGAATTTGATATTGAAGAATATTGGTTCATGACTTAGGTAAAAAATCTTTTGTAAACACGAATTTGGCGAAAAAACCTGATTGTTATGCTGTTGTTTTTGACTTGACACCGGGATCCACATGAAATGATTTTTGATATTTGTCACTAAAATGAGGGCACTATGTTTTCCAATTCACCTAGGTCGTGATTTTTATCTAGTATAACTTAACACTTTTACAAATAAGTGGACTATTATTATTGTTGATATTTGTCTTTATAATAGCTTATATTTTGTATTAATTTGGCTTGCAGCCCTGAGGAAGTTGGTTGGCATGAGATAAATGCCCAACGAAACACGTGTTGGCTGCAGTGGATGTTCTTTGAAACTTGTGAAGTTTGGAATTTGATTTGAGAATTTGGAATGAACTTTGAAATCCAATACGCTCTTTGATTGAATACAGGACATTTTGGATTGAACTTTGAAACTTGGAAATTAAATACGGATCAAACGCACCTCAAGATTCGGGTGTCTGAATGTTCATTGGATGAGAATTTGGACTTATAGTTCTTATACTTGTCATTTAAACTTTGATTGATATCACACTTAATGTTTTTGAATACATCAATTTGGAAATTAGATTGCTCGGCAGGAATATAGAATTAGTTTTACATCTTGGACCATTCCAGGATAATTAAGGAAGTCTGGTAACCTTCCTTTCCAGCCTAGTAGCAGTCGCTTTAAATATCTTGGAACCTTAATATCAGCCATACTCGTAGCTGTGCGCCCTTTGTCCATGTTACCATTTCTGTTTGTATATCATGTTTGGATATGGATGGGCTTACTTATATACTGTTGCGCAACCTCCTCTGATGTGTCTGTAAAACTTCACTTTTGTCCTGAATTTTGACAATTTGTCCTGAATTTGTACACTCACGCTCCTGAATTTGCACCAATGCCAGTAGGTACCCTAATAGTAACTTTTTTTATTCTTACTACTTAGAAATGCCAACTGTGGTATTAAGATTTGTATAAAAAATTGCATTATTAAAGATTGGGCTCTGGAAGCCTAAATATTCAGTGCGCAGTTGCTGGTACAGTGAATAATTGGCCAGATTTCACTCACTGTTGTCTTCCTGTACAGGGTTCTCATGGTCGACAGGCAAGAATCCCGCCCTGCAGAATGGATAGCAAGAAAATTCCTGTCGCCCATATCTTATCTCTTCCCGACCGCCTTGTCGGTGCCTGTGACTTCAGTGGCTCGAGCCATGGTGAACACTGCAGTAACGCCGAGTGACCAGAAGGTGGAGCTCCTGGACAACAAGGCTATTCACAGGATTGGCAAACTGGAAGAGAAAAAGAAAAGCTAAAGAATGCGCCTATTGATTTAGCATGGTTATAAATGTATCGTGTAACGTTTAGCTTAATTTGCCTTTTTGAATTTGATATAAGTTGCTTTAATTTATATCATTCGGGTTCTTGTCTTGATCGAAATGTATACTGTTTTAAATTCACTCGATGCCCTAGAAGAGAAGTCTGTTTGTTGAAGCCTGAAAATGCTCTGTTCTCGAGACAAAGGACTAACAAAGAGATGTTATGAGCCTGCAGGGGGTAATAACTTCCCCCTGTGTTTACAGAATATGTTTATCAGGCGCTGGGGTGTGTCATTTGTTTACGTTTTTGGGGTGGTACTTCGTGCTTCTGCAGGACACTGAACCTTTAAGGCAGACTGAAAAAAGTGAATTGTGCGACTCTGTACAGGACAAATGTGCCTTATCATATGGGTGCTTAAACGATGCCTAGTTAGGTAAAGTGTCCAAGATCACTTGGTGTGTATGTGCATGAACACGACGCTAGTCCCTTAAACACTAGCCAGCTTCCTGTGTTAATCCTATGCAACTGTTTATTTCTGAGAGCCAAGGAGTGCTGAGTAGCTGGTACAACCAAGGATGCGAGTAGGATCAGGGGTACTCTCTGGCTGGAGAGCGGTGTGGGACCATGAGCTCTGTTTATACACTCCATGTCTGGCAGAAGGTTTGCTGCCACTGTACCGATGGCCTGCTGTTGGCAGCTGAGGTCCAGTGGACATTGGCTGAAGAGATTTAAGAGATCCCGCTCTCTGCCCAGTTTACGGGTCAGTCTACTGAAGGGCTTCATATATCAAGGGAGGGGCTACAGGGAAGGGCCAAAGGTGCAATCAAAAGGGACTTATTAGCGGTGTTTAGGGTTCGCTTTAGTGCTTTAGATCTATGATGTACCAAAGAGATAGAAAATAAGGGACCACAAACAGAAGTCCCAGCGAGATGCATGGCTTCATATCCTTGCACCAGATCCGTTCTTCTTAAACACTCTTGAAGTTTAGCTCAGTAGTTACTGCACTGACACTTTTATTCATTTATTTAAAAGCTTCGTTTATGGTCCTTTATGCACAGGGTGACATACCATCAGTGTACGTAGCACACGTATGTTAACACGCTTTAGTGAAGTTTACATTTAGGGCAATAGTAAATCAAAAATATGAATGTTTCAGAAGCTGAGCAACTTACTTGAGGTTTTAACAAACGCACTGGAAGGTGTGTGTACATTCACAGCCCAAAACTTGGGTACAGTAGTGTTGGGGAACCCTGCCAGTCCGTTTACGCATTTCAAATATTCTATTTAAAATGGCAAAACACCAGGTGCCTCTCTGATAAAAGCAGGTCCTTATCCTCAACCCATCTGCTGTACCGTGAAATGTCTCTTAAAGGCCTCAGATATGTGTTTGTGCTGCAGAAAGGCTAGTCTATGCCTTACCTCTTAACTGAGGTAAAATGCACTACTAGTACTGTGCCATTTGGCCCTGCTCTGATGTAGTGCCTATGGAATGATATTGCCAAGAGCAGGACCATATAACAGTTACCATCCTTTCCGACCAGAGGACACCAACAACCACACCACTATCCACACACCCATGTCGCACAATCACATGTACACTGTGCCTGGAAAGCACAGGCTGAGATAAGCAGCAACTCCAAGAGGTAGCGAAGCGGAGAATGTCACTTTATACAAAACCCATGCAACATAACCTGAAAAGGCAAAAACTAAAGGAAGTGTGACTCACTTTTTATCTTGGTGATGGGTAACTGTATTTTAATGTGTCTTAAAAATGATAAGAAGTTATGGCCATGTGATGTCGGAGTTTTAACTCCATTTCCTTTTTCATTCATTTACATGTTTATCACTTTTTTTATGGGGACTGTCTGAGCAAAAAAGGACCACTGAAAAAGGATTGTCTATGCAGTGAGTCAGGAATTTTGTGAAACAATAAAGGCATTCTGTCCAGCCGCTGTCTGATTTTTAGTTACATGTAATCGTTGCATATACCAAAACCTCTGATACTGAATTGTATTACTACTTGAGGGACCCTTTGGGAAGAGTTGTGGACTTAGCCCACTAATGCAGTGGTTTAGTCGTAAACCATCCCTCTATGTTCTTCATCATTCTGATTTGGAGGGGCTGCTGCATGTGATCTAAGACAGCCTTCATATTTTCGTAAGTACATTTCAGGAGTCGGGCAGAGATTATAAATGGTGAAATTAGTCCAAGTGACAAACTTTTAAACGACATCGCTTTTAGAATATTGAATATCTATTGCAGAAAAAACAGGGCACCATGGGAAAATAAGTCAGATTTTTAAGACCCCGTCCACAAAGCTTTATTACCTATTAGTCAACACACAACTACTCGCAGAATAAGCTTTGTGAATTGAGCGTGACCCAGTGCAGTTCGTTATAAATGTTACAGCTGTGTACTTTCACTTTCTTTCAACAAGGGAAAACCAAGATGACTGGAAGTGAGACCCAAGGGCAACCAATGCTTAATTAGAGCCGGTGTGAGGCACCAACACTCATTTTTGGGGAACAGCACTTATTTTTACTCCTGGGACATTTCCAAGAGCAAGAGAGGGAAAAACAAACAATCGTCAAACAAAGAAAAAAGACTCAACACTGTCCCCAAGGGATAAAGCAGGAACCTATCAGACTTGTCTAATAGTCAATTCAAGAGGCTTGAGGTGGATTCCGGACTACCAGCCTGGTATTTAGCACGCCAACAACAACTGCCGGTGGACTGCTTTTTTTTTAATACTGTTAAACTCTGGAATTCCCTGCCGCTGTATCTTCGCAGGGAACCCAGTCGTCTAGCCAAAACAACTAAAAACACTTTTGTTCCATTAAGTCCCACTTCCCCTCTCGTGTTAGGCCTAGCGTTGGGATGCTCCCTGGTAGCTATGCGCTTTATAAATGTTTCTGTCATTTCATTTCATTTAATAGTGTCAGTCTCAGGTTACTGAGCAGAGCTTCGGGCACCGGTACTAATCCTTTTACAAATTAAGCACTGATGGCAACAACACCAAGAGTATTTCCCCCAAGATTGACAGTGAGGCCTAAGGCCCAGAAAAGTGCCCCAAGAGTGGAATTGAGGCCTAATGCCAAGACCGGTGACTGAGGTTGCTCTGTGAAGATGGACTGTGCCCAGGCCTACTGCACCTCCAACATGTCGCTGCAATTTTGCGTCTGTCAAGGAGCACAAGAAGGCAACAGGATTTTGGTCCCTTTTCTTGACTCCAGTTATAGAACAGAAACAGATTTATTCTCTAAATAACACTACATTTGACGATTTTAGTAGATGTTAAGCTATGATGGAGAGAGTGATGACAACCCTGGTAGAATTGATTATATAACTGAATGCAACAAAAACATATGAAACTAATGTAATCTAAAATGTAGAAGGAAGCAAAGTGTTTTGCAGCATGAATGGTTTCTGGATTCACATGCTGGGCCGCAGTTCACCATCCAGTGGTTGGGTCCAGAATCGTTCTTTGTGGTCTTTCTTCTCTTTTGCGAGTGGGTGTCAATCATTCGACCATTTGGTGTTATGGCACTCATTGTGTGATGTCAGATGTCACAATCTTTAATTTTTTTTTCTTCTGATGCATGGCCTGGAAGCAAGGGGAAGAAGAGAGCTCCAGGGTAGAAGAGAAGAGAAACTGCATAGCAGTAGTCATTTTTGTAAAAGACCGAAAAATTCATCAAGAAGAACAGTGATCACAATGTTCATCACTAGATAGGAGAAAACACAGAAAATTATAGAAAAAACAAAGAAAGTGAGAGACTGTTGTTTATCAAGACAACGTGGGTGGGAGAATGAAACAAGCATTGGAAATGCAATAGGTCTCGCACCATTAGAGTTAGTGTTTTTAGAATTGTTTATGGGTTTTTTTTGTAAATGTTTAGCATTTTTGTTTCCTGTGGCCAATGCTAAAGTATTACAAATAAAAAAGCCATAAACATTTCTAAAAGCTCTAACTGAAATGGTCTGAGAACTATTGCACTGTGTGAGGGTGAGGGTGAGTGAGGGTGAGGGTGAGTGAGTGAGGGTGAGTGAGGGTGAGGGGTTGAGGGTGAGTGAGGGTGAGGGTGAGTGAGGGTGAGGGGTTGAGGTTGAGGGTGAGGTGTTGAGGGTGAGTGAAGGTGGGTGAGGGTGAGTGAGGTGTTGAGGGTGAGTGAGGGTGAGGGTGAGTGAGGGTGAGGGGTTTTGGGTGAGTGAGGGTGAGGGGGAGTAGTTGAGGCTGAGTGAGGGTGAGTGAGAGTGAGGGTGAGTGAGGGGTTGAGGGTGAGTGAGTGAGGGTGAGGGGTTGAGGGTGAGTGAGGGTGAGGGGTTGAGGGTGAGTGAGGGGTTGAGGGTGAGTGAGGGTTTGAGGGTGAGGGGTTGAGGGTGAGGGAGGGTGGGTGAGGGGTTGAGGGGGAGGGGTCGAGGGTGAGGGGTTGAGGGTGAGTGAGGGTGAGGGGTTGAGGGTGAGGGGTTGAGGGTGGGTGAGTGAGGGTGAGGGGTTGAGGGTGAGTGAGTGAGGGTGAGGGGTTGAGGGTGAGTGAGTGTGAGGGGTTGAGGGTGAGTGAGGTTGAGGGTGGTTGAGTGAGGATGAGGGTGGTTGAGTGAGGATGAGTGAGAGTGAGGGTGAGTGAGGGGTTGAGGGTGAGGGGTTGAGGGTGAGTGAGTGAGGGTGAGGGGTTGAGGGTGAGTGAGGATGAGTGAGAGTGAGGAAGATCACCTGCCAATGTGAGCCCAGCATTCACTCGAAAACTGAACTCCAGTTGTCTTACAGGAAGTATGCAGCGGGCGTAGATAAATGGGTGAATAGTTGCGACAGTCAGAGAAAGTGTATCAGGCCCTGCGAAGATTATATTTCTATAAAGCGTACTGGAGCTTTACAAGGCCCCTTACTATGTCAAACTCAACCCTACTTGTTGGGCCCTCCGAAGGAGGTGAGGCTGGGTTGGAACAGAGGGAATCGAATCAGTAATTCGAAATAGTGCTCCCAGACATGTCACATTGGCGCTAGGCAGGAGTAAGTTCGCCATCTCTGCAAAGAATGCTCATCAAACCAGAAGGCAAAATGAATATAGTTTCTACCCTGGGAGTCATCCATTAATTCTATTTTAAAGTGCCCCAGAAGTAAGGCAATGCAAGAACTCAGTTAAAGACGGTGCGAGATAACTGTATTCTAAACTTTTTTTTTCCAAACAAAAGGGGGCAAGAATTGTTCAGTTACAAAACAGCTGAACGAACTAAGTAGTGCAAAACATACAAAATATCAGGCAATAACTTTGGAGCCACGGTGGCTTGCACTTGAAATCTAGTAAAGCAAGCTTTGCCAAATAATGTCCACAATAATGTCACTCAATGGTCAGTTTGTGGCATTGTTTTAGAACAGTCGACGTTTCGATCCCTAGCTCCTAGATAAGGGGGATCATCATCAGGACTAATTTAAATACAATTGCCTGGTGTCTATCGTTGGAGCCTGTTGGGATAAGGAACAGGAAAAAGGGGGGAGGAAAAACAGACAACAGCGACCTGTCAGAATTGCTGTAATAGTTGCATTTCAATATGTCAACAACTGGTGTAGGGATCAAGTGCCACCATATTTGTAGACAACATAAGTTAAAACAATGTTGGAGTCGGGTACTCGTGCCACCTGTGGGATGTGTGCTCCTAGATAGCACTTGTGCATGTCAGGAAAACTGCTAGCTTTGTGTTATTCGTGGCGAGGTATACTGTGCAAGTGTTTTCACAAGTGTTCAAGGTGATACTTATGTTCTAATGGATTTATGGGGGTGATCGAGTGTGTGCGGAGGGTCAATTAATTTAGTGGCGAGACGTGGGAAGAGAAGTTTGCAAGGCGGCAGGGTAAAGTGAACGAATGGGCGGAACTTCGTAAATGGACTGCCTTACCCTAGTTCAAGCGAAATATTGCTTGAATCCGAATGATTAAGGTGTATAGAGCGCTGCGTCATTCCTTTTGAAAGAAAGTGATGAATGTCAGGGCTGGTTGCCGGGCATATGGCGTCAGAAAAGAATGTGAATAGCCAAGGGTTGAGCATTACCTTTTCTTCGCTCAGTGCGGTCCTTGGAAGTGGTTCCATGGTTCGTATTTGCTCGGAGTGGCTGGTAGGGCAGCTTAACCTCGCTGATTAGCGGTTTCTTGCTGTTGGAGCTGGGGAGTGGGAAAGGGTGTAGGTTGTGCCAGCGGTGCCATCCTTTACCATTGAAAGGTAGAAGGCATGGGGAGCACAAGGGTGCGCTCAGCATGATGATAAGGGCTTACCTCTTAGGAGTCTCGTGGAGGTTGCAACGGTGTGCGGCTCCGGTCCTCGGCACAATGGCAGGAACCTCGATAGTCTGAACTAGGCTTCGAATAAAAAACAAGCATTGGAAATGCAATGGGTCTCGCAGCATTAGAGTTAGTGCTTTTAGAATTGTTTATGGGTTTTTTTGTAAATCTTTAGCATTTTTGTTTCCTGTAGCCAATGCTAAAGAATTAAAAAAAAAAGCCATAAACATTTCTAAAAGCTCTAACTCAAATGCTCCGAGACCTATTGCACTGTGTGAGGGTGAGGGTGGGTGAGGGTGAGTGAGGGTGAGTGAGGGTGAGTGAGGGGTTGAGGGTGAGTGAGGGTGAGGGGTTGAGGGTGAGTGAGAGGGAGGGTGAGTGAGGGTGAGGGTGAGTGAGAGTGAGGGTGAGGGTGAGTGAGGGTGAGGTATTGAGGGTGAGTGAGGGTAGAGGGTGAGAGAGGGTGAGGGTGAGTGTGAGGTGTTGAAGGTGAGGGACGGACCCATATCATATTGTTTAGTACCTTGTGTATTTCCGGAAGCCATTCATATGCCCTATGTGTTTATTGAATGATCTGAAAAACCCACTGATGTCTTATGCATTCTTTCTTGTCGGTGAGTATCGTACACCTAAATAGTGGTGTTAGGTTATCTTAAGAGGAAGTTGATTCCTAGGACACAGTAATATAACATAGCTTAACTCAATGGCACACATAAATGTTTGCATTGTCAATGAATTAGAGGCTTTTCACATTAATAAGCGCAATGGGAATCCATCTTTCTTTGTTCTTCCGTGCAGCTGTTCTACCCCATCCTATGAGTATTAAATAATGCGCCATTTTGTAACAATGGCTCACAGGAGGTTCAGTTTCTCTCTTAAATTGAAGCACATGGCACTTTGAGCCAACGAAAATCAGAACGTTCGGGGACTCGTGATTGCTTTGAACTTGAAACACCTGTTGAGTTTGTCATCACGTATGTTTGAATAAAAACAATTTCACAGCTTAGATAGCAAATAAACATCTTTGTATATTAGTTGCTCTTGTCATCATCACTACATACTTGTAAGTAGCGGATGCTGTACGCAGAGGTTAGCGAGTTTGGGAACTTCACGAGGACAGAGCTGTGCAACCTGCAAGAGCGCGCGGATGAAGGAAGAGAGAAAGAACAAAAGACGCAAGGCGTCAGAGCATTAATCATGCTCAGCTGCGAGAGCTCGAGTATGCACCGGCATGCATATATCGTAATCAAAGCGAGGCCTCCCCTGTACACCAATAAATAGTCAGCCCGGTAGCACACTTTAGATGAAGCTTCCTTCTGAGAATAGCGAAGAAATATTGCCGGGTGGCATGCGCGAGGCAGGAGGTCAAGCAGAGCTCCCTGTTCCGCGCAGTGAATCCTATATCAAAAGTAAACTCGACCTACTTGCAGCGTCCCTGTTTATTTTTAAATGAGGTCGCAGAATTGATCCGGCAGCAGACGGAGAGCAATGGATGTGTGCCGGGCTCGCGGGGCGATCGGCATTCGTTTAGTGCTTTTGTCTCTAAGGTTGTCTTTTTAGGCAGTGGCGTTTTGACAAGCCTCCCTTTTGCATTACTGTCTTACACTTAGGAGGCGGAGGCACCGTGCCAGCTAGGTACTCATCCGGGAGACTAAATCATCTTGAAAGTGTTCTGTATGTGTGTGCTCGCGCCACGGTTGGGTCTGTCGTTGTTAAACTGTTGTTTCCTGCTGCGCGTGTGATGAACGGAGGGAAGAGAGGGGAGGGGGGAGGAGAAATGCGACACGGCGGGAAGGGGAGGGGGCGGAGCGGGTAAAATAAATAAACAAGACGGAGGGAAGAGAGGGGAGGGGGGAGGAGAAATACGACACGGCGGGAAGGGGAGGGGGCGGAGCGGGTAAAACAAGACGGACGTGCACGCGCTTTTAAGCTCAATGAGCATGCGCATTGAGCTTAAAGGTCACGGGCACTGCAAGGAATCGCCACGATTCCTTGCAGTGGATAAAGAGTGGATAAGCCCCCATAGTCTCGCTTGCTCGATGCGCATGCGCATCGACAGGCGAGACCTAAAAATGCGACACGGCGGGCAGGGGAGGGGGCGGAGCGGGTTAAATTAAACAAACGAGACGGAGGGAAGAGAGGGGAGGGGGAGGAGAAATGCGACACGGCGGGAAGGGGAGGGGGCGGAGCGGGTTAAATTAAACAAACGAGACGGAGGGAAGAGAGGGGAGGGGGGAGGAGAAATGCGACACGGCGGGAAGGGGAGGGGGCGGAGCGGGTTAAATTAAACAAACGAGACGGAGGGAAGAGAGGGGAGGGGGGAGGAGAAATGCGACACGGCGGGAAGGGGAGGGGGCGGAGCGGGTTAAATTAAACAAACAAGACGGACGGAGGAGAGGGGAGGGGGGAGGAGAAATGCGACACGGCGGGAAGGGGAGGGGGCGGAGCGGGTAAAACAAGACGGACGTGCACGCGCTTTTAAGCTCAATGCGCATGCGCATTGAGCTTAAAAGTCACGGGCACTGCAAGGAATCGCCACGATTCCTTGCAGTGGATAAAGAGTGGATAAGCCCCCATAGTCTCGCTTGCTCGATGCGCATGCGCATCGACGGGCGAGACCTAAAAAGGGAATAGAGCATACCATCCTTAGATTTTGCTAGAAGTGGCACCTCAAGTATGGACAAGCACAAAGTGTGCAATCATCACCACAGTGTGCGCCAAAGTATTGTCAAACACGATTAGGGGAAAGCAGAAACAGAGGTGGGCAAATTATGCAGTAGCTGCCCTGAAAGAAAACAGTGCTCCCTAAGGGCCTGGACACAGTGAACAGGAAGACATACTTGAGGACAAAGAGCAGGCACAAGTAGAACAGGAACTCAAGGAAGTTACTGAGGTCCAACAAGAAAGAAGACACCAAGAGATGGACACCTAACTCAATGCAATTTTACTGGGACGTTCCATGTTTAAGCCGCGCACAACTGATTTGATACATGAAAAACCGGCAGCAGTGTCAAACCTTTTAATGCAGAGGAAAAAGCAAGGTCTAAAGAGCTTCAGAGGTCCAACACAAAGGACAACGCTGAAGGCAAACCCTCGAAACAGCTTCTGCAGTGTAGTCCCAAAAAGTACCCTGTCAAGCAGGACCAACGATTGCGGATAACCTATACTGTGGGTCTGGTGGCAGACTGACTCTGTGTACAACCCTGCCACATATATTCGCTTATGGTTTGCATTAGCTAGCTCGCAGTGCCACTAGAATCTCCTGTTATCAGAGAGATGAGTTTGTGCAACTTTAGAACACAATTACAACTTAGTCCGATATCAGCGAGAGATTAACTCATGTTAAAGTCCCTTTAGTTTTAAACATTAGATGTTGTACTTTATACTTTACGATTCAGTGTGTTGCATCCACTGCATAAGAGGGCCCCAGATTTTGAGGCCTTTTTTTTCCTCTTCGCCCCTTTCCTCCTATATATAGCTATTTCTAGACCATAAGTATCTAATAGTCTCGCCTGCCACTGTTGAAAGGTTGGAGGATTTAGATACAACCAGCTAGATTTAGATCCAACCAGCTAGATGCTAGACATATTCTGAAAACAGCCATGGAGATAAATTTGAGTCCCTGTATTTCCTTGGCCTGAGATCTCCATCGATTCCTAACATTATTTCGGCTATTGATATTTCTATTGTTGTGTTCATAACTCCAGAGAGAAATTTGGAGATTTTGCGTCTGATGAGGCCTAATGTATCGCAAGTGGCAAATATATGTATTATGTCGGCTTCATGTGATGCACATCTTGGACACTGGGGGCCTTTACCTGTACTCCACTTAGCTATTTGATGTGGTGTATAATAAAGTTGAAAAAAAGTTTTATAATATTGTGCTTGTAACTTGGGGGACATTAGTAATGTTTGTGATGGTTGATATGCCAGTCGGACTGAGTCTGCATTTATGTCTAATTTGTTTTGCCATTTAAGGATATGTTTATCCATATCGCCTGGTAGTGGAGAAACTAGGTTGTTATATATTTCCCCTATTTTGGCTGTGTTCTTACGGGTAACGGCCTCTATCGTCTGGACTTTGTGAAACTCAGCATTACCACCCCCCTTTTTCATTAAAAAAATCTCTGATTTGCAGGTATTTGATAAAGTCTCTGTTCTAACCCATACTCATTCTTCAGTTCTTCGAACGATTTAAAGCCAGTTGGTGAAAAGAGAGCACCACATCGCGTGATCCCTATATTTACCCATCTTTGCATACATGTGTCCCAGAATATCCCTGGAAGGTTGTGATTTTGACAGAGACTCCTACAGTGGGAATATCTTCCAATTCCAAGAAGTTTGAGTATGTTTTTCCATGCATTGTATATGCCTGCAAGTGTTTTAAAGCAAACTTTTTAAAAATGATTGTCATAGATCAATCGCCACAGATGCCCATCTGTTTCGGATCCTAGGATGAGTTCTTGTGGAGTTGGAACTCCCCCTTCTTGTGTCGGATGTCTATTAGGTGTCAGTAGGGCCTTTGCCATATTTCAAAAGTGTAGCCCACCAGTATATCTTGAGGTTTGAGACAGCGAGGCCCCCTCTGTATTTGGGGAGCGAGATGTACCTGTAAGCTCTGCGCGATCTTTGATATCCCCAAATGAATCGAGAAAATAATTTGTCTATTTCTTTGAAGATTTGCTGGTCAAAATTTAGGCAGATGTTCCTAAAAAGGTATAGAAATTTAGGTAGAAAGATCATTTTGATGACGTTACATCTACCTATTGGGGTGAGATGTAGATTGTGTAATTTACTGAGGTTTCTCGAAGTTTGTTTCAGAATTGATTTTTACTAGTTGGTCCAGGTTAGAGGTTATATTAACACCCAGATAAGTGGCATTCCCAAATATTCTTTCATCTCTATGATTTGTGTTTTTATTTATAATTATCTGTATTTTAGCCTGATTTAATTGTACCCTGAGATTTCTCCAAAGTGCATAGCTTCTTCTTCCATCATTTTGACTGATACACTGGGGTTACATGTGGTGATCACTATGTCATCGGCGTATGCTAGTGTTTCGGTGTTTCCATTTGGTTTTTTGATAGGTAATATGCTCTGGTTAGTCTCCAGTTTGCGAATAAAAGGGTCTATAAATATTGCAAACAGTAGGTGGGAGCACGGACACCCCTGCCTCGTTCCTCTCGTCACGTCGATCCTGCCAGACATTCCGCCGTTTATCATTACTACGGCTTCGTGGTTGTGGTATAGACTACGGATGGCATTGATAAATTGATCGCCTATTCCACTCTTTGACATTGCTGTCCATAAGTATTGCCAGGATACCCTATCAAACCCTTTTTTTAGCCTCCAAGGGTATAAGAGCAATAGGGTCTCCTGCAACCACTGCTACGTCAAAGAGTATGATTCCCCTTTGTACGTGATCCGTAGTAGATCTGCCGGGGACAAATCTGTGTTGTTGATCTGATATGATCTTATGGATGATTGGAACTAATCGGGTGGCTAACATTTTAGAGTAGATTTTGGAGTCACAATTGATTAATGTGATTGGGCGATAGGATCCTAGTACGGTTAGGTCCTTGTTTTTCTTTGGGAAGACCACGATTTTAGCCCGTGCCCATGATTTTGGTGGATTACCCGCTAAAAATACTTGAGTCATTAGGGCCGTTAAAATTCCTTTAAGTGATTTGTAAAATTTGCCATAATTCAGCGGTTATACCATCTAATCCTGCAGCTTTCCCTGGGGGTAGACTGTTTATGGATAATAAAATTTTGATCCACTGAGGTATTACCGCTAGATTATCTTGGTCTATTTGTGAAAGTTGGGGCCTCGGAGCTTGGTTTAAGTATTCAGTGATTAGTTCTTGATCCTTGTCGGTCTCTTTATATAAATTTTGATATGTCTGAAATTCTAATCTGATCTCTTCTGTGTCTTGCGTTAGGTGGTTATTTCGATCTTTGATCTCTTTAATTGTGTTTGCGGTGTATTGTTGCCTTGTGCGGATAGCTAGATGGTGCCCAATTTGCTCGCTTAATTCGTATGCCTTCTCTTTATGCACTGTGGCTTTGCCGATTTGCTCTTTCCGCTAATATTTCCGTTATTCTGTTTCTTGCTATAGCAACCTTTTGTAGTGCAATTTCTATATTTTGACCCCCTTCGACTGCTCTAATAAGCCCTTCTTCTGCTTCTGCTAGTTTCCCATGTAATTCTGTTTTTTTCCCCTGATTATTTCTTATAGAAAATCGGAGCGTTTCCCCCCCTAATTGTGGCTTTGAGTGTGTCCCAAACCACTGCAATTGGTGCGCTGCCCAGGTTGTCTTCCAGGAATTCTGGTATCCATTTCTCCCATCAGTTGACAATATTTTTCATTTAATAATAAGGCCCTTTAAAATGTCCAGCTATTTTGATCTTGTTGAATTTTATCGATATTGTTGTTTAGAATTAATGGATTGTGGTCTGGTAAGACCCTGTGTAGTTTTTCTATATGACACTTAGTTATTATGGTGTGGGAAACCAGTATGTAGTCTAATCTTGCAAATTTCAGATGGGGATGAGAGAAGAACGTATATCCTGTTTTTTGGGGGTACTTATATTGCCAGCAATCGGTTAGCCCCTGTGTATTACACAGCGCCTCAAATGCTCTAAAGACCTTGGGTTTTCTGCCCTTGAATTTAAAGTTGTGGTCCGAGGCCCTGTCTGAGGGTAGGTTTAGATTAAAGTCCCCACACATGACTATTGGGAGTGGCCAGTGTGTTAATTCGTTAGTGACATATTCTAGAAGATCTGGATCATCTGTGACGCATACGTAGATGGAGCAGATAGTTAGTCTCTTTCCAGACCCGTAATTACATTCTGCTAACGCCCATCTCCCGAATTTATCAGCTGCAGATCGGGCAAACTTGAGCCCTCTATCTGTTGCCAAAATAGCAACCCTGCGTGTCTTAGTTGTTTGTGTTGTAGTTGTGATCAATTTATACCCTAGTGTTTGCAATAAATGGTGTTGCGACCCTTCGACGTGTGTCTCTTGAAGACAGATGATACTGGTCCCGGTTGACCTAAGGCCTATTGCGACATTTTGTCTTTTTCATAAATCATTTAATCCGCATATATTGTTGGAGAGAATTTTTTATTTGGTCATAAGTATTGTGTGTCTTTTCCCTTGTTTTTATGCTGTATCTGATGTAGCGTGGTTAAAGTGTTGCTCCTGCTTCTGGTTATTGCTAATTTATTTTGTGTATGCCGGAAATCCCCCCCTCCTCTCTCTCTCCTCCCCTCCCCCCCAGCCCTCCATGAGGACCCCCTCCCCCCATTACTTGAGGCGTCCTGGGTCATAGGGCACCCAGGTGTGGGCGTCTGAGTGGTCCAAGCGCCTCAGCTCGCTCAGTGGCCTGGCTATGAGTAAATAAAAGTGAAGTGGATAGAATGAGGCTGATGGGTGGGATGTGAGACTGACCTGGTTCGTTTTTTTTTCCCCCCCTATACTTTCTTTGATTTTTCTTTATAAGCATTTAAAAAGTATAGGATATTATCATTTCCCCATCACGCCTCCCTTCCACATTTTCTGGGTATGCCCCTTAGTCCGTTAAATATCTAGTCATATGGACCATTTGGTTTGTGATTCCTTCTGTAACATTTTAGGGTTTGTTGCTGTTTTTACCGTACTTCGTTTTTCTGTCTCTAAGAGTTCTTTTAGGTAGGCTCCTGCCTGGATTTCACTTGTAAAATGTTTGGTTGCTCCCTTGTAGATGACTTTTAGGCATGCTGGGTTTTGCAGGTACACAGTCGCTCCAATTTGTTCAAATGGGGTGAAGAGTTGCCGCATCTTCCAGCGGCGTTCCACTGTTGCATGTGCAAAATCTGGGCGCGCGAAAAAAGTAAAACCTTTGTATTCTCTTTTGCTTGTCGGTCTGGCAATGTCATAAATAGCCTCTCGTAGGAGAAAGTTCCCGAAACAGACCAATATAGCTCTGGGGTATTGGTTTACCTTGTGAGCGTGTTTGGGGAGTGTTAAGGGGAAGGGATGAGCGCGTTGGACTTCTCGATCGTTGTCCCAGGATTGGAGTTTGGGGAGGGCAGATTTTAAGAGGTTGGATTGGAAGCCCTTTGGGTCGTTGCCCTCTGCGCCTTCTGGAATTCCGAGAATGCGCAGGTTATTTCTTCTGCCGCTATTTTCGAGGTCTTCGACTTTTGCCATCAGGTCTACGTTTATACCTGCCTGCCTTTCCCCGAGTTTGTAGATTGGAAACATCAGACTCAAGGTTTTCTGTGCATGTTTCGACCGCTACCATTCTGTCCGCGATCTCTGAGCAGGTTTTGCCCACTTTTTGGATAGCGCCTTGCAGTTTTTGTATTGCTGCGTGGTATCTCTGGCTGTCAATTTTCACATCTGTGTGGATGTTTTTGATGGAATGGAGTACTTCGCTCAATAATGGCTCTATAGACATTCCCGGAATCTCATCATCTCTATATGATATTTTGGCTCCTCCTTCGGTCAACCATTTATTCTGCTGTTTAACGTCTAGATCTCCTGTTGGTTTCGGGGTTGAACTTTTCCGTATATGCCTAGTTGTTTCTTTGACTTGCTCTGTGTTGCTCCCCTGATCCATGGTTTCATCATATGTGGGTTTGTGTGATCTTCTGTGCTTTGTCTTCTTTTTTTTCCCACTCTTTTTTTTAGGGTTATGTCTTGCCTTGATTTGTTTGCTTCCTTTATGCCTGTATGGTCGGACACCTCCAAAGTAGTTACATCGGGTTTTTGATTGTCGCTAATTTTACTTGTCCCTGCTGTCTCGCTGGAAATTGAGATTCCGGTTTCGTGGATATCTGAGTCTGATTCCTCCGAGATTTCTTCGTTCTCCGATTGTGACATCTTCCCGGTGGAGATGGTTTGTGCAATGGGAGAGAGATGGTCGGATTCCTGAGTATCCATTGTGCAGGCGCTTTCTTTCTCCAGGAGCTGGTTTTATTGAGTCAGGTTTTTAGTTGTTTTGTCCAGATGCTGGATTGCTCTGCACTTGTACACGCGTTCGTGCTGGTCCCATTTATTTGGCCATTTTGACTCTTGTGCATCCGTTATTATCTGTTGTTGTTTCCCGTTTTTAATTAGGCAGTGGACTAAATATATTATAGATCCTTGGCCTAATCTCTACTGATTGGCCGGTTGTTTTAGCAGCGGCCTTCAAGTTTTTAATAGTTTGTAGCCTTTTAGCCTTTTTGGCCATTAGCTCCGATTTTTTTCATCAATGTTATCTTCAACGTTATTTACGGTATCATTGTTCTTCACATGCTCGTTTGCCTTCTCCTGTCTCTTCATTTTCCCCCTCTCTTTTTCTTTCTCCTTTTCGAAATTCTTATTTGTGTTTTTGCTTTTATTTTTATCTTTACTTTTAGGTTTCTCGTTGCTCTCGTTTCCGGTCTTGTCTTCTTTGTCTTCTTGGGCCTTGGATCCTCTAGTTTCGGGTCTTCTCTGAGTGTTATTTGTTTTCTGCGAGGTGGGCGCTGCTTGTTGTTTCGAGGTGTTTTCATAGCTCTGCACTATTAGTGTATTTCTCGTTGCTGGTACTTCGTCTTGGGTTACTTGAGCTTCTGGGGTTTTCTTGTATTTCTTTCTGAGTGCAGTTTTGATCCATTATTTGTTCACACAGTGCCCGGTTGTCTGCCACCCCCTGCGTCGAGACCTCTGCGACTGCTGTTGCCGCTGCCTGTGTTAATTTTAAATTAGCACTTGTCGAAGTTGTAGTTGATGTATACAGCTCGAGTGAGCTCTGCTCCGTCGTTTCCCTTGCCTTTGAGGTAGTCCTTGAAGTGGTCCTTATGATAGTCCTCGTTGCTGCCTTGTTTCTTTTAACCATTTTTTTATGAGGGCTTTTATGAGGGCTTATCGTGGTTTTGACCTCTTCTCTGTGATTCCACAGGTAGATTTTAGTGCACGGGTATTTGATGGTAGAGCCCACCTTAATTATATATACACCCTTGTTGAAATTTTAAAGTTGACGCCTGCACCCCCTGTCTGTGGCTCTGTAGTTGCCCCCAGCTTCAAAACTTCAGTAATCCTTAATGATCCGGGCAAGCCTCAGAACAGTATTGCTATTGCTGTTTTTGTTCTTGTACACTTTGGGTGCGCTTGTACGCTTTGAATGAGCTTAGGTTGCGTGGGTTGCCAGCTACTTTCTCCTTCTGCCTCCGGGTTTTTTTTGTGTTTTTTTTAACCCCCGTGTTGCCTCGAGACCTCTCTGTAGGGCTGGCAGTTCAGTTAGGCCGGTCTATCTGTAGCGCTGACCGCTCTCTTAAACCGGTCACCGCGCTTCTTTATCAGTAGTTGGAGCGTCTGTTCAGCTCCGCTGGCCTTGCTCCCAAATGCATGATTCCCTAATAACTGGAGGCACCGCTCTTAAAAGTTGAAACCCTCGGTGTCCTGATGACGGAAATGACGGAGATCGCTCGATAAGGCAGGATGGCCAGACGGGAGAAGGCAGAGGACAGAAATCTCAGAAGGATACAGGCGGATAGCGAGCAGGTAACGTAACTGCGTGACAGCAGTGTGATAGCGTTAGCAGCGGGTGATAATGATGGGCCGTGAAGGGCTGTGAAAGCGATGGTAGTGTAGGCTGGCTGCCTTGCTCGTAGGCGATAGCCGGTGACCAGGTGAGGCAGGGCAAACAAGTAGAGCAAATGAGAGACAGTCAGACAAAGTCAGGATTAAAGCTGGGTGCACATCAGTCAGCAGCCTCACATTATGGTGGTGTTCTGATCGACTCCAGTCAGTTGCGCATGCGCATTGAGCTTAAAAGTCACGGGCACTGCAAGGAATCGCCACGATTCCTTGCAAGTTAGTTAAAGAGTGGTTAAGCCCCCATACTCTCGCAAGCTCGATGCGCATGCGCATCGACAGGCGAGACCTAAAAAGAAATATATAGTACCTCTGTCGCAGCCACAGCCCCAGCAGTGGAAGGATCCTAATCCAGATGAAGCAATCAGCACTTGGTCCATACTCCAGACAAAAACAGTGGAAGTGTGTCTGGCACACACTTCCCAATTAGGAGGCAGGAAATGAGTGACAACGAAGCCCACTAATGATAAGCAATGGACAGACTCCAAGCCCCTCCTAGTAAATAATCTCTCTCGCAGCGGAGAGCACATGCGCTGTCACAGGTGAGGCCTAAACAAGTGAAACGTTCTTTATGAATATCTTGGTGCCTACTGTTCATATGGTGAATTTTACATATCCTTCAAAAGGTCTGCACATATGGATCAGGTGCTAAATTTACCTGTCATTCACAGTATTTTCCTTAATTAAAATCCACTTGTGTGTTTAAAGCCACAGCTCACATGGATCCTTGCTAGGAGAATGGTTTTATTTGGCCAACTAATGTGAAACTACTGTCATGGTTAATTAATGTAAAATACGGATTAATGGTCAAAGGAGATGGTGTCAATGAATTTGCTGGTGTGCCTGACCATTCCACGCATTGTGGACTCACCTTTAGATGGCATAACTAAGCAATTACAACCTCATCTTTTGAATTTTCATCTCTGTTGCTCGCATGATTGCACTAGAGATGAGTCGAAAGGACCAGCTTCAAAATTATCTTCTCCCTCACTTAATATGTATATCCACTCTTTGCTTGAATTCATTTGGGCTGAAGGACTGGGCTGTAATTCATGTATCGATGATACCCAAATTTAGGGGCATATTTACAAGGGTATTGCGCCACCTGAACATCACTTTTTCAGACGTTCCGGCTCCATATTCACAAAGCGCCTTCAAGCCACCCTGCATGGCTAACGTTGCTTTGTAACTATGGTACACTTTCATTGAGTTTTATGTGTGAAAATGACGTGCAATGGGTGTATCTGTGTGCGGTCCACCCTAACACTCATTGCTTTTTGACTCTGCCCCAGATTTACAAGGATCTGTAAATCTGAGGCAACGCCAACGCAATTCAAAAGTAGGCATTCGATTGGTGCAACAAGGAGAAATACTTTTATTTCCCCTCGTCTATGTTCTTTCTATGTTTGATGCATTCTGCAACACACATAGAAAGTGCAAATAGCCTTTAAATACTTTTAGGCATATGCATCAAAGTAAATACCGGGAGCAAATGGGCAGATTCTCAGATGCTCCTGGTATTTTTGCATTTGGGATGCATCATCCCAAATGCAAAAATCGCAATTTAAGGAATCTCTAAATTGAGATTCCCTAAATGCAATGCATGAAAGTAAAAAAAAATAGCGAATTCGCTAATAGGGGGAGCAAATTATCATGAAGTTGGACTTCATGGTAATTTGCTAAAACTTTGAAAAAAGCACTTTTGTGCATTTTTCAAAGTTTCATGTTGCGCACACACATGCCCTTAGGGCATGTGTGTGCAACATATGTGCATAGATCAATTTCAGGGGGTGCTACAGGGTGTGATTTTGACACCCTTGAAATTGCATGAGCAATTTGCAAGTATCTACTGGTACTCGCAAATTGCTCATGCAATCTCCAATACATTCCAATGGGCCTGTAGGCCCATAGGAATTAATGGGACAGCATTCCTTAATTGCAACTAGCAATTTGCGAGTAGCAATTAAGGAATGTTAAGGAATCGCTATTTTAATAGCGATTCCTACATGCATAGGCTTCTGCTATTCCTAAATAGCGATTCCTTAAAATCGCTATTTAGGAATAGCAAAAGGCTACGTTGATGCATCTGCCAGTTTATGTGAAGAAATGTTCCTCTTCTTGCACATAAACAATCACTCCCTGCAACACAGACTCCCGTGCACCATAGTGCAAGGGTGCCTGCGTTACAGGGAATCATCCCTGCAATGCAGTCGCCCTGGAACTCAGGCACAAAGGTGTGTATGTTGGCACTAGGCAATTTTCTTTAGCACCAGCACAAGGGAAAACACGGGTGCGCCATATACTTTTAAATACGGTGCATCTCTGTGTTTTTTAAATTACGCAGCACGGCACTCCAAATTGCTTGCTGCGCTTAGTTTCATGTTGGAGAACAGAAGATTTGTCTCAGTTGAAATAAGTCTCCGTAGAAACTCTGAATAGCCAGACAAAATCAGGCCATGTTCTAATGCTGATAAAACTGAGGGAACCTTGTTTAAATCTCTGTACTGTCTACCTCCATTGCTCTACACCAACCACTGACAGGATCTGGCCACTCTTATATTTCCAAGGATACCATCAACAATGTTGGCATTCTTTAGAATGCAGATCCGTGCTACATCCGCACCCAAGTAGATACGGTGGTCTAGGATAGGTGGTGGTTTAAGTGTTAATATGGGGATACAACAACCTGCCATTAACACTGGAATGTCATTCAATTGTTGGGAGACATTCTGCTTCCAGGAGACTGGCTGGCCTGTCTGAACCGAAAGCTCAGATACCCTTTAATCCCCTTGTTCTCTTCTGATACCAGGCTCCTGTCGGTCAGGTGCGAGGATCGGATCTGGGAATATTCAGGTCTCCTGTTCAGTTTGTCACTTTCTCCAAAGTTCTTCAAATCTTACTCAAGTGGCTGGTAGCTCTGATGGGGTCAGATTTTTCGAATAATAATTAGCCTACACGATTCCCTCGTCCTACATCAAGCCCAATGTAAAAATAAAGGATCTGGGCTTTGCTGTAAAGCAGTAGAAATTTCATGAGGTTCACAATGAATCTGATGCACTTTTTCAGCTCGGCGCCATGACATCAATGTACCTTGGCATAGACGCCATCCCATTGACAAAGCTTTACGCCCACACACCATCACATTGACATATCAGCACAGGCACATAATTAATGCAAAACAAAACACATTTAACACTCACATAACCAAATTCGTATTGTTTAAACTAGCAATGTGTAGGTTCACCCATTTGAGAACTGTATTGCAGTTGCATTGATATCGCATTTAGCAAATAAAAGTATGCTGTACCCAATCACCTCTGTTCTGATGTGAAGAATCACGGAATCTGAATATTATCAACTTCATCGTTGTAGAAAATGCAGAACCAGCAGTCCTCTCCTCCTCTGAAAGGAGTTGTATCCGAGCTGCTGAAAAGCTGCCTTCTAGCTTAGGCATACTGTTTCCCCGGTCTGGGAGGAAAGCACATTGTGCATCCTGCCTTCTAGGGCTGGCAGATGGAAGGGTGTGGGCTAGAGGAAGCCTCAGTTGAATAGGTAAAATACTTGGAGTGGATGCTGCCAGCAGAGTCCCAGGAGGCAGCTTGCTTCTCGAGCACCCCAGCAGAGGTCGGTGAGGTTTGTGAACCTAATGGCGGGAACCTAAGCAGCCAGAGTAGGCAATTCAGAATATTGGGGTCAGATCAAATCAGGTGGCAGAATGGAGAAAGATATTAGAATTTAAGGATGGTGAAGAGAAAGCTGTAAACTCAGTGTCTGTGGTCAAAGGGAAAATGGAAGGGCCTTTAATGATCATGGCTGAAGCTACATACAGGAGTGATCATGGTTTAACATCACAGCATAAAAATCAAAGATGCTTCCAACAAGATGTATGAGCTGACTACAAATATCAATAGTGAAATAAAATTGGGCAGACCATCTGAGATTCTGAAGAGGATGGAATTGTTAAATCAAAACAGGGATTGACCTTGCAATCTGCCTTTATTACTTTTTCTTCTGACTGAAGTAATTAACAGAACGGGAAATATTTTATGGATGCCCCCTCTAAGCAACAAGCAAAAAGTTCAAATTAAGGGAAAAGAGTAGGAAATAGAACGTGGTGTGTAAATTGCCTCTCCTGTCCCTGCATTGCACGCAGACAGTCTCAAACACTTAAGGGATAAAACAGCACATGTATCATAAACAAATACAAACCAGTACCGTCCTCAATGCACAAATGTTTTTTTACAATTACAGAAACGAAACACTTTGCATGGAAAGTGCCATACAAATGACAGCATAAAGAAGTTTTAGTACAACTTGTATCTTAAAGGCACCCCACTGGCACAGAATCAGAGACTGCCTGAGTGCTGTTTTTGCATGGTTTCAACACCAGAACCTGAAATGTAACTCGGATAAGTCCGAGTTGCTCTTTTTTGGCTGCGCTGAGGACCCTGGCTGGAAATCGTGGTGGCCTTCCGACATGTTCCCCCCTGAGAAACCATCTGCCCAAGTAAAAAATCTGGGTGTGGTATTTGACGACAGTCTTTCTTTTCGTCCCCACATCACGGGCCTGGCGGGGAAATGTTTCGGTATCTTGAAGATGGTGAGGAAATTTCTCCCACTGCTTTCCCTTCAATATCGCAAGAACATCGTGCAAGCACTTGTGGGCTCGCGTTTAGACTACGCTAACGCACTTTTCTCTGGTCTGCCTAAATATCTGGTATCCAGATTGCAAGTTGTCCAAAACTCGGCGGCCAGAGCCATCTTTGGCCTTCCACGGAGAGCCAGTGCCTCTCTACTGCGCGGCAGGCTGCATTGGCTGTCTATCCCTAGCAGAATTAGTTTCAAGGTCCTCACGTTCGCGTTTAAAGCCCTCCACTGCATTGGCCCAGCTTACCTCAGGAAGCGGATTGCTCTCTACGTTCCCCGGAGGAGTTTGAGATCTGCTGACCTGGCTAAAGTGGAGGTACCAGTGATCAAACGCGTGCGGATGGGAGGCCGGTCTTTCCAGTTTATGGCGGCCAGGCTGTGGAATGAGCTCCCTCTGTCACTCCGCAAGGCTAACAATCTTCTGGCCTTTAGAAAGGAGCTCAAGACGCTCCTCTTCTCTGCCTAACCAGTGGGCCTACAGTGTTTCTGCCGCTGGGTTTTTCTTGGTTGTGTTCAGGACTCTCTGCCAAAGCGCCGGGACACCCGATCTGGGTAGCCGTGCGCTCAAGAAATATAGTTCTAACATAACATAACATAACACTGTAGTGTGGTCAGCCATTCGTGGCTTTCATACAGTACTTTATGAGATTCATCGTGTAGACTTCAAATTAGAAATGAAACTTGTGGATTTGGATAACGCCTTTTGCCATTACTCTGGCACTGAAGTACTTGTATACCTGGTTGCCCTTTTTGTGTGGGTTTCGAACATCCATCCATCGGCTGTGCCTCGTTGTTTTGAAATATAAAGGGCTGCACGTCACATTTCAGATATTATGGAGTTTTAATGGTGTTCAAAGTAAAATTTTGAGATTAAGGTTGAGTCCTTTGAGCACAAGATGGACAGAAATCATGTTCTTCACACTTTCCTTACTGTGATAAGATGAGGAAAAGGCAGTTGGGAACAGTTCAGCTTTCAGACCTTGCCTGAACCACAGATTTTGCTCTGCGCTCCAATTTGTGTTTAGTGCGATCCGTATTTTGTGGCTCTGAACAAATAGTGATCTTTCACCTTTCATCCTTTTGAACTAGCATTCGGTGAGGAGGATTACTATTGCTGAGGGTGATTTTTGTGGCATAACATGGCACACATTTTTCATAGTTTTCCTGATACATTGCTCCATTAGGCGTTTTGGACACAAATAGGGCTTCCATACACGTGCTGTGGGTTTTCAACTTTATCCTCCTGTGCACTGCGAGTCAATGTGGCGCTTTCAAGGCAATCTAACATTCTACTTTTCGAATTCTGGCAGGAACTGGCAGCCTGATTTTGCTAGTTTTACCACCTGTCGTGCTCTTTAGCAGTCCAATACAGACTGTGCCCAGCCGTACTTTCAACTCCAGTGGTACTGAGTAATAGCAGGATTTTTTGGAGGACGGAGATCTGCAGATTAATGCACTTAGTGACTAAAATATTTGAGTAGCGGGAGGATTTATTTTGGAGTACAGGGAGCGGCAGATCGATGCCCTTAGGGAACTAAGGGGCATATTATCAATGCTGGCGATATGCTATTTTTGCCGATTTTGCTAAGTGGCGATAATACTATTGCCCAATTAGCAAGCTGTTGCTAACTGATGTTAGCGACAGCTTTGCGGCAATAGCGAGCGTTTTGGGGCCCGCTTTGCATGTTAGCGATAATTATCGCTAATGACATGCAAAGTGGGCGTTCCCAACCTGTTAGCAACTGAAAGCAGTCTCTAACGTTGCTAACGCCTATTAGCAAGGCAGGCTTAGCAATGGCAATAAGCGCGAATATCGCTAAAAACTAACACCTGCCCAGACCATTTCTTAGCAATGTAATCCACTGGGTGGTGGATAACATGGCTAAGAGCATTTAGTCGCTAATGCGTGAATATTACTATATTCTCAGCATAATTCATGCTATCGCCGGAAAAATTATTGCTTTGGAGATAAATGTAGCTAATAGCACGTTATCTCAGCGATAATTTCCGGCGATGCTTAGCGATAAAAAAAATCGTTGCTAAGCCTAGTTAGCAATAAATATCGCTAATCGTTGGTAATATGCCCCTAAATTTGTCTCCCAATCAAACATGACTCCCAGGTTTCATACTTCAGTGTAGTGCTTGGTGGTATTTTAAGACTGCAGAACCATTTGATATGGTTTGTTGTGGGATCTGTTTTACCCACATAGCGTCAGGACCTTCGTTTTTGCTATATCCAGGCAAGGGAAAGCCTATTTCATCCTGTGAAAAATATGGATCAAGGAAGTTTAGAAGATGATAAATCAACTTGAGTACCAGCTGTAGATCTACTTAATACAGGTGAAGGAGGGTACAGTTCGACCTTAAGCAAGCAAGATAAAAGATTTGTGGGACTCTGCCTGTTACAACATGTGATGATGATTTTGTTGACCCAATGTCTACCATTTGGCTTTGGTTTGAGAAGAGGGATCAAAAATTATATAAAGTGGACCCATCCGCTCCAGCTCAGTCTGAATTTTACACAGCATTATGTAAAGGTCTGCAGTGGTGGAGGCTGCTAATAAGCGAAGAAGTAGGAGGGCTGCATTTTTCTGTTGGTTGTTTGATCATGTTTGGTTTTCCAGTGTTAAGATATACGAGTGGCTAGTTAAGTAATTGTTCGAGTTGATTAATATGAAAGCAAAATGTGTTTGATTCTACCAAACATGCAGTCTTTTATGTTTTTGGGTTGTTGTGCAGAAGGACTATGCTGCTTTCCATTGATCTGTTTTGTCAGCTGTCCATTACTCAGTCTATGCAGATTGTTTTACAGCCAGCATCACTAGCCGGGTAAACCGCTATGATGCTGTATGTGGTATTTTTAAGTTTTAGCTTTATTGAACTTGCAGCACTTTTCCAACTATGTTGTTTTTGTCTGCATAAGAGTCAGAGGATCTGTCTAGCAGTATCTATTTCAGAAAGGCAGAAGGGTCTTTATAAAACAGGGTTGTTTAACAGATATTAGGAGTTATGGAAATGACCAGCATAAGTTTGCCGAGGGGGGCAGACACTGATGGGGAGGACTGGATACATACAGGAGAGGCTGCACTTATTTTGGTAGTGATACCTTTGACACAATTGCCTTTATCCTTTGTACCTTGTGCTAGATAAAAATGTATCAGTACCTCCCATACTCTCTTGCCACTTGAATCTCCCAGGCACCAGACTGGAAAGTTGAAATAGCTCTCCTGCTTGGAGTTGGCACTTCAATCGTAGGGTATACATACTCCATATGTCATGTCTGGTCCTGCTGTGGATCTCCATTAACCAGGAAAACTTTGAAGCAAACCGCATGCAAGGGCAAAAACAAGTTCTCTGGAAAGAAGTACAAGAAACACCACAAGAAAGGTTCTTCAGCTTCTCAGCATTGCTTCTGCCTGAGAAGTAAGTCAGCAGGTTATTTCCCCACACCAGCCTTGGCGCTGTTATTTTAATCTGAAAGAGACTATTAGTTATGGATTCCTTACCTTAGAATTACCCCCAGACGTCAGACTGGATCCTGAGAATTTTTCTTCAGCAGTACCCCTGCGCGTCAGTAGGTAGCGTCGGTCGACTCTGCGTCCGTCGTCGGGGTCGTGAACGCCAGAATGACATCGCAGTACCTACTTGGACGCCGCCCCTGCGCGCTGATGCCATTCCTTTCTTTTTCCGTGACGGCCAGCGCAGATACGGAGAGAGCGGTACACGTAGTAATTTTTTGACTAGTGATTTTTTTTTTACTTTTGGCAACATATTTTTCGAGTCGTTTGACTCCTGCTGCATGTAGGGGTCCCATCTTCGGACCGTCTGCAAGCCTTGTGACTCTTGTCACAATATAATGTCAGTCACGGACCCGCACCTCATGTGCCTGGTGCACGACCCTAAGTCGTGCTCCGACTGTCGGGCCATGACCCCGAACTCTTTGCAGGAGCGGCCCGAAAGCTTCTGGAGGCCCAGCAGTCAGCTCCGTGCCACTCGAGGTACCAATCAAGAGGGAGGTCGCGGAGTCACCACCATCACTGCTTATCGAAGTCTTAGTCTTCGGGTAAGTTAAAGCACAAGAAAAAGGCAAAGTAGCACTATCGCTCTTCGCCTTCTCCGCATCTGTCGGCCGAAGTGACGTGGGACACGGAAGGTAGTCATCCTCCGGCTCCACCCGGGAAGCCTGCTGGGACAGTTCAGAGTTTCCCTCCCTTCCTGGGAGCCGGAGCATCCCCAGCCCAGCTTTGTGCATTTTACAAAGCTCTCCACTCCATCTATGGGCATCCCGACTCCGCGGGCACGCCTTCTGGGCCCGTTGACTTGGCTGGGGGCTCTAGGCCTTCGATGCCGGTGGTTCCGGCCGCGGTGCCGCAGGGCCTCCAGGGTTTCAGGCCTGGATCCGGAACGACCTCATGACGCCTCCTCCCGCACCAATACATCTGACGACGCCGACGCCATTTCCGACGCTGGTTGTGTCCCCGGCTGGCGTCCACCCCGGCCTCCCCCTCGATTTATACATGGAGCCGGACTGGCGTCTACCAACTAAGTTACTGGCGCCAAATTGTAGTTTTGTACCACTGTTCTACCCTGTAGTTCCCTATTGCCCTGAGTGACATCCAGAGGAGGGTGAGGAGAACTGGGAGGGGTCTGTTGACCCTTTGACAGACCAGTTTGAAGAGCCGGACTGGAGAGAGGAGTTGGGTGAGGCCAGTGGTCTGGATACCTCCCCAGACCTTTACATGCTTTCTCCCCCTACCGCAGCCATGGAGGAGGGAGCCTCCTATGCTGTGGTGTTGCGTAAGGTTGCTGAGTCCTTGAGCTTCCTACGGTGGCAGTCGAGACTAATCTTCTGACTGAGGTGCTTCAGCCGGCAGTGGCCTCTTCGGAGCCCCTTCTGCCTTACAATGAGGCCTTCACAGACATCTTTCTGGGCACTTTGTCCAGACACAGCACAGGGGCTTCTGTGGATGGGTTGATTGCCCGACGCCACTGCCCAGCCCCGGGTGACCCTGATCCTCTCCCAACACCGGCGACCCTGATCCTCTCCCAACACCCTTCCCCGATAGCTTGGTGGTTTAAGCTTCAACATCCAAAGACGCATTTCCCTTCTGCTCCCCCAAATAGGGAATCCAAAAAGCTGGACCATCTTGGAAAGAAGATGTTTTCTTCTGCCAGGTTAGTACTGCGGTCGGTGAACACCGCATGTCTCTTGGGCTGTTACACCCACTATGTGTGGGACGCGGTTGCACAAGTCCTGCCACAGTGCCCTGGGTTGGCCCGGGCCAAACCCTCTTGTGCAGTCGCGGAGGGGAGAGACGCAGCGAAATATGCCATCCAATGTGGGCTGGACAACACCGACTCACTGGGTGGAACGATTTTTACGTCAGTAGCTTGAAGGACCGGGTTTTAAACCCAGCGGCGCCAGGGGCACGCACAAAGTCTTCGTATTCACCTGTCTTGGTATACAGAGACACGGAATACTTCTGGGTGGCGTCAAAGTCCAAATTTATTAGCTGCAGCTAGTAACAGAAATCCTAGAAATACAACACGGTGTACAACTCAGGAAACTGTTCAATTTTGTAAGGCAAAACATCTCCTTTTTATGCCCAATATTCACATTACAAATGGACACCCACTGCACAAAATTCTAGCCAATAAGGTACATTTTCCCACGCAGCATCACATAGTAAAAAACCTGAATTTACATTGTCCCAACCCACAAGTTAATTATTAGGAATGTCCCAAATTCAATCTCCACAAGCCGGACAAACCCATAATTGAAAGCACAATGCATGTAATGAAGAAACATAGACAGGAAAAAATGACAGATAACGAGCAAGATAAGGCATGTGTAAAGAAACTAAAAGTTAACGATGTCCTGAACATTGATTGGCAATCTCAGACAACGATCAACCAAGGAAATTGGCTTAGCGGTCAGTTTCAGGTGAAGGAGTCAGTTTCTTACAGTTCACCCACAAGTCATAAAAGGCCTAGTTAATAAGTGCATGAACAACGAAGCCCATGCTACTTTGTTCGTTTGGTTACCTCCACGGGCCTACGTGATGGCAACACAAATGGAGGCGTGGACAAAATGGAACCCATATTCGAGACAAAGTCTCTGAATACGTAATGAACTCGCTAGTTAACGTGACTAATTCACTCCATATTAGCCGTACTTACTGAATACGGTACAACATCACCAAATTCGTGCCGGAACCACAACCTCACGGAACAAGACAGGATTTACAGAACCTCAGACCCTCCTTTTGCCATTACGTAGGCAATAACCCAAACTCATGTTAATCTGAATCTAGGTCTATATCCATATTCATCAGATCATCAAGGTGTTGCTGGAGCATCATCCTACTACTCTCTACTTCTCTCGAGACAGGTCTCCGCACACACAAGGTAGCACAAAGACTACAAATGGCGGGACCACACTGGATGCAAGGACTATGAACTCTCATAGTCCTTTAACTTATTACAAAGCTCAGGGAGCAAATTAAAAACAAACTTGTCTACGAACAACCTTTGACCAACTTCTGTACTTATGTCCTGACCACTGTGATCAATAAATGTTTCCTCAAACCTAGTGAAGAAATCGGACACACTCTAGTCTTTCTTTTGTTTGCATGCTGCTAACTTGTCCCAATTCACTCGCATAGGAGGCATCAAAGTTTTCATTAAATTAATAATCCTACCAGGTAATTCTGCAACTAAAGGCTCAGGTCTGGCACCTCCTACCTGTCGACCATCTGCAGCAACAATATTAACCCATGTATCTCCTAACTCTGCCGCATGTTCCTCGTGACGGATCTTTCGCCCACATAGGTTGAGGAACTACATTACCCAACAACATATCCACGTCAGCGAAATTCATGACGCACGCATCAACTGTCTGAGACAACTCCTTGTAGTAACCAGCAGGATTTTTACGGGGGTCAGGAAAAGTCTGTTTAAGAGCCAGGACCTCCGCTCTCTTCCAAGGAACATGTACCCACACTCGCTTGAAAAGAGTCTGTTAGCCGGTTGCAAAAGTCTTGGTCTACTACTATATTTTTCTGACCAGGGAGTTTACTCTGCTTCTGCACTGTAGAGAACAGTTTTTGGGTGGAGTTAAGGGGTGCGCTAATTTTGGCCGACTAGTACAGTTTTTTTTGTTGAGATTTTTTCTTTGTACTCTGCAATAGCTTTTTTGTATATGATCTTATCATCGTGGACATAATGCAAATGCCATTTTCTTTCCAGCCTTCGACATGCTTGCTTAAGTAAGCTCAGGCTATCGTCGAACCATGGCTCAGATGGTCAAGTCCTTTTATTAGTTGTACTTTTTAGGGGGCAATGGTGTTGATAATCCAGTTGTGAAAGGTAATTGTGGCCTTATTCAGGTCAACTGGAAGCCTCGGGTTATAGAGGTGTAGGTGGCTGGCGAAATTTTGTGTGGTTACTTTATGCCAAGGCCATTTCCTAAAAGTGGGTGGGAGGGATGGCCCTGGTACAGTTATAATCTCTGTACAGATGCTGAACATCACCGCTGAATGGTCCGACCAGGAAAGAGGAATAACCAAGAGCATTTTAAGATTGGGATTGTTGAAAAAAATGCCATTTGGCCATTTAGTTCTCCAGGACTCTCTGGTGTGAACTTAGTTTGAGGACTCACTGCCAGAGTTGGCATTGCTGGGGTATCTATTCTAAGGTAAGGAATCTAGAACTAATAGTCTCTTTCAGATGAACAAGTTACTTACCTTCGGTAACAATATATCTGTATGAGACATATATTAGTTATAGATTTCTTACCACCCCATCCATCCCCCCCGTTCTGCTAACTGACTTCTTGAGTAAGGGACTCCTTTTCAGGGCCCTAGTTTTGTGTACCAGTGGTGAGTGTCTTGCATGGCTCTGCGCTTCTGGCGTGGAATGTTGTGTAAAGAACTGACGTCAGCTCACAGGTGGGAGTCTAAGTAGATACGGCGACGTCATTCCAGCAAAAATTATGCAATACTTTCACTGGTCCTCTCAACAAAGAAGGCATTGTCTTGTTTATACTTTCCTACAAAGCTCTTACAGTTGCCACGCCAACAACGAGCGGGGTGTCGGCTGAGGCGTAGGGGTACTGCTGAAGAAAAATTCTCTGGATCCAGTCTGACGCCTGGGTGTAATTCTACTAGTAATTTCACTATGGGAGGCTCCTTGATTTATAGGCTCCCAGGTCTGGTGTGCCCCTTATTAGAAACGTGCGGCGATGCTGTTCATTCTTGAGCCTTGCAATTCTACGATTACACATTGTTAGGAGACCTCAATATTCATTTGATCAGACAGATAACAAGGACTCACTTGACTGTCTGGACACTCTGTGCCTGGCACAATTGTCTCAGTGGGTTAATCTTCCTATCCACCAGGCAGATCATATATTTGACCCTATTTGCACCAAGTTTCCTATTTTGTTGGAGGATACGCGTACAGTCTCATGGTCCGACCACTTCCAAACATATTTTTCTTGGGAAGTTATCAATGACGAGCCATTAGTGCGTTCATATGGCAAACCAGCCTTTGGTAAAATTAACCCTCTAGTGTACAGCCAGGCCTTAGAAGCTTCTAGGCCCACCCTTTCGGGGGATCTCGAGGGTCGGCTTGCGGATTTTACTAACTGGGTCTTCAGTTCAGTGGATTTGCCAGCCTTGCCACCATGTCCAATGCTGTCTAGGGTCTCTCCTTCCAAACCCTGGTTAACTCCTGATCTCAAAGTAATCAAACATGAATGCAAGATCCTAGAGCGTGCTTTGTGTCGCAGTAAATATTGCCCAAGGCTCAACCAGAGGCTCTGCCTTAAACAAAAAATCTACTATGATACAATAATTAAGGCCAAAAGGCAATTTTATGCATCTCGCATTGAATCAGCTAAAAACAACGCGCAGTGGAAAAAGCCTTTTGGAAAGGTTGACTGGTCACCTTTCTGTTGCTTATTGCTACATTTGGGTATTAAACTAGTGAGGTACATTAATTCATGATAAGTGCTATTAAGGCTGTGTCCAGCTTTCCACACACTGCCTGCCACCCATACTACCTATCTCCTCCATGTCCTTCTGCCCAGACAATGGTCCATAGAAATGGTCTGCAAATCTTGTACTTTAAGTAATATGACCACTGACGGCCCTGATTCTATATTAAAAACACAGCTTTGGACTATACCATTTCCTGCTAAAAGGCAATATTTATCTCCATGTGTTTCCACACCTGGAGTGTCGCGCAGTTTGGTGCTCACTTTCCCTTACAGTACATGTTTCAGCACCCAGGCTAATGTGCTGCATTCCTAAATACATATAAGGTCCCAAAGGCGAGACCAGTGCATTGCAAATGCTTGTTTTTTATGTATTTACTTTCCATTTGCGGCATGCCGCACTTTAGCTTCACACACTTAGAGCTAAAGCGTGGTGAGCCGCGATTGCTACAAAAGTAAATAAGCTGTTGCTTTCTTTTTTATTTATTTACCTTTGTAGTAATCGTGGATTGCCGTGCTTTAACCCGTTTACCGCGGCGATAATTTTGCCACAGTGCGGGGGTTCTATTATGTGGGCGGGGCCGCGTCAGCCAACGGATGTGCGCAGCACTACCAAGGTAGTGCTCGCGACGGCAGTTGGCTGACTGCAGTAACGAAGGGGTAAAACGTGTAAAGCTAAAGCGCTGCATGCCACAAACGGTAATAAAAACATTTTTAAAAAGCATCAAGTCGCATTTACAGCATTGTGTGCTTTCGCTTTAAAATGGCAGCCATCTGTCTTTCCTTCCTATTTATTTACTTTTGTACCATTAATGGCAAATAGATATTGGCTTCATGTTTATGGCGCAACTTTATCGGGCGCAGTTTGTACAGTTCAATGGTCAAGCCGTTCGGGCCCATAGCCTTGCCCGAACGGTCAGAACGAATGGCGATCGCAATCTCATCTGCAGACAATGGAGCGTCCATGCACTCTCGCTCTTCTTCGGATAGGCAGGGCAGCGCAATATCGCGCAGCAATAAATGGGAGTCTTCATCATCTCTATCAGACACCGGGGAATACACAGTACGAAAATAATCCGCAAAACACTCCACAATCCCACTTGGGTCAGTCACACACTCTTCATTGAAAGTCTGAATCACGGGGACCACACGATTCGCCCTTTCTTTCTTGTCAAGCCACGCAATCAATTTACCCGCCTTGTCCCCTACATCATACAGTCTGCCCTGCTGCTCCCTGTACATTGCTTTGGCAGCATCCGTGACAAGGGACTTATAGTCTAGCTGCTTCAAACCATGGGCGTGGAGTCCATCCTGGGTAACGCCTGATTCTAGGTCATTCTCTAGGTCAACTATTTCCGCCTCAAGACGCACAACCTCTTGATTCCTAGTTTTCTTGGCTTCAGAAATTAAGGATAAGGACTGTCCACGAATAACAGTCTTGAAAACGTCCCACAGGGACACAAAAGAGGAAACAGACCCCTCATTTTCAAGGAAATAGTGGTCTAGGGACTTTATCAAACTGTTACGGGTCTTGGGATTACGCAAATGCCAGGGGTTAATGGGAGCGACCCGCCCCGCACCATTCACCCCAGTATCCATACAAAGCCACAATGGGGAATGATCCGAAATGCCCTGGGCCAGGTGTCTGATCTCTCTAACAGAAGGGGACTGGGCAGCAGGCATGAGAATGTAGTAGAGTCTGGAGAGACTTCCATGGGCCCCAGAGTGAAAGGTGTACTGACTCTGTGTCGGATGCATCAACCTCCTGCAGTCTACCAAACCAAAAGTGTCCAAGAACCCACCAAGCCTTGACTGGGACTTAGGAAGTTCTCTGGGGGGGGTGACAATCTACGGTACCAGAAACAACAAAATTAAAATCCCCACCCATAAGGAGAGTGCCATCAGGGAGCTCCAGCATCAAACTGCCGATATCTGAAAAGGTGGAGGTCTGGAGACCCGGAGGATCATATACAGTAAGCAAAGAAAGAGTCTTATCCTCCCACCTACCAGTGAGGGCGGCATAGCGCCCCCTGTCGTCGAGGATTACATCGTCAATCTCCATGGGGAGAGAGGACCGAACAAGAATACCCACCCCCCTAGAACCAGTGGTGAACCCGGATTGTGCGACCAGGCGATAACCCCATCTATTCATGGCCTGACATAAATTACCCACCAGATGCGTCTCCTGCAAAAGAACCACATCGGGGGACAGGCGACGCAAGAACTGCAGTACCACTCCCCGTTTTATTCGATCACCCAATCCATTGACATTCCAAGATATTAACCTCAACCCACTACCCTCCATCCCAACAAGTGATGCAGAACTCACCCCACATAGAGCAGAACATTCGAAGCATTGAAAAAAAAAATACGTCGCCTTGAGAAAGAAAAACAAACTCACAAACTCCCCTTCCCACCCCCCAACCAACTCCCGTTACAACTCCCCCCTCCCTGCACCCCTGCAGTAGACTAAAAAGCCACCCCAACATGCAGTGTGCCTGTCGCCCTAACATTTCCCAATCTACAAAAAGACCCTGGAGGAGGAAAGAGGCCCGTCCCCCCCCGCCACCCTAAGGGGAACCTCAGCAAAATACGTGCATATGAAAAGCATAGAACCCAGTTAAACAATGTCTAGTATTCGGAGATCAGGGGCCGAATCATCACTTCTGTTCAGGCTCACCACCCTCTGCACCACCAGGGTGCTCAGTTCGGTCGTTCCGGGCAGGCAGGGAATCCAGCCAGTCACTCACGTTCTCCGGCCGGTCAAAGAAAAATGTCCTCTCCTCGTACTCCACACGAAGCCTGGTAGGGAAAAGCATCGCGTATTTCAGGCCTAAGTCTCTGAGACGTTGCTTTACACCCTGAAAGCCCATCCTTTGCCTTTGGACGAGCTGAGTAAAGTCGGGGTAAAAGTTAACTGTGGAGTTCTCGAATTTCACCGGGCCGCTCACCCTCGAAGCCTGTAGGATAGCATCACGGTCCCTGAAGTGAAAAAGCTTGGCGATGATAGGCCTCGGAGGGGCGTCCGGTTTGGGCTTTCCACCTGGAACGCGATGGGCACGCTCCACTGCGAAGAACTTGCTCAGTCCAGTAGGGGCAAGATGGTTCAGGACAAGATCCTCCACCAGCAGGTCCATCGAGTGATTCTCGGGGTTTTCCGGGACACCTATGACGCAGATGTTGTTGCGTCTTGCCCTATTCTCAAAATCTTACCAGCCGATGAGACATAAGATCATTAGCTGATTTCAAATTACCAAGTTCGGTTTGAAGTTCCGAGACATCGGCCGTGAGGCTAGAAGTCTTCAAATCCAGCGATTTCACCTTCTCGTTGGTTTTAGACAGATTGGCTCTGATCAGGGTGACATCGATGGCAACCGTGTCGATTTTATGAGCAAGAGCCTCATACTGTTGGCCGATGGTCTCCTTCATGTTAGCGATGGCGCCCATGAAGTCTTGCAGAGACGGATCAGTAGGGGCGGTTGAGTCCTCCTTGACGTCCTCCGGGGTACAGCTGGTGCCACCAGGGGATCCTTTGGATTGAGTGTACCGGTCCATAATGTAGGTCTGGACCGGTCCCCCGCGAAGGGGCGTCTTAGTCTACCGTTTCTCGGCTTCGCTCCTGGCGGCCATGCTGGAAGATGCGCCCCGGAGGGGCCCGTGAGACCTAGTGAAAATGGCCACCTGCGGGCAAGTCACCAACAGTCCACAAAAACAGGCTTGTGTGGCCGAGGCAAAGACACAACTTGACCCGACTACGTAGTGGATAGAGTCTCACTCTAACTGAACAGAGGCTGGACAGATCTCCGACCAAACCGAACTGTCCCGCAGTCAGACCATGCCGGGACCCAAAAGTGAAACCGAAAGTTGAAGTAGGGCTACTGGGGGAAGACCCCTATGCCGTTGTTATTCAACTCCGTCTCGGCGTCACAATTCGCCAAGTCCCCGGCTTACCCCAGGGTGGGCCTCAAAAGTTCGAATCGATGTAATTTCGGTTCCCAAAGTTCAAATCAAAATTTTAAAAAAGTTATGGGATCAGCCAAGGTTCCTCTTAAATAATCCGTCCAAGAATTCAGGATGTTGTCAGGATAAGTGGCGAGGGTCCGGGGAGCTCTTTGCTCACGCGGCCATCTCGGATGCTCGCGTAGCTCCTCCGGTAATGTGATATTATTAACCTACTTTTTAATAGGGATCATTATTTTCGGCACATCTTGATCGTAGATCACGATATTAACTTTTTGATAAATGATATTTGGGTAGGGGTTCTAAAATAAATAGAAAAAAGGGGAACGGGTTTCATCAGCATTTAATTTCTGTAGTATGTAATGATTTATTTAACACAATTTCTACAGTCTTTTTAATTAAGCTAGGAGGGTATGTTATTAGCCTCATTTAGTTATATTATAGAGCTGCTATGTTGCTTACCTTAAAATAGTTAGGATTGGTATGCAAAACGAGCCCACCTCAGATACTGCATGGAGCGCTATGCACCGTATGGTTCTGACTACAGAGGGAAAAATCAACTACATTATCCTCCTAAAGACAAGTATTTAAAGAAGATAAAACTAAATAGTCAAAACATGTGACAGATGATAACTATACTGTACCTCGCTTTAGTAAAAAACACTTCCCGAGTGCAGGAAATGGGTCTGGGCGTAACCTATAGCTGGCACGTTAATGCGAATGATCTACAAAATAGATAAAGGCAAAATCCGAAAACAGGAGCCCCGCTGCGTCTACCCACAACAGGACCGCAATGTTACCAATGTGGGGGTATGGGACATATAGCCAGGTTCTGTCCACAAAAAGAGGAACCTATGGAAATAGGGATGACCCGTAATTACTTCTGCTCTCCCACAGAAAAAAAGATGCCCCCTTATAGATGTACTGTTTCCGTGATTGGACAACCGGTTACTGCCCTTGCGGATACAGGTTGCTTGCATAGCGTAGTCAGACCCCAGGATGTTGGTGATAATATAGGTCCCACAGAAGGAATGGTGGCCATCAAATGTGTACATGGGGACACCAAACCGTATCCCACCGCACAAGTACTCGTACAACATCCTCAGGATACAGGAACCTCTCTTACTGTAGGACTGATACCCCGATTACATGAACAAGCAATTCTAGGCAATGATTATGGTAAACTACCTCCGTTGTTTCAAGGGTCATCTAGGAACGAAGATGAGTGGCTAGCTTCCACTCCCTTCTCTAAAGATACAGATAGAGAATGGCCGCATTCAAAGCCTAGAAAGAGCCGGAGACAAAGAAGGGCAGAGAAAGGGAGAGATTCCCGGGTAATGCTAGTCATCCCAGTAGAAAACCCATGGGAAACAGATAGGAATTTCCACGCAGCCCAGCGAGAGGACCCTATTCTTCAGGAAGCATGGAACAAGGCACATGAGGAGCAGGATCCGCACCTTGTAGGTCCTTATTTTTTTGTTAAAAATTGACTATTGTATAAAAAAGGCAATCCTGACCAGAAAGCGCAGTTATTGGTCCCAGGACCATTCCGCGAGAAAGTATTGTATCTTGCTCATAGTCATCTGTTAGGGGGTCATTTTGGTACCGAAAAGACTGAGAAAACCATCCTAGATAATTTCTTTTGGCCAGGAATATACCATCAGGTGAGAAGGTATTGTAGAGAGTGTCCTATTTGTCAGCGGAATAGCCGTTATCACCCCCCAAGAGCTCCTTTGCTTCCTCTTCCAAATATCGATGAACCATTCTACAGAGTTGGTATGGATACCATTGGGCCCTTACTTCCCTCTAGAAGTGGCTGTAGATACGTACTGGTCATAGTTGACTATGCTACCCGGTTCCCTGAGTCAGAAAAGGGGGTGGTGATGAACAGAGTGTCTGAATTAAGCAGACCACTCTTACCCAGTCCAAAGATCAGGGCTTGATCCATCACCGTTTTTTAGCTCACTGCACCATCCCAGCTCAGAACTTGGCTATATGCAAATTAGTCTGACCCTGGCCCAGTGCATCATGGGAACAGGGCAGACCAAACTACCAAGCCAATTCTTATACTGGGAAGGAAACAAGCTAACGGTGATGGATCAAGCCCTGATCTTTGGACTGGGTAAGAGTGGTCTGCTTAATTCAGACACTCTGTTCATCACCACCCCCTTTTCTGAATAGTTTTTGGCCACTATAGGTGTGGCAGGGTATACTCAGACATGAGTCCCTTTCTCACTGCACCATCAGGATTCAAGCAAGCCGGGCCGAAGACGGCTGAAATGCCAGAAACCGGTCCCCGGTAGCTTGTCTCCTTTCTGGTGAAGAATTGGCTTGGTAGTTTAGTCTGCCCTGTTCCCATGATGCACTGGGCCAGGGACAGACTGATTTGCATATAGCCAGGTTCTGAGCTGGGATGGTGCAGTGAGATAAATAACGGTGATGGATCAAGCCCTGATCTTTGGACTGGGTAAGAGTGGTCTGCTTAATTCAGACACTCTGTTCATCACCACCCCCTTTTCTGAATCGTTTTTGGCCACTATAGGTGTGGCAGGGTATAATCAGACATGAGTCCCTTTCTCACTGCACCATCAGGATTCAAGCAAGCTGGGCCGAAGACGGCTGAAATGCCAGAAACCGGTCCCCGGTAGCTTGTCTCCTTTCTGGTGAAGAATTGGCTTGGTAGTTTAGTCTGCCCTGTTCCCATGATGCACTGGGCCAGGGACAGACTGATTTGCATATAGCCAGGTTCTGAGCTGGGATGGTGCAGTGAGATAAATAACGGTGATGGATCAAGCCCTGATCTTTGGACTGGGTAAGAGTGGTCTGCTTAATTCAGACACTGTTCATCACCACCCCCTTTTCTGAATCGTTTTTGGTCACTATAGGTGTGGCAGGGTATACTCAGACATGAGTCCCTTTCTCACTGCACCATCAGGATTCAAGCAAGCCGGGCCGAAGACGGCTGAAATGCCAGAAACCGGTCCGGGTAGCTTGTCTCCTTTCTGGTGAAGAATTGGCTTGGTAGTTTAGTCTGCCCTGTTCCCATGATGCACTGGGCCAGGGACAGACTGATTTGCATATAGCCAGGTTCTGAGCTGGGATGGTGCAGTGAGATAAATAACGGTGATGGATCAAGCCCTGATCTTTGGACTGGGTAAGAGTGGTCTGCTTAATTCAGACACTCTGTTCATCACCACCCCCTTTTCTGAATCGTTTTTGGCCACTATAGGTGTGGCAGGGTATACTCAGACATGAGTCCCTTTCTCACTGCACCATCAGGATTCAAGCAAGCCGGGCCGAAGACGGCTGAAATGCCAGAAACCGGTCCCCGGTAGCTTGTCTCCTTTCTGGTGAAGAATTGGCTTGGTAGTTTAGTCTGCCCTGTTCCCATGATGCACTGGGACAGGGACAGCCCTGATCTTTGGACTGGGTAAGAGTGGTCTGCTTAATTCAGACACTCTGTTCATCACCACCCCCTTTTCTGACCCGGTTCCCTGAGGCCATACCCCTTCGTAAACCAGGCACAACCCACATGTGGAGAAGTGTGGCTCACTGGTTAGAGCAGGCAGACCCTGAAGCAGAGGTCAGACCCGGGACCAGGGTTCAATTCCCGACGCGGCAGGGTCTTGAGCTCAAATGTCCATGGACTCGATAATTCTCGCTTCGGTGCCTGACCTAATCATGGGTTCACACTCTGCAACTCTGGGCATTAAGCTTGCTTAATCTCCACAACGGCCCCCCCGCGGCGGGATGCCTGGCTTTCACCTTGGGGATGCCCTGTAGGGGCTATCTCACAGGGAAAAGCCAGGACGGGTTCCCAAGGCAAGCGCGGAGATGCCCCTTCGGGGGTCGATTCTGGCGCTATATAAGAAACATAATAATAATAATAATAGCCAAAGCCATGATTGGTGTTTTTTCTAGGGTGGGATTTCCGAAGGAAATATTAACTGACCAGGGGACCTCTTTTGTTTCCAAGATGATGAAGGACATATGAAGGACATATGTGCACAACTAGGGGTGAAACAGATTCGAACAGCAGCCTATCACCCCCAAACCGATGGGTTGGTTGAAAGGTATATTGCCACTATTAAAGCCACTCCAAAGAAACTGCTGGACCTCGAAGCCCGGAAATGGGAGGATATCTTACCTTTGGCGTTGTTTGCCATTAGGTGTAAAGAACAGAAAAGCACAGGGTATTCTCCCTTTGCATTGTTGTATGGCCATAAACCCTGTACCTTGCTAGACATGGCCCAGGAACAGTGGGAGACTGAACCAAACAACACCAAGCCCCTTACTGAATATGTCTCTAACCTAAAAACACATCTGAGACAATCTGTAAGAACTAATCTAGAAGATGCCCAGGACGCCCAAAAGAAACAATATGACAAAGGGGCTAAACTTAGAACCTTCCAAGTAGGAGATCAGGTGTTGCTCATGATGGCTTCCTCTGACCAGAAGTTATTAGGGCAGTGGCAAGGACCTTATACAGTAATCCAACAGGTCACACCAGTAACCTATCGTATTGAAATTGATAGCAACAAGAAAAAATCACAAATTTATCATGTGAATTTACTGAAGAAATGGGAGGGACCTGTTCCAGTAACTGTACATCATGTGGAGACTCCAAACCCCCTATTTTTGCAATGTATAGATCCCGAGTTACCCCATTCTTTGAAGGATGACTTGAACAAGATTTATTGCCCCTTACCTCTGTTTTTTCCCTCATTCTAGGGCAAACCACTCTGATTGAACATGCCATTAGTACCCCACCCGGGAAACGGATCAGGTTACGACCATACCGGATACCGGAATCCCGTCGTCAAATCATAAGGGAAGAGATACAAAAGATGTTGGAAATGGACATTATAGAACCATCCAAAAGCGAATGGAATTCCCCCATTGTGCTTGTGCCAAAAACTGATGGGTCGGTACGCTTCTGTATTGACTTCAGGGAGGTCAATAAGATTTCTGAATTTGACACCTACCCCCTTCCACGAGTGGACAAAATGGTAGAACGGATAGGGAGAGCCAAGTATATTAGTACCCTTGATTTATGTAAAGGGTACTGGCAAATCCCTTTGAGGAAAGAAGACAGAGAAAAAACAGCCTTTTCAACTTCAGATGGTTTATTCCAGTTTAAAATGCTACCGTTTGGCTTACATGGCGCCCCTGCAACTTTCCAAAGAGCCACGAATATGGTGTTGAGTCCTCATGAATCATATGCTGGGGCATATATCGATGACATTGTGATACATAGTGACACCTGGGAGCAACATCTGTACCATCTATCCCAAGTAATACATATGTTGGGGTCGCATGGATTGCAGATCAATCCAGCTAAAAGCCATTTAGCTGTACAAACAGTGAAGTACTTAGGCTATCTACTAGGAGAAGGCATCATAAGACCACAGACATCTAAATTAACATTGCACAGATTCCTTTGCCCAAAACAAAAAAAGATCTAAGAGCCTTTCTGTGGTTGCTGGGGTATTACCGACGGTTTATCCCTAACTTTTCACAAGTGGCTGCCCCTCTCACTGATCTTCTATAAAAGAATAGTAGAACAGAAGAATTGTTACGCACTCCTTCTAGTACTATATTGCACTCCTTCGAGGCCTTAAAAAATTCCGACTTCAGGGTCTGTATTAATCAGCCATGACTATTTCCGACCTTTTATTTTACAAAAAGATGCCTCCGACCAGGGTCTATGGGCCGTTTTGTCCCAAGAAACTCCTCATGGAGAAAAACCCATTTTGTACATTAGCCGTAAACTTTTTCCCCCGAGAGAAAAATTATGCTACCATTGAGAAAGAGGCCCTCGCTATCATATGGGCTATAGAAACTCTAAGATATTATTTGGAAGGGAGAGAGTTCACCCTTTTCACTGATCATGCACCTCTAGAATGGTTAGCAAAGAATAAAGGCCACAACGAAAGGGTATTGAGGTGGTTTCTCTCCTTACAACCTTATAGGTTCAATACTAGAAATAGGAAAGGAAAAGAGCAGGGGAATGCTGATTACTTGTCCAGATACCCACAAGATAGTCTCCCTAAAAGAAGGACAGCAAGGGAAAGGGGATGTGAGGAGGTACCGAGACATACCTGCTGGAAGGGCTTCCCGTCACGGATTTCAGTGCAGCGACGAGCTCATGGACTACGGGTTCCATGTTCCTCTGATGTTTCTCTACAGGATCGCGTCAATGGCCGTGACCCGGAAGTGCCGCCTCTACAACCAGGAAGTGAAGGCCAGGAGCCAATGAAAAACGTCTGGGGGAGAGAGGAGTCGAATGCGGAAGGAGAGAAGACGCAGGACCCGACTGCACCAGAGAAGACGCGGCACTCGACTGCACCAGAGAAGACGCGGGACCCGACTGCACCAAAGAAGACGCGGGACCCGGTCGAGGTAAAGAAGACACGGGACCCGACTTAATGGACGTTCGAACAGCAGAGAATCCTGACTAAGACGAGGAAAGCTGGTTCGAGGATTGGTGGTGTCCGGAGGTGGCTGGGGAGCGGCCGTGACTCAGGAGAGTTACGGCGGGAGCCGGTGAGTACCAACGGCTTGAGGGTTGTATTAAGAAGGGAAGGGAGGGAAAACAGTGACGAAGGGGGGGGAGGCTGGGGAGTTTTTCCTTTGAACCTCTATTTGAACCTCTATTTGGCCTGAGACTGTGACATGTGACATGTTCCCTTTGAACCTCTATTTTGCCTGAGACTGTGGCATTTTCCTTTAAACCGCTATTTTGGCAGTAAATGGTAGCAGTTTTCCGGTGAGCCCCTTTACTTGGACATTATACTTCCGTACTTGGTTCTGTTTTGGGGCACAACTCCTTTAAACGCAAACCTTTGACTTGGGGAACCATATTTCTCCTTGCGGGCACTAAAGTGATACCAAGAGCACAGAGGTGTAGTGAAGGGAAAACAAACCACTTTACGAGGGGATATCATACTTACGGTTCCTTTTATTTTCTTTCTTCACTCCTATGAGCCTCCGGGGAAACCACCCCGGTCCAGAGGAACCAGGAAGCAAAACAACAACACTGCCTACATCCAACCCCTCCAGCTCACAGGACTCATCTGAAGAAGACGAGGAACCTCAAAGACAATTAGTTACTTTTGTTTCCAATAAACCTCTTTCTAAACCACTACTACAGCCTCCACACCTGTTTATCAGACCTGCCCTCCCACAGTCTAGTAAATAGAAGGTCAGATAATCTCAGGACAGAGGGAGAGTAGGCAACGGGATGATAGCACAAAGAAAGTAACCAGAGTTGTTCAAACAGAATCAGCAAATTGGCTAGATAGCTCAGTGGGTTAAGAATTACTCCAGACAACTGCTGTGGTCTCCACACTATGAGTTCAGATTTTGGCAATACACATTTTGCTTTCCTTCCATTTAAGGTTATCAAATGGAGTACTATTACGTAACCAATATTTATAGTTCCATCATTTATAATGCTAGAACAGAAGAAGATTATTAAACCCTATAAATAAAACCAAAATATAGCGAGGGATACCGGGCAGAAGCAGAGGAATAGGTATAGGAAAAGTCAACAGTGGTACAAAATAAAGTGTAAACTTTGTTGGTAGAAGAAGAGTTGTGTCAAGATCAAAGGGAGAAGTACGAGAGGACATAGGTCAGAAAAGCACTCGGAAATCACTTCTGGTGATTAGCAGCACTGTGAAAACAAACCCAAATAAACAACAAACCACAAACAAACCCTAAACAAAATAATCTTGGCCAGACGAAAAGCAGACATGTAGCTTGGAGGACAATGGGAGCGACTAGAGGTTTTGGTTGTAATCCAGTGGGGAAAGGTAGTTTATAGAAGAGGCAATGTCAGAAAAGCAAGATGTCGTTGTAAGCCAAAACTCCCTGCTCTTAACTTGTATGGTCATGAGCAGTTCTGGGATTGGAAAAACTTTACTTTGGGAACCCCTAAATTGGGGGATAAAAGTGGGCAACACAAAGAGGATGAAGTCACACGGGCTGAGTCCTGAAAAGGGGTCAACTTGTATGTACTATTTCTTTTTTATGTTTCAAAAAAATTGGCACCAAGGGGAAACATGACAGAAAATCTGTTCTGGCTTAATTGGTTGCAACGTCTGCATTTTACAATATTTTATGGGGTTAAATCATGTGCTGCAGCGAGCTCTGTGTTCCTAGTAAATCTCGGGGAATAATAATAAAACTTTAATGAAACTCTGGTGGTTAAAGAACTTGCTGGGGAGATCTGTGTTTGGTTTAGTCACAGTTTTGACGCATAAAGTAGCATAGTGTTAATGTGTATTCTGCAAAGCAAATCAGGTCACATGCAGATGACAGATTATTATGTTATGTTATGTAGACAGGAAAGTGGGACACTGTTTTATTACTTGCAGTTCATATTTTGCATTTGTTCTAATATAGCACAATGAGTTATGAACCGGCATCAAGCACCTGCGTAATCTGCAAGACATAGGTTTTGAACCATGTATTTTTAATCTATTATAAGGCTGCTAAAATGTTTTTTTGAGCATAAATAATTGACTATCCCAGGCACTGTTTTATTTTAAAATCTAACTTTTTATTTCTACCAGCTATACAATCTTGTCATATAATCCCTACCAGTAAATACTGTTTGTGACTCCTACACCTTGAAACCTTCTTTGTCTTATGCATCATGTACATTGATTTACACTACACATTTGTATGATTAATAGCCAGTGTATAATGTGTGTGTGATGTAAAGCGCTCTGACACACTACAGTGGGATGAGTAGCGTTTTGAAAGTATTGAATAAAAAAAAGTAGGAATTGCTATTTAAATTGTTATTTCTGTAAAACTCACACATACTGATACATGTGACATTTTTAAAGTGCATATGTGTTATATATAGAAGCTGCAGAAAATCAAAAACCAGCCTCCAAATCGTAGCTTCTTTTAAGTAAGTGATAACAAGATGTGTACCTTTGTTTCCTCATTACTTTGGCAGTTAGGTGTTAGGATCCATATGGCGTCCAGCCATGATTATACTCAAACAGAAGGAGGGCTGATGACACTTTATATGTTCTCTTAGGTTCGGGCTCAAGCTGGATGAGTATAATAAAAACCCTGGCAGGGCAGTATCCGCATCTATCCTTCTAAGGTCACTGAATAGCATCCTATTAAATAGTGGTAAAGTCTGTTTTAATAGACCTTGCAAAGAGCACAAGTGAAGTGTGAAGTACAATAATATCAACAAGTACTGGCTAATAGGAGAGGACTTGTGAACGGCTGGGATACAGCACTGTAGAATGTGGTGCTAAATGTTCAGTGAGTGGTGGGAGGAAGAGATAGGCTGTGCAAAAGCAGATATGGGGGAATTAGTGAACAGCCTGAGGCGGCATTTATGATTATGGACTGACCACCTGTGTTCGCCAGCGTGAAGGCATTACAGTGGTCGAGATTCCAATCGACAGCCCTGCCATCCTGGTCGTTAGGATTAGTTCCACGAAGGGTTTTAATGTCCTTCTTGTGAATATTTATGTAAGGGGCCTCCCGGGTGGGAATTCATCTCCCACAGTTTTACTTTTGGAGAATCTCCTTAATATGGAAGAGCATAAGGGCCACAGGGTGGTGACCGGTGACCTTAATACGTGCTTTGAGCCTCTGGATGGGGATGATGGCAAGCTTTCTGAGGTTGAGGACATGGTGTGGGGAATCCCACAGTTGGAACTCAAACCCATAGGAAAGTGGACGCAAGCTGCCTTGTACCTTAAGGGGCTTTGCCTTAATATGGGCTTGAGGGCTGTCAACGGTAGAGTAAAGTCAGATAGGATAGGCAAGATGACGTTTGACAATAGTAGTCGAATTGACAATATCCTGGTCAGTTAGGAGTTATGGCCTGCGATTGTTGACATGGAGGTAAAAACCAGACCCGAAAGCGATCATAATCCACTGACGTTGATCTTATTAGATGATAGTTTTACTAGGTTGCCTCCCGATGAATCAAATTTAGTACAGGCATTATTAGTAACATTAAAAAATGACCTGAGAAGGGTACGGTGGCCTAAGTTAGCTACAGATGAGACAGCCAGGGTTGCAATTAGGACCCTAGTTACCCAAACCATGGAGAAGTTAAATAGTTGTGATTCCCAAGAACTGATTAAGGCTAGAATCCCGAATGCCCACAGTGAGTTATTCCTGGGGCTCAAAAAACTAGTTATCAAGAGTATTTCAAACAGTGGTAAAACGGAAACACAGGAGAAAGCCTCCTGGTTCGATCATAGTTGTAGTCAGGCTCATAAAAAATTGCTTGCTGAAATCAAATCCACCGGGGCTTATTAGAACCTGTAGGGGGACCTATAAACTAGCCCAAAAAAAAGCAAAAAAAACTGGGATGAGGATCGCTGGAGGGTTCTAACAGAGGCATGTGATGGTAGGAACATGACACAGTTTTGGTATCTCCTTAAATGGGGCAACTGTCCTGAGGAGCGTTCTCAGACCGCTCATGTTGAGCCACAACAGTGGGTAAGCTTCTTTGAAAACCAGTTTAAGACTAATGTTAGGTCAGAAGTGGTATTACCTACCTTAAACCATGATGATCCTTTAATATTTACACACTCAGAGGTAAAGTCTGTTATGAAATCTATTCCGAGTGGTAAGGCCCCGGGCCCTGACTGCATCCCTGCGGACCTGGTTACACAAACACAAGATCTGTGGGTCCCCTATCTAACTATCTTAGCTAACCCCATTGCTAATGGTGCACTGGTCCCCGACTCTTGGTTCGGGGCTGAGATATTGCCGATCTACAAAAAAGGTGACCGCTCAGCCCCGGCCAATTATCGCCTGATCAGTCTTATATATATGCAGTACAAAAAATAATAGCCCGCCTAGTTTTGGGACTGGATATCTGATTTTGACATCTTAACCCCACTACAGGCGGGTTTTCGGACCTATATTGGGACCCTAGACCAAGCCTTCAGGTTTGTGTTGTTATATTGGAAGGAAGTTTTCCTTGGGGGTGGTATGATCTACGCTGCCTTTGTGGACTTGAGGTCTGCATTTGACCTTGTGCCAAGGGCAAAGTTATGGGAATGCCTACTAAAGCTGGGCATGCCCGTGCAACTGGTGAGGTTTCTGGTTAATTTACATGCATATACGTATGCCCAGGTTCGCTGGGGGATGGCCAGGGGACGTGGCTGCCAGATTTGAGGTCTCTACGGGTGTCAGACAAGGGTGTGTATTGGCCCCCACCCTTTTTTCAGTGTTTATTAATGGGGTCATAAATTATTTTTCTAACCACCCTACTGATGCTCCATCCCTTGCGGGCATGAAAATCCCCCTGCTCATATTTGCGGATGACACACTCTTAATATCTAAAACGAGGCAGGGGCTTCAGTCAGCTTTGTCTTGTTTTGAGCTGTTCTGCCGCGATCATGAGCTAGAAGTAAATGTGGGGAAGACCAAGTTTATGGTCCTTAACTAAACCTAAGACCCCCCTTATTAAGATCTATGGCTCCAAAATCTTGCCAGCTGTGTTGTATGGTGCTGAGCTCTGGTGTTTTAGTAACTTGGATCCCCTTAAGGTGGCCCAAAACAAATTCCTCAGGGCAGCTGCGGGCCTACCGCAGTCAACTCCACGTATTCCCCTTCTTGCCAGCCTGTTGAGGATATCGTGTGATATAGACCACTGGCATTTTGGCTACGCCTGTGGACCACGCCCGAAATATCCCTATATGCTAAAGCCCTGTTAGAAGTTAAAGGCCTTAGGGGCTCCCACAGGATTGCTTGGCTGTCAGACCTTAGAATAATTCTGACCGATATGGGGATGGGGGAGCTATGGTCCAACCCGGACACAATCACCTTTCCCTCGAAAAGGCTTTTGTGAGATTTATACTGGGAATGGGTTGTTTCTAAAAGACATGCCTCACTAACAGGTGGCGGCAACATTTGTGTCAGTTAAGGATGACTGTTTCCTCAAAGAATATTGGGATACTATTACCAGGCCACTGGACCGTAAGCTTTTCCACCAGTTTAGGGTTGGCACGTTACCACTAGGGGGCTTAACCAAGTTTTGGGTCAACGGTGGCAGTGGTTACTGCCCCTTTTGTACAGAGTTGGTGGAAACAGTTGACCATTTTCTCTTTGTTTGCCCTGTGTATTTTGCCCCTAGACAGAAGTGGTTACGCCCAGTTTGTAGGGTACTGGGTACACGCTCTGCGCTGATAGCAAGCAGAATTCTGAAGTCCAACACCTCTATATTGGTGGTAACTGGGGTTGCTAAATATATTAGTTGGGCCTGGAACCTACGGTCTAGGAAGATTAGTTCCCAATAAAAGGCTCCCCAGCTTGATAGAGGTGTTTTTATGAACTGGAATGGGTATTGGCCAGATGATATAGGGGAGTGTCCCATGGTTTTATAAATGTTTTTACTGTTTTTATCATATGTCAAGTCTTTGTATATTGTTATTTAATACTCTTTTTAACTTGATCTTAGCGTATATCTATTTATTGTTTTAATTATGGTACATACTAGAATATACAATTGCGAATTGCACAGTAAGGATATTGCATTAGTGTCCATTATTTCCACTTTTATGGGATATGGGAATTACTGTATATGAATGATTTGTGTAGTATGTCTTTTATGATGAAATATTGAAATAAAGTATTTTTTGACTGACTGATTATTGTATGGCATTAAGTAAAGGATCTATTAGGAGAAAAGGATCCAAATACCTGCGCAAAGTGGGGGAGACAGCGGACGTCAGACTACTAGCGTTTGGCCTGGGGAGCCTGATAATCCCCATGAGAGTCTAGCCTCGGGCTCAGGGTAAGTGAACCACCCATGGTAAAACACAAATTGTAGTAGCTGATCAGTAAGGTTACATGAACGGGAACAGAATACCGTGAAGTTAGGAAACTGGGGAAGACTGGGAGAAGGAGGAATGGGCAGCTTGGGGGACACAATGGGTGTACCTAACACCACCAGCGTGCTCCCAGTGAAGAAAGGAATTGTACAGTTTCAGTACCACCTCCATTCGGAAACAAACGCATTTGAGATAATGTAGTAAAAGAAGCCTTGAGCATTTTGAAATACTCCCCGCTTCCCACACCGTTGCTTGGTGCCTGCCTCTTGGTTGGGACTTGGTTCCCACTAATTGAGTATTTTGCACTTTCAGTAGGTGCCTCCGGGCCTACGAGCTCCTGCTGTGCAATGAGCATGTCATGTTTATCAATCATGACACTGTTAATCGCTAGCAGCCTGAGTTGGAGGCTCCCATCCGCCCACGCATCACTTTATCCCTGCTGCTCTGTATGAGCTAGGTTGGACGCCCCTGGATACTGTTGGAGCCATAGATGCCAACAGACACGATTCGCAGGAGATTCCTGGTTTAAAACAGTTTTATTTTAGCAGTCTGCCACCTGAAAATGCCTCTGCTTCAATGAAGGTCAATGGAAAAAATACAGTCCCACGATTTTTTTTATTTTAAATCACCGTCTTTATAACTTCAAAATGTGAGCATGTATGGTCGAATCCACGTAGAGGATTTTGCGTTGCTTACTTATCGGCTCATCGTTGTGCCAGCAGGGCAGGTGAAGTGATATGGGGCCTCTTGTGCTCCTTATTCTAATCCCCTGTTTTTCTGGCCTAGACTGGGAGCGCGAGTAGTTCTCCAACTATCCCACGCAAATAAGCGTCTGTCTTAGCTGCAGGGCTGTGACCTGACTGGTGCCCCATCTCTCTTATCTCTGCCATATATTTCCAACAAGCCTGTTATTTTCAGTCATTAGAGCCTACTACCCAAATTAATAGATCTACTCCCCTAGACAGAAAGGGCTTTCCTTTTGAAAATTACATAACTAATGCCTACAAATGGCAGCATGGCATCTTTCTGCAAAGTAAATAGAGGAAAGTCCAAGCGGTTCCTTGAATCAGGAACTTTGGAACTCTGTACAAGTGCATCAAATACTTCCTGCATTACTGGTTTTCACTTTTCAGGCTCTCTGGTGTTATTTCACTCGGAGCGGACTTCCGGAACCTTTAACAAACAAAGTATCTGTGTGTGTTTTTTTATCAAACAAGTACATCTTATATCTGTGACCTTGTATGTAATTGAGGGCGTCCAGGGTTCCCACATCCTTTGTTCAGCTTCCCTTCAACTTCAGCTCGCAGGGCTCCTCTGACATTATACTCTTTCTGAGAATTTGCAAACACAGCATTCCTGTCCACACTTAAGGACTCGTAGCGCATGACATGTACCTTCCCTGACCCCGTACATGCATGCTTTTACCACTGCAGGGGAATCGGCTCTGCAGTGGCGTATCTTTATTATTTCACCAAGAGCACAGGGGCAGCAACTTTTAGCACCCGGAAGCATAACTAATATGGGAGCCGGCATCGCTCAGTGGCATCCTTGCAGTGTAAAGTCTCAGCTTCTCGGATTGACGGTGAGCAAAAGCTGTAGCCAGGGTTAGCTTGATTACCGTAATCTATACTAATATAATAAAGAGAGCCCAAACCTTTGAGGCGGGTAATCTCAGGAACCACAGCACCAATCACAACACCCAATACAGCGTTGGAAAGGGCAGTTGCAGCAGAAGGACATAGGCTATGCAGACGCCCACCATATACATTTAAAAGGTAAAAGAACCGTGCCAGCAAAGTAGTCTCTTGTGGGCCTGTCTGCGTTGTGCTGTAGGCGTGACAAAAGGTGGGGGCGTGTGGTACGTTCCGCCCTTCATGCCATGTCTCATATCACGTGCTGTGGGCGGGATTACGGAAAAAAAATAACGAGATTTGTGCCCAATATTTCATCGTTTTTTCTTCCCAAGTTCTGTACATTCCAGCTCTGGTTGTCCACCCTGCTCCCTTTAAATACCCCTGCACCCCATAATCATAACCCACCCTTACTCCTTAAAATACCCCAACACCCTTAAACACTAACCCATTCTAATCCTATAAATATACCCTGTACCCCAAAACCCAAACCTATCCCTAAACATACCCCTGTACCCCAAAACCTAGCCCTGAACCCTATAAATACCCCTGTACCTCAAAACCCAAACATACCCCTGAACCCTAAAATACCCCTGTACCCCAAAACTAGCCCTGAACCTCAAAACCCAAACCTAGCACTGAACCCTTAAAATACCCCTGTACCCCAAAACCCAAACCTACCCCTGAACCCTAAAAATACCCCTGTACCCCAAACCTAGCCCTGAACCATAAAAATAACCCTGTACCACAAAACCCAAACATACCCCTGAACCTTAAAATACCCCTGTACCCCAAACCTAACAATACCCCTGTACCCCAAACCTAGCACTGAACCCTAAAAATACCCCTGTACCCCAAAACCTAAACCTACCCCCTGAACCCTAAAAAATAACCCTGTACCCCAAACCTAGCCCTGAACAATAAAAATAACCCTGTACCCCAAAACTCAAACATACTCCTGAAACCTAAAATACCCATGTACCCCAAACCTAGCCCTGAACCCTAAAAATACCCCTGTACCCCAAACCTAGCCCTGAACCCTAAAAATACCCCTGTACCCCAAACCTACCCCTGAACCCTAAAAATACCCCTATACCTGAAAACCCAAACCTAGTCCTGAACCCTAAAACTACCCCTGTACCCCAAAACCCATACCTATCCCTAAACCCTAAAACTACCCCTGTACCCCTTAACCCAAAACTATAGCTGAACCCTTAAAATACCCAAACACCCCAAAACATATACCTCAGTACCCCAAAACATATTGCGCTATACCCATACTTACCTTATCCAAACATAAAAAAAACATGCTTTTACCAATCATGCCTTTACAACGAATTTCGTTGTAAATGTATGCGTGGTAAAAGCATAGAAAAATGTAATACCATGCGTTATAATGGCATTGCGGAGTCATGGTACTTTCGGAATGAAAGTATGCAGAGTGATGGTATAAATAAAGAAAGTTGCGGAATAATGGGTGTTTACCCTCCCCCGGTAAGTACATTGGTGGCACGGCGGCCCACATCTCCAGCAACATACTCATATTTTTTCACCACCGATTTAAAAAATGCACAGGTCTCTCTCATTGATGGCCAGCACCGACATACACTTTTAGACACACCTCCCGCCACCAGTTCTAGAATTGCGTACTTTAGAGCTGGGGAGCTACGTTCGAATCTCAGCATCAGCTCAACATCCTGTGATTCCAGGCAAATCGCTTTGTCTCCCCGTGCCTACCACAAATGAATGTGTTCTTCTGTAATGTAAATTGTGCTCATGCCATGTTGTCGAGTTCGCGCTATATAATAATGCAAGGAAAAATTAAGTAGGGAAACTCGAGTACACACACTACTGAACGCACACTCTTAGGTGCATCAGCAGTGCACTGTGAATCGGAGCGTTTCACAGGCCTGTCACAGATAAGAAATGCTATCAAAACGAAATCCTACAGAACAATATACTACTGTCCGGCAGCAATTCATACCCGGACAAAGTCGGGACGGGCTGCTCGTTAACTATAAAAAGGCGAATTTACCAAGATTTCAGATAACTATCTGAAATAACTGTTGTGATTATATTAGATGCACAAGGGTTAGTGAGAATGTTTACTTATCCGGAGGACTAAGTAGACAATAAAAGTTCTTGCAAAAATTCTCATGTACAGAGCGTCGGGTGATACAAATTCCCCACCCCTGTGGTCTGGACCATGATGATATCATACCGGACAACCTAGTGCAGTAACCATACAAATAGATTGTGATTATATGAAATACCACAAAAGACCTGCACAGTAGCTCACAGGTGCACGCATACCGAAAAACCATTAAGTGCACAGTTGTCTCAACCTGATGTAAAAACTTATTTTGACTTCTACTATTGTTAGTTGCTATTTATTTAATTATATAGAAGGCTCCCAGTTTTCGATGTTTACAGATAAATACAGACAGAAAACTGTGTGTTTCCAATCTGTATTCATTTTTAAAAGCAGAAAAATACTGAAATGTTGCTTCTTAAAAGAGAATCTTCAGGCGATCTTCCATGAATTCTAGGCTACACCTGAGCAAATAAGGAAGCACGGAAAATTTACAAAAAACCGGATGAGATTTCCTTAAATAAAGGCATATTGTAACATAAAACGCGACTGGTATCTACATACATAGAGTTAAATAAATGTGGAAATATACCAATTTATGACTATTTATTCACAAAATAAAATAAATATGGATGAATACCAATAAGATAACCAAAAAATGAATATGGATAAATACAGATGGAAATGTTTAAAAAATATTACCATAAAACCGGAAGCCTAATTATATACTATTGCTCGACCTTCTCTGAGGTGTCTCTAAAACGTACCTTTTATCCCGAATTATTATCCTGAATTCTGACACATTTTCTGAATGTTTACGCTCCCCATCCTGAATGTGCACCCCATGCCAGTTGGTTACCCTATTTATTTTGCCTTTTATGCCCTATGCTTGCCCTTCCCCGCTAGTTTTTTAGGTCTCGCCTGTTGTCGATGCGCATGCGCATCGAGCAAAGCGAGACTATTGCGAGTTATCCACACTTTATCTGCACTGCAAGGAATCGTGGCGATTCCTTGCAGTGCCCGTGAGTTTTAAGGTCAATGCGCATGCGCATTAAGCTTATGCGCATGCGCATTGACCTTAAAAGTCACGGGCGCGTGCACGTCCGTCTCCTAACAACACACACACACCCTCTCCCCCCCCTCCCGCCGTGTCGCATTTCTCTTTCTCCTCCCCCTCCCCTCTCTCCCCTCCGTCTCGGTTCACACACACCCTCTCCCCCGCTCCGCCCCCTCCCCGCCAACACCGCCTCGCGAGCTCGTCATTCCAAACCCGCCCTCCCCCGCCTGAGAACGGCATGGCACAGTGGTAAACAGAATACCCAGTAACACGTATTCATGCTCGGGCGGCACTTCCTCCATGTTCACCACCCAAACACATCCTGATGGGGCCCTTAACCAGAAGGCATCAACAATCTTTCCTTTCTGCTTCCAACGCCAATTGCACCTACAACGAATCCGGATCTTGCATAAGGTCCCCCCGCCCCTCCCCCTCTGCTCTCAATACCTCAATCCAGAGCGCCATTTAAGTCCGCCATAATAAGCCGTGCTGCGCTTACTGGGTCAAGGGAAAAAGCACAAAGATGCCTTGTTTGTTTCGCTCCGAGGGACAGGGAGCCGCCACAGAGACCAGAACCAGCGTCAGAGAAGGAAAGCCTTCCAGATCTTCAACCATGGTAGTCGATTCACCGATGCTGTACACACGTCCCTAACAACGTCATTTCAGGCGGACACCATCATACATGACAGCACCAAAACAAAAGAGAAGGCAGCATTCGTTGTCCCGCTAAGCACCACCTTTTGTCCGTCCAGGCAGCCGCTCAATGCAAACACCTCCCAGTGCCATGTAAAGCCACCCCCAACAACACAAAGGAAAACCCGGATATACAAGCAGAATCCACTGTGAGACACTGGCCTGCCCGCCCATGTGACACATCAGCAGCCCAACATCAAACAAACGCCAGAACACGTCAGACAGCCCACAGATGATTAAACACAACTGATTTATCTGCACGTCATGCAAGGCCATCGCAACATAACGCCCTTCGGCCCACACACACATCTATCTAACCCCAGTGCTTAATTCGATTATAAAAATTGAAAGTGTAACTCCAAAAGTTTTTCTTAAGAGATCGCTGCTTAATACCAAGGCTGCTTACTCTGGATTCTACCTCACGCCTCTTCCTTCCACTCCTGTGACGATCTCAATCGTGCAGGGTTTGCCATTTTTGCTTTCTTTGTTTTCTGCATTTCTGACTCCTGCTCTGGGTCAAAGTCTGATGACAGAACCTCAACCCCTCACCCTCAATCCCTCACCCACACTCACCCACACTCACCCTCACCCACCCTCACCCACCCTCACTCACCCTCACTCACCCTCACCCTCACTCACTCACCCTCACCCTCAACCCCTCACTCACCCTCACTCACCCTCAACCCCTCACCCTCACCCACCCTCAACCCCTCACCCACCCTCAACCCCTCACCCTCACCCCCTCACTCACCCTCAACCCCTCACTCACCCTCACTCACCCTCAACTCCTCACCCACCCTCAACCCCTCACCCTCACTCACCCTCAACCCCTCACTCACCCTCAACCCCTCACTCACCCTCAACCCCTCACTCACCCTCACTCACCCTCACCCTCTCACTCACCCTCAACCCCTCACCCTCACCCACCCTCAACCCCTCACCCACCCTCAACCCCTCACCCTCACCCTCAACCCCTCACTCACCCTCAACCCCTCACTCACCCTCAACTCCTCACCCACCCTCAACCCCTCACTCACCCTCAACCCCTCACTCACCCTCAACCCCTCACTCACCCTCAACCCCTCACTCACCCTCACCCTCAACCCCTCACTCCCCCTCACTCACCCTCACCCTCAACCCCTCACCCACCCTCAACCCCTCACCCACCCTCAACCCCTCACCCTCAACCCCTCACCCTCACTCACCCTCAACGCCTCACTCACCCTCAACCCCTCACTCACCCTCAACCCCTCACTCACCCTCACCCTCAACCCCTCACTCACCCTCAACCCCTCTCACCCTCACTCACCCTCACTCACCCTCACCCTCAACCCCTCACTCCCCCTCACTCACCCTCACCCTCACTCACCCTCAACCCCTCACCCACCCTCAACCCCTCACCCACCCTCAACCCCTCACCCTCACTCACCCTCAACCCCTCACTCACCCTCAACGCCTCACTCACCCTCAACCCCTCACTCACCCTCAACCCCTCACTCACCCTCACCCTCAACCCCTCACTCACCCTCACTCACCCTCAACCCCTCACCCTCACTCACCCTCAACCTCATGCTAAAGATTTACAAAAAAACCCATAAACAATTCTAAAAGCACTAACTCTAATGCTGCGAGACCTATTGCATTTCTAATGCTTGTTTCCCCGGTTTGCCGTTTGCTGCTCGTTTCCTCCCCCCACCACAATTTCCTCAGGATTTGCCTTTTCGATGGAGACGTCGAACCCCACCGCCCAGATACCCTCCGGATGCCCAGCTTCACAAATGCATATTGATTCCACACAGGTAGGCTGCATATGCGCAATGCCGTAGCTCGCATTAACGGTTGGAAAATAAGCAACCTGGACAAATTAAACAAATTCAAAAGAGCGCATTGAGTCATGCGAAGCACTCAAACGACAGGATTTCATATCGTCTTCTTTAGCACGTTTCTAAGAGCAGTAGGAGACAGTGATATGGCAGACCATCTTTTCCAGGCTGCTCGTATGCAACAACCCCTTGAAGGGGTACTAGACACTACTATTTCCAGCTTTAGAAGGAACTGTGACACAGACCCACGTGCGACTGGAAACGCCGTTTCCGCAACAACCAACCTAGTACTTCCGGGTCGAATTAGAGCACCTCTTCCTGGGCGGTCCTTCTCTTCATAACCAATCGGAAGGTTTATAGAGCAGAAACGCCAGCCCAGGTCCGCCTACGCCCACCCCCTCTCCAGTCAATCAGCGCAAACTAGGTTTGCGATTGGCTCTCCCTGCCTCCAGTTTTTAGAGCGCCGTAGACTTGAAGCAAGGCTGAGAAATTTTAAAAGCGGCATTGATACGTGAGGTAAGCCACACCTTGTAGAATCCCCTGTCTGGTTCAGGCACATCGCCTATTAGGGCGTTTGAGCGTTGCCCTCTCACTTGTACTCATGTAAAAAAAAATACGTGCACCACCTGCGCTCGTCCCATGGCAGTTTCAGTATCTAGAGCACGGATGACACGGGGTTCGTAGTTGACACGTTTTGTTTGCTCGTGTGAGACAGTTCTATGTTTTCAGTGTGCTTCTGTGCGCCTTTCCTGTGAGGCAATTTGAGTCACAGTTTATATATATAATTTAGCTACTGTAATGTTTTAAACCCAGGTTTGCAGCCGCTGCCACACAATGGAAGTCCAAATGCAACACAACAGACCTACAGTCAGGTCATAAATAGTTAATACAACTTGCGCAGCAACAATTTGTGACCTTTCTGTCATTTTACGATGCGACCTATGTAGGGCTAGGTGGTATCACAAAATGCCCCTCAGCAAGGGGGTCGCAGAATGACCTGCCAATGACTAAAACGCAGGCAGGTAACTACTTGCAAACTCCCCTGCAATTTGTTACCAGTATAGAGATGGTGACATGTAAGCAACTGCAGAATACCAGCGTTCATATTCCCAAACTAGATTTTTTTTTTAAACAGCCTGTGTTTCTTTAAAGAAGCAGGTGCTGCTTTAAAAATGTTTCTTGTATAAAGTGATCTGTGCTCTCAGAGGAGAGTTACTGTTCCTTAGAAACACTCCAAACCCCTTTATTATGATACAGTAGGAGAGGAGGCAGAAATCAAATCTTTAAGAGCTCTTCGCTTGAATGTGATTTCTGATAAACATCAGCATTTGTCATGCTACAAACTGCATTTTACCAAAAATGTCCTGTACAATTCAGAAATTAAAGTCTGACTAAGTTGGAATGCTCAAATCAGGGCCTGGGACACAGCAGCTCCTGATCTCAACAAACCCCCACAACCATGCAGTCCATACACTCCGTATTACAGCTTCATCAAAGAACGTACCCCCATCATCTCTGTGCTCATCCTGATCCTGCATGACTTAGTCATCAGAGCCACCTACTCGGAATCCTGCTAACACGCCAAAGTATTCACCCTATAAAGAAACCCACCCAAATATGCTAGCCAACTACCAGCCTATCTCCCTGCTACCCTATGTGGGAAACCTAATGGAAAACAAGATAAGATGAAGGCAAAAAATGCTTAGCCAACCACCTCCTCAACACCACTCAATCCAGATTCAGGCACAACCACATAACAGAGACTGCCTTCCACGTCTCCACGGACAACATATGGATGATTATGGACAGAGGTGACACCGTGGCCCCCATCCTACTGGATTTTTACACAGACTTCAAGCCCCCCCCCCATCTAATGACTGCATGAAGCCAGCTTCCAAGGTCCCTTATTTGGCTGGATTTCCAACCTGACAGGTCGCACCGTCTGTAAACATGGCCTCCTTCACTTCGGACACTGTTCTCTCCATCTGCGAAGTTCCACAAGGATCTTCCCTCAGCCCTATTTGGTTCAACACCTACATGACCCCACTCACCAACATCATCCGTGCTCATTGAATCAACACCATATCTTTTGCTGATTACATCCAGCTCATACTCTACCTCTCTGACAAGACGCCAAACACCTGAACTAATTTCTCTACCTCCTTGACCAAAGTCACCTGATGGATAAAAACCAACTTCCTCAAACTCAAAACAGTCAAGATGGAAGTAGTAATCTCTGGCAAACACACCTCCCCCTTTGACTCCATCTGTGGGCCTACCGAACTCAGACCCACACCCCTCCTGGTAACCCACACAAAGAACCTCTGACTAGTAATCTGCAAACAGGTCACCGTGAACTTCCCAGTAAATGCAATCCCCTTCTTTCACACACTCAAGATGATCTACATGTGGCTCCCAACCATCATTCGCAGGACCGTCACCTAAATCTTTATCCCCAGCAAGGTGGAATACTGAGTGCTTGAATCAACGCGGAGCTGACCAAAAGACTCAATTTCATATAAAACTCCGTGGCCAGACTCATCCTCCACCTCAAAACCACTACTCACATTAGCCTGCACCTCAAAGATCGATTCTGACTTCCATTTCCCAAACAAGCACTTGTCAAACTCCTCACACACACACATACAAAGCCTTATGCAACATGGGCCTCATGTACCTCACCAACAGCATAAACTTCCACAAACCTACCAGACATCTCTGGTCAACAACTCACTCCCCCCCCCACATACACAGAACCAAGGTTTGGCAGTCGTGCCTACTCCTACCTCAGTCGTAAAGCAGGGAACGACCTGCACCTGCACATCAGAGCTTCCTCCTCCGCTCCTTCTCCAGCTCAACGACACCCTCCTGATTGAGTTGTGTGATACAAAATGCACACACCAGTACTTAACATAACAATGTAGTCCAGTTAGCTGTACTGTAACAATCAGCTTGTGCAAAGTTTTGAGGTGATGCTGGAGTATTAGAATGTTCCAGTGTAGACAAAAGGCATTTAGGTGCACTCTGCAACAGTCACCGGGCACATGGTGCACTATGCAGAAAACTGCAGCCTTTCGCCTAGGACAGTCTGTGCTCTCATGAAAACGCAGCCTTACCAAGTACCACACAACTATCATCGGCTGAGGTGTGCCTTAGCTGATTTGTATGAGCATTATGGGACATTGCAGCGATACCGAAAAGTTCCCAGAATGTGCTAATCTCAACTGTAATGTGTCACTTGACATAGCTGAGCTCTGTGTCAGTAGAGGTGAGCCTTCAAGCAGGCTTCAACACTCTAACTGAGCGCTGCCTGCCAGCGCTCCAAGTATGTCCAGGCTTAGTGTCAGGCTAAGTGGGATTGACTGCGCGGGGCCCTATCGGGCCTGGCACTGTCAATCACATTGTTGGATGACATCCTGTGGGGCTACAGGTAAACACCTAGCTGAACACAAAAGGTACACAAAAAGCTGCAGTTTTGGGGTTTGGCTAGCTCCTGATCTGGTCTTTTTCATGGTGACCTGCATGTTGGCACTCCTGCCCATCTCCTGTCACCGTGTTGAGTTCTAACTGTGTTTGCACGTAAAACTACCCGACCTGGGTCAAAATGTCAGTACTTTCATGGAATGGTTATGGTAGTTCTTACAAGTTTGAACATGTAAAGACAAACAATTCATCACAAAACGATTCTGATTCTATTCAACAGAAAAAGTTTTTTTAATTTCATAAGTGATACATTCCTTAAATTCTCTTGTGATTCAAAGCATCAGTATTACTCCATGTATCAATATGTAATATTTACAGTGTGATAGAGAGAAGGAAGGTATTTAGGGTCATGGGGGTGAGTAGATGAGTGAGGGACAGGGTAAAGGTATAGTGACATTGGTACAATTGCAATCATATACAATAAAACCTTCACAGCCTAGTATCCGTCAATAGTTCCCCTATATCCATAACACATAGGTACATGTTGGCCTATTCAGTTCCTAGGGGTTTGGGGGTGTATGGTAGTCTACGTTTCCACCTCTGTTCAAGAGATGGTTTGTTCCTCAGTGTGGGGTCTTCATCAGGACACTGTTGTGTAAGGAGCACTTATGGTAAGATGAGACATTCAATGGATGATCCTAGTGGGCACTCAGTGGCTCCTAAAGATTTTGCTGAACAACAGTAATCCGGGATAGTAAATCTCCCGATGGGCATTGCAATTAGTCAACTGGACAGGGTCTCGCTCGTGTGGATGCTTGGACTGGCAGTCCAAGCATCTACACAAGCGAATGTCTCATCCTACCACAGGATTTCACCTTTCTTTGCAGCAGGAGCTAAATTGATGCCAGCCAAGTGTACAAGACCTGGCGAGGCAGCACTCGGTGATCCGAAACTACGTCCAGCAGAGACAGACAGGACTCAGGCAGGTTCATTTGCAGGTCCAGTGCAGCAGGTGAGCTGGGAAGTAACAAGTAGACTTCTGGAACATGTTGTGTCCCAGTAGTGCAAACAGGAGGTCAACCAACTGACTCTTGTAGTCACTCGGGTAGCTTGGGATGAAGTAAGCAGGTCCAGTCTTCCTTCTTAGAGAGCAGGGCAGTTCTCAACCAGCAAGGCAGCTATCTAAGAGTCAAGGTAATCTTCAAGCAGCAGTGCAGTCCTCTGTGGAGCAAGTCAGTCCTCTGTGGAAGAAGGCAGTCCTTCTTCTGTGATGTCCACAGGACTAGGAGTGCATGAAAAAATGGTACTCCGGGGTCCAAATATTGTCTGATGAGTCATTCTGTCCTAGCACATATCTGGTTCTGAAAAGTTTTTCCCTTCCCCTGTCAAGCCTCCAAGTAGTCTGGGTGAAAAAAAAGGCTGGTGCCAAGTACCTCTCTGTGTGCAAGAGCCCTTTCAAATGTAAATAGAGCAGACTCCAGCTCTGCCACCAGCCATCCTGTCAGGATCTTCAAAGTAAATGGGGAACCCAATTAACCATTGGCGGCTTGGGCAAACAAATATAGGCAGGTAAATGTGCCTACAAGAAATTTGCTAAATTGAAATTTTGTATAGTTATTCCAATCAATATTTAACAAACTCTATCAAAGTAGTTTGAGATACAGTTTCAAAATCAAATTAACATATGGTCAAAGAAAGATTTATCACACAGGTGTACATATTCATAAATAGACTTTTATATTAATCAAATTTCATTTAAAAAGGGTACAAGATCATACAAAACACAAAGCAACAAGAAGTTACAATGATATATATTCTTGTTCGTTACAATTGTGTACACCGTTATTCAAGTATTTACATGGCAGTGTAACCAAATTTTGCTGACAACTTTGCCTTTGATACAATGATCTGTGAAATTGGTGTGGAATGTCGACGTTTAGATCTATAACTGTTTGCATCCACTAGACCATCTTCAGGACTTTATTTAACAAGCAATGGAAATGCAATAGGGCTCGCATTAGGAAAGTTTGAGCTATTGGTGTTAAATGAATTTTTTTTATTTGTGTTTTTTTTTTTAATAGCTAAATTAATAGCTTTGTCACTTACAATGCCAATAGTTATAACTTTCGCAAATGTGACACCTAAAGCATTTGTAATGCAACATGTTTTGTATTTACGTGACTTAGATGTATTGATATTACAAATAACAATGGCTTTTAATTTTTTTAAATAATTAATACTTAAGTAATTTATTTAATTTGTAATGGCAATAGCTTAAACTTTTGTAAATAACATTTGTGAAGATTATGTTCAGTGTTTTTTATTGTGACGAAAATCCAAGAACAGAAGTGAAATATTAACATCTTTTTGTGAGTTGTAATAAAGCGTGAAAGCTTGAAAACCGCTTGAAACATTGAAAGAACATATTTGAACCAGTGATGCTGTGGTTGCGCTGAGTGATGCAGTGGTGGTGCTGAGTGATGCTGTGGTTGCGCTGAGTGGTGTGTGCATCGGTGGAGCTGTTTGGTGGGTGCATTGGTGGAGCTTAGTTGGAGCATCGGTGGAGCTGTGTGGTGGGTGCATCGGTGGAGCTGTGTGGTGGGTGCCTCGGCGGAGCTGTGTGGTGGGTGCCTCGGCGGAGCTGTGTGGTGGGTGCCTCGGCGGAGCTGTGTGGTGGGTGCCTCGGTGGAGCTGTGTGGTGGGTGCCTCGGTGGAGCTGTGTGGTGGGTGCCTCGGTGGAGCTGGGTGGTGGGTGCCTCGGTGGAGCTGGGTGGTGGGTGCCTCAGTGGAGCTGGGTGGTGGGTGCATCAGTGGAGCTGTGTGGTGGGTGCATCGGTGGAGCTGTGTGGTGGGTGCATCGGTGGAGCTTAATCGGTGCATTGGTGGAGCTGTGTGGTGGGTGCATCGGTGGAGCTGTGTGGTGGGTGTATCGGTGGAGCTGTGCGGTGGGTGTATCGGTGGAGCTGTGCGGTGGGTGTATCGGTGGAGCTGTGTGGTGGGTGCATCGGTGGAGCTGTGTGGTGGGTGCATCGGTGGAGCTGTGTGGTGGGTGCATCGGTGGAGCTGTGTGGTGGGTGCATCGGTGGAGCTGTGTGGTGGGTGCATCGGTGGAGCTGTGTGGTGGGTGCATCGGTGGAGCTGTGTGGTGGGTGCATCGGAAGGAGCTGTGTGGTGGGTGCATCGGTGGAGCTGTGTGGTGGGTGCATCGGTGGAATATGTGGTGGGTGCATCGGTGAAGCTTTGTGGTGGGTGCATCGGTGGAGCTGTGTAGGTGGAGCTGTGTGGTGGGTGCCTTGGTGGAGCTGTGTGTTGGGTGCCTTGGTGGAGCTGTGTGGTGGGTGCATCGGTGGAGCTGTGGTGGGTGCATCGGTGGAGCTGTGTGGTGGGTGCATTGGTGGAGCTGTGTGGTGGGTGCATCGGTGGAGCTGTGTGGGGGGTGCATCGGTGGAGCTGGGTGCATCGGTGGAGCTGTGTGGTGGGTGCATCGGTGGAGCTGTGTGGTGGGTGCATCGGTGGAGCTGTGTGTTGGGTGCCTCTGTGGAGCTGTGTGGTGGGTGCCTCTGTGGAGCTGTGTGGTGGGTGCCTCGGTGGAGCTGTGTGGTGGGTGCCTCGGTGGAGCTGTGTGGTGGGTGCCTCGGTGGAGCTGTGTGGTGGGTGCCTCGGTGGAGCTGTGCGGTGGGTGCATCGGTGGAGTTGTGCGGTGGGTGCATTGGTGGAGCTGTGCGGTGGGTGCATCGGTAGAGCTGTGTCGGTGGAGCTGTGTGGTGGTTGCATCAGTGGAGCTGTGTCGGTGGAGCTGTGTGGTGGTTGCATCAGTGGAGCTGTGTGGTAGGTGCATCAGTGGAGCTGTGTGGTGGGTGCCTCGGTGGAGCTGTATGGTGGATGCTTCGGTGGAGCTGTGTGATGGGTGCATCGGTGGAGCTGTGTGGTGGGTCATCGGTGGAGCTGTATGGTGGGTGCCTCGGTGGAGCTTTGTGGTGGGTGCCTCGGTGGAGCTGTGTGGTGGGTGCCTCGGTGGAGCTGTGTGGTGGGTGCCTCGGTGGAGCTGTGTGGTGGGTGCATCGGTGGAGCTGTGTGGTGGGTGCATCGGTGGAGTGGTGCGTGCATCGGTGGAGCTGTGTGGTGGGTGCATTGGTGGAGCTGTGTGGTGGGTGCATTGGTGGAGCTGTGTCGGTGGAGCTGTGTGGTGGCTGCATCGCTTGAACTGTGTGTTGGCTGCATCTGTGGAGCTGTGTGGTGGGTGCCTCTGTGGAGCTGTGTGGTGGGTGCCTCTGTGGAGCTGTGTGGTGGGTGCCTCTGTGGAGCTGTGTGGTGGGTGCCTCTGTGGAGCTGTGTGGTGGGTGCATCGGTGGAGCTGTGTGGTGGGTGCATCGGTGGAGCTGTGTCGGTGGAGCTGTGTGGTGTGTGGCACTTTTTATAAATCATTAGTAAAAGAGATCAATGAAATTCAACTATAACCCATATATAGCAGAAGAGGAGAAAGCTCTAGTAACGGGATGCAGGATGAATGTATTCCTTTGAAGCAAATCGCCAGCATGTGAAAGGTGTAACATAGCAATCAGCATAAAACGAAAATGTCAGCAAAAGACTTTATAAAATTCTGTGTGGCCCTGATAAAATAATTAGAGCGTTTAATTATATCATGACCAACAACGGGCTTGTTTATATTGCAATATAAACAATCCCTCGGCATTGCTGTGGTGGGAAGGGGGTCGGGGAGAGGGAAGAAGGGAAGAATAGGGGCCGGGAGCAGCAGCCTTTGATGTACCGGCCGGCCGGTCGTGCAGTGAATAATTAAGGGAGGAGAAATGCCGGATGGGGGAGGCTTGAGATGCCTGAGGAGGCTGGTGGCTTTGATGTGCACGCGCTTCGGGCACTGCAACAAATCGCCGAGTTGGGTAAACTCTGTTTAAGCTGCAATATAGCTCGCCAGCTGTGCGCATGCGCATCAGCAGGCGAGCCCTAAAAATGACAGGTGAATGACCCTTCAATAATAATGAGAGTAATTATGGTTATTAGAATCCAAACAGGTATGTAGTGGCATAGAAGCCTACTATTTATCCGACAGTCAAGGTTTCGTATTGCTTCACCAGAAGATTATCCACTCGTAAACTGTTGAAGGTTAAGTCAATCTGTATAGTTACAGCGTGGACCGCAGAGTAAATAACGCTCGCTCAAGAAAGTCTGCACCTCACAGAGGCGCAGATTGACTTTGCGTGTACGTTTAATTTGAGCGTAGTTGGGCGGATCGCGTAACAAACATGCATGTCTTTACAGATCTGAACAAGGCAAGCATTTCAAGCTCAGAGTACACTGGAGTGCATTTCACCACCATTTATGTACATTTCAAATGGTCTATTTTGCCTGGTCGAATGGCAGTTTAAAGTTGCACTACAGGCCGCAGTAGCAGGCCTGAGACATTTTTTTAAATTGCTACTTTAGTGTGTGGCACAGTAACTTTATTTAGTTTACAGCCCCATGGTACATGTAGTACTATATACTGAGAACCTAAAAGTAAATTAAAGGTGCCATTCAGGTATATGCTAATTGTACAGCAATCACTTTACTACTGGCGCGCGAGGAAATAGTGCACAGAAGCCTAATGCCAACAAAAACAGATTCAGCAACAGAAGGCAACAAATATGGGGGAGACATTGCAAAAAGGGCCAGGTAGAAAACACTGCATCAAAATAACTTGCTTTAGGAAGCAAGTAACAAAGTGGTTTTAGGAATGTGCTGTTTCAAGGACCCAATCGCACAAATATTGCGGTATATCCAGGACAACATTGACAATGCATTTTCTACAATACGGATGTAGAATTTAGGCTTGGCACTTTACTAAGCCAATGATAAGGGAACTATATGAAATTCAAAGGTGTCCCTTAAGAACACAATATGATGACAACAGCTACAGCCAGCACATTTTGAACCAATGAATACTGCAGCTATGCAGTTTCACCATTTATGAATAAAACACCCACTTCTAATTGGGCACACAGGTTAATATGTATACATTATCTAGAACTGTTGGAATATCTTACAGAGAATAAATACTGGGATACATTCACAGTTTCAGTGCAAATCTGAGGCTCACATTCTGGTAAATATAGTGTAAAAGGAACACATATGTATCCTGTGGATAATAACCTAACGGGAGACTTGTGCAACATATTACAAATGATGGTTGGTCATGTGCAACAAGAAATATTGAAACTATGAACAGTGGTTTTAAATGTTAGATATCACTACAGACTGCTTTAAGAGGCACGAGGAGAACTGTTGTTTTTCTCAGCCTGGAGACAAATTCTCACTCCTCAATTCTGGTACCTGATAGGGTGCTCCTCCAGCACAGCTCTGGATGCCTTTGCAAAAATAGGTTTATCAATACATTGCACAGTGATAGCTGTTGTTTTTCGTGTGTAACCGCTCCAGAAAGTAAAGGTTGCAGTTCCTTAACTGTTTGTATGTCAGTACAGTGTGTCTTTGAAGCAGTTTTTTTTAATCGCTGCAAATTTGTAGATGTGGAAGCTTGAAAATAGTTGATTGTACTTCTGGATTTTTCAGTATATTCAAGTTCAAGTTTAAAATTTGTATAGCGCACTAATCGAATATCCAAGTTTTTTAGTTGTTTTCTGAAGGAGAGGTGGTTTTGTGTAAGGCGGAGGTAGGTGGGGAGAGAATTCCAGGTCTTGGCCGCTAAGTAGGAGAAGGATCTTCCCCCCCATGGTGGATCTTTGGATGCGTGGAATATCGGCGAGGGCTTGATTGGACGTTCGTAGTTTGCGGGTGGGGGTGTAAAAGGACAGGTGCGTGTTGAGGTATTCGGGTCCTAGGTCGTAGAGGGCTTTGTGTGCGTGGGTGAGGAGACGGAACGTTATTCTCTTGTTCACGGGGAGCCAGTGGAGGTCTTTCAGGTGACCGGAAATGTGAGCATGGCGGGGGATGTCTAGGATGAGTCTGGCTGAGGCGTTCTGGATGCGTTGGAGTTTTTTCTGTAGTTTGGCTGTGGTTCCGGCGTAAAGGGTGTTTCCGTGGTCCAGTCGGCTTTTGACCAGTGCATGGGTGACCGTCTTTCTTGTTTCGGTGGGGATCCAACTGAAGATTTTTTGGAGCATACGTAGGATGTTGAAGCATGATGATGAGACGGCGTTGACTTGTCTGGTCATCGAGAGGGAGGAGTCCAGGATGAAGCCCAGGTTACGTGCGTGGTCCGTTGGTAAGGGTGCGTTTCCCAGGACCGGTGGCCACCATGAGTCGTCCCAGGCGGAGGGGGATGATCTAAGATGAGGACTTCCATTTTGTCCGAGTTCAGTTTTGAACGGCTGTTCTTCATCCACTCTGCTACTTCTTTCATCCCTTCGTGTAGGTTGGTTTTGGCGGTGTTTGGGTCTTTGGTGAGGGAGAGGATCAGCTGGGTGTCGTCTGCGTAGGAGATGATGTTGAGGATGTGTTGGCGCGCTATGGATGCGAGGGGACTCATGTATACGTTGAAGAGGGTTGGACTGAGTGATGATCCTTGTGGTACAAAGCAGATGACTTTGGTGGCCTCTGATCTAAAAGGGGGGAGGCGGACTCTCTGGGTTCTTCCGGCGAGGAACGAGATGATCCAGTCCAATGCTTTTCCTTGTATTCCGACGTTTCTGAGGCGTTGTATAAGGGTGCTATGACAGACTGTGTCGAAGGCTGCGGAGAGGTCAAGTAGGATGAGGGCAGCTGTTTCTCCGTTGTCCAGTAGAATTCGAATGTCGTCTGTTGCTGCGATGAGGGCAGTCTCGGTGCTGTGTTTGGCTCGGAAAGCCGGACTGTGAAGGGTTGAGGGATTTGTTGGATTCGAGGAAGGCGGCAAGCTGACTGTTGACGGCTTTCTCAATGACTTTGGCAGGGAATGGGAGGAGCGAAATGGGGCGGTAGTTCTTAAGTTCATTGGGGTCTGCTGTGGGTTTCTTCAGGAGGGCGCTGAGTTTGGCATGTTTCCAGCTTTCCGGGAAGGTAGTGGTGTTGAGGGAGCAGTTGATGACGTCTCAGAGATGGGGTGCGATAATGGAGTCTGCTTTGTTGAAAATGTGGTGAGGACAAGGGTCGGTTGGCGATCCTGAGTGGATGGAGTTCATCAGGCGGATAGTGTCTTCAGTAGTGATTGGGTTCCAGGCGCAAAGGTTGTTGGAGGTGTGTTTTAGTTCGAAGATGGGTGGGGTGGACTGGTCTCCGAAGCTGTTATGTATGTCAGCGATTTTGTTGTGGAAGAACGAGGCTAGGGAGTCGCAGAGGTCTTGGGAGGGAGTGATGTCGTTGGTGCCGGCGGTGGGGTTGGTAAACTCTTTGACGATGTTGAATAGTTCCTTGCTGTTGTGGGCGTTGTTGTCGAGTTGATCCTTGAATGCTGATTTCTTGGTGAATCGGATCAGTTGGTGGTGTTTGCGGGTGGCGTTCTTGAAGGTGGTCATGTTGTTAGTGTTTGGGTTTTTTCGCCAGGCTTTCTCGAGGATGCGACAGATCTTCTTGGATTTCTTAAGGTCATCATTGAACCAGGGTTTTTTTTTGCTACCTTGCTTGATTTGATGGTTTTTCAAGGGTGCTAATTCGTTAGCGCTGTGGGTGATCCATTGTGTGAGGTTGGTGGCTGCTAGGTTTGGGTCCGATGATTTGGCAGGAGGGTTTTGGTGAAGCGATATGAAGAGATGGTCTGTGGTAATTTTGTTCCTGTTTCTGCGGGGAATTGGTTGTGGGTGGTTGTGGGCGTGGTCTTTTTGTAGTTGAAGTAAACGCAGCTGTGGTCCGTCCAATGGAGAGCTGTGGTGTGATTGAAGGAGATGTGCTTGCTGGAGGTGAAGATTGGGTCGAGCGTGTGCCCGGCATAGTGGGTGGGGGTGTCAACAAGTTGTTTGAGTCCGAGATTGGCGAGGTTGTCCAGAAGGGTGGCGGTGTTGCTGTCTTTGTTCTTTTCCAGGTGGAAGTTGAGGTCTCCCAGTAGAATGTAGTCCTCGGAGGGGAGGGCGTGTGGGCTGATGAAGTCCGTGATGTCTTCGCTGAATTGTGTGCGGGGTCCTGGTGGCCTGTAGATGAGGGTGCCTCTGAGTGTGGTCTTGGGGTCGGTGTGGATCTGGAAGTGAAGGTGTTCGGCGGCTGCGAAGTTTTCGTCGGAACTCTTCGTGATGCGGATGGTGTTCTTATGGACGATGGCGATACCTCCTCCTGTTTGGTTGATGCGGTCCTTTCGGATGATCTTGTAGCCGTCCGGGATGGCTATGGCTATGGCGATGTCGGGCGTTGATGAGGCGTTCATCCAGGTTTCTGTAAGAAAGGCGACGTCCGGCGATGTGGTGTCGAGTAGGTTCCAAAGTTCAATGGCGTGTCTGTGGACCGAGCGGGTGTTAAGCAGGATGCATTTCAGGTGGTTAGTGTCGGAGCTCTGTTTGTAGTTTGTGGATTTGGTGTGGGTCCTGATGCAGTCGAATTTGCAGGAGTGGCAGGTGAAGGGTCCATGGGTGTGTCCTGGGGCGGCTTGGTGGCAGTTTGAGAGACGGCCGGGGTTAAGTGCTGAGAGGATTGCGGCGTCGTATGTTATGCGGGTGGAGTGGGTTTTACAGGGGGGAGGGGGTCTGGCGCTGGGCGCGGACGGGCGTAGACGGGCTTACCTTTGGCGCGCATAGGGCGCGCCCGCTGCGCGTGAACGCTGCGTGCAAGTGCATCTGTCATAATTAGAGAGTGAAGGGGGGCGGAGCGAGGGAGGAGCAGCTGGGAGGCGGGAGCGGGGTGGAGAGGACAGGCTCCGAGGCACAACAACAAAATGGCAGCTAAAGCAAAACCGAAACAGGTTGGGGCACGAATTGGAATTACGCTGTGGGCAATGGCACCGGCACAATCAGGCACTAATAATTAATTTCTATCATGCAATGCGAGCGCTACGATACAAACTGGCCCAGACACTCTTGAAGGCAATGCGAGCAATGTACAGAACGGCAAAAATACCCCAAGAGGCAATGCGAGCAATGCACAAATGAGCAATAGAACGCTACGGAACACAAGCAGGCACCAATTCTTTAAAAAGCAACAAAGCAATGCGAGCAAAGCACAACGATACCCAGGAGAGACCAGGGAGCGTGGGGAGCGACTGCAATATATGGAAGATGTTGTTTCTGGCTGAATTGTGATCAGCAGTATGCACATATTCCTGCACAGGGTCTTGTTCTATGATCAGGGTCCATAGTTCTAGTAACTGCTCTTCAGTGAGCTATTTGCCTAACTTCGAATGCAGAATCTCAAAACTCCAGCCCCCAGTACGTTCCATGGACATGGATGATGATAGGCTGATGGATTCCTACCAAAATGTTTTGTAATAACAGGATTTTGTGCAATATGACAGCCAGCTTAGAGCCAGTCACTTTCTTTCGGTAAAGATTTAGGAAGCGTGTGTATATATATATATATATATATATATATATATATATCAATCAAAGCAGGAAACCCATTTGGAAGAAACCACGCGAAATGGATCCAAAAAACTTCATTTATTCTTTCCAGCAGCTTGCCAGCAGGCTCTGCGTCACAGGTGTCCTTGATAAAATGAAAAGCGAGACGCGTTTCCAGAGCCACTGCTCGCTTCTTCAATGGCATAGGTTGAGATACCAAAGGGATGCCTTCTATAATGCACATATTCAAACAGATCCCGCCCCACTGGGCGTGTCCTTCCACTGCGGCTGTCTGGGATCTGTAGTGCCATGTAAATTTCAGGTGGATGCATCTCTTTGTTAGATTAAAACCATTTCAAAATCCGAGTAGAGTTCAAGTGCACAAGGGACGGGGGCCTGTCCGGCTTTATAGCTGCTGGTGAAGTGTCCCTGGGGCCCCCCTGCAGAGTCCCAGATCTTTTCGTTCCGTGGTTAACACGAGTAGGTGTCAGCCTGGACCTGCTTTATGCAGTGGGTTTCATTTCACGACCGGGAACGGATGTATGACGTTACCACGCATACTATTACCACGCATACCTTTACAACGCGGTATTTACAACGAATACCGTTACAACGCATAGCGCTTAGAGGTGCTGGATAGTGGTAAGTATAATTTTCTATTCCAACTCCAGTCCCCGTGGACACTAGGGAAGGTGTTAGATAGAAAATTAAACTTATTCCCTATCCTAGAGCGCCCCCCAGCGCAATGCGTTGTAATGGTATGCGTGGTAATGCCTGCGTTGTAATGGTAGTGCGTTGTAAAAAATGCGTGCTAAACGTTGTATAGCCCGGGAACGGTCGTTAAAACATCCATCAAAGCAGGAAACTAATTAGGAAGAAACCACGCAAAATGGATCCAAAAAACTTCATTTTTTCTTTCCACCGGCTTGCCAGCAGGCTCTCCGTCACAGGTGTCCTTGATAAAATGAAAAGCCAGACGCGTTTCGAGAGCCAGGACTCTCTTCTTCAATGGCATAGGTTGAGATACCAAAGGGACGCATTCTATAATGCACATATTCAAACAGATCCCGCCCCACTGGGCGTGTCCTTCCACTGCGGCTGTCTGGGATCTGTAGTGCTAGGTAAATTCCAAGTTGATGCATCTCTTTGTTAGATTAAAACCATTTCAAAATCCGAGTGGAGTTCAAGTGCACAAGGGCTTGTCCCATGATAACTCTAGAAGGGATGGGAACCAACACTGAGCCTTCCATATCGGAGTTATCAATATCAGAGAGGCCTGCTGCCTGCGGACCTGGGCTGCTACTCTCTGAATGAACAGGAACGGGGGAAACGCATATGTTGGGAACTGTGACTAATCCTGCAGGAAAGCATCCACTGCTTCTGCGCCCGGATCCGGCTTCTAGCTGAAGAATCGAGGACGTTGGGCATTCCACCTGGACGCAAAGAGGTCTACCACTGGAAGGCCCCAAAGATCCGATAACTTCTGAAACACCGACTGATCCAGTTTCCAATCGCTGGCATCCTGAAAATTCCTGGATTGCCTGTCCGCCACCGTATTCAGATCGCCGGGGAGATATTCCGCCGCGATAGAAATCTGACGTAGAAGGCAATAATTCCAAAAATCCTTGGCGAGATCCGCAAGGACTTTGGAATGAGTGCCTCCCAGTCGATTGATGTGCCTGACCGCCGTTGTATTGTCCATCCGGAGAAGAACACAACAAGAGACCCTGGTCGTGGTGAATGATCGGATTGTGAAAGAACCCGCTAGGAGTTCCAAACAGTTGATGTGGAGATGTAATTCCTCCTCCGTCCATCTGCCCCCCACCGAGAGGGAGCCGCAACGGGCTCCCCATCCCTGGCGACTGGCATCCGATTCAATCACAAGATCTGGACGGGAGCCGAAAATCGCCCTCCCGTGCCAGGCATCCATGTGATCCAGCCACCAAAGGAGTTCCGACCTGGCCTCTGTGGACAAAGAAATGAGTTCCGAATAAGTGAGACCCTTGCGGAGATGAAAAGCTTTTAGTCTCTAGAGAGCCCTGTAGTGAAGGGGTCCTGGAAAAATGGCCTGGATCGATGATGACAGTAAGCCCACAATCCTGGCCAACTGACAGAGGGAAATTCGGTCCCGACGAAGGACTTTGCGGATCTCCATCTTGACATTGGATATCTTTTGAGAAGGGAGGTGCAACGTTGCGTCCCTTGTCTTGATAAGAAAACCGAGGAAAGTCATGTCCTGACGAGGGACTAAGTCCGATATCTGGGCATTAATAATGAACCCCAGAGATTGGAGAAGAGATATGGTGGTCTGCAGGTGTTGAAGAAGGAGATCCCTGGATTGATTCATGAGAAGAATATCGTCCAGGTAAATAATTAGTCGAATCCCCATGGTGCGTAGATGTTCGACTACTGGACGTAGGAGTTTGGTAAAACACCAGGGAGCTGAGGACAGCCCAAAGTGGAGAGTGCGAAACTCGAAAACCTGATCCTTCCAAAGGAACTGAAGGAACCGGCAATGTAGAGGATAGATTGGAACTGAAAGATAAGCATCTTTGAAGTCCAAACGTACCAACAAGTCGTCCTGAAAAAGCAAGTCCCTGAGAAGATGGATGCCTTCCATCTTGAAGTGCCGGTAAACTAACCATTCGTTAAAGCATCTGAGATTTATTACAGGTCTGAACCCTTTGTCCTTCTTTTCGACCAGAAAGATATTGCTGAGAAAACCTCTTGGATGGAGTGAAGATGGAATGACGGCGCCTTTTAGGAGCATACCTTGAACCTCCAAGTCTATGAGTTCTTGATCTGCAGTGGAAAAAAACAAGGGACGGGGACGAGAGAGCTGAACGGGGGAACGGTAAAATTCTATGTGAAACCCCTGAACAGTCTCTAGAACCCACAAATCTGAAGTTAGATCTGACCAGGCCTCTAGAAACAAAGCAATTCTTCCCCCCAAACGCACCGGGGAGAGGATAGAAATGCTTACCGTTGAATCCTTTGGAGTTAGATTGATTTCCTCCGCGTCCTCTGCCCTGGCCTCTACCTCCACAGGATGGGTAGACGGAACCTTGCCTTCTGTCGTTCCACCCATTGTTTCTTCTGGCTTGACCTCTATTGGAGCCTTGTTGAAATTAGCGGCCGGAAGAGCGACCCCTGCCTCTGCCGGCCCCACCAAAAACCTTCTTTGGAAAAAACTTTTTCATGGAGGCCTGTGCCTTATCTAACACAGAGAATGTAGCTACAAACTTGCCTAATTCCTTTACAAAAGGATTGCCGAATATGGTACCTTGAGCCAATGAACCTGCCTCCGACGAGGACAATTCACCAATTTTGGATCTATTTTTTGTAGGAGAGAACGGCGACGCTCTGCAGAAAGGGCACAGTTGGTGTTACCCAAAAGGCACATAGCCCACTGTGCCCAACCCGCTACGTCATCAATGGAAAGGGGCTGGCCAGACTCTTTGGAACACTGAGCAAGTTCAATAATCTTTGTAAGAGGACCTACAATGTCTAGAAGTTTGTCCTGACATGCCTTCCAGGATCTGTCAATCCCCCTTTTTGGGTCTTTGATATATTTGGCAAAGAACGTACACAATTTGGGGTCTATCTCAGGTGTTACTGCCACTCTATTGGGGAGAGAAGGGTGAGGGCACTCCGACCGTAGTCCTAATCGTACGTCTTGAGCGAGGGGTTGGCGAAGTTTGTCGGCTACATAGTCCGCAGTTGTTTTATCCGGGATCCATTCTGTAGAACGAGGTCTAAAAATAGTGTTAGGATCCAACATATCCGGATGAACCGGTTCACCATCACCAAAATCTGAAATACTGGATTTAGGGCGCCAAGACCTGCCAGCATCCGTCATGTCCTCAGAGGACTCATCGTCATCATCTTCCATATACTCGTCATCCTCATCATCTCCCACTAGGTCAAGTCAAGTCAAGTTTAAAATTTGTATAGCGCACTACTCACCCAGAGGGTCTCAAGGCGCTTGAGGGAGGGGGGGAACATTACTTATCGAATATCCAAATTTTTAGTTGTTTTCTGAAGGAGAGGTGGTTCTGTGTAAGGCGGAGGTGGGTGGGGAGAGAATTCCAGGTCTTGGTCGCTAAGTAGGAGAAGGATCTTCCCCCCCCATGGTGGATCTTTGGATACGTGGAATTGCGGCGAGGGCTTGATTGGACGATCGTAGTTGGCGGGTGGGGGTGTAAAAAGGACAGGCGCGTGTTGAGGTATTCGGGTCCTAGGTCGTAGAGGGCTTTGTTTGCGTGGGTGAGGAGACGGAACGTTATTCTCTTGTTGACGGGGAGCCAGTGGAGGTCTTTCAGGTGACCGGAAATGTGAGCTTGGCGGGGGATGTCTAGGATGAGCCTGGCTGAGGCGTTCTGGATGCGTTGGAGTTTTTTCTGTAGTTTGGCTGTGGTTCCGGCGTAAAGGGTGTTTCCGTAGTCCAGTCGGCTTGTGACCAGTGCATGGGTGACCGTCTTTCTTGTTTCGGTGGGGATCCAACGGAAGATTTTTTTGAGCATACGTAGGATGTTGAAGCATGATGATGAGACGGCGTTGACTTGTCTGGTCATCGAGAGGGAGGAGTCCAGGATGTAGCCCAGGTTACGTGCGTGGTCCGTTGGTATGGGTGCGGTTCCCATGGCCGGTGGCCACCATGAGTCGTCCCAGACGGAGGGGGATGATCCGAAGATGAGGACTTGCGTTTTGTCCGAGTTCAGTTTTAAACGGCTGTTCTTCATCCATTCGGCTACTTCTTTCATCCCTTCGTGTAGGTTGGTTTTGGCGGTGTTTGGGTCTTTGGTGAGGGAGAGGATCAGCTGGGTGTCGTCTGCGTAGGAAATAATGTTGAGGTTGTGTTGGCGCGCGATGGATGAGAGGGGACTCATGTATACGTTGAAGAGGATGAGACTGAGATCCTTGTGGTACGCCGCAGATGACTTCGGTGGCCTCTAATCTAAAAGGGGGGAGGCGGACTCTATGGGTTCTTCTGGCGAGGAACGAGATGATCCAGTCCAATGCTTTTCCATGTATTCCGACGTTGCTGAGGCGTTGTATAAGGGTACTATGACAGACTGTGTCGAAGGCTGCGGAGAGGTCAAGTAGGATGAGGGCAGCTGTTTCTCCGTTGTCCAGTAGAGTTCGAATGTCGTCTGTTGCTGCGATGAGGGCGGTCTCGGTGCTGTGTTTGGCTCGGAAGCCGGACTGTGAAGAGTCGAGGAAGGCGGCGAGTTGACTGTTGACGGCTTTCTCAATGACTTTGGCAGGGAATGGGAGGAGCGAAATGGGGCGGTAGTTCTTAAGTTCAGTTGGGTCTGCTGTGAGTTTCTTCAATAGGGCGCTGAGTTCGGCATGCTTCCAGCTTTCCGGGAAGGTAGCGGAGTTGAGGGAGCAGTTGATGACGTCTCGGAGATGGGGTGCGATAATGGAGTCTGCTTTGTTGAAAATGTGGTGGGGACATGGGTCGGTTGGCGATCCTGAGTGGATGGTGTTCATCAGGCGGATGGTGTCTTCAGAGGTGATTGGGTTCCAGGCGTAAAGGTTGTTGGGGGGGGGGTTTAGTTCGGAGGTGGGCGGCGACGCCACCAATATTTCCGGGTAAGTCGTCCGCCCAGTAGGGTGCGCTTCTTAGCGCGCGCACACTCTTATGGAATACCTCAGCAAGCCTGCTGAAGCCTTCCAGGTGCCCCGCGTCACGCTTCTTGGCCGTACGTGGTGGCACAGGGTGAACACCACTAGGCCCCGCCCCTCTGTCCCCCAAAATACCAGATCCAGTTTTAAAAACGTGGGCAGACAGTTTATTGACTCTATCCTGCAGAGGTGCCAGCGCCTGGGCAATAGCCGAAGAGAGGAGTCTGTCCACCTCTGCAGGAGGGCGCAATAGGGGCTCTTGTGCTGGTCATTAGTATTGGCCACATAGTCATGGTCTTGACGAGACTGCATTTCCGTAGAGGAATGGGCACCCATACACTTATACATCCCAAACTAATTAATGGGGTGTTACCCCAACACAGGTACCCACAAAGGCAACAAACATAAACAAAATGCCAATATTGTGTGACTGAAAACTGCCAATATTCACTTTAAAATATAAAACCCCAGTCACAAATTGAACAACATACCACAGTAATGTGTTGTCAATGTGGGGGAACGAGGCACGTAAATAATAGGAAGCGCTAAGCCTCAGCGCGTGTTCTCTGCAGGCGCGCAAAGGACGCTGTGGCGAAAACCAGCAAGCGTCTGAAGTTAACGACGCCACACACCGCGCACGCGCGCTACCAAGACACTCGGGCTAAGAGCCTACCGCGTCGCTCAACAATCGGAGAAACAGCCTGCGAAGCAGGAAACAACTGTAAATAACAATGAACACTAAAAACCAAGCTGTCAATAAGTAATAAATATACTGCCATGCCACAAGTCGAAGGAAAAGAAAACGGGGACTTTACTTTGACGCAGCAGCAATGGAGAAAGAGAGGAAGGACTACGGCGTGGGATTCCTATATACTGTTGCATGGACTCTCATTGGCTGTTTTGTTACCATGACTACCGCTATCCATGTTGGGAAGGGTAGTTCGTGTCTGTATGTTTTTTTC